>NC_016135.3:20840026-21461180 GCF_000005505.3 Brachypodium distachyon
AGCAATTGAGGTGACGCACTGATGCACCCGCCTGGCTTCGCCCATGAGTCCGCAGGGCAAAATTCTTTAGATATGAAGACTTTCACTACACATAGTGCTGTACTGATGTTAGGTGAGTCTTCGCTACTTCAGTTGCTAACGTGTGAGGAAACAGTACGACGGCATGTCCTCAATTTGTTGAATATCTTCAAGTAATAGCTCTCTCTCGAGCTGGCGTCGTGTAGATTTAATAACAGCCTGCAGTTAGAGTATCACAGTTTGGTAAGGAAAGAAGGTGCTTGGTACGAAGAATGTAACCAGGAGATTTCAGATTGAAGAAATACATACGTTGAAATCCATATACGTGGCATGCATTTCAAGCCATTTACGGTCCATCAGCTTAAAGGTTATGCAATAAAGAATGTCAAAAGCTCGATCATTCTCTGGAAAAAATTAACAAGTGTTAGATGTTAGTATCTATAGGTACTTGAAATATTAGCAGCACTCCCTTACTATGATGATGTGTTACTTATTACACCTGCAGTGTCATCTGATATTGAGGACATAAATTTCTATGCTATGGAAGTCATTTTGTTTTTGTTTGCCAAAGTTCTGACTGCCCTTAGTTCATCTATGTGCATTGAAACATGAAGAGCAGTCACGTAAGATTTCAATATTTCCCAAATGTTACAGTAAAACACTGACTGTACCTATAAGCAGATTTAGGAACACTGCTCCAATCAAAGACCTTGGCTTAGCTGCAGGAGAAATCAGTATCAGTAACTGTGCCACGAATACACTTAGTTACTTCCAATTGCAAAACTAGTTTACAGTTTTTGTCTCTCTTGAACATAGGGAAACAATAGCTACAGGTAAATCGCTCAGCTAATTAAGAAACACAGCAAATTTGAATGAACAAACCTGCTTGAAGGTCAAGCATCTGAATGAGCATGAATGTAATATTTACACCAGCTACAGCAAATGGATATTCCCACAAAGCTCTGTCACCATTCTGCTTACAAAGGAGCTCCTCAAAGGATTTCTGCACATGAAGTGCCTTATTGAGATGAATGAAAGGCTCAACACATAAATATTAGCTATCTATTAGGCCAATCAGATATATTATGGATTATTTTCTCCACAGCACAGCTATTTTTCAAAGGATCATTAGCTGCTCAATTGCCAAACGAAGCTAACCCAACAGAGCCCTGAGATTCTTTCCTGCTCTAGCATTAGGGAGAACAAGGGATGAATCTGAACCAGCATTAGAGGTAAGGGTTATGTACTCACTGGATAGTTCCTAGCGAAGTAAAGTAAATTCTCCAAAGAGATAAATCCACCGCCCCTGTATTTCCAGCGTAGCGTGCAAAATTAACAAATACATTATTTGATAAAATGCATGTATGGTAATAAAGGGGAAACAACAATACCTGAAATCTGTGGATGGATCTTTCCCTTGCCAGCCCATCTCCTTCCACTGATCTGATACTAGTCCAAGAAGTTCAGTTCCAGGAAAAGAAGCATGCCAAAGGGCTTTCAGTGCTTCCTATAATGAACAAAGGTGTTATGAATGGGTAAGTAACATCTTGCGGACTGTCTAGTGCATGTGGTGACGAATTAGATATAACTGATCATATGGAACATAAAAATGTAGGCTGACATTTCCTATATCAAAACAAAAAAGAGATAGCTATAGTTCTTTCGGGGGTCCAGTACCAGGAACAATTAATAGTACTAGAGAACAAACTATATGCATGCATGTGCTGTTGCATTGCCGGATCAATCGGCTAATGTACTCATATACCAAAATACAATTTCCTTAGGCTTTTTAACATACCTAAGGGCCACAGTGAGTCTAACTAAATTGATTGGTAAACTACATGTTCAGTATATTGAGTTGGTTTCCATGCCCTGATACTCTGGAAATATCAAATTTTCCTTTTCCCATTTTCCGGTGAAGCAAACATGAGAAAAGAGCTATTTTGTTAGGTAACTCATGTATATGATGTGAACCCACTGGTAACTCTTATAATCAGAGAGAACAAAGCTTCTACAGGATTTTGACGAGAATACACGTGTTCATTTAAAATACAGCAATAAAGGTGTCTTAAATAGCACATTATAACAAACAATCAAACACATCAGTGGCGATATCACCCACAGTTCAACAGCACATACCTGATGTTCTCTGTTTTTACTATCATAAGGCACCTCTATCCGGTTCTGTAATCTTTGTAGGCACTCTTCCTGCAATAGAAATTAATTGCTGTCACATTCGTGCAGGAACCTTTGAAGATCAAAGTCCTAAAGACTACCACATGACATTCCAAATCCAGAAAGTAGTACTTCCTTCATCCGGAATTAAGTGACTTGGATTTGTATAGAAACAAATCCAATTCACTTATTTCCGGACAGAGGGAGTATTATTTAAAACGTTGCACGAAAAGGCAGTAAAATGAGATTGGCATAGCTGAGTTTTCGTGTTCTTATCAGAAGCTAGGATTCGAGGGACCAATCATGCCGTGAGTCCTGAGCACAAGTATAATGAAATACAACAATTGCTTTGTATGCTCTGGCACTCGCTGTGTTTCCAGTAAGCGTTTCATTCATGCCTCAAAACGAATGCATTGTCGCTCTCATTACAAAGCTAGACTCCCCAGATCTCCGCATCGACGAGAAATACACAAAAACGAGAGCATAGTTTCACCTGAATCGGGGTCAGATCGAAGGAAATGCGCGTGTCGCTGTCCCTCCTCTGCACGCACACGCACGAAAAACCCCTCCCGATCCACGCCGTCGACCCCGACACAACATCAGCTGGAACAGAAAAGACACATCGACGTCAGCCTCTTTCCTGAAAAATAGCAAAGGGGGATCCGAGCGGAATCACACACCCACGCGACCCACGTACCCGGTGATGTGTGGTGGCCGGAGAGGCGGCGGACGGCGAGGAAGGAGCCGGCATTATGGTCCATGTGGCGCGTGGGCGCTGCTCTCTCCGCGCTCCGGCCTGCCCTGCACCTCCCTCTCTTCTCTCCCTCTCTCTTCTCTCTGGCTCCTGTGCCTACCCAGGCTGTGACTACCTACGCGCAGGGATCAATCAGCGCGGGAACCCATCGCTGGCTGCGGCTTCCAACCGTGGCGGGCGCGAGATCCCAAGGGCGAATCACGAGAGAAATAGGGGGACGGACTCCACGACACGAGGCCTTGCGGCACGGCGCTCTCTTATCTCCGCCCTCTCTCGGTGGCGTTCGTTTCGCTGGCAGCTTGGCTCTTCTGGTTGCCCTTGGGCCTTGGCTTTGGCTGCGGATAATTGCGTTCGTGTCCTGTCACTTTCCTTTTTTAGCTAGATCTAACCAACTGTAAATCTCATGCAACGAGCACATGGTTCTTATTTTGAAAGTTTTTTTCCAGAGAATTTTTTCCCAAAGTTTTTTTTGTTTGAAATAAGATTATACATTGTTATGTCAACAGTTTGTTCAGTTACTCTTGCACTCCATGCACAAGCTGTATGGTTGCAGGATTTGAGTCACATTCGCTTGCTGATCTGTTGGCCTGTTAATTGACATTTCTTGAGAGGGAAATCAGTCAAAAGCTACTAGTAAGCAAAAGTAAAGAAGAAAAAGGTGGCCATTGATGAGATGCCCCAACTCATCCAGTGCTTTACCTTGTGTTTGAAGCTTGCTCAGGCGATTATTAGAACCAACTAGAGTAGAGCTCACATGAAGCATGATTGCACATCAAGATGATTATTCCCACCTACTGTGCAAAGATAAACCTCCAGGATAAACTTGAACATATAGACAGTACTACTAAAGAACCTTTTCATGGAGCATGACCGTGCAATGCCTTTTTAGCATGTGTTCATTGTAGCAAGCAATAGATGCCATGTTAACAATACTGGAATAATAAAGGAATGCAAAAGGTACTCCTACTTTGTTCTTATAATCCCTACATGTCCTGTAGGCGAACTCTTTTTATAAATTGAGCAACAAGGTTAAGAGTGTAAAACTGTAAACGGAGTTGCAATGTTCTTGTCTTCTTTCTTAAGGTCTCAAGTACATCTATTGCATGTTTTCCTTTCTACATGGTTCCAAATCTGGGCTTCTACATCTGCTCCGTGACAGTGAGCCATGACCATGTTCCAGTTCCACCCCTGTTCTCCAACAAACAAGCTAAAAAAATTATATTGACAATCAAATTAAGAAAACATACAGATCTAATCAAAGGGATAACCTTTTCTTGCACATTGTACAGGATAGTGCATGAACCTGATAGCTAATATTGCTTATAGGGGTTGTACCTTCATTTGTCTTTAGAGTAGTTCAAGCTAATGTTTATTCACAATTACTGACCAAGGTCATAAACTTGTCCCCCAAAGCATCCAAGATCTAGAGAAAGTGCGCTACGGGTGGAAGATTGTCAGCAAGTTCCATTGCAAGTGGTCTAAATAAATCAATCTAGATGAACCATTTCAGAGCATTTAAATATGGCCATGCACATGGCAAGCAAATGCCTAGGTTTCCTCCTGAGCTTGTTTTTACCTCATTTTCTTAGTGATGAAACTGAAGCCTGCAGATTCAACAGAGGCAAGAAATTTTAAAGCTGGTCTATGATGTACATCAACTGGCACACAGTTTTATTGTAACTCATGCCTCCATAGACACTGCTGCTGCTAGCTACACTCCTATCCAGAAACGAAGGCGTTAATAGAAACAGAAAGCTCAAGGAAAGAGTCAAAATCTTTGACTTATGGTGGAACTGGTTGATTCCACCTGCGCTTAACTTCTGTTTTTGTCCGAACCTCTCTGAGCTTCCCATCGGTTCCATAGTCTCTCTCCATCACCAGATTAATCCCTTCGTCCGAGTACCAACTAACTCCTATACAGAGTATACCGTCTTTATCCACGTCAACATAGGCAGTGACACCACCAGGTAACCAAAGTACAGTCACATCTTGCATGTCGAGCATCTCCTCCTCCCCAAAGAAAACTGAACTCTCTGGCAAGGTTCTCTTCTTCATGGTTTCCATGCACAAGTATACAAAGGGGGCTCCACCCTCTAGTTCTTGTATCTCCTCACTGTAAATTGGTGTTGCACTGACTTCATATACTTTCCATGAGCCTGTCAGTTCTGATGGTTTTGTCCGCTTTCTTTGAGAAAAAGGTCTAACATCAACAGGGGCATCGCTGCATGGAAGGTATGTGTCATTAAGGAAAACCAAATCATTAAGTTCATTAATCTACAGGAAAATTGATGGGTCTTGTGGATGATGGGATCATTGCTGAGACATGAAGATTTTGTTGCCAAACTACAAGGAGGCCAAGATCTTCTGGAAAACAATCCAGATCGTCAGGACCAAACCATGCACAAGGTGGATATGAGAATGCATTGAAGGCTTTCAAAATGAAAAGCATAATCAGAAGATGAAATGAAGCAGTGGCAGCCAAGATTTCAAAATAAAAAGCAACTTCAAAGGACACTCTGTTATGCCATTCTATGTCCTTTCTGGATTGGTGGTACCAATCTAGAATTATTAGAAAATGAACTCATCATTGCTGAACCCCTATACCCTACAGTTTCCCTCGCAAAAGTTCATGATTGTCGAATAGCAATAAGATATATGCCATGAGCAGAAAAACAGGTTAACTTGTAGAAATGGATAACAGACGTCTTACTCTTCAACATGGATATTTGCTGGGCTGGTCCATTGTTCTTCGTACATAGCAACCCTCACAATTTGTATATTAGCTCCTCCTTCATTGAACTCAATAGTATGCACAATACGTAGCCTTTTGTGGCATCCTTTGACCAGACACTAAACAGAGTTCAATGACATAATCAGTTATTGATTGGCAAATCAAAACTCATAGAAGTACAACACAAAGTGTTGAAAGGCGAAGGTTAAAGCTTAAAGGCATGTAGACATGAAATTGTACCATATTATATACATATACATAACATTTATAATTACATAACATTTATAATTCCCTTCCATAATAGTTGCAGCAGTGCTCTCAGAAGACATGGAAATCATTTTCTTAAAGACCAACTAGTCATTTAGTAGCTTCCTCTACATATATTTCTGTAAGACTAGATGAGACAGAGTCTTGTAAGTTGTAACCAAGCAAAGAAACAGGAGTAAGTATCTAGCACACCATCAGAAGCATGTGCATCACTGTCACTGGCGAATGGTGATTTCACTATTCAGAATTCTATACGGTTCTATTTACATCAATATGCAATAGTTATCAGTCACCCGTTAGGTTCATTCCTCTGTAAGATGCCCCAAAAAAAATCCTGAAGGAAAGCATCAATCAAAAGATGATTCTCAGTCAAGAATATGATATCAGCCTAGCCTTCAATACCTCTTATTGTAGTGCGCTTGAACAGGCGAAAAGGCCCATCTAATAAAGCTTAACTAGTAAAGTCATGGCATGCACCTCACCAATAATTTTTCATAAAGGTGTTAGAGCCTGAACCATTGCAAGTTAGCATATGTGAAGAAGCATCCTTACATTGCAGTAACAAGAAACATATTCAGTGGGAGATCAATAAGAAAACCTAAGTACAGTAACATACCTGCTCAAACTTATAAGTTGGCGAAAGGAAGTATTTAGATTCATCATATTCACCAATTGCTATATCAAGCGGACCTCTAGAGTATGATCCATCCTGAAAATGAAGCATGCAGTGGACAAAGGAATTAGTGAATTATTCAAAATTTACAAAACAAGAAGAAATGCGTAACACTGAGTTAAAACAGGAAGATGGTAGCCCAGTCCCACAGCGAACACTAGTGACCAGTTAAACAATGTGATTGATCAATAAAGGATATACTTAATTTCACTAATATATTTAACTTAAACGAAAGTCAGGGACCTCAGGGCTAGTTTGACATAGGTGAAGTAAATCTCGACAGATAGATTGTTCAGCTTATAGCTGTAGCCATGTAGGCCAAGGCGCAGTAATGAACTAATGAGATAAACTCTATATCTTGCCCAGAAGGCCAGAAGTTTCCCTCTATCAGTTTTAGTTTTTCTTGCATGGCTAATTTGAGCTCAGAAACTTAGCTTGAATACAAATTGGCTCTTCAAGTTAAACTCATCTAGGTAAAATAAGGGAGAGCCTAAAGCCCTAAACATGTAAAGCAGTCCAAAGATGCAAGACAGACATGATTCCCCCAGATCTAGATGGTGAGAATGCACCCATGAACATCTATTAATAAGCGTTGTTGCACTGAAGAACAACCTGCTGAGAGGTTCCAGGTTAAACATCACAAGTTCACAACAAATTGGCTTTTCTAAAACATCATTCAATGTCTAACAGCCGGAAATAGGTCGTGGGTATGAATTAACAAATATGTAAAAGCGTATGATTTTTGGTTCAGTTAGTTATCGTAAACGTAATATACAGAGTAAGCAAGGACAATCATGAAGTTGTAACAATCATGAAGTTGTAACTTGTACCGGCAGAATGAAACACAATGTTCAGGAAACATAGGGATAAAAAAGACAGAAAAAAGGTGAAGAGAAATGAATCCCACCTCAAAAAATACGATCCCAGGTTCCATAGTAATAGTATCCTCATCAAGTACCTCGCTCTTCTTAAGATCAAAGGATTCATGCGCAGGCAAATCAACAGTTACTTTCTCACTTGAACTGTCATGATTCCAACCATAATGCCCGGCACTCTGCTTCTCAGCTTCCCCATGAGGATTGAGCTGCACCCAATTTGTCTTCCTTTGGATTACGGACCCATGAACATCATCATCCATCTTCTCAATTTGAGAAAGAGTGTAGCAATCGTAAAGGTATTCCTCTTTGCTTCCCAGTCCAACAGGCTCCATCTCTGCTGTGATCGGCGAGAACACAGCTCCGACACCCTTCCATATGCCACTCAAGCTACTCGCAAATGTATCCCAAGAAGGCATTATAACAGGTTCCTAAGATCAAAGAAAACAATAGTCTATATATCAGAAACTCAATCGAAAGGTATAAATTACTCACATGCTAAGTGCTGTTGGATGGCAAGTGGCAACTATGCTTTGCCCAACTCATTCTCCATAATTTCACGCTATTTGAAGCAAAGAGACATCAGTTGACAAAAGTGCACAATAGACTACTGACTAAAATGTCTAATTATGTAGCAAGCTTTGGTAACTGCAATAAACACACCCTATAACTGAAGCAATTGAGGAGATTTTGTATGGCAGATTGGAATCCCGGCACGATTCTCCCCGGAAATGGTTTTGCAGGCCAAATTGGAAATACGTATCCATCGTACAATTGCAGCGAAATTAACTACTCGTGCCCGTTGGTAGTATCAACGTACCTGGGTCTGGAGCACGGTCTCGACATCCACCAGCATGGCTCCGGACACCAAAACCCTCGAGCCCGCATCATTCTCCTTCCTCCTCCCGGGAAGCGGCGGCGGCAGACGGCGCCCGCCCGGACGCCTGCGGCGACGGTTCTTCTGGGACCGGTCCTTATGCGCGGCAGCGCGATCGTTGTCTACGCTCCAGACGTTCTCCTTCCCCCTCGACGACGCCCTCCCGCCCCCGGCGGCGCACGAGACGGTAGCCCTAGATACGGAGGAGGGACGGCGGCGGCCGGGGCCCAACACAGCGAGGCTGCCCCCGCACGCGCCCAGGCACGGCGGCTGCATGCTATATCTCGATAGCCGATAGGTGGTGCTAGGCGCAGCTGCTCCGGCGGGTGTGCAGTGCAGAAGGAGCGAAAGCGCGGCCTGAATTCTGGGGATAGTGCTCGGCGAACGCTGTTACGTTGACATGCGGGCCCCGCGCGCAGGAGTCAGGACGGAGGCGGAAGGCGGAGGAAGGGAACCTCTATGTTCGTCTATTAGAAACTGCTTTTCCAGCGTTTAAGCGTATACCAAAAATACGCTTTCGGGATCTCGGAGTCTGATACGCTTTCTAAGCGGAAAGACACTTTTCTAGAGAGCCTTTGTAGTCTTGCGGGAAAACAACAAGAAAACTGAGTGCTCCCTCCAATCCTAAATTGTTGTCGAAATATTACATGTATCTAGACACATTTTAAGAATAGATACATCCGTATTTGGTTAAATTTGAGTCAAGAATTTAGAATCAAGGAGTACTGAATACTGACCGGTGGACTGCACAATGCGGACACATTAGGGGCCAGTTTAATTAATTTCCTTCGTTGTTCTCCTGGCACAGAACAAATACTGTGGAGTGGAGTACTTCACTTCATCACAGCCTCACAGGTCGAGGTCCGTCTCAGCCAGACTCCAGCTTCCTCCACGTACGGCGATAATTCAGGGCCACTGGGTCACCGACACCCAAATGCCCGAAGACCCAAACCCACCGTCGCCCAAATGCCCGCCAGCGCCGCCGCCGCGCACCGCATCAACGTACGCGCGATGATTGATGGCGCGGCGGTTGGCCCGGCCCTGTCGAGCAGCTAAGCTTGGCTAACTTTTGCGAGGTCGATCGCGTAGGGCGGTCTGGCCGTCTGGTCCGGAAAAAGCGACCGCGCCTATTTTCATTCCAATTATTAGGAGGAAAAGCTCGCCCACCCTACGCGTTCCTTCGTTCTAGCAGCCACGTTCCACGCATGCATGCATGCCACCGACAACGCTAATCAAGGCGTTAAGAACAGCCAGTTAATGGCTGCAGTTAATTATCTCTGACATGCATGGCACAGCGAAAGTACTGTCTCCGTACGTGCACGGTCCACGCGGACAATTGCTTGGCTAGCTACCTCCGGACATCGTCATTATGTTTGTGTCGGTTGATGATCATTTTTATTTCGTTCTTGAGATCGACCTCGATTGGTGATCATTTGGCAATTCTAGCAGCGGCTAAGAGATCAATTAGTAGCTGTTAGATGAAGCAATCACGTGGGTTAATTAGAAGGATACCTTTTGAGTTTTGTCTCCGATGAAAACGGGGTACGTAGGCAATGGGCTTGAAGAATAACCCTCTCAAAATAGTTCCTGCCACCGACGAGCAGTGATCGTAGTGCTACTAGTACTTGGTAGTTGGAGAGAAGGCGGCAAAGAAACAAATAAAGCGGAGGGTTAAAAGGGTTAGCTTTGCTTTCCTTGCAATGCATGCAGGGTCCCTCTAGCCTTCAAATGTTTGTCATGACTCTTGCCATGCCACGATACAGTGTGATGGAAAGGGAAATCATAAGCTCAGTTAGGTTGGTGCATGCGCTGCTGCTGGTGGTGCAGTAATGCATGCCTAATTAATCATTGTACCAGTGCCATGTATCCAAGTGAGCCCTGGTGAGGCTAAACAGAAGAGGCTCCCAAGACTGGCGCGATATCCAGCCATCCAGGCTGTCCACTGAGACTTCTCTGCCACATGATGGCCAGGATCTAGTTTGTGAGTCCCCGTCAGGCGCAATTGCGAGGACAGTAGCTAGGATCAAGCCTCAGTGGTTGGAAAAGGGTTAAAATCTTGGCGAAAACCATGGCATTGGCGTGAGGAGAGCTGCTTGATTTGTACTGCACCCTCCTCCTCCTCCTCCTCCAAAGGTAACGGTACCATCAGAGAACTGCAGTCTGCAGGACACACGTTGGTAGTAATTGCCTGGCTAATTTGTACTATGCGGCAAGGCGTGGATGCTTTCGGTTGTTAATTAAACGACTAAATCTGTTGAGTGCTCCTAACCGAGCGTTCCCTGCTCTATAGCTGTCATGACGCTGAACGACGGGAGAACCGTACGTGTCGGTCGCTGCAGAAATTAAGTTCGGCCGGACCAACCTTAATTAGCTCGGGTCGATCAATCGGGCCGGGCATAATTTAAACTTGCTTCAGGCCTGAGTGCCTGACCACGACTCGTTGCCAGCCACCGTCCTCACGTGCACGCATTCAATCGATGTTCTTCGATTCATATAGCCATGCAACGATCTCTCACTGCCTTCCCCTCTGTACCAATTCTGCAGTCTTGTGCAAAGCGATGCAATCCCGTACCGTGCATCCTCGAAATCGCGGCGTTGCTTGTTCATCCAAGGAGTTAATTTTCTGGAAGGTGAACTGTACGAGGTTGTTGTTCCCACGCAGAATAATTGTACGAGCCGTTTCAGACTTCAGAGCGCGATTTGCTTGGGCAGAACGACGATTAACGGAGAAATACGTGTTGTTTGGGACTTTGGGCATGAAAACCTGGACGTATACGCATGCACCGATGCATTGATAGCTACGCACGAGCCACTGCGGCCTGGCAACGTACCTTGCGGATGCAAGCGGCGTGCACTGAATATCAGACCTGCCTCGATCGATCAGCAGGAGGAGGACCCCGCTTTGCTGTATGACAGTAAGAAGCTTAGGTTCGTTCCCTACGCAGCGTCGGAGTAAAGGTGATTTGGTCTGGTTTGTCTGGTTCACCGTCGGTTCAGTTTTGCGCGCACGGCGGTCGCAACTATATATACGTCAACCCAGCTCTTGCTCTGCCACTCACCTCCCGTTGCCTAGGAAACCAGTGACAGCACTCTGACAGAGAGCAATTTGCAAGGAGCTAATTAAACAGCTAGCAATGGCGCTCGTCCCACTCCTGCTCTCGCTTCTCCTCGTCTCCTGCGCTGCGCAGTCGCCTGCCTCGTCACCGTCGGGGTCGAACGCTGCTCCGGTCAGTGCCTTCCCTCCGCAGGCTTCCGCCGCGGCGCCAACCACGGCCCAATCGCCGACGCAGGTCTCGGCCGCCTCGCCGTCGCAGGTGTCCGCCGCGCCGCCGACCACCACCGCCGCCTCGCCGTCACAGGTGTCCGCCGCGCCGCCGACCACCGCCGCCGCCGCCTCGCCGTCGCAGGTGTCCGCCGCGCCGCCGACCACAGCCGCCGCCTCCGCGCCACAAGTTGCCACGACACAACCACCGACAACAGCTGCTGCCTCTCCACAGCTCGCTGCCACGTCAGCTCCGCCAACAGCTGCCGCCTCCGCACCGCTCACCGCCACGTCACCTCCAGTGTCCTCGGTCGCTTCTCCGCCACTAGTCGCCACGTCCTCGGCCCCAGTCTCCGCGCCCCCTCTGGCAGTGACCGCGGCTCCTCCGGCGACAGCACCTTCCGTTGCCGCGCTACCTCCGGCCACATTTGCTCCAGTGGCTTCACCCATGGCCGCACCGCCGGCAACGGCTCCCACGGCATTCGCTCCGTCTCCGCTGCTCATGGCCCCGGTCGCGCCGCCAGCAACGGCCCCCGCACCGGCGCCCGTGTCACCGGCTCCGAGCGTCGCCCCGACTCCGTCGCCCGTCATGGCGCCAGAGCTCTCGCCCGTCATGGCGCCCGAGATCTCGCCCATCATGGCGCCTGCGCTGACGCCGCTCGGCTCCGCGAGCCCCGCGTTCGCGCCCATGGGAGAGGAGGACTCGGCGGCGGCGGCGGGTGCGCGCGCCGGCGTGGCCGCGCTCGTGGTGACGTTGGCGGCTGCAGGGCTCGTGGTCTTGTTTTAATTTGCAGAGCTTGTTTTACGTGCGCTCGTGCTGTTGTTACACGAGCGTGCCGTGTTATCCCGTTGACGTTTTGGACCGTTGCATACTTGCATGCATGTATGATTCTATTTCTAGGTGTACGAACACATTTGTTATTCGATTCTTCTTATATATATGGATGATGGATACTGGCTGCTCCTTCTGATTTGTCGAGAGAACAGAGAACCTTGCAAAAACTCACGCGAGAACCTTGCGCATATATCCGAGAGGTATCATGTTTCGTTCCGTTTCACACCGAACCCTGGTGCGTGGTTATTTACGCCTTTGTTGTTGCCATTCAGTAGTAAATCGTTGTGGTTTACCATTGTCGATGCAAATGAAGATATCGCAATGCATGTATAGTCGCACAACCCGTTCACGCGCCATCGCACAGGCTGAGAAGCACGGGACCCTTCGTATCAGACACGAGATCTGCAGGGATTTCCCTGCGTCCGCAGAGTCTGGGGACACGGCAGGCCGTAACACGCGTTCCGCTGCTTACGGAAGATGACGAACGGAAAAGCCCCATGATCAAATCACTCTCAACCACCCACTCACCGACAACGGAAAATCAGTAAATCACGTCGCTTTGCGCGTTCCACGGTTCATCAAGCAAACCCGCGAAGGGCGTGGCAGGGAGCAGAGAAACATGCACCGGTCGCCGGTTGGTGAGTGGTGACCTGGCGGGGGAGAGGCCGTGGCCGTCTGGTTCGCGAATAGAACAAGGTTTTCATTCAGGACATGGGCACATGTAAACATTGTACGTACGTGCGGGTTGTGATGATCGTTTGGAGCTGGTCCCGGAGAGAAGGCGTCTGCGGCCGATTGGACGAGGCCCGCGGGGCGCTGGCTCGTACGATCCCCGTCCGTGCGCATCTTGGCATTTTGCTGCCCCGGTACGTTCCACACGCTCCGATGTCGGTGGCCCGGTCTCAATATAACCCAGGCGAGACGAGCAGATTACCTAAATAGGTAAGCTAAAGCTAGAGCACCGTAATGAACGCATAAGCTCGCTTACACCGAGGTGGTGTACCCTGTACCGCACGTACACTTGGAGTGGTGCATCTGGATTTTTGGACTTCTTGTCCATGCAAAGACTGTTGTTTTCCGGCGCAGAGCTTTCCGTTAGTAATTTACAGAACCTTGTTTTTCCTTTTTATTCTAGCCCAAGTCCAAATCTTACACCAAAAGTTATCTGAAGTCGACATTGCTGGCTCCGCTGTTCACATTTTCATGTACCGTCATGTCTTTGCAATGAAAAACATACTAACCTCGTCGGTTTGAAAAGAGCCGCAACCGAAATAATGGAAACCCAAAATGTTGAACACGTCGGGAACACATTGTTTAAAAGACATCTCGTTCTTTCATAGCTTACAAATAAAAAAGGGTTTGGCTATTCTCTAGTCATTTAATTTTTAAGCAAATGACCTTAAAGCTAAGTTGGCATATCAGAACCGTTGCATTAACATTTGAGGGTCATTCTCACTCTCCCCTCCTCGCTTGCTATCGTTGGATTTTAATCCAACGGTCAAGCACGTCAAAATATCTAACTAATTTTTTTTGTGACTTCTCAATAGCAAATCCGATAAAAAAAAATGCGAAATTTAAGAACCTTTAGCTGGACTGCCGTCCTCTAATAAGTGTATTTTTACCTTTGTCCTAAGTCAAAAAACTAAAATTTGATAAACTCTATACCAAAAAGTAGCATCTTTTTATTATGACATCAAATTAGTATTACTAGATCCGTCTTCAAATATAGTTTCATAATATACCATTTCGATATCATATATGTTGTTACTATTTTCTGTAAAATTGATCAAATTAAAAAGGTTTGATTTAAGAAAAATCTAGAAGTACCCTGTGTGGAGGGAGGGAGTAGACCACGACAGAACGACGATGGAGTTGGGCCGGCCTTTGGTGCTCAAAATACTTTCCGGGCCTTTGTTTTGAGACTCGGGTTATAGAATCTAGACATGCTGGTCTGGGCTCGTGCTTCGGCCTCACCTCATGCTTCGGGTCTAATCCTGGTTCGGTCGGGCCTTGAGCACGTAGGAAGTAGTTTCCATTAAATAATAAACGAGAGCTCGTTTCGACATTTATTTTCGTCTGATCATCTGTCCATTTTATTTCGTTCAGATTGCCAGTCAGCAATTGAATTACATATAATCATGTTTGATATTTCACCAACACGTCACAGTTCCATTATCTGGTCAGATACTTCGCTGCACCAATACTGTAGACGTATGTACCATTTGCAAACGGCGTGTGCCTATGTCCCACCTTTATATATATACTTCCTACCAGCTCGGAGCAGTTGCGCTGATCAAAAGCTCGGTTCCCCCTGCCGCTGCCGGCATCACGACGACCAGCCCCTCGTCGGCACACGGCGAGACGATGCTGCAGGACACGTGCACGGGCTTGCTCCCGTCCAGCACGACCTCCTCGAGTCCGGCCTCGTGCCAGCACGCATCTCGAAGCGCGTACCCCGGAGACGCAGCTGTCTTCCTCGTCTGCCCCGTGCACGCATGCACGTTCAGCCCTCCCGAGCCATCAGCAGCGAGAACCGTGAACCGCGCCGGCTTCTCGACCCCCAGCTTCTCGCTGGCCTGGGCGATGCAGGCCTCAGCGAGCGCTTGGCGACGGTCGTCGGCGGCCGGTGCGTCACCGCCGGCGGCAGTCCTGAAGAGCACGGTCTTCGTGGTGCTTTCGGCGGATGGGGGGACGAGCGGGACGGACTTCAGGCGCTTGGCGGCGGCGGCTGGGCTTCGGAAGTAGTGCGTGTACCGTATCACCTGGTTGATGACGAGCTCGCTCTGCGCCTGAAGCTGCGCGTGCGTGCGCGCCCACGACTTGAGGAAGTCGGCGAGCGACAGCGGGTCGGCGTGGAGCAGGCTGCAGCACGCGCCGATGGCGTAGCCGCCGTCCTGGAACCGTGTGAACTGCATCGAAAGGGAAGCACGGAATTTGTGCTACGATCTTAAGCTAAAGACGAGGATAACATATTTGCATATACGAAGGAAAACAGGGGAAAGTCCATATTTACTTGCATGACGAAAGGGGCGCACATCTCGGGGTCCAGCGGGTCCACGTCGGTCCACAGCGCCAGGGCCGACTCGTTGCTCTCGCGGGCGCCCTTGGCCTCCTCCGCCAGGAACGCGGACATGGTCGTGTCCGCCGACGCCACGAGGAACCGCAGCCCGGCGTCGCTAAGCTTCACCCCCCACGACGGCGCGTCGTCGGAGCCCCGCCGAAGCCGGCCGGCCATCTTCGGGTGGTCGGGCAGCGCCGCGCTGAGCGCCTCCGTCACCCACACCGCCTGCTCCAGCCGCGCCCTCGCCTCGCCTTCGTCCAGCTGCTGGCCGTGGACGCCTTCCGTGCCGCGGTAGTAGAGCACCGCGAGGAACCGACGCTGCAGCTCCGCGGCCGTGAGCGCAGGCCCGTGCACGGCGATGGGCAGCAGCCGCCCGCGGTCCGCCGCGACGCGCGTCGGGACGGCGGTCTGTACCGACTCGATGTGGATATGCGCCGGCGCGGCCGCCATTTGATTAGTTTCTCTACACCCCGTGCCCGCCAGTCCGCCACGCCAAGGCATCAGCCAGTGATTTTTTGGGGATCAACTGGAGCATTGCGCAATTTATACATGGTTTCATGCAAGTTGTGTGTTGGTGCACTTGCGCGATGGGATCGAATGCTGCTTGCTTGAATGTTGGGGCACTTACGCGATGCGAAGTCCAAAAGCTTTACGTGCCATGGCTTTGTTTGTCGCGTCGTAAAGTGCGGAAGCTTGTTACGTCGCGGATACAAATTGTTGGTGCCTGCATTTGGTCTTGTTACGACGATGTCGTTTGGTTTTGGCTTGGTTACTTATTACCACGGCAATTTGATGGTTCAGCATTGTACGGGCTGTTCAGGTCACGCGTATGTTGTGCTGCAGTGTCTGCGTGGCAGCTGAGATAGAGCTTTAGTAATCGTAATGGACCGATAAAAAGCCCAACTATGTGCTAGCCCAACAAGCCTTGTAGCCTTAGTAGGAAGGTTGGGTCCTCTAAAAAAAAGTAGGGAAAGTTGGGTTGTCCGCGCCGAACCTATACTGGGCTGGGTAGAGTCTACTCGGAAATCGGAATGCCATGACCTAGCGCACAATTTTCCCCTTCTGCCCTGCCTCGCCGCTTCCTACTCGTAAGCATTTTCTCAAATAGTCCACGCGCGACGCCACCATCGCCCTCCGCCGTCTCCTGGACGGACCGGACTCCCCCACTCCACCAGCAACCTCCGTCCGCCGCCGGCGGCATGCAGAAGGTGCGTCTCAAGTGGGTGAAGAACCGCAGCCTGGACCACCTCATCGCCGGCACCACCTCCATCCGAGGGGTTTCCGAGCTGGCTACTTGGATGTATGCTACGTTATGTTCTAATCACGCTGGGTTGGAACCACTTGACCGGTGACACTGGTCCTTTTTTTATAAGCAAAGGGATACCACAAGTGCCACGGTGTGTAGCGTGACACGTTAGCTAGACACGTGTCACACCCACAAGGAATACAAATTTGCTTATCCATGCAGCGTCCGTCCTACTGTACACAGTAGAAAAAGTAGCTCTTAGGATGACCGTTCTAGCCTTGCTAAACAAGACTATGCCTGCTGATAAAACTCCTATCGATGCATTAAATACACTACGCCCGCCGTCTTGTCATATCTTCACTGTTTTTTTTAGAATTGCAGTGGTAAGTGAGACAGTAGAGCTTAGTCTTTTACGGGTTTTTTGTTTAGAGGAAGCTTAGTCTTTTACGGAGTACGATCGTGATGGAGCGATAAAAAGCCCAACTATTTTCGAGCCTAACTCGCCTATTAGCCCAGTAGGGCAGGTTGGGTTGTCTACACGAAACCTAGCCGCTTTCTAGTTCCTACTTACGGTCGTACAGTACCTTCGTAAGCATTTTCTCAAACAGTCCACGCGCGCCGCCACCATCGCCCTCCGCCGTCTCCTGGACGGACCGGACTCCCCAACTCCACCAGCAACCTCCGCCCGCCGCCGCCGGCATGCAGAAGGTGCGGCTCAAATGGGTGAAGAACCGCGGCCTGGACCACCTCATCGCCCGCACCACCTCCATCCGCTCGTCCTGCCTCCTGCTGGACTACATCGCCCGCCTCCCGTCGTCCCCCGTGCCGGCCCACGCCCTCGCGCGCTTCCAGAAGCCGCTTGGCCTCACGTTCCCCGTGCTCCGCTTCCTCCGCCGCCACCCGACCCTCTTCGCCGAGCAACCGCACCCGCGCTTCCCCTCCCTCCCTTCCTTCTCCCTCACGCCCGCCTCCGATATCCTCCTCGCTCGCCTGGCCCGCGCCTCCGCCGTCGACTCCCACCTCCGCCTAGCGCGCCTCCTCCTCCTCACCCGCTCCAGGTCGCTCCCTCTGGCTTCCATCCTGCCGCTCCGCTTCGACCTCGGCCTGCCCTACGACTTCGCCTCAGCCTTCCCCTCCTCCCACCCGGACCTCTTCACAGTCTCCAAAAACCACATCTCGCTGTCCACCTCCCGCCTCCCCGAGGACATCGCCATATCCTCCCTCCAGCGCCGCCACGCCGAGTCCATTACCGGGGCTACGTACCGCGCCCTGTCCCGGCCGCCGTCCTCGACAAATGCCCCCCTCGCGTTCCCGATGCGGTTCCCGAGGGGGTACGGCGGGATGAAGAAGGTCAAGGCCTGGATGGAGGATTTCCACCGGCTGCCTTACATCTCGCCGTACGATGATGCATCAGGCATCGACCCTGACAGTGACATCTACGAGAAGAGGAACATTGGTTTGCTCCATGAGTTGCTCGGGCTGATGGTGCACAAGATGGTGCGGAGGAACGCTATCCGGTTACTACGGGAGGAGCTTGGTCTGCCTCACAAGTTTACGAGGCTGTTTACACGGTACCCTGGGGTGTTTTACTTGTCGTTGAAGTGCAAAACGACGACACTGGTGCTTCGGGAGGGGTACGAGAGGGGGAAGCTCGTGGAGAACCATCCTCTTGCGGCGGTGAGGGACAAGGTGCATTACGTGATGCGCACTGGTGTGTTGTACCGTGGGAAGGGTTTGTCCAAGCTGGTTTTCGACGAGGATGGCGACGAGGAGGGTACGTTGGATGGTGATGAGGAGTTTCAAGGGGAGGGGATGGATGCTGATGCTGATGTTGAGTGCTTTGGAATGGAGATTGTGGATGATGATGGGCCTGATAATGATGAGGAGTATGAACGTGATGGATATGATTGACATGGAATGGTGAGTTGCACTTGCTGAAGTTTGCTGTTTTGAGATGATGGGTGGTCGATTCTGTCAGGATTTCAGCAACAGGGTTTAACTTAACACCCTGTCGTCCCCAAAGTAGTGCAGCTTGGTTCAACTAAGTGCCCCCAATTGAACGATTTCAGAAGGCAATTACACCACTGTAAGTAGCTAGTTCCATCAAAATCTTGATGTATCGTATATTACAGGCTCGAGAAGTAGAATGCTATTGTAGAGGCCTAATTTCCATGTTCTTTTTTGGTTGGGAATGTAAAAATATGGCTATGGTTCTCACTTCTCTGGGCCTTGGGAAAGCATGAGAGTTATCACGATGCCATTGTATGTTAGGAGTTAATCCAATACTTCTCATGTACCGATTCTTGTTAATTTATCTTAGCCGTGAGATCACCATGGTGAGTGATTGCATTTGCCACAGGATACTAAGAACATGTTCCAGGGGAAAACTTGTTTGGTATATTTAGAAACCATCAAGTAGTATTGTAGTATCTAGTGCTGCAGTTACTATGATTGTGTTCCACTATCACCAGATAACAGAACAACAGCATTCACCCACATAGTTTAAATTTTAAACATTCACTTGCCGCACCAGCCTTGCAAGAACTCACATCAAGTCTGAAAACACAAAGACGCCAATGTTTGCATACAGCGACAGATACGAATGTACGACACACAGAGTCGGCCAGACAAAAGCAGTTTGAACCAGCAACCAGCACTTCATCATCTGATCTTTTTATTTGATTGGCATGTGGCCTGCTATAAGTATCTTCGCACGGCGTTTGATGTCAGTATGCTGGATACCTTAGCTTCCAGAAGCTCATGCTATACTGTTTCTTTTGGGGCACGAAGCAAACCTCACTAGGATTAAGTCGAAATTCACTTTGGCAACATAGGGTTGCAATTTAGATGTCAGTTTAGTAGGCGGAACTTCAATCTTGTTTTGATAGACAAATATTAGATTAGATTTGGGTACACAACAATCAAATGAAATTATAATTTTCTGCATGCAAAAGATCTGTTTGAATTTTGAATTAGGACTGGAGTATTGGTAATTTTAAATTGATTTGCAGATACTTTTCATTTCTAGACACTGTTTCTTTTATGGCATGAAGCAATCCTCACTAGGATAGACAACAATGTTATTAGATTTGGGTATACAACGATCAAATGAAAATATCATTTCCTGCATGCAGAAGATCTGTTGGATTAGGACTGGATTAGAGTATAGATACTTCTAAATTGATTTGAAGATAATTTTCATTTGTAGGAGTGAAAAGACTATGCTCTCCTAACCTTTTGTGAGGGCAGTCAGCATATCTCACTATTGATTGCCTTGATCTTCGCAGTATCGCTGACTCTTGCTGCTTACTATCTTTCCAGCTAAAGTGATGCTGACCGAGGAGCCTTTGAAGTCTTGGCAACTTTTGTAAGACAAATGAAATTGAGCTTGCCACGATTATTATGAATTCATGTTCTTTCTTGTTTTGTGTAAAATTGGTGCAGTTTTGATTATTTCTGCCCCCACCATGACATTTCTGTAGCAAGCCTATGTGACATTCAACTATGATGTTTTAGGTTCTAAGTCATTTCATTGGCTTAATAAAACCTGAATGCTCATATACTGTTCTTAGTCCCTACTTCTAGTAGCTTGTGCTTTTTGCAACTATCATCTGCCACTTCAAGGTTAGGAAATCAAATGAAAATTCTCTTATTCTCCACTTTACTCCTTGAACGAGGCAGATGATTTTCTGCTCCAACAGATCAGTCGTTAAGAGCATCAACCTCTGTGCAATGTTAAGCCATATTCTGATTCTCAGGTCCATATTACCTTGATTGATATTCTGCTGTAATGCAAATGTTTCTTTCTACATGCCCTTCTTGAGTTCATGAAGGGTAAAGAATTAGCATACATGCTACTCCCTCCGATCCTAAATTGTTGTCGAAATATTACATGTATCTAGACGCTTTTTAAGAATAGATACATCCATATTTGGGCAAATTTGAGTCAAGAATTTAGGATCAGAGGGAGTACTAAACATAGGGGAATAACATTATTCAAGTAAGCAAAACTCATATTGTACGATCGAAGCTCCAGGGGGCTAGTAAGCCATGATCTGTTTGAATTTTCAACTATTCCACTACATCCCAATTGGGCAAGTTTCTATGTTTTTTTTTCTTTTTGCTTTTTATGTGCTGTCTTACTTGGATTAACAACTAATTCTAAGTTGTACAATACATACCTGTCACCAGCGCAAATGTGGAGTTTATGTACAGTATTGTTTTTTATGAACCATGAAATTGGTATTATACGATCTATAATCAAATGTGGAGTTTATGTACAGTATTGTTTTTCTTTGCAAATAAGTTGCACAACTTCTATGTTGTGGCATAGTGTATGGGAAAGACTTGATCTATTTCTTCTGTTTATCTATCTCAGTTTTCAGCTCTGAAAAGAGTTAAAGCTAAAGTGCAGAACTAAATAGTTATAAATCTGAGTGCTATCAACTTGCTGCAGATTCCTGAAACCTTAGCTGTTCATGGATTTCAAAGTGTTGTAAACTAATTGGCTAGTGTACATTGTGTCATCTTTACCCCTATGAAAGGGCGAAGAAATCACCCGTGCAATCGATCGGCCACGTCGACGCAGATGTTTTTTTCGTCTCGGCGTGGGCTGTGTGCCTGGTTGGGCCATCGCAGTTGTCGTGTGGTGGGCTTTGCTAGAGGTGCGTTCGCGTGTCTTCTAGAACGCTCCATCTTGACAGAGCGCAGTAGTTCCCAGCCGGTCTTGCCCTTCCCGCCGCGATTCTTCTCGGCGTTTCCCTTCTACACGTTGTTTCGCTGTCGGCCGGCTCCGGCGGCACCGTCGCTATAGAAGCGCCTCGAGGCGCTCGGTTTTCTGCAACTCCTCTCTGCGTTGCTGATTGGTGGTGGTTTCCTCCCGTCGATCAATTTGGCGTTGGATTTGGCCAGTGTTCGCATCCGCTGGCTGGATTTGGTGGCGGCGCCGGTCTGCTTTCTTCTCCGGCGGACGGATTTTGATTCCATAGGTTGCGGCCGCTTTGGTCTCGCAGGTACCTTCCTTTCACTGTTGCCTTGGTTTATCTGCATCTTCGTTCGTTCTCCAATCCTTGGCGCAGGAGGTGTGGCGTTGTGGCTAGGTTTTTTGTGGTCACGTCTTTCTCTCCCGTGCTTATTGGTGTCAGCCGGCGGGTTGGCGGATGGCTGTTGTGGCTCCGTGGTTAGCCCTTCTAGGAGGCAGATTGGTGGGTGCTGAACTGCTGCTTGCAGATTTTATCCCGTGCTTTGTTAGTTTGGCTTGGTGATATCTGTACTGGATCTGGTTGATCTTCTGATTATTCTTGTTTCCACAATTTATTCATGTCGGGGGAATGACCTCGGGTAGGGTCACAACGACACCACTCTGGCCGAGTTGACAAAGATCGTTCTAAGCCGAGATAAAGGAGGCTAAGCTGGCTAGGATTTATATGCCGGTATCTTCAAGTTCGACTAACGCTAAGCCGGTTAA
Source organism: Brachypodium distachyon (assembly GCF_000005505.3). Lineage (NCBI taxonomy): Eukaryota > Viridiplantae > Streptophyta > Magnoliopsida > Poales > Poaceae > Brachypodium > Brachypodium distachyon. Next base: position 20,862,268 of record NC_016135.3, read on the forward strand.
GCCAGCATACCTAGTGTATGCCGGCACTATTGTTCTGTTATGTAAAGTATGCAGGGTCAAGGCGGATACGGGAGTCTCGGCAGTAGCCGAGATCCCTCAATGGTCTTATCCTGACCACGCGGGCGAAGATAAGGTGAAGCCGTCATCGCCCCGGGAAAGCAGTCAGCGCCTATACCACGATGTCAGAAGACCACGCGCTGGAAGCACCGAAAGGAGATTCCCTGATGAAGTCGGTGGAAAATAAAGCGGCTTTGTCCCCCACAGTACAGTCTGGAGGGAACAGTGCCGCGTGCCGGCGGGGCCCGTAGATAGCGACGGCGATCTCGGCCCACATGGCAGCGAGCCAGGTGGCGCCTATAAGTAGACCTTCACCCCCTGCGGTGAAGAGAGAGGCTCAAAGGGATTCCTATTTCCTTCTTCTTCTTCCTCAAGAATACAGCTCTAGGAGCATCTCTGTAATCGGTGTTATCCCGGAAAATCCATACAAGCAGGAGTAGGAGCCTTACCTCTGCAAGAGGGCTCCGAACCTGGGTAGATCCGCGTGTCCGAGCGTGTTTTCGTGCGTGTTCTTCACGTTTCTTCCTCCTCCAGATCCATCAGCGTCCATCAGCCCCAACTCAAGCCATCCTATGGCATTTGCCGTGACACCACCACGACAGTTGGCGCCCACCGTGGGGCTACCAGCGGCGCTGGCTGGGGTTTCCATTCGGACGGGAAGCTTCCTCGTCACCGGAGAGCGCGTCGTCTCCGGTTTGGTCCAAAGATTCGGTTCTCTGGGCTTCATCGACAACAACGTAGGCTGCTTCAACGGCACACCGTTTCCCTGCGCAGGCCACTTCATCAACTTCGGCATGCATGAGGTCTATGTGGCAACTGATCGCCCTTGCAGGTACCCGGAGCAGGTGGTGATGGCCGAGGATCCACCTGCCGTCTGCACGGCTCGCGGCCGGCATCTCGACGGTCCCGTGGGCTACGTAGAAGTCATGGTGACGGCGCACGGCATCGACGCCGGCAAGGGCACCGCAGAGAGTGGCGCAGTCCCGGGCAAGTCAGGCAGAACGGCAAAGTTTCCCTTGGAGAAGCCAGACAATGTCACGGCACACGCCGGCGCGTCGGCCTTGCCGCCAAAGCCGACCCAGCTCCAGGCCTCCATCGAGCGGCTGACCATGCCGGTTGCGTCGAACGCCAACCCAGCTCAACTACAGGCAGATTTGGAGGCGGAAAGGCAAAGGCAAAGGCTACTAAAAGAAGCAGTAGAGGTCGCCGATGCTCGGCAGCAGCTCGAGATTTCGCTCTGTGAGTATAACAAAGCTCATGGTCTTAATTCTACTGCATTTACTAACCCTAGCAGAGTTGGAGAGGTGCGTAACCGTGGCAAGAACTTGAATGTCGAGATGACAAGAGATGGCAGGGGTGTGCCAGCAGCATCGGCGAGTTTCGTCTCGGCACTAAAGTCGAAATACAATACCCTTGTCAAAAATCTCCGAGCGGCCGAGGCTACAGCTGAGGAGTTGTCGGATCTCACGGAAGAGGCACTTCGGCAGCAGCAGCTGCGCGTGAAAGAGCTGCTCCAATTGGCAAATGAGCAGAACGAGGCATACATGAGGATGCACGGCAAAGCCGGCGCATCGCAGGTTATTCACTCGGCGGCAGACGCCGACAAGCAAGCGTCCTCGCCTGGTGGCAATCGGGGCAAAAGTGTCAACTCAGGTCGGGATAAACAGCTTCAACGTTGTGACCCAGCTTTGACTGAGAGGCAAATGGTCAGGAGGGTTGATGATAGCCAAAGCGGTCTGCGACCCGGCAGCAATCGCCGACATTAGCAGGAGCGCCACTCATTCGATCATGGACACCGACTTCGAGGTCCGGCACCCAATACTACTGCAGGACAGCAGGGTGTCGGGCGCGACCCACTGTACCGAGATGAAAATCGCCGATAGGATCGTCACGGTGACGGATACTCGGCCTTGGCTGACGAAGGTTATATCAGGCGAGAGCATGACAACCTCGGCCCGCTCGGCGGCAGAGTCGGCAACAGGCAGGTATCACCTTTGGACGCTCGGCACCGACTTGATCGAATATATCTGTCCGAACTCCTGGAAGAGCAAGGTCCTCCGGGACCGCGTTGCTTTGCGAACTGAATCATGAGGGAAAGACCAAACCCGGGTTTTCAGCTGCCCAGGGGCACGAGGACGTATGACGACAGTACTAAGCCGGAAGATTGGCTGGAAGACTATGTCACGGCAGTAAGCGTGGCAGGTGGCAATCGCAGATGGGCAGTGCGTTACGTACCACAGATGCTTGTAGGACCGGCCAGGATATGGCTGAACAACTTACCAGAGAGTAGCATCAATTGCTGGATTGACTTCGAGGAAGCCTTTGTTAGCAACTTCACTAGCACTTACAAGAGGCTGAATCGTCCTCAACAGTTGTCCATGTGCAAGCAGAAAAACAACGAAACTGACCGGGAGTACCTGACCAGGTGGAACAATCTTCGCAACTCCTGTGAAGGAGTAGTAGTCGCAGGCCATAGCATGGTTTGCCCAGGGATGTCGGCACGGCAGCATGCTGTGGCAGAAGCTGCAAAGGGAGATGCCGGCCACCTTATCTGAAATGATCAGGATAGCCGACATGTACGCGCTTGGGGATCCGACTCAGCCATCGCTGATGCCGGCAGAACCGCAAAGGGAGCTGCCGGTGTACAATCCCGCTGGAGCATTCCGAAGGAATGATCATCAGGATCACCGCAACAAGAGAAGGGATGATAGGCCGGATTATCGGTATGGGCCAGCCCATGTCGCCGCGGTTCAAGATCAGCCCGATGCCGGCTTGGGTCAGCGACAGTAGACGGGAAATCAACAGTGGGCCAAGAAGGGGGAACAGAAGAAACCCTGGCAAGATAAGCCGAAGTATACTTTCGAGGTAATGTTAGATCAGCCTTGTCGTTTTCACACGACCAACCCCAACAACCCGGCAGTGTAGCTGGATGCAGAGGGTCGAGAAAGGGGAAGCAAGCCGCTTACCCCCACCTCCACCCCTCACAGGCGCAAACGCACAGGTCCAAGGACCACCTCAGGCAAACAATGCGGTCAACCAGGTGGAGGAGCAAGAAATCCCAGGCTATGCCGGGAGAAACGAGTACAAGGAGCCTCATCAGAGCTATATGATTTTCATCACCGAGGCGATTGACAAACGAAGCCAGCGCAGGCGAGAAATGGAAGTCAATGCTATTATGACGGCGGTTCCGAAATTCATGTATTGGTCGAAGCAGGAGGTCAGCTGGAACCGGGTAGATCATCCTAAGGTACTGCCCAACCCTGGCGGATATGCCCTAGTGGTTGATCCGACGCTCATTGGTCCCGACATCAACGTCAAGTTTACTCGGGTTCTCATCGACAATGGGAGCAGCATCAATATCCTATATCGGGACTCGATGCTTAAGCTCGGCCTTACAGATAACATGCTTGAGCCCAGCCGGACTACCTTTCATGGTATAGTGCTGGGAGTATCTTGCGTCCCGGTAGGCAAGATCCGTGTGGATGTTTTGTTCGGCACTAGGGAGAATTGTCGGACTGAAAATCTGGTGTTCGAGGTGGTAGACCTCAGCAGCTCATATCATGCACTGGTAGGTAGGCCGGCACTCGCCAAGTTCATGGCCACCACTCACATTGGTTATCTAAAGATGAAGATGCCGGGACCGAATGGTATCATAACTATCACGGGCAACTACAAACGCTCAATGGAATGCGCGGCGGCCGGGTCTGTTTTGGCCGAATCATTGCTCATCGCTGGCGAGAAAGAGAAATTACAACAAGCGGTGGCAATGGCACAGGCGGCACAAGTCGGTATGCCGGCAATGACCAATCCTCATGGAAGCATCGCTTTCCAGGTAGCTAGAGAGACAAAGAAGGTACAGATCGACAGCGAGTTCTCGGACCGCACCGTGATCATTGGTGCCGGCCTGGGGGAGAAATAGGAAGGCGAGCTCAGCAGCTTCCTCCGTGAGAATCGGGACATTTTTCCATGGTCAACTCAAGATCTGCCGGGTGTGCCGAGGGAGTTAGCTAAGCACTCATTGCATGTCAGACCAGACGCGAGACCGGTGAAGCAGCCCCTTAGGCGCTTCGCTGACGACAGGAGAAAAGTCATATCGGAAGAGGTATCCCGGCTTTTAGCCGCTGGCTTCATCATGGAGGTACTACATCCCGACTAGTTGGCCAACCCGGTCATGGTCGAGAAAAAGAAAGACGACCCAACTGCTGCCAAGGTGTGGCGCATGTGTATCGACGACACCAACCTCAACAAGGCGTGTCCTAAAGATCCTTTTCCGTTACCTCGGATCGATCAAGTGGTAGACTCTACCGCCGGATGTGAGTTGTTGTCTTTTGTGGATGCGTACTCTGGTTTTCACCAGATACCACTGAACCCTAATGATCAAATAAAGACATCATTTATCACTCCGTTCGGGGCTTATTGTTATCGTACTATGCCGTTCGGCTTACGAAATGCAAGGGCTACCTATCAAAGGTGCATGCAGAAATGCTTGCACGATCAACTCGGCAAGAATGTACAGGTATATGTCGACGACGTCGTCATAAAAACCAAGGAAAGCGCTACACTCTTGGACGATATTCGAGAAACATTCGCAAATCTGCGGAGATTCCGAATGAAACTGAACCCGGCCAAATGCACATTCGGGGTGTCGGCAGGAAAATTGCTGGGTTTCCTGGTATCAAGCCGAGGAATAGAAACAAACACCGTAAAAATTGCCGCCATAGAAAAAATGAAATTACCAAAGTGCCTCAAAGATGTGCAGAAATTCACGGGATGTTTAGCATCGCTAAGCCGCTTCCTCAGCCGGCTAGGCGAAAAGGCCTTGCCCTTGTACCAGCTAATGAAGAAGACTGACAAATTCGTGTGGACGCCACAAGCGGATTTAGCCTTCCGGGAGCTAAAAAAGATGATTGCCACGGCGCCGATATTGGCCTCCCCAATGGAGAAAGAGCCGATGTTGCTGTACATCGCGGCAACCAACCGGGTTGTCAGTGCCGTCATTGTGGTGGAGCGAGTTGAAGAAAAAAGTCGGTGCAGAGGCCGGTATATTACTTAAGCGAGGTGCTATCGTCGTCCAAGCAGAACTACCCCCATTATCAGAAGATGGCGTATGGTGTGTATATGGCGGCAAAGAAATTGAAGCATTACTTTGATGCACATCAGATCCGAGTTATTTGTGAAGCGCCTGTCTCGGAAATCATGAGTAACAAAGACGCGAGCGGCCGGGTAGCAAAATGGGCAGTGGAACTAGCACCCTATACGCTACAATATGATAGACGAAATGCCGTGAAGTCTCAAGCTTTGGCGGACTTTCTAGTGGATTGAGCCGAGATAGAATATGAGCCGCCACCCCTGGAGACTAACTATTGGAAGATGCATTTCGACGGCTCCAAGATGAAAAATGGATTGGGTGCCGGCATAGTTCTAACCTCGCCTAAGCGTTAGAATTTTGCTGGCGGAGAGAGTCGGAGGCAGGCATCCACCATGTCGATACCGAACGCCTTGAGAGGCTTAACCCGGCTCATGATGCTCACTAGGTAATCCTCCAAGTTCCACTCAAACGTTTCTCCCGCGGATGGGTCCCTTTTCCTTCGAGCCTTTATCACGGTTGCTTGGGCATGCTCGACGGATAAGGGGAAGCACTCTGGCAAGAGCAGCAGACAACCAATCAGTTTCGGAATAACAGTGCTACCGGTCAAGCAAGTAATTACAGGAAGAGGTTCAGCTTACTTGTAAGCGTGGTGTCGATCTTGATGATATCACGCCTGAGAGACTCGATCAGGCCTGCCTTCTCGGCATCTTCCAATTCGGCGATTGTCGCTCGAGTCTCGAGCGCGGCGGCGGCCTCCTTGATTTTCTTGACCTCGCCCTCTAGACGGATTTTCTCTTCCTCTCGAGCAGAGAGAGCCGAGGTAAATTGGCTTACCTCGGTCTTATGCGCCTCGACCTGCGCAGTCATCTCAGCTTGCAGATGAGCGACCTCTTTTTGATGTTGCTCGGCTAGCCGAGTCTTCTCATCTGGTAAGCCAGAACAGATGTTATAGAAGCCGACATTCAAGATCAGTAAAACCCGGATTGCGAGCAGATTCTTACCTTGTAACTCGGAGACGCGCCTTAGCAGCTCCTCCACTTGAGCGTCGTCTTTGGCTGAGGACAAGAACAGATGTTTGGTTTATGACTATTATGCATACGTGGACAGAGATTGCATACGACCAGGAGATACTTACTCTGGCTCTCGCGCTCCGCCTTCAAGGCCTCGTGCGACGCCTCCAACTTCTTATACATGCCCAACAGTCCTTTGAAGGCTGCTGAGCGTTTATTCATGCAGAGCTGCCAGATCAAAGGGTGCAAATAAGATTACCGAGACAGACAGCGGGGAATAAGGGTTTGAAGTTCTGCAAGCTAAGCTTCAGGCCGACTATTCTAAACCCGACCTGAACCTCGGGGAATAAGGATTTGAAGTTCTGCAAGCTAAGATTCAGGCCGACTATTCTAAACCCGACCTGAACCTCGGGGAATAAGGGTCGGAAGTTCCGCAAGCTAAGCTTCAGGCCGACTATTCTAAACCCGACCTGAACCTCGGGGAATAAGGGTTTGAAGTTTTGCAAGCTAAGCTTCAGGTCGACTAATTCTTACCCGCTCTGAACCTCGGGGACTAGGAGTATGGGTACTATACTTGAGCTTGGAGTTAAGATTTATCAAAGAATTTTGCGTACCTCGGTGGCTTGGTCCGCCTCGAACATGGCCACTCGGGCTTGGTACATCCGGGCCGCCACTGACTCCGGAGTCGCTGCCGGTGGTTGCCCCACCAAAGGGTTTTGTCGTGCCGCCTGCACGGTGCTGGAGGTCACTTCGCAGTGATCCGCTTGGTTCCAGTCCGTGACGAACTGGCCAAGTGACCCCCAGCTCTGCCAGCTGCTCGTCTGAACCGGGATATCATGTTGCTGGCATGACCGACGCGAGCCAGCTGGTTTCGAAACGATCGGCCCCGCTGCGGCAGCAGGGCATTTAGCCTTGGCGGCACGGCGCAACGGTAGCCAAGGTGGTCTCCTCTGACTGCCTGGGAGATGATGACGGAGTAGGAATCCGGGCAGGAGCAGGAGTCGGCTCCGGGCTCGTTGGAGATGGCGGCGGAGTTGGTATCCGGGTTTGAGTTGGAGTCGGTTCCGAGACTTGGGGGTCCTGGAGAGCCGCTCCCGATTCTTGCGGAGTCTCGGAGGCTGGTGCCTCCGAGATGGTTTCCGTAGCGACCAAGGAAGGCGTTGGCTCGGCAACACTTTCATTGGCCGAGACCCCGGCCGTAGGAATCTCGGATTGGTTGGCGACGGGGGCGTTAATACTTGGAGCAATATCCCGGGCCTGTGATGTCGGATTCGCGTCGGTCTCAATCCCGTCCGCAGCCGGCTCGGAGGATTCGGTGCGGGGAGGTTGAGAAGACGGAATCTCGGACGCGATGCACGACTGGGACTGGGTTGCGTCCAAAGCTTCGCTGCAAAGAAGAAAGTTAAGTTGTTTACTGGATAACAAAAGAAGAAGGCCGACATAAGTAATTGGGGTCAGCTAGGCCTTACCCGACGATCAGGGGCTTGGGTTTGGGCCCGCGAGCCGCTGTCTTCTTCCGCTTTACTTTTGGCAGAAGTTCTGTCTCGGAGGCACACCTTTTCTTCGCTACGGCGCGCCTCTCCCGAGTAGGTGCCTCCGCGATGGGCTCGTTTGACTCGGCTGAATACGGGAAAAGATAGTCAAACTCACCTCACTGACAAAAGTTCAGCAGTCACGAAAGAGTGTAAGAGTACTTACGCTCAAGGCGACGTGGAACCGCAAGCGAGATTGGCATGAAGTCCTCCGAGTCGGGGTCCTCATTGTCGGCCGTTATGTGCGGAGGCGCAAAGCGTTTGTCGGGGGAGTTCCCGTCCTCTTGGCGTTGAAGGGTAAAGCTCTACATGAGGGAGTCAGATTAAACCAAACAAGAACATATTAGATAGAAGCCGGCATGAATGTATTTCGGATACGAATATAAAGCGGCAGAAACATGGAACTTACCTTGGGAGCACGACGATTCCGGGCATATGCCGGCATACCCCACGACCAGTCTTCCGGCATACTGGTTTTGGCGATCGCTCTGACTCGACGCCGTACCTCCGCATGCGAAAGCTTGACGGTTGAGATCCTGTCCGGATCAAATTGACCGCCATAGTGGCACATCTTGTGATCCCGGCGCTGAAGTGGGCACAGGCGCCGGTATGTGAAGGTGGCTAGGAGGTCGTCGGTCGACATCCCGGCTTTCTTGAGTTCAAGAATTCGGGCATGGATCTCGTCAGTCTGCGGGAGGGAGTCCTTGGAGTCGACAGACCAATTCCTTTTCTCCTCCGGGGGGCCGATCTCGAACTCCGGAAGATTGATATAGTCGGTCGCAATGGCGTTCTTGACATAGAGGTAGGTCTGGTGCCATTTATTGCACGACTCGAGGCCTTGGATTTTAGGGAACTCGGAGTTGCGGCGAGGAACGATGGTGGCAGCCCCGCACTGTGTCATCATTTTCGGGGCGCCGGGATTCTCCTTGTCCGGGATAACCTGCGGCCGGAACATAAAATACCGAGACCCCAGGGCAATGGATGGCCAGAGCCGAGATAACCCTCGCAGCAAGTGACGAAGGCCGAAAGAGTGAGGATGGCATTCGCCGGGAGATGGTGAGGTTGGAGACCAAAGAAGTCAAGGAAAGAACGGAAGAATTCGCTAGCCGGAAGGGCGAATCCGCGCTCAAAATGAGATAGGAAGACGACACGCTCACCTTCCTCGGGCACAGTGACGACTTTGTCGCCAGGAAGCCGGGACTGGACTCCCATCGGGATTCGGCGAGAGTTGTGAAGCCATTTGAGGTCAGCCGAAGTGACCTCGGAGCCGTCCCACGCGGCTCGTTCGGAGTTTTTCTCCTCCGCATGAGCAGCAGAGCCGGCGGCTTGAGCACGGGAAGAGGACGTCATGGACGGAAGAAACAGATCTAGGGTTTCGGAAGAAAAAGGCGCTCGCGCGAGGCCGGAGCTAGCAAGCTAACCGCGGTGGAAGCCTAAGGGGTTGCGGGCGATGCGGCGATGGCTGCGAGCTCGGAGGTGAGGAGCCGTGGCAGCAGGGTTGCCCGGAGTAGCAGCGGCGAAGCACGCGGGGAGCAGAGAGCTTAGGGGCGCAAGGAAGACGAAAGGGCGAAGATGGCAAAGAACGCGAAGGGGTCTCCCCTCACTCCTGTGTCTCCTTTTATGGCCGAGGCGGAGTAATGGGGCACGTTTCCCATGATATCCGCCGAGTGGCTAGGGGGATCAGCCCATGATATGAGCAGTTATGCTCATCAAGACATGCGCTCGGTTACCGCGCGGCGTGCGGTCGAGAATCCCGCAATACCCGGCGTATATTTGTCCGCTCAAGAATCGAGGTCACCCTTAATTGTTAACCGGCACAATTGTCCGGCACATATGCAAGCACGGGTTGCGGCTTTTGTAGTGATGGTGTTAATTTTCATGACTATCATATTTGGTAGAATGCCCTATGCTGCTTGAGTATATCTAAGGACAACATCTGCAAACTCCTTTTATGTTAGGTTGGTCCTTTTATCGTAGCTTTATAAACATAAATTAACTGTGGATAAGAAGTGATGTGACCAGAAAAAAAAGAATTGTTTTTTTAAGATATACGTTGCAACTTGCAAAATGGTGTCTTTTTTCTTAGCTTGTGCAAAATTCATGATGTTGTAGAGAGAATTTGAACAGGTCTAAATCAAATCACCTATGATTCATAACTTGGTAAAATATGCATTTCCGGTAAACATGCTATGCACTTCTTTGTCTTATGTAATTTTGTTGGTACATAGGCATATTCCATTATAACAGATTTTTTATTTTCAGACTACTATGATGCTTATGATAGTTCATATTGGTGAACTCCGTAGTTCCAAAGATTAACCCCTGAAAAAAACTGCAAACTGATAGACCATTACTTTTCTTGCTCTACTTAAGAGAGGCTGCTTATCTGGTTCATGGCAGGCAAATGCTCTAACATATTTGATAAAATAGATTGCCCATACTTATAATCCCATTTTGATGTTCCTCCCGCTGGATCACATGACTGAACCCAAGTTCCCTTCTAATGATTATTACTGATGTTATCTGCCTGTTATCATAGGCGATCACTAAGCTTCCATACCTGCTTAACCAGGGCGCGCACTCGCAAAAAAAAGGGTACAACAACACGGTATAAATCATCTCTCTTCTTATGGATGTTCATATGGCGCATGCATAGCTGTAAAGAGTTCCTGGAGAATATTTCTCTGAAGCCGCACGTCCAATTTGACATTGCACACGTACCTTGGCTCTGGTTCAGTTGCAGCATGCCTGTGCATATCTGCTCCTCCAAATTGCTACTTGATTCGTGGAGCATCCACTGGGAGCTGTGAGCAATGATGGTCGGTCATCGGGAGCACAAACTCAACTACTGTGCATTCAGAACATGGAATGAACTCTTTGTGGCCATAGATGTATCTTTTGTGTTGAATCTAATGAAAAGGAGGATGAGAACTTTATCTTTGCGCAGATCACGTTCAGCTATTGCTTGCTAAGTACCTGGGAAAGATTAGCCTTTGACATCCTCTATCTTGAAAAGGTTAGCCTTCAACGTCCTTGTGGATTAATGTCAGTTGAGGGTGCTAATTTTTCAGTATAATAGGGAGATCACCTTAAAAACAATCGGGTGTCACTGATCAGTATAGTGTTGAAAAACAAATGGAACACCTTATGCCAGGCGATGAGAAGCTTCGCTGATGGTAACCTCATCTTGGGGTATGCCTATGCTATGTTTGATCCTTTCTTTCCAAAACTGTGCCTAAGGAAATGATCTTTTTTTATTGCTAAAGTCAATTTCCGAACATCTAACGGTTATAGGTATCAAAAATACTCTCTCCGTCCAACAAAAGATGTCTCAAGTTTGTCAAAATTTGGATGTATCTAGACATGACTTAGTGTATAGATACATTCAAATTTAGTCAAAGTTGAGACATGGACGGAGAGAGTAACAAATAAATGAACTAAAATATGCACGGTTTACTTGCCAATCGCTAAAGAAGTTGCGAGCATTGCACACACGCGTCCAGATTGTTTCTGCATCAAAAAAGAAAGAGAGAGAGATAAGAACGTGGCATGCAGATACCCGGATTCAACACAAGAGCAACCTTGATTCACATTTGTGTGACCACTAATGACATTATGAACTCAGATTTCGTCATGTGCATCGCTGAACACGCAAGTATAGACATGGGCCACGTACACACAATGAGATTGGTTTACTTCAACGGCGCTTAAACTACACGTGGTGGAGGCGTATGTAAGCCTTAACAGCGCAGCGAAGCGCGTCATCCCATCTAGTTGTGCATGATTTATTGAAGTCCTGTCAAGAATCTATTCTAGGCCTACTTTCGAGCAATCCAAGCACATGATATTGCTTTATTTGTTCCTGTTCTGGCAATATTATTCACTATTTTTACAAACCCTTTGATGGTTGCCTTGTATGGACGTAATTATTGTGTGGTCCGCCACCATTCGAACAGCTGCTGGTGTTTATGAAAAAAATAGTTTCAGAATTATATTTCGCATTGAAATTACTGTATGCTGCAAGTGCCAAGAATGACTGCTTATGCCATTTACATATGATCCTATGTTTCTTTTCATTCAGCCTTGAGAATTGCAATCGAATTCTTGTGTTCTGCTGATTTTGTTGTAAATACACATTTTACAACATGCTCTGCACACACCATCTTTAAGATATTGGTTTTGTTTATTAAGTGACGTTGAAGGGTGATAGGTGGCCTCCAACACCATTCCAAGAGCAAAGCATTGGTTGGTGCTCTATCCATTTATTTACCTTTTGTGCCAGAATTATTGCCCCGGAGCCTATCTGTTTCACTATAATTCTTTTTAATTTGCTTGCATTATTCAAATTCACGACTTTGGTACGGGTATCCTCAAAATGCCACCTGTTTGTTCTATTTCTTATGGGTGTAAAATTATACTCCCCCGTCTCATATTAAGGGTGCATTTGGTTGGGGTATTTTTCTGCTTTTGCTTCCAAAAAGCAAAATAAGCTAACCAAACAGGTATTTCTCACAGCAAAAAGCAAAAAAACAGATTGCTTTTCACAATGCAATTCTCAAAGTAGGTCCAGAGGTACTTCCGGTTGCTTTTGCTTTGCCAAGTTGGAGATTTTTACCCACGCTGCCATCACTTAAGTGAAAAAGGATTCGTTCTTTATTTCCCCCCGCCCAAAACACGAACTGACAGAGCACCCTTGTCCATCCGCATCGAGACGGTCCCCGGCGGTGCCCTCCAGGCGGCGATCCCCTCTGGCTGCCAACTCCCTCCGGTGACGTAGCCCTTCTGCACGCCCTTTCCCAACCTGCCTCGACGCCTCCTGTTCCCACCTGCCCTCAGCCCCATCCTGAGCTCCCTTCGATGCCTGACGCCGGCCCGGCCAGCTCCCGCTTCCTCTCCGGTGCGCGACCACAGGGAGGCACAGCAGAGCCGCCGCCGCTGCCCCCCTTCATGTATGTCTCCATATCCCCTCCTCATCCTCTCTTACCTGCTGCCGCCCTCAATTCCTCTCCGGCCTGCCCCTGCTCTGCAGTCGTAGATGAATGTAAAAAGTTTAAGATTTCAGTTTAGATGGGACGCGCAAAACATGATCTTTGATTGAAAAATTGAAATGGAAAATAGTCGGTGCACAAATTTCTTTCTTGTTGTTTGACTGAAAAAGTCATTAAGTAATCACAAAAGCAAAAGCATTCTGTTCCAACCAAACACGATTTCCGCTTTTTCACAGCAGAAAAAACAAAACAGCTTTTTTCATAAGCAAAGCAGAACCAAACACATCCTAAGTGACTTTTTATTATCTGTATCTAAACGTTTTTTAGACATAGATATATTCATATTGGACAAATTTGAGTCACTTAATATGGGATGGATGGAGGAAGTATTCCCCAGCATCCCAAAATGTGAGCCTGCACACCAGATTCAGGGGTAGCAACCTGTGCCTGCCGTGCAAGGCAACCATGATGAATTGTGAGGGAAAAGGAGGCAAGGACAAAGCTTCTCTTGACTCGTAGTTTTGGCGAAGGCGAAGGCTCCCACAAGGCCCCAACCTCACATTCTGTCTTTTTTATCAGGCTAAAGCAGCTAGGCATCATGAGAGAGATGGAGCGCAGATGCATGCCCCACTGCCCCAGACGACCAGAATTAGACTTTGCAACTCTCCTGGATTCCAGTGCCCGGATGGATGGACGGCAAGAGCAAGGGAACAACGATAAAAAGGAGGAAACCAATTGCTTGACTAGACACACTCGTTCCCAATTGCCCAGAACTTTGTCCAAAAGCATTGGGCCAATTAGCCATGGGGGGTAATCCCAATACCTCGCAGTACTAGTTTAACTACTGGGTCCAGCTGGTATTAAGAATCTAAAGCTAATCATTATATATCATGCTCTCCTCTTTGATGATGATCCATCCTTGTCATTAGCACCTTTCCTTTCCCGCTGTTCACGCATGCATCCTGTTATTACCTACAGCAGAAAGCACATAGTCTATAGAGAAAGTTAGTGCAAAAAAATCATGACGGGAGACTAAGATGAATTATGAAACTAAACTGTTGTACTCCACCACTGATTATTAAAACCAAAGCCATGACTTTTTTTTGGAATAATGGCCATGACATTTTGTAGCCTGACAGTATTAACTTGAGAGAGGCTTGGCTAATTGATGACACTTGCCTTTTTGCCTCGTCTATTTTTCATGGTCACATGAGACCCATGACCCCCGTGAGTATCATTCATACCATGCATCTGACCATGAAACTGGAGGTGCAGGTGTGCAGGCGGTGCATGGAAGCTGCAACTGGGAATATGTCTGCAGAATTGGGCAGTGCACAAGCATGAGAATCCTATGATAGCTGCTAAATGCTAATTGTATGCGCATAGAATGGATCATTGTCCTGTCCAGGTCCGTGATCCGTTCCAGGCCATCTTGGAATTTTCTTCCTTCTCGTTCCTGCTGCCTGTCCTGCACTCGACATGTCCCATTTGGCAATATGTCAGATATCTTTCAGAGTCAGGTCACTTCGGTTTCGCATCTTATTATTTTGTTGTTTGAAAAGAAGAAAAGAACTTCGTTTTGTATCTCTTTTCATGTGGTAGTCGATGCGCCCGTGGGTTTATTTCTTGCCAATATGGACGAACTATTTGGCGTTGTGCCGTTTTCGTAGGTCCTCAAGAACAAAATCATATTTTGTGAGAATTCAAGCATGCAATTACCTTTTTCTCTTATCACAGCTTGTCTGGGCACGGACCTCTCTGCTGCTACACGGAGAGAGGTGAGGCAGCCTGATAAATGAATTAACAACGAAGCAACTGTGGCTTGCCTGGGGAAACATCGCGTACCAGGTTTACTTTTTTCGTGAGTTCAATTGCTACAATCAGGTAACTTAACTTCACTATTCTTTCTTTTAACTTCACGTTTCTTAGCTATCAGTACCCTCTCAAGGTATTCAGTATTCACGAGTACATTATACTGAACCGTACTGCGACACAAGGTGGTGGATCCAAAAGTAGTCTTCAGGAAAACCAATTGTTCAGGTCAATAGACAAAACTACGGTAGCTAGTCTAGAAAGCACGACATGCAGGACGATGGCCATATGGTCACCAGGGATTAGAGGGAACAAAGGATAGCAAGAGAGGACATCCTTTTGTAGGTCGACTTGACGAATTGTCTGCTTGTCCTGACAACAGCCCACCGCATTAATTGTGCGCCACGGGCAATCACGCACCTTATCGCATCCAAAATCCACCTAGTCTAGTACTAGATCACTTTGATTAGTTAGCTGATGATAGCTCTCACTAGCACCATTACACCACCACCTGAAAGACAATGAGAGGTGGTATTGCTATGCGCACTTGGCACGACACGGACCAAAAAGAGACACCACACCGTTCATATTAGGGATGTCATTTCCCCTCCTTGCTCTGCCTGCCTGCTCTTTCTGCTTACAGTGAGCGTGTTTATGTAAAAATAAAAAGAATTTATTGAGCCAGTCTCAGTTATGCTATTAAAATGTGTTACTTAATACTTTCTCTCATCCTAAATTATTGACTCAAATTTGTTCAAATTTGAATATATGTATTCTTAAAAAACGTCTAGATACATGTAATATTTCGACAACTATTTAGGATCGCAGAGAGTATATTGCAGTCCATTGCGAAAGGTTTGGATAACGAAAATCCCATCTGTAGATCATGTACGTATGAGTCTCTTTGAAGGAGTGAACAGGTGCAGGCGTCGTAAACTGCATCATTGAGCGAGTCGCGTATGCGTCTTCATTTGGGCCACATCAGTCCGGAAGTGATGGTGACAGGTGGTCCCTTTGTAGTCCAAAGGAGCTACAGCTTGGTCCCACTTGTGGGCCTAGGCGTGTCTGAAAGCTCCGACCCATATGACCATATCAACACAACAATTAATTCGGCTTTGAAGAAAAAGATACGGCACAGTTCTGCAATAAATTCCCGTTCGGTAATAGTTAAGCGAAATCATAAAATCAAGCAATTCTTATCCTCATTTAGAAATACTCTTAGAAATACTCCCAATCTCCCAATCTCGTTTAAATAGAAACAAAATAAATAGCAGCAGCGTTTGCTCGCCATGGTAGGCCCCAGGCGGGTTGGATCGGTAAGGAGAATAAAAGGGAAGGACCAGAGTGGGCAAAGTTGTCTGATTAGGGAAAGCGGATAAAGTTGGAGATTGATTAGCAGCGGGAAAACGCTGTTTAGGACTCTCGGCTGTCCAGCAGCAGCAGCCCACGCGCAACCTTTGCGCTGCCTTCCTTTTTTATTTTATTTCTTTCTTAAAACAAAACGGAACAAATTTGCCCCCAATCCCCCACTCTTGCCTTTCGCTTTTGCTTTTGTTCCTCCATCTCGTCACCTCCTCCCTCAGACCCTCACAACTCACAAGCGGAGAGAGAGTGGTCCGCGTTTGTTTGTGTGCAGTAGCAACACTGGCGAGCGGTGGGGGTGGAGAGGAGGAACCAAGAACACGGAGCATCTCTGAGGATCTCCACTTTCCCCCGTTCGAGGTGAGTATTTCAAGTTTCCTTTTCTTTTCTATTAGTTTCTTGTTTCCGTTTGTTTGCATGGGGAAGAAGCGCCGGTTTCTGCTCTTCCCCGCTGCTTGGCGTGTTTGTGTGGGGAAAAGATCTAAATGAGAGTGGGTGCATTTTGACTACCGGGCTGGGGATTTGCGGGCTCGGTCACTGGGATTTTGCTTCGGTTTTGGAATATCGGGATTTCTAGAAAATCAGGCGTGATTGGTAGGTTGTTGTTTTCCTACGAAAGTACTAATGTCTAATTTGGTGGATTGAACAACACCCTTTGTGTTTCTGCAGGGTGGAAGAGCTGCTTCTACTCCTGGGAGTTGCTTTCGCTGGGTACCGATCATTTGCGCAGGAGCAGGTTGGTTTCTTGTAAGTTGTAACCCGTTGGGTCGAAGAGAAAACTTGGTTTTCCTACAGCTCCCTAACCTCTGCGTGCTTGTTGCAGGCGAAGTGCTATCTGTGCTGAGATTTGCTTGCCTGGTGCCAAGAATCCTGTCGTTGGGCCGTTAGGGGCATTTCTGCTGGAGAGAATTGCTTGTGATTTGCCTTGTTTCGATCAACTGTGTAGCAGCGGTGGAATCCTGGTTGGTGGTTGTGCAGTGTGTACTTGTTATGCTAAGGTTTGAATGGAGATAGTAGATAAGATCGCGGAGCCCAAAGACCCTTTGGTGGTCACTGCTCGAAAGGTGCAGAACTTGGAGCTGCCGGTGATACCAATAAAGGCATCATGGAAAGGCAAGAGCTCCCAGCAGCAAGATGAGAAGGATTTGCCAGATGACGGCGAGGAGAGCTTCCGGAGCATGGATTCCTCAGATGAGGGTGGCCGGAATTCTTTCTCTGGGGCCAGTCACCCTCTAGAACCAATTGATATGGATCTTATGAAGACGGTCTATGTTGCAATTGATGAAGAGAAGCCTGAGCCACCAGTGTGTCTGGTGCGAGGACTATCAGTGAAAGCGCCGTTCATAGACGACCTTTCAATCCGTGTTACAGGCATGAAGGCGAATGCAGTGG
Organism: Brachypodium distachyon; assembly: GCF_000005505.3. Classification (NCBI taxonomy): domain Eukaryota; kingdom Viridiplantae; phylum Streptophyta; class Magnoliopsida; order Poales; family Poaceae; genus Brachypodium; species Brachypodium distachyon. The sequence continues at coordinate 20,879,510 of NC_016135.3, forward strand.
TTTGCGCAGGCAGTGCTGAAGGCTTGGCAGAAGAGAGGAAGATGTCTGGTGCTGCAGTGGCATCACTGGCCACGGCGCGCTCATCACAGGCTACGGAAACTGTGTCCCTGCCTCCGGATTCAGAGGAGAAGGAATGTGTCTGGGATGCCTCACTCCCTCCCAGCGGAAATGTCAGTCCACACAGTAGCATTGACAGTATGGGTGTAGTCGCTGCCATGAGCATCGTGAGCAGTTGTAGTAATACATATAAAAGTGAAGCCATAGCTAGTGAAACCATGTTTACTGTGGAAAGGAATTATGGAAGTGTAAAGGGTAGTGTTAGAGGCAACTCTCTAGAAAGTGCAAAAACGAGCATGAGCCGAGCAAGCGACAGCAGTGGTGTCAGCGATGATAGCAGCTGGAGCCATATCACCGGAGGTGCCAGCAAGCCTCATAAGGGGAATGATCCTAGAGGGAAGGCAATTCATGCTGTCCGTGTTCGAGATGGCGCGCTTGGGATGAGCCATTTTAGACTGCTGAAGCGTCTAGGCTGTGGTGATATTGGCAGTGTTTACCTTTCAGAGTTAAGTGGGACTAGATGCTACTTTGCAATGAAAGTAATGGACAAGGCATGCTTGGCCAGTAGGAAGAAGTTGAACAGGGCTCAAACTGAGAGGGAGATTCTCCAGCTTCTGGATCATCCTTTCCTGCCAACTCTGTATACACATTTTGAGACCGACAGATTCTCGTGTTTGGTCATGGAATTTTGTCCAGGCGGCGATCTGCACACTCTGCGACAGAAACAGCCAGGAAAACATTTCTCCGAGTATGCAGCAAGGTAAAATCATGAATCAGATCTTGAGAGAAATATAAATTTGTTGAAGTATAGTTATTTCCATCAGCACTATGTTTCCTATCTATTTCATTAGCTTAGTGTTACCACTACTATTTCTTATGTAGAAGCCTGGTGTTTAAACTCTTGTGTGGTTGTATCGGCTCAATGTGACAAAAACAATCAGTAACTCCAATTATAAAAAAAAACACTATTAGTTCTGCTTTCTAATATGGAGTATTATATAAAAGCAATTGAGCCTGAAGCATAATTGAGGAATTGCGAGTTAAAAATGGTATCGCAAGAACTGTGTATAATTAGAAAGTTTTGTAGAAAGCCTTCATTTTTGGGTCTTTTTGGGCTACAATGAGAAGCTAATGTTACCCAGTTACTTGGCAAAAAATCTGGTAAAGAGATATTTCCAAATGTACCCAGGAGGTGTACCCATAAATGGTGGGGCATTTCATAGAATTAAATTTAGACAGGATGGTCCATGCCACAACTTAAAGATACTTAGTTGTGACTAAAATCACTGACATTGTGTTCTCTGATTCTGAGCAGGTTCTATGCTGCAGAAGTTCTTCTAGCTATTGAGTATCTACACATGCTGGGAGTCGTTTACAGGGATCTGAAGCCAGAAAATGTTCTGGTGCGCGATGATGGCCACATAATGCTTTCAGATTTTGATCTCTCCTTGAGATGTGCAGTCTCACCTACACTAATCAGAACATCAGCTTTTGATTCTGATCCCAAAAGAGCGGGTGGTTCATTTTGTGTGCAACCGACTTGTATGGAACCTACTTCAGCCTGTATTCAGCCAGCATGTTTCATGCCCAAGTTGTTTGGTCAGAAGAGCAAGAAAAAGACTAGAAAAACTAGGTCTGAGCTGGGGCAGAGTGCTACTAACCTGCCTGAGCTCCTTGCAGAGCCAACCTCGGCTCGATCAATGTCGTTTGTTGGGACTCATGAGTACCTGGCCCCAGAAATCATCAAAGGCGAAGGGCATGGAAGTGCCGTCGACTGGTGGACCTTTGGTATTTTCTTGCATGAGCTTCTATATGGCAAGACACCATTCAAGGGGTCAGGCAACCGTGCCACACTGTTCAACGTGGTTGGTCAGCAGCTCAGATTCCCGGAGTCACCGTCCACAAGCTACGCTAGCAGGGACCTCATCAGGGGCCTCCTGGCCAAGGAACCGCAGCAGCGCCTTGGCGTGAAGAGGGGCGCGACGGAGATAAAGCAGCATCCATTCTTTGAGGGCGTGAACTGGGCCCTGATCCGGTGCAGCACGCCTCCTGAGGTTCCGAGGCCTGTCGAGGCGGAGCTTCCTGTGAAGTATGGGGTGTCGGAGGCGATCCCGAGCAACAAGAGGGTGGTTGGGGCCGACATGAAGTCTGGCGGGAAGTACCTTGACTTTGAGTTCTTTTAGAGTTGTGCCAGCAGGCGGAGCTATTGTTTGCATAGTGTTGTTGTTGGGTCAGTTCGTTGTTGTTGTTCGGTACACTGCCGTTTGTCTCACCACTGTTACAAATTTATCTCATCCGAACTGACCAAAATTAGATAGATGTGGGTTTGCCTGCTTGATTTCTTCTTCATGTTCTGGTGTTAAGTGTGCTATAGACTGCATCGTAGAAAGATGCTGAAGAGTGACATATTTGGAGTCTGGTCAAGCAAGCTCCACAGACTTTCACTCTGAGATATGGGCGTTCTTTTTGTTTACCTTTTTTTTGTCAGGAAACAGGTGGGCTTATTACATACCTGGTGCAGCAAAATCGCTGACCACCGGAGAGTTTACAAGGTCTGGTACATCACAATGCCAATACACACCGAGAACCATACGAGCTCCATGAGCTGCTAAGCCATGAGCTACAGAGCACGTTTGGAATTGCACTACACAACTTTAAACTCAACGAAGTTTGTCACCAACAGGAACTTTTCCTTTCTGAAAAGAACATCAATTGCAATACACTTGGCCTACATTAGTTATCTGATGACAGCCACAACTAGGGAGCAATATGTGTGTAAAACTAAAACTAAAGTTAGGAAGTAACGAACAGAAGATACATGGAAGAAGATCACAGCAAAATGTCTGTAAAACTAAAAATAAAGCTAGGAACTAAAGAACAGAAGATAAAATTTATTAACTGGATATACCTTTAAACAAGTAAAAAATCCACTTTCATTATTGAGCATTTCTCTACTGTTGAATCCTTATTTTTGTACTGCTCACTCGGTATCTCAAACTTGTTTCCCCAAAATTCATTCCTACCGGCGGCTCAATTCAGTATAACGCAATAAATTGTTCACGTAATAGTTACCAGCTTATCAGGTAGATATTCTTTCCTCCATATGCATAGTGTCGTGGGTTATATACTTATATACTTACAGCTAGAGGTATGGTGCAATATAGTTTGTTGCAAACATTGTTGCTGATCCTATGCCAATTTCTGTATGTTTATTTCCTTTTAATCCTAATGCTTCATCATGCAGGAGCCCAACAAGTTAGTATATTTTACAAAACAGACTGTTGGCAATGCGTGCGGAACAATTGGTATCATTCATGCAATTGGAAATGCTGCGTCCAAAGTCAAGCTAGGTATTTGCAGCAATTTTAAGCTCTGTACCTCCTGTTGATCTGCATAACATAAATTCCTACACACGTCAAGAAAACTCTCTAATTTATGAACTTCTATCTGATCTAGATAGTCCCACATAGTCATCGTTTCATGCAATCCTATCAGAATGGCCACACAATAATTCACCAAGGTCATTTCCATGATCCCTTAAAAAATCATCCATCCCCTACTGCGTGTCTTAAGGAAATGCATAGCTAGTACAATTTACAAAATAGTTGCTAATGGATAGTCCTAAAAAATATATATACTCGACATGCTTTCACACATACTCCCTCCGTTCCATAATTCTTGTCTCAAATTTGCTAAAAAATGGATGTATTTATGTCTAAAAGGCATCTAAATACATGTAATATTTCAACAAGAATTATGGAACGGAGGGAATATAATGTAATTCCAGAATCCATAGTTCACAATTAAGTCTAGCTCCCAAGAACTTGATTTGCATACATTTTTTTACCTATATGATGCGATGCAAAGGTGTACTTTTGGTCACACATAAACATGAAATCTTCAGACTAGTGAATTTGATTTGCCTCTAGTTCGAACGCTACTTCAACAAAAGTTATTTTTAGTACCCTGACTTTTAATGCTTGCTATCTTTGACTTGTATCGAATTTTGATTAGTGTTCTTCTTTGCAGTTGATGGCTCCTATTTTTATTGATTTTATAAACAAACTGCAGATATGGATCCTATCCAGGTTAGTAGTTCAGGTGCACGTCTTTTTGACCTTGTTAAAGACTATTATGGCTTGACTTTGACTTCTGCGTTGCACTAACTAAAAGTGCTTGATATTATCAGCGTGCTGCTTTTCTTGAGGAGGACCAAGAAATGGAGGACGCCCATTCCGTTGCTGCTGCTGGTGGTGATACAGAGGTCAGCACTGTCATAGCTTTCTTTAGTTATGCATGGTATATTAATATTCCAGCAGATAACCGAATAATAGCATGTTTATAATATTCTTGTCATGATTACTGGATCTTGGTGAAATTTCAAACCTGACTGTTAGCCAGTTCAGCTGCTTCTCTGCCATCATGTCAGTTCTTATTTCTCAGCTTGAATAGCTGCAATCTATGGTGGATGTTATTTGACCATGTGTCGTTTGTGAGCAGGTATTGGACATTATCATTAATTCACAATTTGTCTTGGGAGCATGTCATTACAGAACTGGCAATAATAATTTGGAATATATATTTATTCAACATTATCCTTTTTATCTTCAGTTGCATTCTGACAGATCTATGTTTGTTTTGCAGGCCAAGGATGGGGTAGTTGAACATTATGTTTGTTTTTCTTGTGTTGATGGTACGTACTGTACAACCATTATCATTTATCAGAATGCCGTAATTGAACTTTGCTGCCCGTTTCCATGTGGCAGACTGTTGTTCATTTTCTGTTTTTCCTTCCGTTTTCCATCCAGGTGAACTTTATGAACTTGATGTAGGAAACATGCATCCAATACATCATGGCCGTTCTTCTCCTGATAGTCTGTTGCAGGTAAATTGTCCAGCTATTAACATCTTACTTTCTGTACACAGCTTACCTATGGTGAAGATTGCATATTTATAATTAAACACAAGAATTTTGGTCATGATGTTATTCGGCAGCTCTTCATTTCACCAACTTATGTGGTGCTTAGTCAGTTCTTATTTTGTCAGTAAGATAACTAGCTGCTTAGCGATATCACCACTGTTGAAGATTCCATGCAATTCTCATCTTTGTATGCACCTGCAGGATGCTGCAAGAGTCATAAAAAACATGATTGCAGAGTATCCTGATTCAATCAACTTCAATGTCATGGCTCTCTCAAAGAAATAGTGACATATGGGTCCAGGTAGAAGGTTTACTGATTTACACCACTCTCATGTATTCCATTTGCAGCAGCATAAGTTTAGTCCAATATGTTGATGTATCACAATGAACTGAATTTTTGGGGACAGAAAATGATCATGATAGAACCACATCCTCGTCAAGCTAGTTTAATTTGCATCTGTTTGCTCGGAGGATTTTCTTTTTTTAGTTGTTTGTTGACACATCCTATTATAGTAGATGGAAACTTATCGAATGTTAATGAGAAGCACTTTCATCGCCATGCATGTGTTTTGGAAAGAGTAAAGCTCTTGTAATGACTCACCCATTGCTCATGTGAGATCAGTATGTTAGACTATCTGGAGCATCCGGTACCCTCCGTCAGATCGAGATGCTCAGCTGGGTGCAGAACTGCAGATTGGACTCTTGTGTTTACGTGGCTGCAATTTGCGACGTCCGTCTCCGCCGGCTGGTGCTGCACTTCCAAAAATGTTACTAGTTGGTGCCACATGAATGATGAATCCCACCGATTTTGGCAGTTTTTGGGTATCCGCTCCAATATGGGTATTGTCCTTAGAGATGTTCTTATTAGACTTTCCAAATTCTAAAAAAAAAAATGTTACGGAGTAGTACACTTTCCTTTAAAAAAAATTATGGCACACTTGGATACGTGTGCATCCGGCATGCGATGCTGGATCCCGTGGTGCTAGGCCCTGGAAGCACATGGCATGGCGCCCAGTTCATGCGCAACACAAACCTTATAGATATATAGGCTGCTGAAAGATGATGAGTCGATGACCCATATGTCCAGCATTTGGAGATACTGGTCGCCAGGAAGAAAATACTACTGCAGTTCTTCAATGGAGTACATGTGAAACAGGGATATAATTTGGTTTGCAAACCGAGTTACTACAGTTCTTCAATGGAATGCACTGCTCCTCCAGCTCAACAGAGAGCATGGCGCTCAACAGTAGAATCATATGAGCAACATTGCGACAATGTATAATAGCAACGAGATTAACATCATGAACAAACTAAATAGATGCCAGGGTTCTCAACATACAATAAAATTCAGACACAACAGGCGTCAGCAAACAAGTAAATGCAGCGACAAGGAAGAAACATAACAAAACATGCCATAACTACAAGCGTTTCAATCGTTTGCGGAACTGTTATGTTCTGCCCAGTATATACATGTTGAAGAGTCCTGCATGACGGGGGGAACCATCTTCCCTTGTGATCATTGGAGCCATTGTCCCCATAACACTGTTGAGCAAACATGAGCTAATTAGGAGAGACACTTTCTTAAAACAATAACAGAATTATGTCATGGACATAACAAGAGGGTTCAGACATGGGCATGCGATGATTCATTACTAATGTATTGACTTCCAGTTTGTTTTATTACATTTAGATGGGCATGGTAAAAGGATGAAATGTTTTCTCGATAACTGGTGTTCCGTAATTGTAGGGGGGTTTATGTCAGACTACAGTGACTTGGTACACCAATATACCATGCATGCTATAATTTTTCTCTGAAGAAGTGACTTGATACACCAATAGACTGCAGTGACTCTATTCGTAAACCATGGGGTGGCTGATTCTGTTCAATGACCCCCTTTTTCTTTATATTTCTGTAAAACACGACATCCCATTTTGGCGCTCCTATATTCAACACATACTATATGCACAATGAAAAAACATGAAAAACATGTCTTTCAAAGGACAAAAGTCTGCAGTAAGTAATCATTCATTTATTTGTTACGAAAGGGAATACCAGAGAGTGGAGACCAATTAATGGAGTTAGTACTCACAAGAACAGGATTATACAAATTTACATTTATATAGGAAGATGAACTGGTTTTAGGGGTTGATTTGATAAGGTAAACTCAGATATCTACAAAGCAAAAAGGCAAAATTGGTATGTAGCCTCTTACCAACATAGGAGAACCTCTCATTGAAGATTCCTGCAAGTCGGGCAAAACCATTTTCCTTTGAATCTCGTTTCTGGTGTCAGACCAACACACGAATAGTGGAACCATTCACCTCCTTCACACTGTTGGGCAAAGATTAAAAAGTTAGCACTCAGCAGAGACAGATGACTTCTACTCCGATATGACAACCTCAAAATTTATATCATCGATAATTTGAAAAACTGCAGTGTGAGATACTACGGTCGCACTGCATGCCTCCTCGAATCACATATGTACGAGCAGAAGCTGTTGGTCTCCAACAGCGAGGCATCAGCGGTCAATTAGCCAAGAAGCACACACAGTTACAAAAAAAAGGGCAAGCAACACGAGAAGTAGTAGCAGGCTAGGGCCGAACCTGGGAACCTAAGGGATCATCTATAACCCTAACTACAGGAGTAGTTCATCGCTTAACCCTACAATTTCGAGTGGAGCAAGTGGAGCAGCATAAGGGCCAACCAAAATCACCCCCTTTGCATGTATAACCACTATAGCAAAAAACTTGTAATTTCCAGGTTGTAGAACATTTGAAAATTGCGATGAGTTCTAGAATGTGCAAGCAAGCAAGCATATTCATAATTCTATAATAGAGCTCCTAGTAACAACTAACAAGAGGAAAGCAGTGAGCACATAATTGTTATTCTCGATGATAAGAAGTCGTAAGATACCAAGCAACAGTCCAGCCACAACATTACAGAGCATACATCCATCGTTCGAAAAGAAACAGAATAAGTTGGAAAAGTTCTAAGGCTTTTCTTAGGCCTGGCAAAGGTAAAAACTAGAAAACCACAGGAGCTAAGCTCCTCCGAATTAAGATAACTTACATTCTCGTTGTCACAAGCAATCATATCACCATATGAAACCTGAAATATCAATAAGAATTAGGAATATCCTGAAGCAAACATGGACATTGATGCAATGCAAGTTTCGGGAATATATTAAGTTCAAGCTTACTTGGTGGCATACACAATATGTTGGTTCATTCGGATCAATCATTTGATCGGCATCCGATGTAACTGTTTTCTTGTTGCTGCCTGGAGGTGGCATTAAGTCAAAGTCCATAACCCTTTCCCATTCCCTCTCTCTGAACTTCTTTGTTGCTTGGGGAGTACTGAGACCATGCCTTCGTTTGTCATCCCTTCCACCAACTGGCATTGGAGGAAGGATATGTGGTTCATCTGGAGGTATTTTTCCTTCTACAAGTCAGAGAACAGAGAAGATAATCAATATTATATTTGGCAAAGGATCAAGGCATTTGATATTCTGTTTGATGAAGATTTGACGATGGGATACAGCTACCATGCACCAGTTATACCTTGCTTTAAATCTTCTGCAAACTGGCCTAGGTCTTCATCAAGGCGTTTGATATGGCTCTCTATCTGCACAACAATGCACATGATAATTATAGTTAAAATTTAATACCGAACATATCATAGAAGTACTAAAATGTGAATTTATTTCTAGATTGGCTAGGGTTCCCAAAATTTCTATATCCCTATATGGAAGTGATGTTGACATTGTAATTGTGATTTTAGAATTTGATTTTCTTGGATCAAATGTTACGCCTTTTTCTGTTGCACATTCAGTGTTTCAATGTACCGACCGGGTGGTAATGGTACATCATATGAATAGCGTAAGGATCTTCATAGTCTAAGCTGCTCATCAAATACATAGATCTAATTTCATGGTGCTGGTTAATTTGTATCAGTTACCACTCAGTATTCTTTTTGAACAACTTTGAATTCTAAGAGGAGAGATCGTGTTGACGAACAAAAGTACATATCTTTACCTGTTTGTCCGGCACTAAATACTTGATACTGTAGTCTAGTTTGATTTCTACAAAGTGGATACTGTTGTACTAAGTTTGAACATGAGAACAAAATAATCAAGTCAACCGGGGAGAAGCAACCAGAGAGTACAATAATATAACTACCAAACAAAATTGTATCGAGGCACTAGTGAAACACTTTCGGTCAGTGGGGAGAACTAGTACATACCAATGAGCCATGTAAGTTACAGAACTACAAGAAACAGAAGGAATGAAACAGAACCAGGTCACAGGCATACCGTTGTACTAAGTTTGGACTCGAACAAAATGACGAAGTCAATTGGGTGATATCAATCCTATAGTAGCAAAGAAACCTACCAAACGGGGACTTTAATGTACAGACGCAGTATTTAATGGGAAAAAGAGAGCTCATCACTATAATTCCTTAAGGTACATGACTACTTAGAAGAAAACGGGAAGGAAGCCGAACCAGGTCATAAGCTTGGCGTGCGAGCAAAACTTTTTCGGTGGAGAGACTCAGCGCATTGTCCTGGCTACTTTCAATATCCCTCTTCATCCTCTCCGAGGCAGCCTCATCATCACCCAACATGTTTGGCCTGTCAAACCCATGGGATGGAACTCCCAGGAGATGCTTGATCTGTTCTTTTGTCTGACCCATAATGCCTGAATCACAAAAAGATAGATATAGAATTATAACGTGAACTTGAAAAGCACCAGACACCATCATATAGAATATAGCTAGTCTTCCGGTGGAGACTAATCCTACCACTCGTGGTATTATATCTCAGTATTAACTATTAAAAATTGGCTAGATACTAAGGAAAATGAAGAAATGCAGAATTCATCATCGAAATGGATTTTCCGAAGAAAAAAGAGTAACAAAATCATCACCATCAATATTACTCCCTCCGATCCATAATAAGTGTTGCTGCTTTAGTATAAAATTGTACTAAAGTTGTACTAAATCAGCGACAATTATTATGGATCGGAGGGAGTATATCTCAGTATTAACGATTGAAAATTGACTAGATACTACGCAAATGGAATAAGTGCAAAACTCACTAATCGAAATGGATTTTCCAAAGAAAAAAGAGTAACATCATCACCATCCGCCCTCTCGTCAAGCTCGTGCATGGTGGAGAGAATTCTCTGCAGATCGCCAGCCAGGGTGCTCGAATCTGAGACACGAAACGAAGACAGTAAGAGCAAATAGTCTAAGAACATCTCGAACGAGGAGAAAACAAAATCGAAAGCCAGCAAACTCACACTCCAAGTAGTCATCCACGTACACGCCGGTGCGAGCGATCGCCATGCTGGGGGATGGAAGGGTGGATTCCGCGCAGCCGAGCTGGGTTCGATTTCGTGATTTGGGGATTAGGGTTTCAGAGGAAGAACAGTGTAATAAGAGAAATCTCGCTATAATCCTATGGACTTTCGGAATATGATTATTATGTCATTAATTCTTGCTGGGGTATGATTTTCTTGGGCCACTGGGCCTGTCTTGTCCTTTGGGCCGTAGGATGGAAGTCTAACATACCCACGAGCCTGATGCCCATTCCGTGGACCAAATTTGGTGGACACTGGTTACACGCCCGTGCTATGGAATGGGCAGACCAAAGTGTTGGGCAGACTATTCTCAAAAAAAAAAAAGGTGTTGGGCAGACTCTCTCAAAAAATAAAAAAGTGTTGGGCAGACTCCAGTGCTGTGCAGAGCACCGCACTCCCTTTGTCGTTCATCTCATGACTACCTGAACGCGAATCTGCGGTATGGTCCGTATGGGGCTTGTACGCTAGTTCCGAGAAAGCCTTTGGAACTTGTTGTCTCGTTCCCTTGTGTGGCCACCCGAGACGTACACTTGTGAACCGACCGACGACCCTCACTCCTCAAGAGTTCGTTCTACGGGAGCAATGAAGATTATCACGAGCATGCATGCAACTTGTCACATTCGCCACCCGTTCAAAGCAAATCACACAGATCAAGCTAGCAGTTGCACTTCAGCTGGAACAGTATACAGCATTTCACACAAGGGGGTAACCAAACTCTTTGCCACTTTATTCCACATCATAAACACCATACATCATCCAACTCGCAGACTCTCTCGCACGCAGCTTCAGACCACGGGAACTTGCTATACTTAAAAAGGAACATAGTAGTAGTACCAGTACTACGTACGCAAACCCAAAGCCTAAACACACGCACTCGATCGATCGGAAAACACGACAGGTAGAACTTAAACGCCGACACGACTAGCCAGCAAAGCTTAGCTGCCGCGGCCACAGCAACCGTAGAGCGGTATCTTGCATTCGAACGCGCCCAAGCCCCGGCCCAAGGAGACGAGCTCCTCCCTCTAATCCCGCTGGGCCTGGTCGACGCGGTGCTGCGCGGCATCCTTGATGTCGCGGGCCTTGGAGGCGATCCTCGCCTTGGCGTGGTCCAGCTGGTCGGCGCCGGGCGGGTGCTTGCCGGTGAGGTACTTGTACATCCAGGAGAAGACGGAGAGCGCGGCCACGCCCAGCCCGCCGGACGTCACGAACCCGGCCGCCATGAGCGCGAGCGCCACGGCCGCGGGCACCAGCACGGGGCTGAAGATGACGAGCACGGGCGTGGCCACGGTCAGCGCGACCACGGTGCCGGCCAGGATCAGCCCGGAGAGCACCAGCATCGACCCGCCAGCCGTCGCCGCCGTCGCCGCCTTCAGCGCCGTCATCAGCGCCGGCTGCTTGTTGCTGCTGTTGTCCTGGTGGCCCTGGTGGTCGCCGTAGCCGCCGCCGCGCTCGCCGAAGCCTACGCCGCCCAGGACGCCGCTGCCCCTGTCCCTGTGGTGATCAGCCATGTCTACGGCACTGAATCGACTGCTGGCTAGCTCCCTGGGAGTTGAGAGTGTGAGTGAGAGTGAAGAGAGCGGGGTGAGGGGCGCTGGGGGTTATAGAGGAGAGGAGAGCGGCGGTGCGTGGAGATACGTGGGGGGCGGGGCTTACCTGGAGCTTGCCGCGTGGGACGCATGCGAGCGCGCGTGTCGGCGGTGCGGCGACACCTGTGCTGCTGTGGCGCGCGCTGTCTTGGGTCTTGGCCGCGCTCTCCCTTGCCCCGGCGATACGTACGAGGTTACTTGTGGCCGTTCGTTCGGTTTGCCGCCGCCGGTCCAAGGGTCTCGTTGGGCCGTATCCTCCCGGGCTTACTCGGCGGCGCACGCATGACGGGGCCCAATATGTATTTTCAACTCAGCTCAACGGGCCAAGTCTCGCGGCAAGAGAATTCAATAGGCCAAGCTGTTACCGGGCTCACCACTTGGGCTTCACGCTCAAACTAAGCCTGCACAAATACTGGAGAAGCTCCCCTCAAAAAAAAAAAAACTGGAGAAGCTCTTCTAAAAAATAAACCGGAGAACAAAGTTGTACTGACTTTATACTAAATCTTCCATGCTTTTTATGGATCGGAAAGTACATATTTTCCCATAAAAAATAGTAGCACTTGAACTTGTGGAACTTTAACTCTGTTATGCTACTACGAGTGAAAGGAAAAAAAACATGGACGTGTTTCCACACTAAAGAATATGTTCCCATGGTAAAAATAAAATAAAATAAAAATTAAAGATGTTGCAAGGTCTATTGATCGGAAACAAATCATAATTCACGGGATTGGTTTTCTGGAAATATGAGACCAATTTCCATCAGATGCACGTGGAGTGTTTCCTTGCAAGCCGTCTATTTACCGATTCTTTGTTGCATACTTTCTCCGTGTACTTCTAGGTTTTGTTCTAAGTCAAAAGACATTAAAGTTTGACTTGTTTTATTGAAAAAAGTAACAAACATTTATGACACTAAATTAGTACCATTAGATCCGTTTTGAAATTTAGTGTCATAATATACCGATTTGAAATTACTCTCTCCAATCCATATTACTTATCGAAATATTACATGTATCTAGACGATTTTTAAACATAGATACATCCATAATTGGTCAAATTTGAGACAACTAATATAGGTCGGAAGAAGTAATTTTTTCAACAAAGTCGGTGAAATATAGAAAAGTTTGATTTAGACCAAAACCTAAATATACACCTGTTTGTGGCCGAAGGGAGTACGTATATTCGAAGGACGTTCCATCCGTTGCCAGCGGTCTGAGAGCGATGTTTAGCTAAGAAATCGAGAGGACAAATCAAGGGCGAATCCACCGTTCTGGCGATGCTCCATTATTGATCTCGCGTTTACTTCACCCTGGACGGCTATACATCGTTGGTCAGCAAGATTTCGACCTGAAATGTAAGCACTCAAATTCGCCTTTTACTCCGCGACCACCCAGACGGGGCCTCGATCGTGGCAACAACTCTTCACACCGAATGCCCGAATCATAAACCCACATTTGTCCTGTCCTCTTCTTTTGAACTGGCTGCACAGCACACCACCCCTTATCCTAGTGACGAAATATTCATAAACCAGCCCGTCTACTGGTACGCACTTTCATGCATGCGCTGGATTCATCAATCATGTTTCTACAACTGCGCAAATTAGTGAGTACCCTTTCGATAGAAGGCCCCCTTCCCAAGCCCAGCTGTTATAGCCAACACAGCACTCCACGCTGGATCTTTTGTATCAAACGCACACTACTGGATACAATTTGGCAATTTGCCCGGGAGCAGCCGAGCAGGGCAGTTCCGCACTGTGCGATCAATGGTCATCAGCATCATGATCATCGCTGTTTACGTCCTGGATAAGAACGAGTTTAAGATTTTTATTGTGGTCAGTTGGAGATCGACGAGGATTGCTTCTTTGCTCATGCCTCTCGATCGTTTCCGGGCGTACTAGTTGCAAAAGCAGATGGCGACCCTTCGCGGCTCGCCTTGCCAACTTGCTCCAACCAGAATAGACCCACCGTGACTTTCCCCATGGAATTAAGGGCCCTTGATTGTTTTTTATAAATAAAAAATCTTCCCGCTCCTCCGCCTGGGAAGTCTTCTGTCTGTCTAATGCTTTGGGATTACGGAGACTTTGTTTCCATCTCGTCTTCTCGTTTTGGCACTGTTTTGTCGAACTATGTTTCCTTTTGAAACGAGGTCTGTTTAACTATGTTTCAGCTCGCTGATGATGCATAGTTTCGAACAAAGACGTGCGTGTCTCACATTCTCACGTACAATACAATCATTAAAAGAACTGCAGCGATTCATTTGTCTGTTGCTTGAACGGAATTCCAGCTCTTAATTAGGTAGATCAAGAAACAGAGGAGGGATTCTCTCATTTCTGCCTAGATGTAACACTTTCACATTTCACTTCCACCCAGATCACAGGGTGGTTTCACTTTCACCGCACTCACTCTGACACTGACGCACGTGACCTTACGATGACGGGAAGTCGGCCAATCGATAGTACAGTTTCCGTTTGATCCACTTGGGCGAGTTGCAGCAAGCAGTAGAACTATCTAGGCTCACCCAGGCCCAATTGCTACGATCTTTATCACGCTCCATCCAAATATCCCAATGTAGCTGTCGCTTCGGTTGCTTGCTTGATTGCTCGCTCGCCTCGCCATCCCGATATCTAATTCCTTGCCATCATCTTGCAAGGTGCAACTTTGCAAGGCAAGGGGGCAGGTTCCTGTCGCGTCAATGCACTTGCAAGGTCAAATCCGTTGCACGCCTTAGCGCATTGTCTCATTATCATACGAGGCAAGCGGGTCCTGTAGCTAGCTGACGAGCTGCTCCAGGCGTGGCGCCATGCCCACCACCTGTTCGACCGGCGCGAACCACGCCTGGGAAGAAGGCGGCGGCACCAGCGGCATGGCCATGGACGCGGCCGCGGCCTCGCCTCTCTTCCTTCTCTTCGGCGACCCCGAAGATGACGACGACGAGGATGACGAGTTCGAGGTGGCCGGCTCGAGCGCGGCCGGGCGCTTGAGGCCGGCGGCGGCGGCCGCGGCGATCTCGGAGGTGATGCGGAGCGGGAAGTTGAGGAGCGCGCGGGATCCGCGCATGCGGTAGGCGGCGCGGTCGTAGGCCAGGGCGGCGTCCTCGGCGGCGTCGTAGGTGCCGAGCCACACCCGCGCGCCGTTCTTGGCCGGGTCGCGGATCTCCGCCGCGAACTTGCCCCACGGCCGCATCCTCACCCCCCTGTAGTGTTGCTTCCCCCTCGCCGAGGCCTCCTCGCTCCTGGTGGGCGCCGGCATGGCCTCCTCGCTCGGAGTGTCCGGGTCCAGGAAAGCGAAGCAAGAAGAAGAAGAAGCGTCGGCGATAGCGTAGGAGTCCGGGGAGGAAGGCAGGGGCTCGGGCTTGACGGCGGCGAAGGAGCCGTCGGGGAGCCAGCCGCAGGAGAAGGCGTCGCGGAGCGCGCCGTAGACGACCATGTCGTCCGAGTCGTCGGCGCGGAACGGAAGCGACGAGCTCCACTGGTCCGCCACCAGGCTCCCGAAGCTCGCGCTCCGGAGGTACGCCGGCCTCGTCATCGCCCCGCCCTTCTGGCCCTGAGACGGCGCCGCCGCGCCATGGGTCTCCTCCATGAGGTGCTGCCTGATGCTATCCAGCACCAACGCCTCCGACGCTGCCGGGTTCAGCAGCATCCTTCAATCCTTGCCTGCCTGCTCCTGAGCTCCTCTGCTCTGCTCTGCTTTGCTCGCTCGCTGAATAGCTGATCACTGTGTGTGAACTCAAGGGAAAGAGAGTCGAATGGTGTGACCGAGCCCGGGGTCGCGGTTTATATAGTGGAGACGGCTGCTTACGGCTCTCCGTCGCGGTTCGTTGAACTTTCCCGGGGCTGGATGGATCCACGTGATGGAATGGGTTTCTGGCTTTTCTCGAGTAAAATAAACCGAAAGAAGCAGAGGGCCAGATTGGTGACGGGATGGGTTTACCTAAGATAAAGCGGCAGGAGTAATGGAGTATTTTACGGAGTACTAGTCTGCTATCCTCTCCTGTGATCTTTTGCTGGGTTGTCTCGTGCAGGTGGGGGTGACGTCAGTGATGAGGTCGTCAGCTCGCGGGTGTGTGGCCCGCCTGGCCGCTCGTTGATTCTGTAGCTTAGCATGGGGACCTTGCGATACTTGAAGGTGAAGCCTTCTAGATGGTCTGGGCATCTGGCCAGGCCAAACGATTCGTACTTTGGGCATTTTTATCATGTCTTTGTTTCGCTCAAGCTCTGTCCATTTACCTCCCTCTTGTACTATGATTCTTCTAGAAATCGCTTAGCCTCTCCCCTGTGTTGCCGACTGAACCTCGCTAAGTCGCTATCCGTAGACTACTGAGTAACACGGATGCACTGAGCTTGCTTTGTTGGTGATGAAGCTGAAATACTGTATCTGTTTTACGTTCGTTTGGATACTCCCCGCCGCCTTAAAACGAGTTGGCAAGTGAACCTTGCAATGCGAAGAATGCTTACACTCAGCGTGCTAAATTTTTAGTGATGAACTTGATGTATATCTGTTCTGCGCTCGTTTGGATAATTTCAGATTTCCCCCACCATTGACAGGTTCTCCTGGATGGAGAAAACAAGGAAAGAATGACGGCCTCGTGCCGGACAAAAACAATAGGTCGATATTGAATGCAAGTTGGCCCTCACAGGTTTGCCATCAGAGGAAGAAATAGCGTAGAAGTCATGCGGTGCATTGCTTCTGGACCGTCTGCGCTCGTGCTGGCGCACATGACGATAAGGACCGTTTTGTGGGGGCCCAAACCCGTGGGAAAGCATCGCTCTGAAATTTACTCCCGTGTATTTTTAGTGCCAAGAGTATCATTTTTCTACTTTTCCTCCAAGTTAATTTGCGTCGCTACCACATCACCTTTCGTGGGTTCAATGTTTCGCGCAGGGCCGACTAAACACTGAACTCGGTTTAAACTTTAACATTCACCGGCTCAGAGCGGCGTCACGCTCTGAAAGTTTGTTTGTGTGAATTCCACTGGTATCTCACGAGCTAAAATAAATTATCTGTGCACGTGGGTTTCTTCCGATCTTGACTACGGAGGATGAACGAACGAAGTAGCTTGGTGGAAGTCATCAAAGTGAATCGAGAAACAGTTTGGTAGCGTCCGACGGCGACACGCCTGTCCTTTTCAGTTAGGATGACCAAGTACTGTCTTTGATAAGATCACGAGAATTGAGTTTTCAAAGGTGCATTTCTACTAGTTGTGGACGGGGTCATGTCAGGAGAGGTTAGTCGCGCATGTCACCACACGGAATAGTTTCCACCATCAACTTTTCTTTCGTCTGTGCATTGACAAGAATTAGATAAGGTACGACAAAGTATGGAATCTTAATTTCCCGTGGGACCTACGTAGTAGTACTGAAGTTTGCACATTATAATGGTACAGTAGATCGTATGGAAAATTGGAAATGGTTCTAAAATATTGAGGGTACACGTTCCAAAAGTAATGGCATTAAAGAATGATAACTCCATCCAAACATATAAAGATAAGAGAAAAGATTTTCTTTTTCACCAATCCGTATACATTTCGTCTATCAATTGATAAAATCAAATAGATTTGAAGGTTTTGCTTGGTTTTGACTCCATGTGGTCCGTATTTTTTCCTTAAATTTTTTTCACGTTGGAGCATGTGATGAACTGTTGAGGAACCAAATGTATATGGTTTCTAAGTTCATAGACCATTAATTTTAAGAGGAAACCTGATGCTATCGGTGGCATCCGCCGTAAAAAGTCTTGGGGAAAAGCGTGATGCCCATGAAGCGTGAAGGAACCAAAAGTATTTAGTTTTACTAGCTGTGCGACCAAATGTTTACGGAGTCGTACAATTTAGAGTCCAATGACCATTTTTGGATTTCACTACCAATTAAGAAGAGATAAAAAAAATATTTTCTCATATGTAAATAATACGGTAGCTAGCAGTACGTTTACGTTGGTTATGAAAAAAAAAGCGTCCGGATCATTTTGGCAGTATACAAACTACTAGTATGTGGACCCATGGGCATAATCTATCTTGTTTATTCAGCTAGACCGTTCGTGTGCATTTCCACGGTCAAGTAATGAACCAATCGGCAATCCATGTCGAGATACATTTCACATTTGCAATGTGCTGCTAGCCTGCTACAGTATAATGTGTCGCGTCCATACCCTGAAACCTTTCGGACTAAGCAGAGACGTACGATCAAACCTGTAAGCTGCAAGCCTGCAACCCGTTCCACAACCACTGAACCGAGAGCACATCTGTTTATCCCAACACAACGTTATGCGGGTTGAGATCACGGAGTTGGACTAGTCAAAGGTCAAGCCAGACATTGACCGTGGACCGGCAAAGGTTGTGGGACCCGCACCGTGCAATGGATGGGGTCACGGTCATGCGGACGCAGTGGAGCCGGAAGAAAAGTCTCTGCCTTGGGTTGCGTGCAAGATACTTTCAAAGTCCACGTCTCCAGCACCTTCCTTGGGTCTTTCCTTTCATCCAGAACATCCAAGTTCCAACTTCCAAGTATCGAGAACATGCCGAGCCGCTAGCAGTGGCATCGTTTGATTAATTTCTGCTGTAGCTCTTCATGGTCAGTTAATGCCTGCGGCTGCCGTCTCTAAAAATCAAGAGGATGCACATATATGTTAGGTAACAAGCGTTGCTAGTGATTTTAGTCACACCTCGTTAGGGAGAGGTGGCTATGACCGCATATAAGAGAGAGTAGCCACCCTCTCATCAGTCCGGCCTTTTGAAATGAGAATGGCTCTTTGCTTGTATGGCTGTGCCGGATGCGCATGAACGTCTGAACATAACACGAGTGTGTGGAGCTGGGCCTGTGACGTTGACACTGCCATGCCTGCCGGGGGGCTTCGTAGGGGAATGGGATTTTAGGTACCAAATGTTGCCAGTGATTTTAATCCCACCTCGCTAGTGAGAGGGGGCTACGACCAGCATATAAGGGAGAGTAGCCACTCTCTCATCAGTCCGATCTTTTGGGATGAGAATGGCTCTTTGCTTATATGGTTGTGCCGGATGGCATGAACGTCTGAACATAACACGAGTGTGTGGAGCTGGGCCTAAGACACTGACATGTTAAGGATTGACACTTGCCTCCATCGTGTTTAAATATTTAAACACCAGTTTTTAGTGTCGTGCATTCTGTGATTTGGGGCATTAGTTCTCGTATGGAATGAGAAATATGGCGCTTGATATAATTGTCACAGGATGGATAATGGATCATGAAGGTCTGGAAGGCTGAAACGTGACTACGCTCAGGACCGACTGAGAGGAAGCACAAGCGCGATCAGGAACAGAGCAAGTTTAGTTTGTGTAGGCCATTCCGAACTCTATGTTGACTCGGTCTCCCAAGTCCCAATGTCTACTGTTGACTTGAGTCTTCGCATTTCCTTTTTGCCGTGACCTATCAAGCCTCGGTGGAAGCTGATTATCTTATCACGCACGAACAGAGTATTCCAAGATTCGAAGTTGGAAAATCACAAGCTTTGGCAGTTTCAAACAAAGGTTCATGGTGCTTTCAGCTTTCAAACAGTGGACGTGTAGGCCTTTAGCTGCGGTAGAGGGAACTCAAGCCAACCAAATGGGGAAATGGCAACGGGAAGCTTTTCTAGTGCCTTTTTAAGTTCAGAGAGCTCGATCAGACATTAATGAAGTTTGTTCTGTTGTGTTTGTATCCTTGTAATGAATAGACGTGACAGCATTTTGTTCTTCCCGTACTTCTCTAACTTCGCAATGAGTCCGTTTCGAAAGAAAAAAAAACTTCGCAATGAGCGATGGAGCGGGTACGACCGAACTGGCCTGACGCAGACCGGGGCGCTGAACTATCAAATGTTTAACCGAAGTCAATCATGCGCTCCCCATGATTAAGCGGGTATCGAATGGGAATGCGGAAAGTATCAAATATTCCATTTTCCACTTGCACGCAAAATCCTCACGCACCTCCACTAACAACGTACTCGGGGAGAACCCTTTCTCGCGTAAAAGCACCATGTACATCATATCATGGGTTTGGTCAAAAAAAAATCATGGGTTGGTATTCCTTCCCATACTGTTGTGTATTTGCACATTGACAGCAGACAAAAGGCTTTATGGATATTAGATTGTCTTGATTTGACGTTTCATAAAGAAATCTCACAAAACCACTATTTTTCGGGCTAGAGTTCCATTTTGGCACAATTATTAGGGCTTCCAACACAAAACTACTACTCTAGCTAGGAATATCGTTTTTTCATTTTACCGAAAAACCTATCCGATTAAGCAATTTGTCAGGAAAACTAATAATATGGGCCGACATGTAAGGTCTTTGACATTTTCAACGAAAACACTTGACCTTTTTCTTTTTTGTGTAGGACCCCCTCGCCTGCTTCCGGCCTTCCCTCACTTTGTCCGATTAAGCAGCATCAGCTTGCAGAGCCGGCGGCGGTGCACAGGCCAATGTACAAGTACTGCACCATCATTTTGTGCCAGCAATAGTTCTGAGAGATAAGTTTACTTCAACTTGTCCCAGCACAGTCCCCTCGTTTCCGTGCCAGCATTATGCATGCTATAATTGTTATTCTCTGAAGTAAGCCTGGTTTGTGGTTTCATGGGAAGATTCGTTTCCATGGTCACGGGTGATATTGATGGGAACTTAAGAAGGTTCTTTTTTTAGAATGGCACTTAATATTTTTTATATTTTCTTGAGAATGGAACTTAAGAAATATATTTTTTAGAGGTGGAACTTAAGAAGTTAAGATTAAGATGCAGGTTTTGTTTTTGTTGGAAGATGCAGGTTTTGTTTTGCAAAGGATCTCAGTGCATCGTTGAGCTGTAGAACTGGTGTAGTTGGGCTGATGAACTACATTCGGAGGGCCCGTTTTGCGAGTTGTAACTGAACAACAAACTGCACAGCCCAACAAGCTTCGTTTTAGGTGGTCACATCCCGACCCAGCTCAGCGCTCCCCACGACCAAGCCAGCCCATTATCCCACATGCCGAGGGCCTCAGCCCTCAGGGCCGTGGTCCTCCCCAAAATAAAACATGCCATTGTCCGAGGTCCAGCTTGCCACGACGCTTTTCACAAATCCTGCGTGCCGGAATCATAGATTTGCTACACACTGGGCTCCAAACCGTCGTCGAGGTAAGAACCCGCTCCTCCAGAGCCACTTAATTTTCTCCTCTTTATCAGAACATGGCAAATCGCCTATCTCTATAAGTTCACAGTGCATGCAATCAGACATACCCACGGTGGAGTAACCGTAAAGACACCAGTAGTAGAAGCCTAATCGGGGGTCTGTAGAGAGAAGCCAGACGCACCAGCTGTATGTATCTGAAAGGTTCAACAATACAAACCGCTACCGCTAGAGCACGGAGGTAAACATCCTGACGCACGTCGAGGTGTTGGAAGCAAGCGACGGACTCTACTGGTGCTGACCTCAAACTGGCCCCTGCAGTGACTTCACGGATGCGATTGTATCTCCTCCTTTCAGAATCCGTCTCATACCAGCGGACTTAATGTATTGATCCCGGGTCCATCCCTCGGACTTCTCTGTACGCGAGTTGCTGGTTGTCCGGCAAAATATCTAACGAATGCTACAATTTTGCAGCCTCCACTTGCTCGAAGTTTTCTCGGCTAGATGACACGTAATTTTTTTCCCCAACGAATAGATGGCACACTCTAGCGTCAGGGCTGTACTGCATTTCAAACGTATTTTTGCCAAGGAGGGTGAGATGCATATACAGGATGCATCGAAGAGTATTTCGACGAAGACCTTATAAACGTGGCACCATTAGCGGTAACGGACGGCAGGATCCAAATCCCATCGAGTAATCTGCTGCTTGCGTCCGTTTAGATCACTCCTCACACAGTAGACCACGTACAGCAAGGCGCGGTGCTGGTTTTGGAGAGTTCCGACTGGAGCACAGAACGAGATCGATATATCCCGGTAAACCGCAGGAACAAATCAAACAAGTACTGCCACTATACGTTCGATTCCTTTGACTATGTGTACATAATATACATGGGGAAATGGGGTCTCTGAAGAAGTGAATCGCGCGGTCGCCTTCGAGTCAGAGTTCGTTACGCTAAGACCGGTTACCGGTCGCTTTCGTTTCGATCCCAACGATGGCACCGATGAGGTTGATGTTCGTTCAATTCGTCCCAGCTAACTGACACGGATCAGTAAGTTTCCTGGATAACTTCGGTGCAGGTGTACACGTACTCGATGGCGTTCTCACAATGGAATGGATCGAACTGGCATTGCTGTCCTCGTCCTTCTCGATCAGTTTGAATAAGACCAGCAGAGGATGGGGGATGCAAAGGTTTATCCATGTTGTGTACGTACGTGCAATGCGTTCGATTCAAAGCTATGGTGCTGTTTTATATTCCTGCAAGTGTAACATCGGGGTAGTTTAATTTTGGCCTGGGATTTTAATGTCAGAGAATCTCGGAGGATTGGTACTGGCCGGTGATGCTGAGATGCAGGGCGAGTTATTTTAGCCCGTCAGGCCGTCACTCGTCGTTACTACCCAAGAACAGAGTTAGACAAACGGGGGTTTATCCTAAAAAGATGCACGGTACAGGTCACTGCATCTTTCGTTGAATCGCCGATCGCGACCCCGTATCATTGTTCGTTAATTTCTTACGCTGTAACTACTAACTACCCGTTGTTTCTTTATCAATCTTTTCCCTGACAATTCGGCGCACGGGTCATGTTCATACGTGCTTAGTGGATATCAGCTTATATAGTTAGGTTATTTAGCTTTCACACCCACAGACAGGGATAGCTTGATGCCGAAAGAGACTTGAGCTCACTTATATATAGTAAGGTTATTACTGAAAAGGCTGCGGCAGTAATCTTTTACCAGGAAGAGAGAAGACAGTGAAAGTTAAAGTTGCTATCATCAATCTGGTAACTAACCAGCAACTATCAAAGAGACTAGTTAATTCGGACGACGAATCGTGCAGAAACTCTCTAGCTAGGCTGCATGCATCACACGCTTCAGGCGAAGGACGTGTGTCGCTAGCGAAGAGGAAACGCTTGAATCGACCGGCCAGCTCAACCCCGGCCAGTATGCGACTACGTATATACACGACATTTTTGCTCCGGAGCAAAAGTCGAAAGCACCGATCAAGGGACGCTCTTGCACACGTACGTACGTCGGGCCGGGTGGGCTTGCACTTGCACGCACATTAATCGCAACCGCACCGTGTAGGGGACGTGTCTCACGTCAGGTTGAATTGCAGATGCAGTGCTCCTCCTCTGGCCGCTGGGCCGACGATGCATTGCCTCATGCTTCCGTTGCCCTGGCCGAGGCTTCCCTAGCTCGTACTCTTTCTTTCTTTCTTTCTTTCTTTCTTTCTTTCTTTCTTTCTTTCGCGGAAGCATGAGCGTTGGTTCGGGCTCGATCGGTTGCTGCCAAAAATGGCACGTATGGCGCTGCAGCCAGCGTGTGTGTAGCTTAGCGGCTAGCGGTGTTCGATCGGAGCACTCCGGACCGTCCGAGGAAGCGGCGGGCGCGTGTGCAGGGGTCAAGGTCAACTTGGCCGTTTGGGTTGGGGGTCGTGTTGACTGACTCGGCTTTAGAGCTATCCTTCCTACGGTAGGGGTGTCTTGGACCGTAACAAAGATGGCAAGCTTTCGACAAGGGTGTTGCGTCTGTTTGTTTTGCAAAAACCACACGG
This sequence comes from Brachypodium distachyon, assembly GCF_000005505.3. Lineage (NCBI taxonomy): Eukaryota > Viridiplantae > Streptophyta > Magnoliopsida > Poales > Poaceae > Brachypodium > Brachypodium distachyon. Next base: position 20,903,084 of record NC_016135.3, read on the forward strand.
ACACGGGCTAGCTAGTACTAGCTCTGCTGCATGAACAGGGTGCGGCCCGTGCAAGGTTTTTGAGCCGATTTTCCGTCGTCAGACCGTCCCCCAGTTCAGCAGTCTTGCACAGTACTACAACTAGCAGTTTGGCAACTGCTGGGAAATACATACATATACACCGTCATGCTGAAATGTGATGTTTAATTCATGTATAGTGAGAAAAATCGCGCGGGCAGCCATGGGTCTATGGATGGATAGATAGACGACGAACGAACGATGATGCACACGTACGCAGGAGGAACAGTCCAACAGAAAGCCCGCTGGAATCCGGCCGACTCCTCTACTTTTCTGCGTACTAGCACAATATAGTGACATAGCTAATCAAGTTAGCTAGCTATATCTTCAACGAAGCCATCACTGCAGTCCATAGACTTTCCGACCGAATCTAGCCCCAGCTAAAACAGACTGCCCGCCTACACTTCGACCCAGTTAAAGGTGGCTTCGTGGGACCTGCATGCATGCTTACCGATGCTATATACGTGTCCACTTTGACTACTGACTCTTGCAGATCGTCGTTTATCTGCTAATTAATGTATATTGTCAACCATGAATCTGAAGTGATCATTTGGATAATCATCCTTCGTCCACGAAGACCGTATTAGTAGTATGAAGTCACATGCTACTGTTTGCGTGTATAATTAGGATCGGTACCATTCTCACTTCGAGCACATGCACATGCACAGTCGTTTAGCGGCTTAAGGTCAAATCTGGCTCACAGGTTCCGTTCCGTTTACTATTTAGCGCGCTGGACTCGGTCATTAACAGCTTCGGGAAATAGTCACAAACGAAAGGGTCGGACAAGTGTATGAATATGTATAAGTATGTACTGAGTATAATATAATCAACTGCTGTATATAGGGTATCATGCATGCTCGCATGCATTTGCTGTACATATCTTCAAGCGCGGCCGTTCATCAAAGAAGTAGGAATTGTCGACATAGATATTACGTACTCCTACAAAAAAGGAGCCCGGTTAAGTAGAACGGGTCCATATGCATGTAAATCTGTAATGGCGATGTAGGACTGTTCATTTAACGCTACGGATGAGCACGCCAGTACCACTGGACCGTGTCCACTGCATCGATTGATATGCATGACTAGCTGCATGGCAACGAGTTTGGTTCGCCACCTTATGTGCTGTGCTGTGCATCCACCCCCTGAACACGTGTTGCCACCAGGGAAATGCTCATTAGTAACCAACCAATTGAACTGATCATCAAAAGATGAATTTTAAGGACCTTGTGGGTATACGAATAAATGGTATAAAATATCCTCTCTTTTTTTTGTCAAAACACAGGAGAAAGAGAAGAAGAAAACACACGCAATGATTCATGGCAAACTGGTATGGGCAGCCCATAGCTTTTCTCTGTCGTGTTGATTTTCTGGTAAACCGGTATGGTCGATTCTCTTGCCATATATGGATGCATGCGTGCCAATGTCTTTAAAAAAGTCATGTCATAAATCAGGAAATGTACGCAAGTCCTTTTTTATCTTTAAATCCATGCGACATGTCGTGAGAAATGGCCTGCCTTTTCTTCGGATCAGAGTAGTACTACAGAAAAATGAACCATGTCATAAATCAGGAATGTACGTACGTAGGTCCCAAGTTTGTCTTTGAAATTTTCCCAAATACAGTACTATTAAGTACTAGAGCGCGGCCACTTTGAAATAATACGAGAAGTTATAAAGAAAAAAGGCACATGAATTTGAGTGACTTCGCAAAATAAAAATAAAAATAAAATGAATTTGAGTGACACACGAATCAATTGTACATTCAGGTGCCCAGTCCTAGTCTCCTAGGTTCCTTGTGCTTGACAGTACAGCAGCATGAAACTATTCTACGTCGAGGTTATAACGAACTTACGACCGCAAAGACCCAGCGTGGGTCCGATCCACATAATCAAGCTCGGTCAAATGAAATGGCCGGGCAGCGGAGAGGCTGAAATCCTCGTCCTTTATCGTCCGTCCTAAGTTTCTCCCCGGCCGGCCCTATAAATACGCACTCCAGCACCCTTCTTTTGTCCTCAACAAACTCACAACAGAGCACACCTACAAACAAATCACACGCACCATCGACCTCGAGTGTTCGACGACACCCACAACGTGGCGCAAGCGGCGAGAACCGTAAGCAACATGGACTTCGCCGGCGAAATGGACGACTTCGCCCTGGAGATCATCCGGGAGCACCTCCTCGGCGGCGACGGCAGTACTACTACTGCCGTCGTCCCGGCGACTGCTGCTGATAATAACCATGAATTCCCCGATGGTGGCGTCACCTTCCCCGTGCCGCAGCCACCTTCCGCGGCGCCTGAACCGGCGTACCTACAGCCCGCCATGTCGTTCTTCCCGCAGGAGGAGCAGCTGCAAGGCCGTCCTTACGCTTACACGGACCTAACGCAGGAGTACGTGAACTCCTCCCCTGCGGGGGCCGACATGGGCGAGGTGGTCACGTTCCGGGCGCCGGAGCCAGTGATGATACAGTTCGGCGGCGAGCCGTCTCCCGTGGCTACGACCGCGAGGGCGCCGCCGTCTTCGCTGACCATCTCCCTGCCCCGAAGCAGCGGTGGCTCGTTCGGGTGGCCGCCGCGGGCTCAGCAGGCTGCTGCTGCCGCGGCAGGAGCAGCGGCAGCACCGGACTGCCAGGACTTTCGCAAGTACCGCGGCGTGAGGCAGCGCCCGTGGGGCAAGTTCGCGGCGGAGATCCGCGACCCGAAGCGGCGGGGCTCGCGCGTGTGGCTCGGGACTTACGACACCTCCGTGGAAGCCGCCCGGGCCTACGACCGCGCCGCGTTCCGGATGCGCGGCGCCAAGGCGATCCTCAACTTCCCCAACGAGGTCGGCACCCGCGGCGCCGAGCTCTGGGCTCCCCCGCCGCCTCCGGCCCCGACATCGCAAGCTGCAACCGGGACGACGAACAAACGGAAGAGATCGCAGGATCAGGAGGAGTACTGCTACCCCGAAGTGGAGGCGGCAAACAAGGCCGTGAAGACCGAGGCGGCGCCGTCGCCGTCAGCGGACACGCCCTCGTCCGTGTCGCGGGAGATGTCGACGGGGACGGCGTGCTCGACGGTGACGTCGGCGGCCACGTCAGAGGGGGGTTTTCCTCCCCTGACGCCGTCGAGCTCGGGGTGGGAGCAGTACTGGGAGGCGCTGCTCGGTGGCATGCCGCTGCTCTCGCCGCTGTCGCCGCACCCGGCCTTGGGCTTCCCGCAGCTCACCGTTAGTTAATTCAGAATGAGAATCGCCGGTTAGTGTGGTTGATCGAGGTGGTGGGGTTCACCAATCCGTAACCAATAAGCAGGTTAGAGCTTCATAGACCTATGTGTCCGGGACACTTGTTTAGAGCTTCATAGACCTATGCGTGCGTGGTTGCAAGGAAACATGGATATAGATCGATCGATGCTTGTAAAGAATAAGCAACGGATGGGGCAGCTCGTTTGTTTATGTTACTGTAAATTTATTGGAGTTCAATTTGTGCAGTGAGGTTTATTGTGCCTGTGAGTTTGTTGTTTTTCTCTGCCTCATCTTTTGCAGCCATGTGATCGGATCTTAAGCCGGTCTCCGATCTTGTCCTGGGCTCATATATCGGAAGCATCGATCATGACATTCTAATTCGAGTTTTTTACCAGGTTAGTACATCTTTAAAAAACAGTACGGCTAGGATGAAAAATGTGTAGGCCAGATTACGTTTTGAAAAAAAAAACATTTCTCTGTGTGCCTTTTACACTCGCGTGGTAGTATTTCTGTATATACTCCACTCTTTCTGTGTTTTCCATTGTTGGCGTTTGGGACGATCGCAACCAAAACTGACACCTCCTTTTTACTACAGCAAGCGCGGGATTGCATTTCACTAGCATAGGCGGCGAATAATTCCCTGAAGTGTGCAAATGTGCAATGAACACGGACATCCGGAAACAAAGTAAGTACTCTATAAGGAAACACGCCTGGACAGGCATAGACAAAATTGATTTACCGTATATCTCACATTACCTGTGTGTGTAATGTTGACCCCAGCCCAGATTTAATTAGCATTTTGTTTATTCGTTTGATCTTATCCATTTTCACTGCTTCTGGGTACCTTCGACTTCGAGAGTTCTGATTCCGTGATTCGGGTTATATATGATCTCCAAAAACGCACATGCACGTAGAAACTTTCAACACCGTGCATGTTAGCATGGATCCTTTTACCTTTGAACTTTTGATCCACGTTTTTTTTTGTCTCCTCATTTCTCATTGCGTTTGGTTCATGCCCAATGCATATTTTTACCAATTTTTTGCAAGCATTAAACTGGAGTTCAACCTTCTTTTCAAAAGAAAGAAAACTAATGAACAATGAAAACAACGGTGATCCATAGGTCAGTCAACTAATCATTGTATGTACGTGGCGATTTCCCAGAGATCGCGAGCTAAAATAATGAGCGCAGATGATTACCGTTGATCTGGTTCGAAAGCGATTAAAGTAAGCTCGAGTCATATGACTGTGGACTGGTTAAAGCTAGCCGGCCGGCCGGACATGTCAAGCACGGAACAGATAACGTCACGAGTCAATAACTGAATCGACGGGAGACGTAAAATTTGTTAGCTTGTACGTACATGGACGAAGAAGACCATGACCATGTATCAGAGATCGATATTGTTGATTTCTTGAGCTAGCTGGTGCCGGCCTGCAGAATCTTACTGATGCATTAATAAAGTTCATTGCGCTTGATCTGTATTATCAATACATTTTTCACATGAATCAACACAAAAATTAAAAGTTATACGCATCTGTTTTGGCAGAGCCCCATCCTCTATTTTTAAATATAGGCCGTACATTTAACTTTTGCGGCCTCTCATTTTATTTAAGAGGCTACGAAAATAGTACTAGAATGTCAATATTTCGCAAGATACGGTCTCTCGACTTGTCGAAAAGCATGGATTTAGTCCATTAATTTCAAACTAGATAAATGAAAACAAAAAACGTACGAGCTGCACGGATTTGGTACATTTGCTCACCCGAAGCAGTATTAGAGTCGACGTCGCCTGGTTTTGGACCTGATCAGTTTGTCTGGCACACCAATTTGGCACATCTAGCCTACTCTACTCAGCCTATATTCTCTTCCCTCTTTGCTCGTGGCTCCACCGGTCCCTTCTTCTTTTTTACGAATCTCGTCGGAGTGCGGAGAGCTCGCGTAATTCATTTAAGAAGAGCTGAATGGCCCGATTTATAAGAAAAACTAGACTGAAAATCATTAAAAAAAACTCATCCTGCCTACCTCAACTAGGCCCAGAGAGCCCAACACATCAGAAAACACTACTGCCCCGTTGCCCACACAACACAAGAACAACAACGCCCGCGCAACAAAACAGACATCCGGGGCCGCCGCCTCGGCGTCCAACCGCCCAAATGCGCCCTGCGCAAACCACCTTCCCCACCTTCCAGGACCGCCACCCTGACATCCACCGCTCACACAGGAGTTGCAACGCCGCACGAGACGGGCTCTCCATAGCCCTAGCCACGCAAGGCAACCGCTCGCAGACCTCGGCCGCCGCACCGAACCCGGGGCCGCCACCCCGACATCCAAGACAACCGACCCCCCTTGGGATCGCAATGACCGGGCCGTTCATCTTGCTGCACCCAAACAGCACGAAGATCAACACCCTAGCCGTGACAGACCGCAGGCCCACACCATAGGACTGAGGATGCAACGCTTTCCAGTCCCTTCTTAAAGACGTTGTCTCGGTCTCTCGGAATATGGTGCTATGTGTTGATCTCATGTTGTTTTTACTGGTGGATTTTAGTCCCCGTCAATTGGGCTCTGGTAGGTGACACAAAAGATGGGTGTCATGAGACCAAACTAAAAAGGATGGCCTTCGAAATTTTTAATTTTTTGTAATCAGATGTGTTCAGTCTTGACGTGTGGCATCTTCTTAACAAAAATATATGGTTGTTTTGTCTTATTTTTCGAAGAAGAAAAAACAGAAACATCTCCTGGCATTTGTGGTTAGCTACCTAAAAAAAGATTCAACAAAAACTATCAGTTTTTATATCTTCTACTAGTACTTAATAGATGTTTTGAGTCACCATTGTAGTTGAAAGTATGGTATTTCTCACCCAAAAAAGTTGAAAGGATGGTAGGACTTTTTTTTTTCCAGAACAAAAATGATGGCAGATCGATTATAGAATTGCGTGCATTGTTTGTCTGACGATAAGACATCCTACAGAAATGTACAACTCACTTTGTAGGGTTGAAAAACATGACTATATGTATAACACGTACGTTAGAACACGTCAGATTCTACTTTTCTCCCCTTTCTGCAGGGAAGAATGTAACAGAACGTTAACGTGGTGCTTCAGCTTGCAGTTATGCACCGTCGATGCGAGCATCCAGGTCAACACTCAACGCTAGCTCGCGGCAGGTCACTGCACCATCAAGCTATCCTTTATGTCTCGGCAGGAGTACTAAGTAATCTGGAAATCCACAGCTAGCTAGCGAGAGAATTGAATATTCTTGGGCCTCCCGACCATGATATGCTTTTGAAATACAGTATTGTTCCTTCCTGTCTGTTTCGTTTTGCTGGACCATGTGTTGCGTTTCTTCGCTGCTGGTAGAATCTAGAGAGACCGTATGAAATGCAGTAGTACTGTAAGAGTAGTACCTTTGTAGTATTAAGATCGACGGGTCCTTGTTATCAAGATCAATCGATCGATCTGCATTCTGCTCATATATACTCCCTCCGTATCTTTATTATTACTTAATTTTCAGTTGCGTTAGTCCATCGTATGTCCTTCACATCTCCGGAAGACCCGACCCACGGCCCACGTCTCGCACGCACCCAGAAAAAAAACTTCTAAACCGCCGCCGCCGCGATGCGGGCGTGCCGCACTGGGTCTGCCGTCGCCCGCCGCCCCCCTCGGTCCTGCGCCCTCGCTGTCGCCGGGCACACCTCCGGCAACGCCAACTCCCTGGCAGCCTGCAGCCTGCAGCCCTCCCCCTCCGCCTTGCTGCACGCGGGGCCGCCAAGACGGTGCCGCCGTAGACCGTTCCGCTCCCATCGCCACCCAGCTTCACCGTTATCTTTTTCCAGCGAATCCATCTTCCCCCCAAGCCTCTAGGCCTGCAGCACCGATCACTCCGAACGACACAAAAACATTAAGAAAACAAAGGGAAAGGAAGTGGTCAGGGAGGAGCAACAGGAAGGAGCAGCAGGTATTCCCCTCCCCATCCCAATCCCCTCTCCACTAGCCATCGCCATCTCCGTTGCTCTGGCGCCGCCCCACCTCCTACTCTAGAGCCCACAGCCCCCCAGATCCGGCGCCGCTCCATCCCATTTGCTCCACCCAACAACTAAGGTACTGGATCATCTGTCGAAATGTTTATTCATATTCCTTTTGGTTCCATAGAAATGATACGATAAAATTTTGGAAGCTGGTAAAACACAACAAGCAAACAGTGCAAATCTACTTTTGAACATTGACAGAGTGCAGGTTGTCAGATAAAATAGCACAGATATCTAACTATTGTCTCTTGTTATTACTTATTATTAGCCGTGTGAGCTAATTTCTTAATTTGTCAACATTATGTGATCTGATTATTATTTTCTGAATCAAATCCAACAAGACTAAACTGTGAATTTTACCATGGATCTTACTTTCAGGATGTCATTTTATTATTGGGGAGGTGTGTTGCTGTCTGACACCTAATTCTGGATTATTTGCAGGTAAATGGTTGTTCCTGCCATTTGGTTAATTTTTGTGCCACAAGCTGATGATTTCAGCGGCACTTGAACAAGCAACTCATTGAGGTATTAATGGATCGGGCAGTTGATCAAATAAAATAACAGTGGTATTAATTTTCGATTCTTTTCTCAACATCATGAAACTATCAATATATGCTTTGATATTTCTTTTATAGCCTCCAATGTAGATTTGGTCCGCCCTGTTGTTTTTGCACCCTATATTTGAAATGTATTTTCGCACCCTGGAATAGAAAAAAAAATGATCATGTATATGCATCATGCCAGAACATGTCTATTGCAGAATTTGGTCTACAAACATGATATCTTATGGTTGATTTCTTGAGAGTTTAGGCGAGCAAAATGGCAGTTTACACTTTGCCTTTAATTTCTCATGGCAATAAAGGTGACATTTGTCTTGGTCAGCCTCAAATAGGTGATATTTACAATTCCAAGAAGAGAATCCATACCCATGTTAAATCATTCATGTTGTTGATGTCTAAGTTGTTTTTTCTTAATTTAAAATTATTGCAGTGTTGTTGCATCGTAGCCTGAGACGAGGATCCCATTTTAAACTGGTAACGAGCTCATCATTTTTCATATAAAGTTGATATACACTGAGGATTTGTACTGTTATTTTTCAGGTTGGTGATGTCGGCTATTCACTTTCCCTCTTTTTTGTTTATTCTTTTGAAAATCAATTGTGCTTGTCTCTTACAGTGTTTTATCCTTATTTGCTTATGCAAAATGGACCTTATACATCTGCACTGGTTGCTTCGATCGTTAGGGTGATCTCTAATATATGCTCATTCTGCTGGGCCAATCATAATTTTCTTTTTACAACCTCATTTGCAGTGCCTTCTACATGGCTCAAAAGTATCCAAAGCTACCTGCTCTTTCTGAAGGATTTATTGTTTTTTTCCTAACCTGGTACAGCTACTTGATCTGTTGGATTAATAGACAACAACGTTTAACATGTAACCATATCATTAGTGAATTGGTGTATCGATCCATGTTACTAGATTCCTTGCTATTAATTTGTTGCCAATACTAATGGTCTAATACCATGACGTACGAGCTTCTGGTTCAGTTTGTGAACATTCTATTATTGTTGTAGTTGGATATCATCCTCGATGAGGCAGGATGATGATTCTGCCAATAATGGTGTGGAGAACTCAATGTATTGGAAATAAAAATCTAATTTCTTCCATTGTTGACCACAGGAAAACACATGGTTATAACAAGTACACACGGAAGTCTTCCACTAACAATTGATTTGGATCCTTGATATATATGTAAAGAGGTATTTTTCCATTCATTGTTTGAAATTAGAGTTGGAGTTGCAGCATGCGAAAACACGGAGATATTGGGACTGCACATTGTGAACTGCTCAAGTCTCCTTGTATATACTGTGCTATAGACCAAGAACATCCAGCCGGTTTTTTCCCCTTGAAAATATGCCTCTTTTATTGTTATTTATAAAGCAGCTATTGTTTTATCGCTGAAAAGGTTTATGAGCAAAATAGGGAAGGATCTTGATTTAGTTTCAATTGGTTCATAACGTTCTCTGAATCTTTTAATGCTCCGTTTTCTTTTGGTACGACAGGTTAAAGCAAACGAAATACTTTGGCGGGATCTTGGGCTTTTTCCTAGAATTGCATGAGCTACTTTTATAAAAAAAGGGTGACGGGCGTGCAAAAAGGGGAGATAGTTTGCTATTATAATGTGCCTTTGATAGTTAATTACCGGTTAGGAACAATTGTTCCTAATGGTTAGTTTATTCATGAACACACTTTTAAAGATCATGTATGTGGTCCTCTTTTACGCATTTTGGATTAGCTGCGAACAAGATATAACTGGAGCTTCAAACTCCCCTTGGATATAATTTTTTCTCTCTGTCACGATCACTTTGTTACTCGTTATGCTCTGAAATATTTATGTATCCAGTTATGTTAGTTGTGTGCCGAATGGCGTCACGCAGTTCCAGTTTTTTTGTGCCGAGTGACATCTATAATCCTAATCTTATTTCTTCCATTGTTGAGCACAGGAAAACACATGGCTATAGATTAAAATAACTAATGTTTACATTGTTGTATCATTTCTGTTAGACCATCTCAGGAATGGAGAAGTGTTCTTTGATGAACCTAGGTGAGCTATAGATTTGGTGGAAACAAAGTGTGCATTTTGAGACAAATAGTGATGCATCATTTATTAAGGAGATCTTTTGATGGTGCTCTAAGGATCAGTTCTAAAAGTTGCTCATAAAATATTTTTTCTTTTTGTTATAATTTGTATGCTAAGCAATACATGACAAATTGTATCACCCATTAGTTATATAGTTGATCCTTTCAGTTATAATATTTGATGTTCTGTCTACACGTAAACATAAAACCTAGATTATGGTCTCTCATCATGATTGCTTATGAAATGTAACTACCGTTGGCCAATGCATTTAAACATTTATATTGTTCCGTAGCAACGCACGGTCCACTAACTAGTTCTTTAGACAAATTTGAATCACTTAGAGACGGGGCCAACCAAATTTCATATATACTCCCTCCGGATGGAGGGAGTAGTACCTTCCTGTGCAGAAAAAATAACAAGAGTAAACCATCAACTGAGAGCCAAGAACGTTAAGCTGTGTGCGGTGTCGGTTCAGTGACGAGGTTATCGAGTCAGACCTGCACGGCCGGTTTTACTGTGCTCAAACGGCCTGGGATCAGTGACTACTCCTACGTTGTACGGCTGAGTACTGCCCGAGTTTGACAATTTAAATTACTTCCATTGTTGGCATCTTGAATGGTCGAGCCAAGGGTTCTGAGAACGAGAAGTAATACCGGCCAGACTTGCGCGCGGTAGAGAGACGTTGGGTCTGATACTCTGATCTATTCCCAGCTTAGCGCAATTTGGATCGGCGGATTGACCAGTATTGCCAGGTCCTCGTAGGCCGTGATGTATTTGTGTAGTCTACGAAGCTACGCTTCATCAGGAAATTAATACATGCAAGAAGCCTTTCATTTCAAGAGAAAGACCGGCTGCTGAGGCAAAATAGTTACATATAATACCTTCACAGGATGTGTGCGTGAGTGTTCATGAGCGTCTACGTTTGTATTGTGTTTCTTCAAAAATAAAATCATATGGCTAAAAATTAACTAGCAATCGTGCAGAGCGAGGCGACAGCAGCTACGTCTTACTACAGTAAAAGCATCAACTCTAAAGGTCCACTTGGTATCCAAAAATTAGAACTAACTTCGCAACCGATCATAGTAGTAAGAGTTAGACTAACCCAAAACAGTCTAGCCTATAATCTGAACTTATTTGTTTAGAGATTTATTTGTGGGCTATGCCTAGCCTCATAGGCATGCATTCATTGGCCGATTGCATCCGCAAGTCAAAAGATCTTGAAAGTCAAGGCCAAGCTCTGTTACTTCGGAAGTCGTTACTGATGCAGACTCTGTCTACGATTGGCACGAGCCAAAGAACACTGCCATCGAGACCATTAATAAAACTACTAAACCGCATATAATCCATGGTGGTGTGCGATTCAGCGGCAGCATCACGAGCAGTCCAACAGTTGACATTTTTCTTCTTACGCGGAGCTAGCTGATCGTCGGCTCGTCGCGTCCGGATCGTTTCTCTCGGACGCCTTCAAACGTTCAGAGCGGCAAACCGCGACGCCTTTGGCAGCTAGCTGCGCACGCGCGCTTCCTGCAAAGTGCAAACCCAGGTACCCAACTCCATCCATCCATGCATGCTCCCCGCCGTCGACCATGATTTGGTATGTCACGCCGCAAAACAAAACCGGCGACGGCGTGTGTGGCGGTATGAGCCCGGCCTACGTCCGACATGACTGGCTTTCTGCGGCTGGCATGGCATGGGCCTGACTTTTGCCAAATTCAGCAACCTGAAGCTTGAGCTTTTAAATTCGAAGAAAACGGTGTGCGCGTGATCTGCTTGCTTGTTTCTGAAAAACGTGCACCGCGATGCTAATCGGGTTGACGCTTGACATGGTGTTCGATCGTCGTCCTGGACCGGACGGCTAGCTCTACAGGCATGCATGCGACGGGTCCAATGAAAAATGAAAGAGAAAAGTAATTTTTTTTGTTCCGAAAGTTCATTTCTCGTCTCTCAAAAACAATTCGTATTTTTTCCATCGCTCAACTTTCAAAATCGAACAATTTTAGTCCTTAAGGCTATCCGAAGTGGTTTGTCTAGCCACGTGTCCGGTTTGCACTTAATCCCGTGACTGCCGAGGCTGTTGAAATTGGCCGTCGTCGTGCTCTGGATCTCGTCCAGGCACTGGTTGTACTTCTCCTCCATCTGCATCATCTATATCTTGATTGAAAAAAAAAATAAGTGAAAAAACTATGCGAAAACTAGACACATCGCTAGGAAAATCACTTTGGATGGACCGAGGGACTAAAAGTGTCCGGTTTTGAAAATTGAGGGACCAAAAACGTACGAAATTTTTTTGAGGAACGAAAAACGAACTTTCTGACAAGTTGAGGGACGAAAGAAATACTTTTCTCAAAATGAAAAGCCTCCAACCCTAACTATTTTATCTCGAATTAATAGATTTTTAAAATTTTGAGCCAGGCCTAAGTTGTAGAAATAACAGGAAATCAGCGTTAGCTCTCGTCACTACGGCAAGCCGACTCGTTGTCAGTAGGGAGCATGCAACCATATTTTGGCGAATTTTAAGAAGGCGCGCCTATTAAGAGAAAAAAAAAAAGAAAGCCCACAAGTTTTTTTAGGGGAATAAAGCCCACAAATGATCAGCAATGTCCACTCACAAAAATATTGTACCGTCTTCCCTGAATTTTGCTTTTGTACAACAGAAACAAACCTTTAAAAGGCCCATCTAAGCATTTTGGGCCCTAACTATTATCACGAGAAAACATTCTCGTCCAGCTTGTTAGGCCCTGACTATTATCAGGACATGTCTAGCCCAGAATCACATGTCTGTGAGTTGTTCCTCTAAAAAAACAAAAAAAAAATCTTATGTTTCGTTTGGATGTTGGTATTGGGGGGCAAGGAATTGAATTGGGCTTGAATTCCAATTCACAAGGAAACTGAATCCAGTCTAAATTCCAATTCTGCTGTTTGGTTGTTCATTGTTTTGGCTAATGGAATTCAATAAAAACACCAATTCCGAATCCCGTTTGGATGGACAAACCTAGGAATTGAACATTTATAGGAATATGAAGCTTTGACTTGCTGTATATGTTTCAAAATGAAATGTGCACAACATTTTGTATGTATTGGAATGGTTATAGCAAACATACAACTATACGACAATCACAAAATCATCCATAAAAGGGGCTGGAAGAGGATGAACTTGTGGGCTATGGGATCTCAAGTGGCTGCGGTCGGCCGGAACCAGCGGAGCTGCATGCCAGGGCGCTGCATCAGAGATTTCGCAGGCGGCGGCGGCCGGCCGAGGTGTGGGCGAGGCGCACGGGAGCTCGGCTGGCGGTGGGATCCGGCGGGAGCTGCTCAGGCGAGGGGCACGGCCCGCTGTGGGTCTCTGCTCGGCGGCGGGATCTGGCCAAGAGGCTCAGGCGGAGGTGGAGTTCGTGGTTCGTGTGCAGAGACAAGGGCCAGAGGAGGAGTTCGTGGTCAAGATGTTCTTTTTCTTGTTCGGGTGTGCCTGAACCGGTAAGTGACTAGCGGGGGAGAGGAGCGGACTGAATTCCGCGCAATACAGAGGCCGAGGGCTCCGAATTGGTTGATGGTGTGCGCAGGTCTTGTGGATACCGCTTGGAATTCGCTGCTGTTTCCAGGGACGAATTCTACGACCATCCAAACGTCGGAACTGGAGGGATGACAATTCCAATTCCGAATAACGCAGTGTTATGGAAATCTTTTGAATCAAAGGAGGCGTTACCGTGTTGCCCCGTTGAACAACTAGTACGGAGTACTAGAACCTGAGGAAAGGGAAGCCGTCCTGGAAACTCTCGCGAACGCTCGTGATCCATGTGGAGCACGCACGCACGCACACGGTGGCAGAGACAGACACGGAGGTCGGAACTCGAAATTAACAGAACATCATCTGCTGCAGAGTCGGCAGACAGAAACCGAGCTGAACCCGACCGGCTATCCCTCGGCACGTCTCACATGCATGGGGCGCACGGCCGGGAACACGCCCGTGCCCTGTGAGCTACGCGTCCAGCGGTTCGCCGTTCCTCCGTTCCCGGAGCAGCTCAGGACGTCCCCACGTGTTGCCGCGTCGGCACGCTCGCGTCACATCTCAGCACATCGACGTTCTCCTTCTAGACACACGTCCAGGCCGTACCTTTCGCGTGCTCTCCTCCGCGGCACCATCCGTTTCCACGTAATCCGGCCGGGCCACACAACCCAATCGGGCACGAATTCCCCGCCGTACGCGCGGAGCACGGCGCTGTCCGTCACGTGCGACACGGCATGAAAAATCTTCTTCTATAGTTCCTTTTCTCGATCGCGTGTGAAAAATCTTCTAGTCCAGTACCACCGATCTTCCGATCCCAGAGTTACCAAGCAACGCCGCACGTAATTATCACGAGTTGGGTCGTTTGATTCTGTGAAGCAGAGCAGATTAAAACTCGAATCGTGATAAAAAAACGTCGTAAAGCAAGGCGCTACCGCCGCAAGAAAAAGCAAAACGACACTGACGCGACCGATACGTTTGTGCTGCGAGCCAAGGTGTGGACAGACGAGGAAATATTAGTTCCATATATCGAGGCTTGAATAAACGAAAGCTATGATCTGATGCTCCAAAGCCTCTCCGACGCGGATCACAGTCACACGGCAAACACAAAAAGCAGGGACAGACGTGCCACCGTGACCTAATTGCGACCCACCAAAAACCCACTCGATAATCATCTAAAAAAAAACCACTCGATAAAGCTGACACGCAGATGCAGGCAGGTGGCCCCGGCCCTGCCTGACGAGCTAGTGTGTAATCAACTAATCAGTGGTCACGCGCCCTGCTTATGTTAGTTGATGCGTCCCGCACTGCCGGGGTCCTCCTTGTCGTTGTCGACCACAACCATCGGCGAGACAGCATTGTTGGTACCCACATGCGTCTGGATCAGTCCTGCATGGCGTCTAGGATAAATCCAGCCCCTCGTTTAGTGCTCCAAAGTCCTAAACCAGTGATGACGCTCTGCTTGCTGTCTTGCACGCTGCCAAGCGTTCATTTTTTATCTCCTGCGCGCGGCTGTCGATAACTCCACAGTGCTCGTGTTTCTTCTCAGTGCTCACTTCCGAGTAGCTACCAGTGTACCGGATTAGTAGCCGCGCGCTCCGGCGTGTCGTGTCGTATCCACGGCGGGAATTCTGAGCCGTTGTCCGGGATCTTTGTCCACTCCGGCGCGCGAATATCCCCATGCGTTCGGCGTGGCCCCTTATCCTCGTGACAGTGACGTGGACACGGCCCCTGGCCCCGGCCGATATTTTTATAAGCTCCTTCCAGCGCCCTGTGGAGCTCAGCCATTCGCCCTCGGACATCGCAAGGCACCCCCACCGTATCAGTTCCTAGCAGCCGAGTTCACTTCCGACGCAGCCAGCGCAAACAACGGCAAACTGCTGTTTCTGTTCCCGCACTTGGGCAGTTGGATAGCGCTTCTTCCTTAATCTCATCAGTTAAGATAGATAGCACTTTGCATCAACGATGGAGAGCTGCAGCTTGGTCGACACGGCCACGGCCACTCTCTGCTCGACGGCAGGCGGGCGCCGCCGTGCCCGGAGCGGCACCAGGTTCTTGAACTGCTCGAGCTCCTCCAAAGGTTCGAACTTGACTCATATCACTTCGACACCACTCACCGTGCCTTTTGTCCTGTCTGAGAGTCTGACACGTGAGATCGCCGTGCGTTTTGCTCGCTGTGTGTTCTTTCTTCCAGAGCACGGAGTGAGCGCGTCCTGCTCCATCGGCCGGATGCTGAGCGGGGCGAAGTCGGCGGCGCGGAGGAAGCTGTTCAGGAGCGAACCCGACTGGCTGGGCTTGGACTGGTCGGACACCAGCGGCGCCGCCGGCCACCATTGGTGGACGACTCTGGAGAACAACTTCGTGCTGGAGGCTTCAGAGGACGAGTACGGCGGGGTCGTCGTTGACGCCGACAGGCTGCCGTCCGACCAGGCCGCCTTCGCCGGTTCACTCGCCGCTTCGCTCTCCTACTGGAAATCCGTGGTACGTATTCGTACTCACACATCGAGAAAAATGTTATCCGGATCGTGGGAAGTGTACCACTGCAGCACCGGATACCTCATCAATTAGCTAGCTTCAGTAGTTCACGCGCGTTGGGTGTCTTATGTTGCAGGGTAAGAAAGGGGTGTGGCTGAAGCTACCGGTGGATCGCTCTGAATTTGTCCCCATAGCAGTGAAGGTACGATTGTTCTTCACTTCTGCACCAGCTCCCGAAACTAGTACTGTACGCGAAATTCAGCAGTACTGCAGTAGTTCACTTCACTGATGAGATATTTTCTTGAAACTCTCTGCAGGAAGGATTCAAGTACCACCACGCGGAGGAGTCGTACTTGATGCTGACATACTGGATCCCCGACGAGCCGTCTCTACTCCCAGCAAATGCTTCTCACCAGGTTGGCGTTGGGGGCTTCGTGATCAACGATCAAATGGAGGTAAGCCTCACGTGCACCGTGCTAATTGTTTTGACAGGGAACGGTTTACCGTGCAAGTGTCGTGTGTCTGATGGCGTTTGTCCGCGAACAATTCATTGGGCAGGTCCTAGTGGTGCAAGAGAAGTATCGCGGTTCGCCCATGGACGGTGTTTGGAAACTACCCACGGGTTTCATTCTCGCGGTAATAACGTACTGAAGATCATCAAAGTCCAAAGATATATTCCTTCCGTTCGACAAAGATTGGCACGGATAAACTAGAGCTAGTTAGATCCGTGCCAATCTTTCTGGAACGGAGGAAGTACATACCCGCAGATGACGAGTGTCGCTGTTACTAAAGCAACATTTTTTTTCTTGCAGTCAGAGGAAATATTTACAGGAGCTATCAGAGAAGTCAAGGAGGAGACGGGGGTAAGAAATCAGTCTTTTTGGTGCTCATTCTATGCAACCATTATTGTGAGGATTAGTTCTGAACACACTGTGCTTGTCATGATGCTCTGTGCAGGTTGACACTGAATTTGTGGACGTGGTTGCTTTCAGGTAAATTAATTAATAACTCGCCTCAACACAGTAATTTTATAAGCGGATCAAATTAGGTCAATCAGTCTGAATTTTGTCTCACCAACCTTGTGATTTACCATGACAGGCATGCGCACAACGTGGCATTTCAGAAGTCCGACCTGTTCTTCATCTGCATGCTGAGACCCGTATCAAGCCAGATCAAGATCATCGACGAGACAGAGATTCAGGCTGCGAAGGTACACCATCCTTTATTAAACGATCTACACCTGGATCACACGATAACAACTACAGTACTAGTGGAGTAATATATTCAGCGTACCCTGCTTACTGAAGCATCTGTTGTTCTGCGTTTGGCCTTGTAATTTGCAGTGGATGCCGCTGGAGGAGTTCGTGAAGCAGCCGTTCATCCAAGAGGACCACATGTTCCAGAAGATCATGGACATCTGCATCCAGCGGCTGAGGAAGTGCTACTGCGGCCTCACGGCGCACGACGTCGTCTCCAAGTTCGACGGCAGGGCGTCCACCTTGTACTACAACGTAGACGAACCCGAGGATGTGAACTGCAGCGCCGCTTGACGACGGGTCGCCTGCCTCTTTCACTTTTGCTGTGCAGCGCGAAGTTTCAGCGTGCAGCAGCGGCAGGCAATGGAACCGAGGGGACAAGAAATGCATTAGAGCAACTGAATTGGCCTCTGTGTATATATGCGTAGAAGCTGACAATCTTCTTTAGATAAAGGCAAGGCGGGTTAGCTCTGTCATGTCGTGTAATATTCATCAATGAAGCAATTTGACGGACGGTTGCAGTAGCACACGGAAAGGATGCGTGGCAAAGTTGCCAACAATCGGAAAAACTGAAAGTTAGCCCAACACTTTCGAAGAAAACAACAATGTAAACTTCGCTTCAACAAGAAAGCCATCGAGGCTGACTAACAAGTTGACCTCCCGACGAAAGCCTAGGGGATCGGATTGAGGTTTGCACATATCTGATTATTCACTCCGTCCTGATTCAACACTTGGAACTAAGTTGGTTTCGATGGAATATACCGTACTTCCTCCATTTCACAAAAAATAGCGCCCACGTTTTCCGAGGTCGAATTTTGACCAATGATTAGATCAATTGTACGTAGATTATATGTTATAAATTTTATATCGTTGGAAAAGTTTTTAAAATACGAATCTAATGATATAATTTTTGTAACACATAAATCTCAAATCATTAGTCTAATTGTTGGTCAAAATAAAATTTTGAAATACTTGCGTGTCATTTTTTGTGAAATGAACGAAAGAATTAGAAATAAATTTAAATCTGCGCGGATCACGAGAAGATACCGGAAATTCTGAGGAGGAATCGGCTTGCCTGCCGGTAACGGTGTCGGCTAGCTTTCCAACACTAGAAAAGTCAAAGTCAACGTTTCTGCTGACCCGGGCCCACCAAGTCCCCGTACACACACCTGAGCGCGCCTGTATGAGCTGTGAGTTGTGACTGCCCACTAAAATCGGACTACTTTCTCCATCACCAAACAGAAACAAAGTTTTCTCCACCAATTGTATAGCCCTCAAATATCAATGACAAACGGGGGCTTATTTGTCCCACGTGCCAATGATTTTAGCAATCAGTGGTAGCACCTCTAGCGCGTAGCAAAAGGCGTCAAGACTCGAGAGATGCGTGCAGATGATTCTGAACTAAAACGACGCTAAGCTTTCCTTTCCTCTCTCTCCGAACCCAAACCAAACAAGGACAAAATCCCTCTCCTCTCGGCTTCGTGTGGATTTCCCCAAGCACTACTCTGGGCGCTAATGCTTTGCCGCTGTCGAGATCTGTAGCGCCCGGCCCGTGGGCTTTACCGGCGGCGGGCATGGAGGCCCCAAACGGCAGCGGAGGAGGCGGCGGCGCGCCGGTGGTGCTCAACGTGTACGACTTGACGCCCATAAACAACTACCTCTACTGGTTCGGCCTTGGCATCTTCCACTCCGGAATCGAAGGTTTTGATCCTTCGCGCTCTCTCTTCGTACTTGCTGCCTTGCTGGAATGATTTGGTTCTTAAAATTCGTATAGGGATGTTCATGTTGTACAGCAGTTGGGTAATCATGTACAACAGGTGGTTGGTTAGACGAGCTTGCAAGGGTTCTGTTGAGATAAGTACTGGAGTACTGTACATGTTTTTTTAGGGATTGAAAGGAAGGAGAAATTTTGGGTGGTTGTTGGTTACAGATTTGAGGGGTGATCGACTGGTCATGGTATGAATTTGTGATGATCGGTAAACAAGAAAAGAGAACCACGGAATGTGCTACTCCGAGTTCAGTTTTCTTCTTCTTTCCGTTTTAGTTTTCCATAGATGGTTATATATGTAGATGATGAAGCTGCCAGAGCAAAGTTGTTTTCAGTTGTCTTCGGAATTTGATGTCGGGAAATACTAAGAGCAGAACAATAGTGAATTATGATGATGATGGATGGATGTATCTATTGGGAAGTGTTTTTTGTCAAATCCTTTAATAGAATTCATGTGTGCGAGGCTGCAGTGCTGCTCTTGTCAGAACTCAGAAGAAGTGTTGATTGGCGTGATATTGGCACATTTGTCTTGTGATATAGAGCAAACTAAAAGTAACAGGTTGACATTGAACTAGCATAACTAATTGTTTGCGGCTAATGAAAACAGTAGAGTCCTAGTCCTATGTGATCTACATTTTATTGATCGAGGTTGTTCGCAATGCCAAAATATTTACTGTAAATGAAATCAGTTTTTCTTTTCTTTTCTTTTCTGGAACTGTATTTTGTGGCTTGCAGTACTATGCTAGAGCTATGAACTTGACCCCATTATTTTGTTGTTAACCAAAATGAACAGTGCATGGCATTGAATATGGTTTTGGAGCACATGATCTCCCGACAAGTGGGGTTTTTGAAGTTGAACCAAAACGCTGCCCTGGCTATATTTATAGAAGGTCTGTATGGATGGGCACAACTGAGATGTCTAGGGCAGAATTCCGCTTGTTCATTGAAACTCTCGCAGGAAAGTACAATGGCAATACATATCATTTGATTTCAAAGAACTGCAACCATTTTACAGATGATGTCTGTAGGGACATAACCAGAAAGCCAACCCCTGGATGGGTAAACCGACTAGCAAGAGTAGGTAAGTATCACCAGTTTTATGTATTCTTTTCTGGACTTGTTCGAAACCAAAGGTAACAAGTTTGGTTAAATTCTTAGGTTTCTTTTTCAACCGTCTCCTACCAAAAAGCATTCAAGTCTCTGCTGTTGGTCACGTTCCGACCCATCCTGCATTATCAGGTGAGTTTGTGTCCAGCAACTACATTTACTTATGATGTTTAGCTAGCTGGTTATTAAAATTTCCGCTAAATGGAGTAATTGCTGTCAAAATTTTCAAAATGGGTAAAAACTGGAATTTACTCTAAACTGTATGCAGTTCTTAGCTACAGCTTGTTGTGTAGTATTCACATTCTAGATGACCTGTATACTTCAAAATGATAAACAACCGTTTAAATGTTATTGTTTGGTTTATGTTTTGAATGATCTATGCCTCCAAAATATTTTACTCAAAATAATAGGAGGACATTTTGTTGTGTGCAATATTTTCATAGTCAAGGTAAAACTGATTGGCTGTGTATTATACACCAACACAGCTTGTTTTCTCCTTTTGGCTTTGGCATCCCTGACGGTTAGTGACTAGTGAGTTAGTTAACATAGGGGCCTTCCCTCATGTTTCCTCTAAAAAAAAAATCCTTGGCGCTTAGGTGACAGATTATTCTGTATGGAATACTGATCATAACTCATAAGTGTATACATATTGACCTTGCTAACCATTTTTTCCCATGAAAAATGGTAGTATTACATAGTTTGGTCCATGTCATGAAGTTGCATTGTTTGAGTTAAATGTTAGTAGCATTCCTCAACGATAAATAGAGAATGTCAGTACCTAGCAAATAGAACAAGTGGCAAACATTTTCTATTTATCGTTGTGAGGAATGCTACTAACATTAAGTTGTTTTTCATTTTCTCTCTTTGTCTGTCTTGAACTATACCCGTAGACGACGATATTGACATTCTCTATTTATCGTTGTGAGGAATGCTACTAACATTAAGTTGTTTTTCATTTTCTCTCTTTATCTGTCTCGAACTATACCCGTAGACGACGATATTGATTCAACATCTTCATCAGTTATTGGGGACAGTGATGAGGACGAGCTAGACCAACACCTGCTGCCAGCAGCAAGCGTTGACCTTCATCCTGTAAATGGGCCACCAAAGCTCGCGAAAGATCTTCTCTGAATTATCCCAGCATTTGGTTTCCCAGCTGCATGTGACAGTTGTATTTCTCCAGCGGAAATGCCTTGCGTACGATGATATGTGTACGATCAGACTCAGGCACATTTCCCAATGATGTGAGTCCATGGCCCCACCTACGGACTGAGTGCTAACACAGGTCTTGTCGTACAAAACCGTCGTATCAATTTTATCGACATGTAGCATTTCTGTCATACGGAAGTATAGATGAGCGCTGATTATATTGATTCTTTTTTGCTGAGTTTTGCTGCATACACATGTAAGAATCGTCCGACGAAGAGGACACTTCGTAACTCTTTGTTCTCTACTAAGTTGTTGCATTATGTGTTTGAGTTATGTTGCTATGTCATCATGTTTTTTTATAAACACGGTACAAACGCAGACGCTCACAACACGCGCACACACGCACACCCTACCACTATGAGCACCTCCGAAAGACTGGGCCGGCAGATCTTGAGAGATTGACGAAGTCACCGCAGACACCTCGCTGTTGAGGGGTACGCCACCTACCACTGAAGAATAGCACCGGTTAAATCCTGGAATAATCTAGAAAAATCCTGGGTGGGCTGGTTCTACCAGAATCCAGAGGAACCCGACTCAAGATGGCAATGGATAGTCAAAATGTGGATATACATGGATATCCAGCTCATGGATCGGGTTTTCGATCCATGGATATCCACGCATGGATACCCGCCAACTCGTGGAGCGGGCACGAATATCATATTTGATCCATGGATGTCCATGGATACCCGGTAGTTATTAATATAAATAAATTACTAACATGTGGATCCACTATTCGATATATTCTTATACAAATTCTCGTTACTTATTTCGGGGCGGAGGGAGTACTTCGTAAGTTTATATGGTCTTTTGGTTAATATAGACTATAAATCGGTGTTCGGTCATCGACGTAAGTTTCATCTATTGAGATATTTTGAGCAGCAAAATCTTATTTTTGGATTATTATTATTTTTGTTGAACACAAAGTTATATATATATATATATATATATATATTAATCCAATGAGCTTTCGTATAGTTATGCATATGATTTTGCCGTGTAAACTCCGCAACACCTTAAAATTTATCCTAGGTCCACCAAAAATTTGAGTCACTTAATATTGGACGGAGGGAGTATATTGCATGGATATGGATAATCCACGCATACCCGGTGGATATGGATGTTGATATTGTGTTGCATCCACGGATATTCTCGTGGATGGATAGTTGGTCTGATGATGGATATGGATATGGATATGGATTTGGTCGACCCGTCCTGTTGCCATTGTGAAACCAGACCACCTGAGGTAGGCTCAGTTTAAGCGAATCTCAGTGCCTGATAGTGCTTAAAACCCGAACCAAACTCGTCTACCGCTTAAAAAACACATATATGCTTGTAACAAAGTACTACCACATACTCCCTTCGTTCTTAAATATAAAAGCTCCACCCAGCCTCAACGGAGTATTAGGGAAGGGCATGCATTACTTTTCACATTTTTACACTATTATGAAAAAGTACTCCCTCCGATCTTAAATTCTTGTCTCAAATTTGGTCAAATATGAATTTATCATTCTTAAAAGGCATGTAGATGCATGTAATATTTGGACAACTTAAGATCGGTTTGTCTCCCTCGGTCCCATCCCACCCGAACCCTTTCCTGCTTTCCTCCCTCATCACCTCCGGCGCCCTCATCCAGCGCGCCAGCGTCGCACTCCGCGCCAGGCCGTCCTCGACCTCCTCCAGCACGCCACCGCCGCCCTCCACCCAGGCCGCGCCGCCGCAGCCCTCCTCCAGCGCGCAACCGCCTCCCTCCGTGACAGCGTCGTCCTCGCTCTCCTCCAGCGTGTCGCTGCCGCGCTGCACCCAGGCCCGCGTCGCCGACCTCACAGCCTGCCGCCGCATTCTTACCTCCTCATAGCGTGCCGCCGCCCTCCACCCAGTCATATCCCCTTTCTGCTCTTCACGTCCCAGTATGATCAAATCGGCTATATCCTAGCTGCCATTTGGAATTCAGAAACCAGCATTCCATTTCCGCTTTGGTGCTTTCTGGTATTTTCTTGTATGTGTTCATATGTTCTTCAACTGCTTGTGTAGGAGCAGATTGTTTCATTTTGATTTATGGTGGTTTTGTGCAACAATTACCGAGTAGTACTTATTACTCTCTCCGTTTCATAATTCTTGTCGAAATATTACATGTATCTAGACGCACTTTAGGAATAGATACATCCATTTTTTTGGCAAATCAGAGACAAGAATTATGGAACGGAGGGAGTATTTACAAATAGATGGTGTGTCAACTTGTGCAATTTAAAAGTTAATAAATGTAATGTTTCAAAGGAGCATGGTATTTGATCATACTGGGATAGTCTGTGTTCCAGTACATGACGACCCTCAATTGTGGTTTTATGGTAATCCGCGTCACTTGTGGTTTTGTTACATGAAAATGATTGATTTGTCGCACTTTGGGTGTGTTTTGTGTCTTCACACAATAATTATGCTTTCATGTCCTAGTTAGTTTTCTTTCCTTTTCTTTTCTGGTTGTCTGCTTGCTCTTCTCAGAGCAATACAATTGTGCATGGTCATCATCTTCTCAATTCAGGTATAATTTTTAGCTGTACAAATTCTGAAAATAAATACTTGTGTAGAGTCATAATTTTTCATGTGAATCTTTCATCCGCAACCAATCTACTAGGTGGATCCTGCTTATACATTAAATGACTATACTTGTATGTTGTCTTATACATTATACCAGATCCGACGGCCAACATCATTGGCAGATTCTCATCTTTGTCAACAATGGCTAGAAGAAATATTATCTTGCAATAGGAAGTGATTTTGGGTCTGCAAACTCATGCAGTTCCTTATTCTTCTCAATTTTCATGAGACATTATAGTGCAAGTAGAAGCCTTTATTTGGTCTGTAAAATCATGCAGCTAGTGCAGATGCTCATTTCGTAATCTGATTATGCTATTTTTGTAATATGTAATCATCAGTGACTGAGAAATGCTAGTGCATATGGTGCCTTAGTTTACACCACATGAAACTGATAGAAATGTATCGGTGTATATGTTCCAGATTATCAGGTTACAGATATATTTGAGAAACGTATACGTTCCTGTGCTCGAGATATATGCATTTGTGAGAATATGTTCCTCTCATTTATTCTCGTTTTGCAATCTATAACCTGCCAATTTGCTGCCTGAAATATGTTAATTAATGTTCCAATTTTCATGTTCGTTTTCTAATCTGTAATATGTTAATTAATGCTGATGGAACCTGCATCGCAAATGATGCTTGCCTAGTGCTGTCTAGGAGTAACGGGTGAAACTGTATGTCAAATGCTAAAGTTGCTTGGGTATTAGTGGGAAGTGTGTTAATGAAAGCGAATGATCAGAAACTGAAGATTTATTATTCGATGGTCATGTACTGGATGGAAAGTGTTCGGGCTTTGGATGGTCATGTAGCCTCATATAGCCTTTATTATGAATTGTGTGTGTGCCGGTGCCATTGAGATAACATCCATTCTCTGCAAAAAAATTGCTCGCATGGGATCTCTCGAGTTAGCAGTGAACCGCCAAACCAATAGAAAGTGTCTGATTCTGTACAAACACCTAGTTTTGGCTTTATATCAATTATGCTGGCTCTCCGCATTTGAACCATAGTTTACATATTATGCTCGTGGAACCTGTCTAAGCCAACCTAGTGAGCACTGAGCAATATGCATCTGAACAAACACCCAGGGTCTCCAGAGATGTCCGATATGCTCTGAACCCAGTTACAAGGGTTCGTCTAGAAAGAGTAGTAGTATTGGCAATGAAGATGAGGACGATGAGATTTGGAAGGATACTGCTGGCAAGGTGGACATATTTGTTCAGGTTCAGGGGTACAATATGTGGTGTTGGGAAGTATCTGAAGATGCAAAAATCCAAATGTGAAGATCATTTACATATTCCATATTTTCAACCCAAGAAAATCGGATTCCTTTTAGTATTTCGAGGCACAGAAACTGAAGTCCTTTAGCTCCTGCAAAAACAGGGTGAACTGAGACACAAGTGATTACTCCATCTGTTCCATAATTCTTGTCAAAAATTTGCCCAAAAATGGATGTATCTATTCCTAAAAGGCGTCTAGATCCATGTAATATTTCTAAAACACGTCTAGATACATGTAATATTTCGACAAGAATTATGAAACGGAGAGAGTAGTATATATCCATAGATCAAAAGAGGATAACTGGAAACAAATGCAAGTACATTTCCTTTAAAAAATATCAGTCTAATGACATAATACCATTATCCACGTTTTCCATCAATTTCACATGAATGCTACCCATGTATTCCCATATGGCCCAAGTATACCTCTATGTCAGGCATGACCCAATTGGCCTCTGTTTCTTCTTTCAAGTCTTTTCA
Source organism: Brachypodium distachyon (assembly GCF_000005505.3). Lineage (NCBI taxonomy): Eukaryota > Viridiplantae > Streptophyta > Magnoliopsida > Poales > Poaceae > Brachypodium > Brachypodium distachyon. The sequence goes on from NC_016135.3 coordinate 20,928,692, forward strand.
AGTGGCCTCTGTTTCTTCTTTCAAGTCTTTTCAAAGCTTCTTTTCCATTCTAGCTATCTTCCCTCCATGGGTAGCCATCTCTTTGTTGACACCACTCAAGCATGGCATGCCATCTCTGCATTGCATTGTACCTGACAAAAGGACATCCAGGTCAGGATTACTATGAGCTAATTTGATCCATAAGACTTGGCCGTAACTTTGACACAGCTAGTAAAATGCTAATTAACATGGTTTTCTGCATTAGCTCTAAATATACAAGAAAATTACAAGTATAGAAAGCAGACGATATTGCACAGGCATCAGATGAGAAAAGGAAAATGGAGCAGAATTGAGAAACACACAGGCTGGAGTAGAAAACATGTACCCAAAGCAAATTATTCAATACACCAACATGCAGAATTGGAAAAATATGAACATGTAAGAACATGTGACTTTTAACTGAATTGTATTAAGAGGAATTTAGGAAGGCGATGGACAATGATAGATTAGTTAAAAAAAGATTACAAAACGTATGAGATCAAAGTTGTGTTGCTAGTTTAACAATAGTACGGCAGAACTAATTACCAGCTAGTTTCAGAATTCCAGACATATTGAATTTGAGTCCAGTCTCGACACAAAAAAAAAACTAAATTTCAGTCATAAGCATAATTCGAGACATGCTGTCTAATTTGAGAATCATATACGGCAGAACAAATCTTCACCTAGTTTCAGAATAAAATCACCACCTAGTTTCAGAATACTAGGGACATAATTTCTAGCAATGCTGTCTAATTTTAGAATCATACGGCAGAATAGAGAACCACCTAATTTCAGAATACCACAGAACCAATCTAATCGAACATGCCACAACTAACATCAGAACCAACCAATCTCAAGATTAGAACAGACAGACTAGTATATTCTAAACATTTTCTCAATTGGACGAACAAAACTAGCAATGCTGATCTTAACTAATAATAAATCCTATAGGACAGATAGCACCACAGCTCTTACAAAGCAAGTTTCTCAATAGATCCATCCAATACAAGATTCATGTCCTGTAAACTAAAGGAGAACAACTGCGCACACCACAACACGCCATCGAAGCTGCAGCACACTGGCATAGAACCCACGGAAATTCATGTCGCGTACCTAAGGCAAAACGCGAATACGAACGATTTTCCTCTAAGACCTAACGATCAACTAGCTATTGTTGCAAATCGTAATCATGCATGAAGAGTGAAGCGGATGGAGGACTAGGCACGTATCAAAGACTGTTGGTGAGGTTCATGGCGACCTGGTCCTTGGCATCGCCGATGAGGCGCTCAGTGTCGGTGAAGGCGACGTAGGACGGCGTGGTCCGGTTGCCCTGGTCGTTGGCGATGATCTCGACCCGGTCATGCTGCCACATCCCGACGCAGGAGTAGGTCGTCCCCAGGTCGATCCTGGTCGCAGGCCCCTCTCCCTTCACCATCTCCTCCTCTGCTCCTCCTAAACGAACGATTCGCTTGCTGCGATTTGCGGTGGAAAGAGCTGTTTGCTTGGTGCGATTAAGCCCTCCTCAGCACGCCGCAGTGGCCCTCCACCCAGCGCGACGAATCCGCCCTCCTCCAGCCCAAACATGGATGTATCTATACCCAAAAAGTGTCTAGATACATGTAATATTTCGTCACTTAATATGGGACGAAGGGAGTATAAAAATTGTAATCGAATAAAGGTGATCATTGTCGAGCTTTTATATGCTAGCCAACACAACCAAAAGACCTATCTGATGAAAATCACTAGATAATCACAAGTCAACTCAGAGGTACGACTCAAGAGACCAATACGTGGACGGAGCGAGCAACATCAATTTTCAGGATAAATTGCGAAAACCAGGACTCGAACTCGCTACGCTAGCCAACGCCCAAAAGACCGATCTAATGGAATGTGATAGGCAATACATTTATACAGTTCATCAACTAGCACAGATATTTCACCTCTGAGAATTCCAGTTGCTGGGCATGGTTCATAATCGATCATGAAAAACCTCACATTGAGGAGACTTCATATGGCTGCATCCTTTTTTAGTGCCCTACTTCTGAACATCAAATAGGTTGGTATAAATTGTTTTTTCCAACAATTGCCCGTTATGCCAGCGGGTATTCTTAACAGTTGTAGTACGCCGAGCATCTTCATGATTCTCCCCTAAAACTTCCCCATCTTGCATCTTTTGTACTATCTCACTTGGCATTTCAAAAAGCTCCAGGTTGTCAAGCTGTATGAGGTTTTCCATGCCTTGGGGTATCTCAGTTAGCTCAGCGCAACAGCCAAGGATTAACACATTTAGATGTACAAGACTACCCTTCTGAAACTCTATGTGAGAAAGGTTAGGCAAGCCATGTAAGCTCAGTTTCTTAAGAACTGGAAAACAACCTTCTGCAAAGGTCAAGCTCTTGTCATTGTATGCGTTGTTCAAGTTAAGGTGTAGCAACCTTGGAAGCAACGAAAGCAACTCAATTGAATCTCCCTTGAGCGCAGATGAACACAGCCGCAACTGCATGAGGTTATCAAGGTTGCCAAACCATGAAGGCAACTTACCTCTTGCTAGCATCCCTGTCAACGAAAGTTTCTGTAGCTTTAGGGGTGGTGGATAAAATGGCTCCAGGTCCAGGGTTACATTAGCATCCCGACTGACAATCCCCAAACTCAGAAGGCCGCTCATTGTGGAGATGGACGAGGGCAAGTGAACAAGATTACTCTCATGCACACCACATAGCTCTAAGCTTTTCATATGTTTTAAGCTTCCTAAGGACTTGACCATCTTCTCATCAGCTTCAATGTGTTTAAGAGTCTGCAGGCAGGTAAGATATTGTAGTCCGTCTGGAAATTCAATTGCTGTACCAGGGCCTGCATACCTAAAATCTGCAGACCGGCGTCTAAACACTATCAGGTGGCGCAGGCTCTTGAGATTTCTTATGCTAGGTGGTAATCTCTGGACCATGGACCACTTGGTGTCTAAAGTTTGCAAGTTATGTAACTGTCCCAAATCCTGTGGAAGCTCTTCAATGAAAGTTGAACGGATGCCGAGATACCGCAGATTACGAAGATTTGTCACTGAAGTAGGCAGTTCAGCTATCGGAACAAACCATAAGTTCAAGACGGTTAATAACCTAAAACCAGACAAGAGTGCAACATCCACATCTGCCATAAATGCAGTGAAGGTGCGAAGCAAGGTCATCTTTGAAGCTGGTAAATGGTCACTTCTGCACCGATCAAGTATAAGATGACGAATTTTTTTGTTTGACACCATTGTCGCCGTGCACCCCGAGAATACAAAGAATCCTTCCTTTGTTGACCTCTGCACGATCAACTCTCTGATCAGGTCATGAATGCAGCACCGCTTCGCTCGTCCAAACTCATTCTTTAAGGTGACCCGCAACAGGCTACGGTGCACTAGCTGGCTCAGGTAATCATCCGCAATCTCCTCCATAGTTCTCTGCCCCTTTTCCTCAATATAGCCTTCTGCAATCCATAACCTGGTCAGAATTTTCCTTTTGATCGAGAAATCCTCAGGGTATATACTGCAATGCAGGAAACATCTCTTCAGGTGATATGGCAGATCATCGATACTCAGGTTCAGTATGCTCGACACTTGCTCAATCCCACGATCACTACTTTCATTCCATTCAAGGCTGTCGTGGACATTCTTCCAAGCAAATTCGGTTTTCTGCTTCAATGCAAGGAGGTTACCAACTGATACAATTGCCAACGGTAGACCACAACATCTGTCCAGTATCTTGAAAGCCCAATTCTGCAGATGATATGGGCACTCCCGGTTGGCATCTTCCCTGAATGTAGTGTTACAAAACAACGACCACGCTTCCTTTTCAGGGAGTGGTTCCAACATGATGATCCTATTGGATGCTGCCAAAGATGCGACATCTTGACTGCGTGTCGTGATAATTATCCGGCTCCCGGTTCCATCATCGACAAATGCACTGCGGATTTCATACCATGCATGAGCATCCCAGACATCATCCAGCAACAACAAGTACCTCTTTCTGGCGAGATGCCCACGCAAAGCTTCCACCAGCGACAGGTAGTCCATTTCGTTAATGTCCCACGGCATGCCGGCACTGACGCCCCGGTGCAGTTCTTTGGCAATTTTCCTCAGTAGATCTTCTGGCGTAAATTTTTTGGAGACGGCCACCCACGCAGCACAGTCGAAGTGGCGGCTTGCGGCGATCTCATTGTACACATTTGTGACTAGAGTAGTCTTGCCAACGCCGCCCATCCCACAGACAGAGACCAGCGTCCGCCGGGAGTGGGTGTCCTCTGTAAGCCATTCCATCAGTGACCTTCTGTGCGCCACAAAGCCGACGATTTCCTCGTCCTCCACGAAGTGCGCCGCTTCCGCTAACTTACGGCCGATGGCAGGCACGGTGCCGCCGTCGGGAGCGGAGCTTGACGCAGAAGCCTGGGCCGGACGGATGCCGTACCGCTCCTTCGCGCCCGATAGGTCGCGGAGCCTCTCCCGCGCCTTCCTTAGTCGTCGAGCCAGAGCAAACCATGCGCCGATGTTAGCGCAGGCGCGGATGAAGCCACTCCCGGAGAGGAAGACGTACTCGTCGGCGACGTCCTCCAGCTCGAAGCCGACGTCTCGGACCTGGTCCACCCAGGCAGAGGCGAGCGCGTCGGTGACGCGGCGGGAGTCGGCGAACCGGAGGAACGCGCGGAGGAGCTCGAGGTCCCGCGCCGCGGCGGCGATGCCCGAGCGGATGGCGACGAGAGAGGAGAGGTCGATGGCCGCTTTGCGGGACAGCGCTGCGGCAACCTTCGCCGAGAGGGATATCGCGATCATTTCCGCCATGGCTTCGCCGCGTCGCTAGGAAGGTCCGGAGTAAGATCTAGCGGCGAGCTGTGTGATACTACTAGCTGCGGACGCGCGCTTCGCCGCGCGGTTGTGTATTTGGGAGTGGTTATTCTGCAATCGAGTCGCTGTGATTGCGTGGCGTGTGGTCGGTGCTGCGCCTGAGACGTGGCGTTTTCTTCTAGAAGAAGGGTAACGTGTCTTGCTGCATGTGTGGTTGCTGTGGTGAGATGGACACGTCGCCTCACAGTAAGTCGGTTTGATTGCTTTATAAGGCACTGCCAGCATCGTAGTAGCTCGGTTAATTTGGGAAGAAAAGACTTTCTGTTTTCTTTGTTTTGTTCCGACTGAATTTTTGGTTGGCACGGAAGATGGTTCCGTTTAATCGCAGTTAGTTCGATTCTACACTCCTTTTTATTTCTTGCTGTTCTTTTGGATATATTTTGATCGATCGTTGTTATGCGTACAGATGGAGCTTCGATCGTGTCGGTTCCTCGTCGTTTCCTCGTCGTTGTTATGTTTTGTTTATTGTGGTTTCTCGATTAAGACTTTGTTTTATGCTGTTGATTGCACGATTTATTAATTTATATGGATTCTATTTAAAAGATTTAGGTAGGTTGTACGTAGATTAGTCGGTTCTTTATAGCTGTTATTTAGTTCGGTGAATTGTAAAAGGACAAGATTAAGGAGTAGACAGTTTTGTTTTCCTATTTTTGAGAATCCGTGGGAAAGCAAATGTGTTGTACAGTTTTTATAATTGGGCGTATTTCTTTCCTGTTATTTTTCCTTTTGTGAAGAGACATGTAAAATTAATTGTACCTCGTCCGATATGGAGAACCGTAGCTACGTGTTTTCAATTCTTTTATAATCACAAAGTGAGGTATCGCAGAAGACGTCTATTCACTGATGGTATCTTTCTAATCTACAAATCTTACCGGTAATAACAAAAAAAAACGTGGTTTGGATCTCGTACTTTGTTTGACACGCAATCTCATATCACCGTGATCTATTCGGTTTGATCATGTGATGATTGCTGGTTTGTCTTATAATAACTGCGTAATTATGAACGGAGTTTTGTTAACGATTTGAAAATGTATACTGACAGAGTGATTTAATCGATTTGAGTGTGTAACGATTGCTGGTTTGTTTTATAATAACTGTGTAACCATGAACAGAGTTTTGTTAATAGTATGACAATGTAGATGTATACTGATAGAGTATCCGAGTATTGATGGAGGTCCGTGAATATCTGATTGTTTCTTTTAATGACCTCAAATTTTGTTCTGCTGAGCGCATTGAAACTTGTCGAGAATCACAAGTTTTTTTCGTCTTGCGGGGATAGCGTCACGAAGGGGTGCTTTTTCTCCGTTAACTTGGTCTTTTCTGTTCTATCGATGTGCTTATCAATTATAGTTCTCATGGCTGTCCGAATGGTCTTATGATTGGGGTCCTGATAGATAGAATGACGTGGATTACTGGTTATTTATAAATCAGCGTATTTCTGGGAGTTAAATCTTGCATATCATTTTTTTTAAACTATGAGTGGTCGGTGAAAAGGTCGAGTGATATCATCGTTGTTATATCTTTCAGTTGATATAGTCGATTGTTTATAGCTATTTGATTCGACAAATCATGAGAGGACAAAATTAAAGGGAAAAGAGTTTTTTTTTCCTGTTTAAAAGGGCGTATGAAAAAAAACTAATTTCTTTCTTACTTTCTCTTATTTTTAAGACGAAATGTGCATTATTAATTGCATTTTATCTGATATTTAAGCCTTGTTTATAGCTTGGATACGGATGAGAGTACCAGGTAATACAAGAGCAAGGGTTCAATCATTTGGAACTCGTACGCATAGATGTAGATATGTTTTGCTTTTTTTTTGTGGTTTTAGATAGTAATTCGTTGGCCCATTCGTGTGGATCGCGGATCGCGTTAGCTATGTTCTCTACATCTATACGTATTTGGACAGTTTCGTATGCGGTTTGTTGTCGTGTGACAACAACTACTTGTCTACTATTTACCAAAATAGAAAGCCCTGCTGTTCTCTTTTCATCTTGGTCTACCAAAATGAGAGAACACGCTGCTGTGTCCTTTGTCTTTTCCGTGGTGTACTTCTACATACGTATCGTCTGTGCTTTCGGTTGCGTCACGTAGTGAAAAGCCCCAGAGTTGGGTATTTGCTGCGAGTGCTTCTGGATGTTCTTCCAAATAGGCGGCGAAAAGCGCATTTTACCGTGGGATATATTTGTATGCTGGTGATGCCTGTAGAACCATCATGCACTTCCTATATCTCGTGTGACTTACATTTTGCCATATGATCAGATTTATTTTTCCTGAAGGAGTATGGGAAACTGTTGGAGATCAAAACACGGATTTGCTTACCTAGTGATCTTGTTCAGTTTCTCCATAGTCGAAAAGAAGACGCAGCATCTCTTCAGCCAACTCTTCAGGACTTGTAGTGGGTGGTGTTTTCCCTTCATAAGTGAGCAATCCTTGCGGAATGGTGATACCATTAAAGACTGGCGAACTTTCTGAAAAGGGAAGCACATCGTTGAAGCTACAGCATATTGAGAGAAGCCGTCCAAAATATGTAGTATGAAATTGGGACAGAGTTTGGTTCTCTTTTCGCAAGGTTTTGTTTTCCTTTCGCAGAGCCGAAAATTACCTTGTCTAAAGTAAGACAGACAAACGCCAGGTAAAAGATGTCATGCATAGTCTTATCGTACTTTCCTTTGTTGTATTTTATGGTTTTATGTAAAAGGTATAATCTCCCTTAATTTAAACAAATCTTTACATGACTCATCTTTTGGTTATTAAATGTTTATACCCCAAACCACGCTTGTGTTATAATAACGTGGGTTTTCAAACATTTTGATATATGCGTGTCTTTATTTGTGGCATGTATGGAAAGCACGCACATGAATTTTATCTATTCTGTAAAAAAAAAAGATCACCGAAAGAAGAGATTACAACTTGCTTAGCAAATATTATTTTATTTTACTTCGTAGAAATTAAAGGAAATACATATTCTGAGTGATTCTTTGCCTGGTTAGATTTGAGTTCTTTCTCCAATGGTGTTTTTTTTTTGCAGTAGAAATGAAAAAAATACATATTTCAGTAGGATGTAATTTTATTAAATTTGAATTCCTCATTTAAATGTTTTATTTTTTGGGGTACATTAATTTGTGCAGTGAGAGACAATTCTTGTTAAAAAATGGATTCTGGAAAAGAAATTCTGAGTTAGTTATAATGGAATTGTTGTAATGTAAGGCCAAATCGTTGGGAGCTATTCCATGTACTAAAGAATTTAGTTTTTTAAAATCAGTAAATTCCAGGATTATAAACCTAGATGATGTATGCGAATTAAGATGTAAAAGTATTGGATTTCCATTTATTTGAATTCTTTCTCCAACAGTATTTTTTTAAGTAGAAAAGAAAAGAAATACATATTTTAATAGGATGCAACTTTATTGAATCTGAATTCCTCATCTAAATGTCATTTTTTTTGGTACATTTACTTATGTAGTGACAGACAATTCTAGTTAAATAATGGATTTTTGAAAGAAATTCGAGTTAGCTATAATGGAATTCATGTAATTTAAGGTCAAATCATTGGGAACTATTCCATGTACCAAAGAATTTCGTTTATGAAAATCAGTGAGTTCCAGGATTATAAACTCAGATGACAAATGCGAAGTGAGGCTTAAGAGTATTAGATTTCCATTTCTTTTTCACCTAAACTCAACAAAATAGTACTTGCAACTATAGATAGTCGCAGAAAAGTTACTTATCTTTTAAATCGTTTTAGATTTTTATAATTAAATTGAGTCTAATGGTTTTAGTATTGTCGTGCTTTTGAGACATCTTTTTATACACAATAACCAACAACAGGTATTGATCACTGAGACTCCTGGGAGTGCCATCCGTATTAAGGTCGCATATTTTTCGCTTATGTCTTTGATGTAAATATTCCATTTTATATTGTTTTGTCAGTGTGGGATACGGTTCGGTAACCTATAATAAGGCAATCATATATACATTTTCACTATCGTTGTTCCATATCTACGTGATTAACACAAGTATAGACGTCGATTTCGGAAACGAACTATGTTCTAGTCGTGGTTCTTCTTGTTACATTGTCGTAGCCTTACATACCAGTTGGTTTGCCAACAGACCGTTGTTAACACGGTTATGCGTTGGCCAACTAACAGGCGACGGTTTGTGTTCGCGTAGTTGCTACGTACTACCAAAATACAAAAGCTCCACTGTCTTTCCTATGTTCTACTCGGCTAGGACCATTTTCCACACATACATCTATGGGGTCCCCATCCATGTGTTGTACAGGCTCGCACCAAAATGGACTGCCCAACACGTATGCTTGTTCCAAAAGATTCTGGTAGACTATCTAGTGGCTTCCCGCACGCTGCATGTTACGCCGCTGACATGCTCGCATGCTGCATGTTACGCCGCTGACATGCTCGCATGCTGCATGTTACGCCGCTGACATGCTTCTGTACCCGTTGGAGTACGGTAGTGCTCAACCTTGAGATAAAAAGAAAAGTGAGTTGGAGACAGCAAATACAGATTGTCTATAATATATAATGAGATAAATGTATACTAATATCGTACCAAGCTGGCGTACATCTCCTCTGTTTCTCCCTGGAGGCGAAGCAGCCTAGTGAGAGCAGAGGCCAACTTCTGCGGCCTGGTCGATGGCGGGTGTGGCCCCCAATACACAGGGCGTATGACAGTCCTCGTGCGTATCGGAAGAAAACCAGCTGACTTGCTGCATATGTAGGAGATTTTGTCCATCACTTGATCATACCTTGTCCACAGCAGGTCGATACGTCATACGAGTGTCCTCGTCGTTCTCTTCTGATGCTGAATGTCTTGTATCAGCCCGTTGATCATACCTTGGTAAGTCTCGTTGTATGATTCTGATGCTGCCAACTTCTTCTCAGCGTCGATTCTCCCTGCATAGTTGAAATCATTAATCTTGATGGACTTGTTGGCTTCCATGTATTTAAGGGCTTCTCCGGCAGCGCTGTCCGTAGCAGTGTATCTGCTAGGCGAAAGCTCGCCCAAAAAGACCTTTGTTTCTGGCCATCCGTTCCAAGCCTGCGATGGTACAGTCATTTCTATACGACCTCTGAAGCTACCAGAGTCTTCTTCCACTGTTTTCACAGATTTGATTATCAGTCGCGTCATTAGACATACTTGTTTCAGCATAATCTGTCTTGGCATATAGATCTCGCTTGTCGTCTGCAATTACAACTATATATTAGCACAGGCATTTGTAATGAGGACAGAGATATTACTGAGGTACCGCAGTACCTAGTATTACAGAACCTGCATAAATGTACCAATGTAATGACATGAATAAGACTGAGATGCTGTGCATATAGTTTATACTTTAAACGCTTATTCTTGTTAAATAGAAATCTTATCTAAGGTGCTATATATTGGCATAGACACATAATGCAATACATCTAAAACAGTAACGGAACAAGATTTATTTTAGGCTGATATTCTACCTTTACAATACGTTTGAAGTAAAAACAATGTAAAGCAAGAAAACTCAGTATATTGAACTGCTATGCACATAGTTTACAGAATTTCTAAACAACATATAGAATACAAAGACAGCAAAACACATTAAGACACCAAGAGACAAAAGTAAAAATGAAGGCGTGTGGCTGGATGAATAGGAGGGAACGTATTGATACATTGTCTTTTACTTCTGAACAGAAGAACAAGAAAAGAAAGAATTCATTGCCTACAAAAGGAATTTGATAACTAAAAGGCTGACAAAAGTAAAATACGTTAGTACTACTTCTTTGAGTTCATTTAATGAAATTGAGGCTCCAGCAACCATAATCGCATAGGCTACAGTAAATAAACCAAAACTAAGGCGTAACTGACATCGAGTTGATCTGAGTAAAACAATTAGTATTGGCAATCGTCTGTTCTGATTCAGGAATAAATAAAAAACGACAATAAAACATTCTGTAGTAAAAAACGATTACCTAGTTCTGATTATGCAGCCGAAGAATATAATACCAAACAACTGTTCTTATTCAAATCTGTTAAATCTAACTAAACAAGAATACTACTACTAAACCATGCCATCGATTAAATAAAGCATGTTCCTTTTATACATCTTCTAGCATCAAAGGGATAGCATCAGCAATAAATTATACTAATAATAGTCGTGAAATCCGAGCCGGCGAGTACGAAGGTAATCAATCATAGTACGGGATCTATAGGATATACTATTATATAAGCTCATCTGATATGAATAAGGGACAAAGCACAGGCTGCCACATGCAAGAAGTACAGAGCATAGATACAATGAACAGAGTTCAGAAACAGAACGATAAAAGCAGATGCATCCCATGTAGACAAATCGTGATAAAAACAATACAATCAGCGCAAAAAGTACAAAAGTAACTCACCCTGTAGTAGGTTGAACATAACGGATTCTACCAATCTTAGTGCCACCACCACGCGGCGACCATTCCCTATCCTCACTATACCAGGTGAATCTAGAGGTAAATTCACAATACGTGAGGTCACGACAGTGCACATGCCTCTGATTCATAGAAACCCACTCTGTCAGTGAGCTCTTTCGAGACTTCTCCCGATTAACCACACTCACAATAGTGTCCTGCTTCGAATATGTAACTCTGTTCATACCAGGAAGATGTATCTCAAGCCGCTCTACGGAAGGATTCCTAACATGTACATCAAATGAAAACATCCTCCACATAGCTTCACATGAAGACAAATATCGGCAGCTAGCATACTGTTCAACTTCATCGATACCATGGTCTAACGAAACGCTTGCGTCAACACCCGAACCAAAATTATTTGCAGAAGGACCAACCATAGAATCTTCCTGCCGGGCCGAGGCATCATGCACCCTTATCCTCGCACGATCATTCCCTTTAAGCACGTACTTGAAGAGATATTTGACGAGATGAGTTTTATTACACCACTCCACATTTATATGTGCTTGGTACTTCTTCAGAAGAGCAAGATTGTAAGGAACCACCCTACGATTGTCTAAACGGTGCACACCCTTGCGAACAAACCTTCCCGTATGACGCCGCCTGTACGATACAAAACCATCCTTGTCGATCCAAGTATGCTCACTGAATTTCTTAGGATATCTCTTGGAACAAGCTCCTTTCTTCGTATAGACACAGCCCTCGTTCATCCGCCCACAAGGCCCATGAACCATGAACTCGTCCACCAACGCGTACCCTAACGCGTCAACAGACACGTCGGGCAACTCTGCCGAAATTAGCCTATCAACAAAAGATACATTCAGATCGGTACCAACGTCTGTCACCGTGCGCTCCCTCGTATCCAACCAAATCAGCATATGCGCATGCGGAAGGCCCCTTTTTTGAAACTCAATTGTATATAGAACTGCATAACATTTCATCTCTAATCAAAAAACAAAACAAACAAGAATAGACAAACCGAAATGTGAGAAAAAAAATAAGAAAAACAATGAACTCACCAGCATGAGTTGGACCAAATGCCTTTCCATGTCTAACATCCCGATATAACTCGTTAAGCTTCATCTTAAAAACCCTGAAACAATATCGGCCCTATCAGAGGAAGACTGACCGGGCTCCAATCGAAGTGCATCATATATCTCCTCCCATTTTGAATTAAAGTAAATGTAACAAATAGATCTGGAGCACCAAAGGTTCTACAAATAGCCATAGCATCTTGATAATTCTGAGCCATATACCTTCGAGACCCAATGAAACTCGCAGGCAACAACACCTTCACACCGACATTACCACCAGTCGATGCACCTTGACCAATTGCATCGGTCAATCCTTGCAAGGACTCGGCCCTCAACTTCTTTTGATTATCCACAATAAAAGAAAGACGATCACATTCTATGCAAGAAAACGTGTCAACCTTTGTCTGATCCGACAAACGACCATAGCAAAGATAGGGATCGGGCTGATTCTGTCTATAATGACAACGATAACAGTAGTATTCAAGCATGGTGACCTCATCCCTACCACCGCTACCAACTTCATCGCCCACCCGAACATATTTCATCCCCACGTAGAACCCCTTCTCACCATAGGGAAACAACAAGGGATACTCACCATAGGGAAACAACAAGGGATACTGTAAAGCCATGACAGCAGGGTGAAGCTCAGAAATACGTTCGAGAGGGCCTCCCGACAATCAACAACAATGTCAAACTTGCACCTGTCCGCGCTGAAATCTCCCACCACAAGGGCAGCAAGTTCAGGGGCCATAGGTGGACTATAGACATTGGGGTCAGAAGAATCAGAACCCACGATCCTAATCGCCAAATTCGGACACGTAGGAGAATGAAGCCGTTCGGAAGCAATCCAAAAACTCCGCACCAACACATTATGCTCATTCAACATGGCAATCAACGATGCCACTATTTCCGGATCGGAAGCACCACGAGTATCACCATCGCATCCAAACATGCCTAACCGATTGGCGAGCTCATTCGTACACATAAAGCTGTGCAAACTGAGGGGCGTTACCATCCACAGGCACCAAAGAACCAATCCGATGATGCACCTTGCCGTGTACACGAAACACGTATGGACCACTTCCTGTGTTAATGCTCTTATCCATGTTAACCCCAAGTGAAGTAAACACAAAGAGAGAATTATAAGAGCGAATCAAATGCATGAAATTCCTAGACCGCCTCCCACCACAAAAAGAAGCCAGCTCCCGCAAAGGCGAAGGCCACTCTCTATACTTAGGCAGACATATACGGCCACCCCGGCAACACAAATTATAAACCGCATTCCCTTCAATACTGCTCGACACCACCCTCTCAGAAAACCAAAACAATGCACCACAAAATAGGCACACATAATCCATCCCACCATGGTACGACCTTCCATAATAATCAACTGAAAAAAGGAGAAGGAAAAAAAGCAAAAAAGAAAAAAGAAAAAAAGAAGAAGTTACAAACCACATTTATACAGAAAGTAAAAGTAAAGAGGAAGAAATTTTAAGTCGAGAGTCACTCCAAACACCAAATCAAACCTTTCAAAAAAGCCACAAACTCTTTGGACAGAGTATACCCTTCGCCAGCAGACACCCAGCACGCCAACGTTTCTACCCACCAAACAAAACACACATCATACAACGTATAAATAGCATACAAAATACAGAAGAAAAAAAAACAAAAATAAACTCGTCTTTTACCAAACAATCCAGACCGCTGTTGCACACACCTTCTCTTTCTTTTGGGTCTAGCCTCCGACGCACTAAGATGCGGCAATATAAGGTTGCCTACGCCCCAATCAAATAGCACGTGAGAAGGAGCGAACACACGAAACAATTGAAAAAGAAACAAAAGGAGAACCAAAAGCAAGACAATACCACTGAAATAACCACGAACAACTGGCACCACGGGAGGCAAGTCAACGACGGGCCCCGCAGAAGAAGAAGCGGCTACCGAATCGACAACACGAGACACAGCAGCACCTAATATAAAACACCAGATCATAAGACAGAGACACACGCCCCAAAAAATACAAATAACTAAAGGAAGAACACACGCACTTAGAGAATGAACAGCTCGAGTAGCCAACAAACCACGCCCCCTCCCGCGACGACCACGCGTTCCGGACGACCCATCCACAGCAGCATCAACACCACGGCCCCCAACAACGGACGATCCTCGTCGCCTTCCACTACGACCGCATCCCCGAGGCAACCCATCCGCAGACACACCCTCACAATGCTCCCCAACAATCGAGGACACACGACCACCTCCATGACGCCGCCGCCGCCCAGACGGCTCATCCGCGAAATCATCACCAGCAGATCTCCCTCTCACACGATGCCCACGACTACCGGATGGCACATCCGCATGCAGATCCAAGCCACCACGCAGCCCATCCGCGGACGCACCATCACAACGCCCACCAGCAACCGAGGACACCCGGCCACCTCCAAGGCGACAGCGCCGTCCAGACGGCTCATCCAAGGAAGCACCACCAACAGATCTCCCCCTCACACGACGCCCACGACTACTGGAAGGGACATCTGCATGCAGGTCCAAACCACCACGTCTGGCCTCACGTCGGCCAGGACAGCCGGTAGCGAACACGTCCATCAACGCACGGCAACCCAAAAAAAGTAACACCTAGCAAAACACAATACAAAATAAACTAAAAAACAAGGGAGATAAGAGATGTATCTTGGTACGCCGAAATAAAAAATACCACGAAGCAAAACCAAATAATTTTTTTTAAAGAGATGCAAGAGATACTCAACAAACACGACCCTAGGGGCCCCACCGTCAGCGAGAAAACTAACACAGCACCCGCCACCCTGGCAAAACCAGAAAAACATCCGCGTCAGTACAAAACGCTGACGTGGATCGCTGAGAAGCCGAATTATCATGCGGCTATGGTAGTTGTATCTTACTAGGCAGGCGAGCTGTGTGGCGTGTCCTCGGTTGATGGCGCTCCCCTGGTCAAAAAGTCAACCGTTCGGCACCTCACAGGATGGACTTTTCGTCGAGGAACGGCTATGGGCCTCGTGAACGCCTCTGCAATGGGCTTCATCCACGATCCAGCCCATAACTTTTCTTATGTTTTCGACAACCACAAAACCGAACACTTCCTTCCTGCCTCCAGCGTATCCTTCTCCCCGAGCTACTCGGCGCCGCCTCCCTACCGCCGCGCAGGGTTTTAGGGTTTAGCGGCGGCGACACCATCCCCACAGCACCAGGCGATGGCTTCGATCGCGTCGCAGCTGCAGGCCATCAAGTCGGCTCTTGGCTCCGCGCAGGAGCCCGCTCGCCGTCCCATCACCCGGCCGTCCGTGCTCTTCGACGCCAAGGAGGCCGCCGACATCGACCTCCGCGCTATCCTCCCCATCGCCCTTTCTGGTGCCGACCCCTGACCTAACGACCGGCCTCATCGATCCAAGCATACTGTTCCTTTGTTTTCATACTCTGTTTTGTGTTTTATTTTATTTGCTTAGTCCCCTATCCATTCATTCACTTGAGCAGCTGTACTTGATACTCCCTCCGAGTAGCATTTTCGCTAGTTCAACCACATCAATATCTTTCGTTTTTGTTTTTCATCTGGTCGGTAGGCTCTCTCTTTTTTTTGTAGCTCCTAGATTATTCCAACCATTTCACTCCCAGTTTCCCCATGACTTTGGCTGCAAGTTGTCAGTTGATTCTAGTATACTCCATTGTGTATGCAGCTAAGCTATTCCTCTTTATAGAAAATACTAAGTTATTCCTCTGGAACTTATCTAACTTCTCACATCAAGCTACGCTAGTTTTGCAATGAGACACTTGCATCGAATGCCTGTCTTCCCTTGCATTAATTGATTCGAATTTATAGGGTTGGAGCATCTTACTGGTGTGGATGAGAGATTTGCGAGGTATGGCAACACGCTGTTCAGCCAGACTAGCCTTGAGGTCAACCGTGAGCAGCAAACTCCCAAGGAGAACGACAAGCTAAACAAGTCCATCTCCTCCTACCTTCGCCTCTTAGCTGGCTACCTGCAGCTTCCAGCTGCCCTCAAGACGCTTGAATACCTTATCCGCCGCTACCTGTATGGATCAATCTTAGCTGCTTGTTAGTATCTCATTGCGAGCTCTAGCTTATTCTTCTGTCTGGTGTAAATGTTCATGCAGGGTGCATGCATACAACTTGGATGACTTGCTGCTGTGTGCACTGCCATACCACGATACACATGCGTTTGTTCGGATTGTGCAATTGGTCAACTTAGGGTGAGTGTCAATTGGCTCAGACCTCCTGGTTTATACTTATTTGCCCCTTCATCTGTTTTTTTCACTCGATGCTTGCTCTGAGGTGTGCTTAGGAATAGTAAGTGGACATTCCTTGATGGCGTGAAATCCTCGGGTGCACCACCTCCCAGGAGTGTTCTAGTACAGCAGTGCATCCGTGATAATTCTTTGCTGGAGACCCTTTCCAACTACGTAAGCTGGGGTGCTATCTTTTATTGTAGGATTATCCTTGCTTGTGAAGCTTCACGCTTGATGTTTTTGTTCATTTCCAGGCTACACCGACTGCAGATTTCCTTCACTCAAGGACAGTCGTCTGCTTTTGCACTGCAGTGATTGTGGAGTGCTTAGGAGCTATTCCAAAGCTTGACACGGATATAGTGCAGAGGGTTTTGGGATTTGTGTTTGACTCGCTTAATCCTAAAATTACGGCAGACCAAGATTATAAGGTTTGCTTGAAAGGTCTTATGGCATCCATTTTGGCAAAAAAAAATAATCTTAATATGCTTTTATTTGTTCATTACACTTAGAACAGTAAATGGGTGTCTGTTGCTCACACCTCACTATATATTGCATATTAAACTTTTATCTTGTCTGAAATCCATTTAATCACTCTTATTCTCTCTAAGCTAAACAATTGTGACACATTCTTTTATGATCAGGCTGGCGCGCTGATGATTGTAGGAGTACTGGCAACACGAGCAACACTAGCTCCAAAACTCGTTCAAGACTTGATCGTCTTTGTTGCCAGGGCGGCGCAATATGATGCATTGAAGTCAATGGATTTACCGTGGCTTCGTGTTACAGTGATGGCCATTATAAGTCTAGTTCAGGTTAGGTCATCGTACCTTGCTTCTCAGATTTACCTGTAAAATGTTCTGCTATATAAGCACTGAACCAAGTTAGAAATGCTATAAAGTTTGAATTCGTCTGTTAATATTGCAGTCACAGTCTGTCCATGACTTCCGTAAGAAGCCATTGATGATCTTGAAGGACATCAGGCAAGGTTTACTTATGGTTTTGTTTCACCAGATGCACTATACATTTTTTGCCCCCTTTTGTTAGTGTTTTTTACTTGATGGCGATTTCTTTTCCAGGGATTTTTCTGGCGTTCTTTCTGCATTATCCAGCGAGTTCAACATTGATAATTTTATTAGGCTTTATGTTGAATCATTGGTTGACCACAGGTAATTTGCTTACGGAACAATAGTAGTTCTTTTTAGTATATTGCTTCCATCCTGGCATTGTGTGACTGTGAAAACATGTGAACAGTATTTCTGATGATTCCTGCCACGCACACCTGATTGAAACTGTTGAGACTCTACATATAAAGAAGTTTGTCGAAAGGATTGTGTGTAAGGTTCTTGGCAACTGTATCAAGGCATCAAGGGTGACAAAAAACCCAGACATAAACCACACAGGTAGTTACTATACTCGCATCAATTCACTCGTAAACTGATAAATTATTCATACGGTGATGGTTGGTGCTTAACATGTATTAGGTGTATTTTAGTATTTTACTATCAGTAGTATTTTGAAATGAACGATCATCTTCGCATTAACCACTGTTTTTATAATCCTCAGGCATATGGGCAAAGAAGATCTTGAGTGCAATTGGAAAAAAACATGCACTCGAGCTACGTGATGCTATCCGTAAATTTCTTGAGGTACAAGATGGCAAATCTGTTACTTGTTTAGCACTCTAGATTTTATTTTTATGTCTTGTTCTACCCATTACATTTTTTCTTTCTTTCAATATTGATCGATTCAAAACTTAGGACTCTGAAATTAACTCAACTGGAGGGGATTCCACTTCCAAGTTGCTCGGCTTAGTGTTTGACGAAGGCAAGAGTATACCAGCTGAAATATCTGATTCTAATGTTTGGTTCAGTCTGGACCACCCAAAGGTATGGTCTAATATGGAGTTAATTTGATGTAAATTTTGTCCTTGTTTCTGTCATATTTGATGGATGCCGAATTAGTACCCATTTTTTTCGCAATTAGTTTGTCTCGTTACATTTTGTTGTCCACTTTACCCTGCAAAAAATTTATTCATGATGCAGGCAGTGGTCCGTCAATCTGCTCTTTTAAGCATTGCAACTTCCGGCATTTTTAAGAATAATATTCAAAATCCACAGGTAACTTTTGCATCCTTGCTTTGCACATGTGTTTGGTGCGGTGTATGATCCTTGTTGTATTTGAAGTATTTTCCTCCCTCAAGTGGTGATCTCTTGGCTTGTGTTATTTCTGGGTTACTGCAGAAATTTATCAATATGCAAGATGCAATCATACGCAATCTGCATGATGATGATCTAAGTGTTGTTCAAGCTGCGTTATCAATAGAAGGGCTAGCTGCTGTTGCTAGCCCTGGTGGCCTTCTAAAAGCGTACAATGATGTGCTTGCCAAATGCACTGACATCATATGCAAAGGTGTGTTTTGTTCAATTGTATGTCCAGTTGTTCATTTGTTAGCCTCTTGGTGAGTTCTTGTTATTATTCAATGGTGAACGTAATCTACAGAATTTTTCTCAAATGGCTTAGCTGCTAGCATTGTTATGTGCACACGAGGTTGTCAGTAAGATTAAAAAATAGCGGAGAATAAAACCAGAACATATAGCGGAACCGGCTTTACTAGTCACTAAGTGACAAGACTGTTTTGTTCTATGCTACTGTAGGCGGTCCAAAATCATCAAAGGCTTGTGATGTTGCTGTTTCATGCTTGGAAAAGATGGTTATGGAATATCAGTTGCGTCATGTCGAATATGCCAAGGACATTGCTACATCAGTACTCAGTCTCCTTATTGTTCACCCGAAGGTTAACTAGTCATATTCTACTACCATCTGCTTTCATCTTTTATTTTGCCGCATTCTCACTTTGAATGTTAAAATGGATGCAGACCTTCAGGGTAAACTTGAAGGCCTTGGAGCTAGCTAAGAAAATACAATGGGAATTCTACGAAAGTAGTTCTCTTGTGTACGAGGTGTCTGCAGATAAAGTAAAGGTGATTTTTTTACTGGGATCTTTCTAATGTAGGCTTATCAAACATACATAAGTAGTTCAATTGGCAGATCAGTGCTTCTTTTTCTTTGTATCCATATCCACATCTTGAGGCCCTTTACATATGGTTAGATACGTGAAAGGTGGACTTTCTATGAATGAAACATCAAATGTCTCTTGTTTTGATATGTATTGATATCAGGACATACTGTTTCTGTTTTTGCTATTTATTTATTTTATATAGCTGGATACTTTATTATGTCATTGCAGAACATGAGTTCAGAATTCATAGCTTCCATTAACATGAAGAACATCCAAGCTTTTGCCAAAACTTTACTAGCAAACCCAAGTAAACATGTGGAGTGGTTGGCTGACTCTGGAAACAGAAGCAGATTTGCAAGAACTCCATTTCTACTCATAGTATTGCAAGCTCTGCTTAATCCTACTGAAGGTATACTTACCTCTTGCTCTATCATTTCTGGTAGGAAATCTCTTACTCTTTAACAAAATATTGGAGTATTATTGTGACATTTGGAAAATGTCTTACTCTGATATGATGTCTTGCTTATTCAGATACTTATTAGCATTCTTCTGTAGGACGAATTAGAAGCATTTTAACTTTTTTATGAAATTAAATTTGATGCCTTCTATTGAATTTCTTCTATCTGGAGATGTGTGCTAAGATAACCACACAGAATATAATTTATATTCTCCTCTTTGCTCTTCTCTTGACATGAGATCTTCTTTTTGCTCTGTTTCCAGCTTTGGACAAGCAAGTGAATCTGTGCCAAGTTTGCTTGCCAGTTCTGAAGGATGAATGGTATCACATACAGCCAAAAGGTGATTTTATTGGTGACGAGGTATTTCCCATTTACCCTACTAATTTATGTTGCACAGTTGGGATGGTTTCCCTGATGTTTAGGTGACATTCCTTCTGTTTTATGTTATGCAGATCAGCATTGACAACCTTGATAAGTGCAGCACTGAATTGGTGAAACATATTTTCAATAGTGACACAGAGGCATTGAATGCTAGAATTCTTGTCTGCATATTTTGGGGTCTTCTAAAGGTGCAGGCTTCCTATATTAAGCAGAATTCTATGGTGTGTTACTGCCATCCACTAAAATCTTCATCTATCTTTTTTCTGACATTTGACTTCTGAGAGTATCTCATGCTCAGTTTCTGGTATGTACAGATTGGTACTGGTGGAAGTTCAACGCTTGGTGATCTGTTTTTATTTTTCGTCACATCATCTGGCAAAAATATCTTCCAGAAGCACGTGCAGCATCTCATGGTTAACTGCACAGGAACACCTTTCCAATTTATCTCGAAGTACTTTCTGGATGAAGGTCTCTATAATTACCTTTTTAACTTTAGCCGGATTCACCTGTAACTATACATGAGCCAACATATGATAGCCATAGATGAGAAACTTAAGAGATTCTCTTCTGATATTATATACATATTTCCTTTTGCCTCCCTTGTATTTATGTGCCTAGCCCAAATGCCTGTGCCATTTTCATAGTCATCCTTGCTGTATTTTATTCACAATCCTGTTTTTCTTATTTATATTTCATTAGTTGCTAGTTATTGGCTAAATTGTTCTGCTGGTTTATATGTACACCTCATTTTTCTTTGTTCTACAAACTGCAGTCTCTTTCTGGACATTGTTTATGATGTTTTTTTACCTTAATTCGGATGTAGGTTTATCTGCTGCAATTCAATCCGAAAGTCTTCTCGTGCTTGCGACTGTTTGTTCTACTTGTGCTTTATCTGAAAGTAGTACTTTGGATGAGAGCTTATGTATGCAGCTTTTACTTGGGTTCCCATCTCTTATTATACCACTTTCCCACGAAAATAAGGTAACTGCTCTGTCACAAATTTTATTGCAGTGGCAATCTGTGAACTAGTTCCTCCATGTGCTGACTGCTGTCTCTTGCTTAGTGTATTGAGCAAATTCGTTTTTTTAATATATTTTAGGATATAAGGTCCTCCGCTATGAAATGTATTGAGGGGCTATCATTGGTGTGGCAGCGCCTGTGCACTTCTACATCAAGAAACGGTCTGCTAGCCTTCTTCTCGTATTCATTCTTAACTTGAGGAATTTTATTTTGATCTAATTTATCTGTAATTACAATCTACAGGAAACAATGGCAAATTGCCTAGATGCATGTCTTCTCCAACCTTTGGTGTTTTCCTCGAGTCATTGGCTAACCAAAAGGCCATGATATCCTCAGATGCAAGATTTCTACCTGCATATATTTCATCAATGCTTAGCCCAAGTCAAGATCTTATGGTTCCTGAAAGTCTTCACGAAAGGTTGTCTGGTCCCTTTGTTCTGGAAATACTTCACATGATATTGAATGTTTCGTTTCACATTACATTCCTACTCCACATGCTATTTAATGAACGAATTCCCAGTTCGCATCATATCATGTCTTTCGCTTGTTATGTTAATGGGAACGTATAAGCTTATTAGCGCCTATTTTTCAGATTTGATCAGCCAACAAAAGATACTATCCTTAGTTTCATCCTGCGCTCTGCTATGAAGCTCTCTCCTTATGGAAAGGTCAGTTATTCTGCACGGTTGACTCAAATCTGTCCAGCTTGATATGACCCACCTATCAGTAAGCTGCAGACCCCCACCCCACAAAATCCACTCACGTGTCAGCCACTACACACAAAAAAATGAAAATTAATAAATATGCACAATCCTTGGTGTTTGGTTTGGATGGCAGTTGATATTTTAAAATTGTTGCAGCTGATGGTTCTGTCAGCCCTGAAAGGAGTAGGAAGCATCTTATTTGAGGCAGAAGAGGTTAGGTCTTTGTTCGTGTATCTTCTGGACCGCCATAGTCCGCATCAGAGTGCACACGATTCTAAGCAGATCTTATCTATCCATGAAATGCAAATCTTGTGCTTGCTCCTGAAGGTAAATACATCATCATGTGTATATCTGTTGAATGGTCTTATATATCTGCCCATATATATTTATTTGTGGGTGGTGTTTTAATTACTGTTGTTCTGCAGGTTTTCTTCTCAGTGGCAGATCAAACAAGTTTTGTTTTTGATATGTCTGATGCTCTATCGAAAGCTTTAAAGGCGAGCAATGCTTTAATTCTTTACAGACTCCAGATTTATCTACTGAGATTTAACTCTGACATTATACAAATTTTGTCTTTTCAGATTGATGGTTTGTCTCCAGAAGATCCTGTTGTTATGATGCCATGTCTATCCGCGCTACAAAATCTTCAGCCTGTATTCTTTGAAAATTTGAAGACTGATACTAAGGTTCATATTTGCATTATAATCCTTACGCAATATTGGCTGCTTCATTCAAGAACTGTTGGTTTGGTGATATTTTCAGTTATATTTGTTCAATCAAGTTGATATACGTGATAATATTGAGTGATGTAGTTCTAGTACTCCCTCTGACCCATATTACTTTTCGAAATATTACTTGTATCTAGACGCTTTTTAAACATAGATGCATCAATATTTGTGCAAATTTGAGACAACTAATATGGGTCGGAGGGAGTAGTAATTTTTATGGGGAGTATGTATGGAACTTCTGTCCTTTAAACTTTAGTACTCACACATAGGCAGCATGTAATATACATTAGAGTTCCACAAAAAGGTGGTATTGCTAGCAGCAATTCGTGATCTTCCACTCTGCCTAATCAGGGCTAGATTGCAGAGATGTTATGATTAGCTTATAGAATATCAGTGTACTGATGCTTTGATATCCAATCATATCTTTTACTGAATTTGTGCAGAATGCAACAGCGAATAGATTATCAATGTTGGATGCAAACTCTCTACAATCAGTTATCCCATGTCCTCTTGTCCTCACTAAACAAGTTTTTGTTTTGCCTGCTACCATGTACTGTAGCATTCTTATCTAACTAGCTGCGGCTACTCTTTTTTTTCTTTTTGGCATTTCTCTGGCTTGTGATTGGTCTAAATTCCTATGTGCTCAGACATTTTCTCTGCCATATTCATCGCTTACTGAATTTGAAGACATTATAATTTGGATTGGTCTCATGCTTCTGCAGGAAAAAGTATTCGGGCTCCTTATTTCTATGTACCGAGCTGAGAACTTCGAAGTTCGAAATGCCACACGAGATGCTCTACTGCGAATTAATGTTTGTATCCTATCTCTTATTCTATATTATACTTATTTCAATTTTACACTAAGTAAAATGAGCGCTTGCTAATGTTCATAGCACAACTTTAAATGTATGAAAAGAACTAGGAAGAGTCAAAAACACCTCAAGAGTCAAAAACATTCCCAAAGTTGGGGTTTGTAGTTCAAGGATCAATGGATCATATACTCTTTTCTCCAACTTATGTACCAACAATTTACGTTCTATGCATTGGACCCCCTTTTTTGCGAATCTCATTTATTTGAACCATTTATAGATTCTATGGCTGACATTTTCTTCTGATTATTTCCCCCCTCGTACCATTTTCTAGATTTATGTTCTTGTATTGATTTATTTGGCATTTATTTAAATCTGGTGACTCCAACCACAGTTGTCATTCTTCCAGTACCGAACTTCCTAGTCATTTTTTAATACAATCATTAAGTTCTTGATTATGAACTAGAGCTGAATCAATTCTTTTCAGGGTTACTCTTAGTTGAGAATAATTTCCCCAAGGGCCTGTTTGCGATAGGGATATTGCCCAGTAGTGAGAGTAATTTGAACTAAATAACCAAATTTTACCAAGAAACACCACTCTCCCAAATAGCCAAGTATGTGCACGTGTACTAATGTACTCCATGCTTAGCTGATTTCTGTTTCTACTCATGACAGGTTCATGCCTTCACTGTTGTGAAATTTATTAAATTGATTGTAGCACAAGGTGATAGCAAAGGAAATACAAAAAGAATAAAGAGAACGGAGGGTCTTAATCATGATATTGATATCCATTTTGAAGATTATTTTGGCGAAAAAGCTGTGGTTTCAATTCTTGTTTCTCTTCTGGATATTCTTTTTCTGAAGAAGGATGTGGAACAAAGGTCTGATACAAAACCAAAAAGCCTTTTTAATTAAAATATGTTGTAAATGTCTGATATGTTGTCACTTTCCATGTAGGCTATGTTTACTTCAACCTCTTTGCCAGATTCTATCAAAACTTCTTTCTGATCAATGGGTTTCAGGAATAGTTTGTCAGTATAACAAAGGGCATGATGCCTCTTCTGAAATTCTTGACATACCCAGTTTTGTGAAAGAAGCCCAGCAGTTGGTACTGCTGGTACTGAAAGATATTATTGATGCAAAGCTGTTGGGTCACCAAGTAATCCACTACACTACTTTTAACCCCTTACTCCAGTTATCTTCTATAAAACATGTACTGCTTTGTTCTTTTCTTTTTTTTCCTTTTTCATCACTTACATGTTTCTGCAGGATAAACTGCTCAACAGTGGAAATGTAAATCTTCTTATCAGCTGCATAAGGTCCACGGAGGATGTAGGAACTCGTAATCATGGATTTTCGTTGATTGCATCTTTAGCAAAGGCTTTCCCGCAATTGATATCAGAAAGTATTGTTGATTTGTTTGTTGCTATTGGGGATGCGGTGAAACAGGTTTGTTTAGTTTGCTATCCATGGATCTTCATTCAGAATATTTATATCCTTTTCAAAGAATTTTTGTACCTTTTTACTTCTTTTACCTATATTTAATATGAGTCGATTTTTATATATGCACAAGTACACACATGAGCCTTGTCAATGTTTAAGCTAGTCATAGCATCATATCTCGCTAGTCATAGACTGCAGAGTGCAGCTTCCCATGCCATGGGCTGTGTAGGAGTCTTGTAATAGGGATTACGTCAGGAGTTTCTCCCCCTCAACATGCCATGGAAGAAGTTGCCTAGCGAGGGGCTTGATGGGCATCGATCGGCGAGATCTGCATGGCTGTCCTCAATCTGCATGTGGACATGGTAGTGAGGAGACAAGGAGGACGATGGTGGCCTCCCGCAATGGCGGCCTCCCGGCAAACAAGTGGTGGTTTGCGGGTTCCTGGCAGCACGGACTCCCAGTGCACCTCCCGCTTGCTGGATCTCGTGGAGGGATGTGGTAGCGTTCGAGAGTACTGCGGCTGGGTTGCACTCGATGGAGGCTCTAGCAACGGAGGCTCCTCCACTGAGCACTGCTCTCTCTCTGCCTCAGTCAATCTCTTTCAAGGCCAAGGAAGAGGAACGAGAAATGATAAGGCTCAAGGATGAGAGTCGGTGAGATAAGTTGC
The DNA here is from genome assembly GCF_000005505.3 of Brachypodium distachyon. Lineage (NCBI taxonomy): Eukaryota > Viridiplantae > Streptophyta > Magnoliopsida > Poales > Poaceae > Brachypodium > Brachypodium distachyon. The sequence goes on from NC_016135.3 coordinate 20,954,573, forward strand.
TACTTGTTGGTAGGGTCCACGTAGTATTAATTAACGAGAACGGTAGGCTGGACGTGCGTGGTTAGTCAAACATGTGCATGTCCCCGGTCACATCGACAACGTTTCTCAGGAAACGGCTGAAAATGAGCCAAGCTGATTTTCCTGGGACACAAATTTCCCGAATCTCAGTGCAACTATAGTAATGGGTGGCAGCGATAACTCATGCGTGTACAGGTGCATGTGCATATGCATTTCTATTTCGTATTTCTCTAACCAAATCATAATACAATACTCCATACTATTTTTTTGGGCCTAGGTTCATTGTTCTGAATACTTTTAAAAAAATTGCAAGTTCTGTTTGGCTCTCATTTAGTTTATTCTCAATTTTAACCTCTTTTCTGTCTTTCAATTTTGAAGGAGGATAACCATTCACAACGTGTTATGGAGGATTTATTATCTGTTGTGGTCCCATGCTGGTTAACAAGGACTGCAAGTATAGAAAAGCTTCTCGAGGTTCTGATTTTTCTTCGTTCTTGTTGCTTTCTGTTTTCCATTCAACATAACAATTGCTAATGGACTATGCGTATTAATGTTGCTGTAGATATTCATTAAAGCTTTGACTGATGTTGCCGAACATAGGCGCCTGACCCTCATGACGTATCTTCTGAGGACCTTAGGTGAAGAAAATAATTTGAGTACCGTGATCATGTATCTGTTGTACACATTGGTTGTGCGGGGTTCACATTCTCTTCCGAAACACCAGAAGAGTCATTCTGCCCTGTCTTTGAGTGCCATGTCACAGGAGTGGGAATATGGTTTGGCAGTCAATATGACAGGCCAATATTCCTACAAATTATGGTTTCCTTGTCTGTGTAAGCTACTAGAAGAAATCAGAGGACATCAGAAACAAAATTTTCTTCCTATGCTACATTTGGCAATGCAGTTTATTCTATCTAAGCTGCAAGATACAGAGTTGAGTTATGAGGTTGAAGCCGAGGAAGCTTCTAATTTTATCCAGGTATTTCGTTTGCTCAAAATTGTGTCTGATGTTCTTATTGTTCTCCCTTTTAGTTCTGGGGGTGCTCTCCGTCATAAGATAGTTTTGTGTTGCTCTTCAAAATATTGTATGCTTGATTTACATATCTTCTTTATTCATTTGGTTGTTGTAGAGTTCTCTTGGACAACTTATGGAGGAAGTTGTCTTGTGCACTGTCTCTGTCAAAGACAAGAAAGGGGACATTTCTGGTGATATTCTAAAGGAAGTCAGAAACTGTGCAACTACTGTTCTGAAAATAATAACGGGATTGATGCAAGCTTCAACATATTTCAAAGGAATTACTCAGTTATTAGAATACCCAGAAAGTCTTGTGAAAAGAAAGGTAATATTTGGTTAAGCTTCCTTATTCTATTTGTCATGTTTTTTAATTTTATGATTACTATGTTTCCTCGAAGCCAGTTTTTGCCCCATAGGATTGCAATTGATTTGTACTTCTTCAAAACAGACACTTGGAATATTGTGCGAAACTGCAAGGGCGAATAGCTTGGTCCAGAACAAGCAAAGGAAAGCAAGAAAATTGAAGCACAACTCTAGGTCTACTGTCCTCCCAGTGGATGAGAGCTCTGGCCCTTTTTTTAGTGAGTTGTGCTATAAGATTCTAGAGTTGATTGACAGAGGGACTGAGTCAGACACATCTGTGAAAATTGCTGCTATTTCTTCACTTGAAACACTGGCGAAAGAATATCCCTCTGAAAATCCTGCATATACCAAGTGCCTTGCAACAATCATTAATCATATCAGCTCTGGTGATGCGGTCACTTCTTCTGGGTTGATAAATGCTGCAGGCTCTCTGATTAATGTGCTAGGATCAAAAGCATTACCTCAACTCCCACTTATCATGAAAAATATGCTGCAAAGGTCACATCAGGTGTCCTGTTGCCCTAGTGGAAAATATGCTGACAGTTTCACTAGGACTGTTGCCGGATTTTCTAACCAATCTACAAATATTTTGCTGTCTGTACTTACAACTATTGAGGTAATTGTCCAAAAACTGGGGGAATTTGTTAGCCCATATTTGGGAGAAATACTGGATCTAGTGATATTGCATCCTGAATGTGCTGCTCAAATAGATGGAAAATTGGATGCAAAAGCAGCAGATGTTCGGAGGCTACTGACTGAGAGAGTTCCGGTATGTTATCTTGCACTCCCTCCGTACCTTAAATTAGGGCGTATATTTTTTTTTTACCGAGCCTTTGACCAAGATTTAGTCTATAATATATATATTTTTTGTGAAATAAAATTGATATCATTGGATTGGTATTCGAAAGTACTTGTTTGTGATTATGATTTATATCACATAAGTCACAGATTGATGGAGTAATTCTTGGTCAAACCGTCTTTCAAAGGAAACAATATATGCCTTAATTTATGGAACAGAGGGAGTATTGTTTTCTCGGTGATATGACAGACAGCTATTGTGCTTTGCACATTGTATCTAATGAAATTATTGGTATTGCAGGTTCGGCTTATTCTTTCACCTTTACTGGATTTGCACTCCAGTGCTACCAAATGTGGAGAAGCAAGCCTGTCATTGGCATTCCAAATGCTTGCAAGTCTAGTCAGTACAATGGATCGACTGGCTGTAGGAACTTACCATACAAAAATTTATGAACACTGTTTGGTAGCTCTTGATCTCCGTCATCAACATCTGGACTCTTTGAAGGATATAAATTTAGTGGAGCAAAGTATTATCCATACCATTATCACTCTCACCATGAAGCTTACTGAGTCCACTTTTAGGCCTCTTTTCCTCCGTACTCTTGAATGGGCAGAGTCTGTAGTTGACCAGTCCACATCTGCGAAAAGTATGGACCGTGCAATTGTTTTCTACAAATTGATCAACAAGCTTGCGGAACAACACAGGTATCTGTAGTTGATCGTGTATTGTAAATAAAACTCATCAACTGCTCATAGAACTTCTTCCTAGGTTTGCTTCCCCCACCTCCATTTCTCATTGTCATAACTAGGCTTGTTTAAAAATTGGTACAGCATGTGCCTGTGCACAATGTATGCCCTGCTAATCACCATACCTACTCAGTGATCCCTTAACTGTGAATCCCAACTCTAATGAATATATATTTGTAAGGAAACACAGGCTGATGAGAAGCAATATACAGAAAGTATAGATTGGTTCTGGCCATCGTTTCTGAAAAAGCCAATTCGGGGACCTGTTGTTCTTCGACATCAACAAGTAAAAATCTAGTCTGTGGCTTGTTCCTTCCCAGGATAAAACTTGATCGGGGGATGGGTAGGCAGTGTCCATAAATGGGCTTTATAACCTTGTTTATTAACATGGAAATTTTGAAGCCCTTTTCATGGTTATGCTTGCTGGCTATTTGTGCATTCAACTTTGTCCTCTGTTAATTTTCTGTATTCCTAAAGGCTACTCCCTCCGTTCCTAAATATAAGATGTTCCAACTTTGTCCTAAGTCAAATTTCTTAAAGTTTGACATAGGACAAAACTAAAACATCTTATATTTAGGAATGGATGTAGTACTTGCCACTAAAGCATGCTTTTATCAACTGCATCGTTGTGTATTCTGTGCTTTTTTCTTATTCATATCATTTGCTTGCAAAGGTCGTTGTTTACACCATACTTCAAGTACATACTTGAGGGATCTGTACAATATCTATCAGAAGATGGCGCTTTGAGCAGTTCCAAGCAAAAGAAGAAGGCTAAACTTGGAGATGATAAAGTCAAACAGAGGGATAGTTTATCCAGACAAAAACTGTGGATTTCAAGAGCTCTGATATTGAAATCCTTACACAAGTGCTTTCTTTATGACAATGATCAAAAGATCCTAGATGCCTCTAATTTCCAGGTTAGTTTCATCATATTATATAAGGTTTACATGCTCTTGCCTATTTGCTTTCATATTGAGCATACTTTTTCCTGCCACAAAAAGAAATGTGCATGGCAATATGTCTTGTTTCAATGCGATAACCAGGAAAAGTTTCTTATGTTTTTTGCCTGCTTCTGGTAAATCTTTTCGTTTTAACATGTTTTCTGTGCTTGTTGGTTGTTTGCAGACTCTTCTCAAACCCATCGTTTCTCAGTTTGTTGTGGAACCGCCTGAATCTCTAGAATTAGTTCCAGATGCTCCATCAGTTGATGAAGTGGATGAAAATCTTGTTTTGTGCTTGGGGCAAATGGCAGTGACTGCACGGTCAGATGTGCTGTGGAAGCCTCTTAATCATGAGGTACGAACTAAGCAATATACCAGTAGTTCACGAATTATTGTTGCTGATTCGGAGATTTGTAATAATATATCTCATATATTTGAACCAGAGTTCAGGGCTGTAGTTTGTTCTAACTGCCTCAATTTTCTCATTAAACTGCAGGTGCTGATGCAGACAAGGAGTGAGAAAGTTCGGCCTAAAATGCTTGGCCTGAAGGTTGTGAGGTACATGGTCCAACATCTGAAGGAGGAGTACGTTGTTCTAGTCCCGGAGACCATCCCTTTCCTAGGCGAATTACTAGAGGATGTCGAGCTCCCTGTTAAGACTCTGTCCCAGGAGATATTGAAAGAGATCGAAACCCTCAGTGGTGAGAGCCTCAGGCAGTACCTGTGACGCCCCTAGAATCATTGCTACGAATCGAAATCCTACACAGCTCCTGGTGTTAGCTACTTCGAATATGTAATGTAAGCTGGAGAACACAGGATGAATGCTTTGGATTAACAGAAATTTTGATGTGCATACCTTATCGAAATGTTACTATATTTAAAACACCGACATGTAAACATCACGTGCCTTGTTGGGCGTCTACGGTGTATGTTCAAACCTGTGTGCTGTCATGATGTCAAATTGGCTGGCTGTACTGCAGTGACTTCAGGGATATGTGAACCAAAAGCACGTGCCACAGGAACAGAAGCACATGGAGAATCTGAAGCTCCGTAGGTGTTTTGTTTATGTTCCCAGTAAATCCAGTTGCCATTATGTACTTTTTGTTCCGACTGCGAAGATCGCGGAATTGTTTACACCACTATATCGATCACGCCGAATCGAGTTCTGACAGTCTCACGGCCAAAGAAGTCTATCGGATGATGCTAACATGACCCAAGGGCCACATGGTGGTGTCAGGACCCGCCTGATCTAGCTCTTCGTGACATGTCTCTTTCACATACTGAGCTCTGAACCCAGATTTGGTCCCAAGTACTGGGTCAAACTTCCGGGGAATATCAATGCTCACAAGTTTGGTTTTATCGGGCTCAACACCGGGTATGCAGCGTTTGAACTTTGGAAGGACTTGGTGCGCAAAAAGAACATTTGAGGCCAGGCCAGCATAGACCTTGACAAGATGTCACTGCCCAGTGCACCGAAAAGGAGCAAACACACTCAACCGGTGGCATGACAATCCTCACCATACACCTTCTATCCAGTACTTTCAGAGATCATAACATTGTGCCTAATTCCATTAGCCAACACTGTCATTTTAAGCAAGACCTACAAGATACAGCTAGCAATACGGAAGCCTCATTCATTGAACGCACCATCTGTCGAGTCTTCGAGTGCACGGAAACTATACATATTTTTTTACCACCTAAAGTGTACATCATTCTCCGATTCCCCATTTTCAAACTCTCTACGCTTCAGCAAAAGAAACGACAAACTGGTAAAAGTACACTTATAAATAATAATTACTATCCTGCTGGTATAACACGACACCTTCTAATTAGCAAGCGGGTGACTCAACTCACTGCAGTCATCTTGCGATCTCTTCAAGCCTTTTGAGGATACGGTTGGTATCTGGTCTCAAGGATGGCGAAGGGTTACAGCAAGCCGTTGCAAGTTCAAAGAACGCATTGAGATTCCTTTCCTTCCCCGAGTTCTTACTTTGTTTGATCAGCTCGGAACTGAATGCATCTGATATCTTCCTCTCGAGAACCAAATCTTTGAAAGAGGCGGGCAGATGGATGTCACGGGGGTTTGGCTGGCTGTCATTTGCTGCCTCCTTTTGAGCAAGCATCTCGAGCAGAATCACGCCCAGACTGTAGATATCGCTCTCCCTTGTGACTTCCTTCATCTTGATCAGCTCAGGAGCCTTGTATCCTTGCACTGCCGAGGTCTCAAGCATATCTTGTGAAGCAGAAGGATTCAGCAGAAGGTAGAGGCCAAAGTCTGATATCCTGGGCTGGAAATCGGCATCAAGCATAATATTGTTTGCCTTGAGGTTGCCATGAATGATCGGTCTCTGCGATCTTGTGTGAAGGTGGTCCAGTCCCTTGACAATGCCCATAGATAGCTTGCAGATTATCTCCCATCTCTGTGAATCATTGATGCCCTCTGCAGGTTAAAATAAAGGTAACAGTCAGCAAAAAATGCATACAGTTCATTATTAGATGCTATGGTGAATCTGACAGTAATTAGCAAGTTAGTTGTAACTAGATTCAGACCCAAAAAAAAAATTGTGGGTAGGAAGCTAGCTTGCAATCATACAAGAAACGGTAACCAAGAGGGCCATTTCGGAACCGTCTTTTTCAGACTCCGATAAAGTACAGACAGCCCAAAAGTTGTTGGCAACAAAAATGTTAAACTGCACAAACTGATTTGTGTAAACTATCATCTTCCCAAGCCTTTCTCAATGTGAGCAATTGATGGATCAAGATATAAATCATGCTCAATAAGAGCATACGACTCAACCCCCTGAAAATGAGAGCTGAAAGATGCAGGGAACACAAACAGTTCAGGCCACATAAATGCCAGAAAATAGTCTTAAAAACACTTCACAGAACATGTATTTCTCTTTACTTCCTCCGATCCATAATAAGTGTCTCGGATTTTGTGCTAACTTAACACAAAGTTGTATTATGGATCGAAGGAAGTAAGAAATATTACTAACTATGTTTGGAAAGAAGTCTTCCCCGGAAGCATTGATCCGATATAACTGACATACACAGATAAACACAGAAAAATGAGTGAGGTTGCTACAGATGATCCTATATTTATGTCATTATAATGGAAGATTTGGTTAGCTGAAGATCATGCTCTGCAAAGTGTCCAAGCTAACAACCCAACCAGTAAAAGTTCACAAAGAACTTTATGAACTATCAAGCTGTCCCTTGGTCTGGTTAACTTGACGACAAGAGCACAAAGTGTAGCAGTGAAGACACATGGCTAAAAGTAACAAAATGTACTCTGCAAGGCTGTTACATAGCACCCACCCCAACTATTTATCAATCTTTGCGGCATTATTGGCTTCAACGCTTTTGACACTAAATCAAATGGGTAAAGTATTTGATCAAACAACTAGAGCTAAATTTCAGTTCTTTTCATGGTAAATGGGGTGACATGACACATAAATTAGCAAATCTCGGTGAAGTCTAATAATAATTAGACATGATTAGTCATGCTCAAAGCTAACTTCACTTAAAAGCAAAGCAAGGAAAGGAACCACGCGCCTCACGCGTTCGAGCAAAAGCAAGTAAAGAAACTACGCGAGCACACACGGGCGAACCTTGCAAGAACCGCCGGAGCGAGCCGGCGGCGTAGAAGGGGTGCACGAGCAGCTTCTCCCCTCGCGGGCCGACGTAGAGCGCGCGGATCGGCACGAGATTCGGGTGCTGCACTGCGCCGAGGATCCGCGCAGCCGCCGCCGCCTCCTCGGCGGCCGCGGAGCAGACCGGCCGGAGGAACCGGAGCAGCGCCACCGCCTCGCCGGCGCTCAGCCCGGCGCGGTACAGCGTGCTGTGCGCCGACTTGGCGACCACCTCCCCGGGCGCCTCCAGGATCGCGGCCACCGTGAGCCCCTCGCCGCCGGGGAACCTCACCAGCAGCTCCTCCCCCGCACCGGTGCCGTAAGCGCTGGACCCAGCCGCCTGGAAACGGTCGGCCCGCGCCCCGTGCGAGGGCAGCACGCCGTGACGGCGGCGCCGGCGGCGGTAGCATCGGATGCAGTAGCAGAGGGACAGCAACACTATGACGGCGAGGACCGGGAAGAGGATGGCATTGACGATTGTCCCGCGCATTGCCGCGTTCTTGGGTTGGCTGGCCTGTGAGGAAGAGAGGCAGCGGCGCGCTTGCTTCCGGGGAACAACCGGGAGGAATTCCTTGGGAATATATGGTAGATTGGTAGGGTTCGGTCACTTTGGTGGCCTGTGGCGAAAGGTTTGTGCTTGGGCGCTCTTCCTTTCCTTCCCCTGCCCTTTTGGTATTCTTTCCCTTGGGTGAGATCTCCGGCCTGGCTGACTCCTCTTGTTCTGTCCGCGTGACAGTCTGAGTAAACAGTCTGAGGCCGAGCTAATGGTACACTGGAGCGGAGGTTAGCTTGAGATTCTTCTCATTTTGAGAGGAAAGTATGCGTGAGAGGGATGGGTCTCGTCTTCTTGCTTGGACTTTGGTTTAACACAAGAAGTGCGCTCTATACGGCAATGTACTTTCCCCATTAATAATGTGGGCAGCAGGTCTATAAATTTGCTAGGGCGTTTGGTCCCCTAACTTCATAACTGCGTGCGTTATCACGATTTTCGGTACGGGATGAGAAGTTACTTTTTTTTTTGGAAGGGGATGAGAAGTTACTGGATGACCCCTTTTTTTACCACTGGTCCATATGCGGATACCGATATTTGTAAATTTTGAACGAACCGGTGAAATCGACCGGTTGCCCAGAACTTGTCACTGTAACCTTCTATATATGTTGTACCGTCATTTCCAGTGGCTGATCACAAGATCAAAGTGTAATTTAGATTGAACTGATGTAAACGTCCCGGGACATGTTAGTGTAAAAAGTTTAGGCTGCACCGTGCACCCTTATACAATGGTGGATTGGTGTTTGCTTTGATTTTAGGCGTGCAAGGTTAGTTGGGACGTGAACATTGCCCGTAGTTATCCGGATATTTGGAACTCGTGTGGGATTTGCTCGTCCACGTCATGGGCCGTGATGTATATATATACTCCAATGGTGTTAGTACTCATACAAGTACTTGTTACCAACCTTCTATAGTTTCTCGCGTTGACGTCTTGTCCAAACACTCGTATTCTCTTTAAGTGAAGTAAGATGACCACTTCTTCGGCATATTTTCTTTTGCAAATTGTAAAAGAAGAGGAGGCTTACTTGTGCATTGTGGACGATTAGAGCTTGTGAAAGCATCAGATGATGTGGGCCTTGCATCTGCCACCCGGTGACCCAACCAGTCCCGCTGCCCGCGCAGACCCCGACCATCAAAAGATTGGGACGACAGAAACAAGTGCAGAAAAGCGTGATTATTGGAAATGCAAACAATGGCATTCGGCTTCGTGTGATGGCACTCGGGAAGAGAAATCTGCTGTTGTTGTGAGACGGTGAGAGGGACGACCTATTTGATTTTTCTGTTGCGTTCAGTTGAGAAGATTTTGATTTTGCTGTTGGTGTGCTGATCAGAGGCAGTTGCGCGCAAATGTATCGACGCGAAGCGAAAGCGTGCGCGTCAGCGCGTGTGTACAACTAACGAATACTCCGTATTATTCTTGCCGATATATGTGAGCGTTCGAGCAGCTCCGATGCGTACGGTGCAACGGCCAGCAAGTATGTACGCACGCAGGCAGGCGCGACAAACATACGGTCGTTTTGATTTGACTCGGGCGGGCGGCAGCACGTAGTCGGTGGCATTCGCTGCTCCTCCCATCGCCAAATACTGTACTCCCCCGTAGCACTAGTACCACGGTCTTTTGGGGCCGGGCTCTTGACACCGACGGCGACCGGTGCCCTCCGCCGACCGACGTCGGTTACACGGTCCGCAAGGGCGTTGTACGAGCAGTACGTCGAACTGTCTGGAGCAGCGGGCGGAGCTGAACCGACGGCGACGCATACTCGGTTACAAGGGCAGGCAGGCCGGCAGCAGAAGTACGTGCAGCCCGACAGCCCGTGTGTGGCCGTGTACGTGGGGGTTCACGCTTCCCGGCGTGAGATGCAGGGCGCTGTGCCTGTGCGCGTGGTGAAGTGGTGACACGCCGGCGCAGCGGGTGCGGGTTCACTGGTGCCGTGCGCGGCGCGGCGTGCGTGGCCGCGCATGGGTCCGTGCCGACCGACGGGACGTGCCCACGGGGCCTGCTGTTGTTTGGCAGTTGGGTTTGCCCGGTGGATCGGTGAATGCAATCTTGCCCTTTTGGGCCGCCTTTCGTCGGCCTCTGGTTCGTCGTGTTCGGGTGAGCTTTAAGGAACACTTCATGTACTGTACAAAGCATGAAACCCTAGCCGCCGGAGGAAAAATCACTGCTTCCATCTTCGTCCGTTCACCTGGCTTCCCATGGTCTATTGGGCATTTCCGTCCATTGTCTTTCGATTTTAGTTCAAATTTTGAGTCAACTTTCTGAACTAGCAAATCTCAAATGAATTTGAAGTTTTGCAGCCCTATTTCCGACTCCATCCCCGCTTTGGAATTGCTCGTGATCTACTCCATGGAGTTTCTGAATCTCACGGCTCGTAATTTTGTGATTTTGCTCATCTTTCTCATCAGTTCAACGATGATTCAACGGTTTGACAAAATGTCTTGCAAGGGGTGTGTCCACAACTACCACGCGTTCAACGCTCTCAAGTTATCAGCCGCTGAGGTGTGCGGCTCACGCGGCTCAGTAAAAACATACAAGGTTAGTACAGCTTGTGCAGGTTTGGTCTTCTACTGTTTCGTCACCAAAGATTTTAAGAAATATCAAAATGCGAATGGCGCAGCTAGAAGAGTTCGCTTCAAAATTTCTTTTTTTATGTAACTTTTGGTTTATCCAAAATCTTTGTTGTCATTTCAGTTTTTTTGATCAGTTCTACTCTTTTCGTTGAAATAAATAAAGCCGCCAGATGGTTGTTCTTTTTTTTTTAAAAAAAAAGGTGAGCTTTAAGGTTTAATGCGCCGTGGCAACTCCCAAATGTGCCGTGCACATCCTCGGTTTTACCCTCGTTCGCACCATTTGGTCATTTACATCAGAACAATCAAAAGGAGAACAAACATGAAAAATACACACGAGGAAATCCTAACACGTCCGTCGATCGGACACAGGAACTCGATCTCAGCTCCTGCCCTGCTCAGCACGCTGCATCCTAATCTGCTCCCTGAACTTGGCTATGAACTCGTCAGCCTTCCTGTCCACCTCGTCCTCCTCCTCCTCCGGCCCCGGCCTCGTCGCCAAATCGAACAGCTCTTCGTCGCAAGAGCTGGCCTCCACTTCCTCTTCTTCGTAATTGTCTTCCTCTTTGTCGAGTCCATCGTCGCCGTCGGTGGCCATGCCGTCGCTGCCGAACGAGCTGTCTGACGCCGCGGCCACCTCATCCAACTCATCATCATCCGCGGGAACTTGATCTTCGAATGGAGCCACAGGATCGTAATCGTAAGCGGCGAAAGCGCTCCTCCTCGTTGCTTGGCTCGCAGAGTTTGACCGGAACCTGTACTTGTCGCCGCCGCCGCCGCCGTTGCCGCTTCGTGAGCCCGCTCTCCAACTCATGCTCAGGTCTCCGGCTCCATACTCGTTGAAGCTTCTCGCTTTGGCCTTCCCAAGTCCTCCTCGTCCACCGGCAATAAACTTTGCCGGAGGCGGCGGCGGCGGAGGCGAGCTTGGCGAGAGTGTCATGCCCGCGTCAAGGACGGAGGACGGCGAAGGCATGGCACGCTCACGCGCGCGCAAATATCCTTCTTCCTTGGGGACAAGGAACTCTGTTTCATCATCAATGCCGTCGTCGCTTAGATTACCTCCCGTTGCGGATGGTTCTTCGGCCGCCGCCGGCTTCAGCTTCCTCACCGGCAGCAGAAGCGGCTTGTCGGTCCCGTCGCGCTTGTCGGCCACGACGACCAGGGGGTCGTCGGGGTAGTACTGCGAGCTCCACGCTTGGTCAACGCCGTCCTTGGCGGCGGCGCCATTGCTGCTGCTTTCTCCGTCGCCGCCGTTCGGCTCGAAGACCAGCGGGCCCTGCATCAGCTGGGAGACGTAGGACTCGAGCGACTCGTCCTCGTGGTCGTCTTCGTCTTCCACGATCTTGGCCGCGGGGATGTCGGCATCGGCGTCGTCGGCGTTCCTCTGGCCGAAGACGCCGTAGGAGATGACGAGGCCGAGCAGGAGGATGTGGGGCAGCTCCCATATCCTGGGGGCCGCCTCGCCCGTCGGCAGCAGCGCCAACACGACGGCGAAGAGCACCGCCTTCGCGGCGAGGTTGGAAGGGAACAGGAGCGCGAGAGCCTGCTGCAATCTCGCGGGAACGTCGATGCCGCAGAATCGGGCTTGCGCTGGAGCCGCCGTGTCCGCCATTGCGAGCTCGGGCCTTTGTTCGTTTCGAGGATTACGGAGAGAGAGAGGCTGCGGCTGGGTTTGTTGGGTGACTCGATCGGCTCGCGCTGCGTTGGAGTTAGAATCCTTTGCTTTTGGGCTAGGAAAGGAAGGAATTGAAGCTCGAGACTTGGTCGGGAAGCAAGAGGGAGCGGAGGCAAAGAAGAAGAATTTGATCGGAGTGGGAGCAACGCAACGCATAATTTGTGGAAGGGAGACGTTAATGTAAACGATTTTTAATCCCCGTGAGAGCAATTAAGTGCTGATGGAAACGGCAGGAATGTGCTGGATTATAAATTTATTCGGCGAAAACGACTTGTGTGCATCTAAGGCTCTGGAACCGCCGACGGAGGAGCCGATTGCTGTGCGGCACAAGCGCTTGGCACTTTGCATACTAACGCCATTGCGTTGCCGCCCATGGCCCTCCTACCTCGTTCTTTGTTTTGTTCGGAAGAAATTTCCAGGTCTCGTCATGTAGACGGTTCTAGGCTCGAGTTCTGGGCCTGTTTGCTGATGAGCTCGGATTTGGGCTTTACGAGAGTCCATACGGTGCTAGAACGACAGAGAAGTCCGCTTCAAACAGTAGCAACAAGTTCCAAGGAAGCTCGAGAGAAAGATAGGGAGGGTAATGGAACAGCAAGTCGAACGTTACACTCTTGCAGTGAGATGTGTTTTTACGTGTCTAGCACTTTAGTTCCTTGTGTTATATATGTCAAAGCAAGGCTCAAAGCTACGCTAAAAGAAAAAGAAAAAACAAGGCTCAAGCTAGGTGGATCGAATTGAAGCAATGAACCGTGTTAACCAAGACTGCCAAAAGGCAAACAGGTAAGACGATGAGTTTGCTGATTTCATTTGTCGCCGTGATTCTTCTTTTATGAGGACTACGCTTACTTTCTGAAGTCGGGCGTAGACGTCAGGGGAAGATAGCTTCAGGCTTTCCCGCGATGGGCCTGTCCTTTAAGCAGTTATCCTTTGCCACCACCGCGGCGCGCGTTTCCCATTGCGTTTCGTTCTTCCAGTTTACTTCTTTCTGGAAGGGAAGAGAAAATCCAAGATACTCAGGTTGATAAAACTACGCTTTTAAGCTTTCATGATCGGGATCTGGCCTAAACAAGATGGCATTCTTTTTTTCTTAACTCTTTTTTAGAGGAATTTTTTTTTCTTAGCTGAGAAGAGGACATTCTTGGGAGGGGGAACGCTAGGGGGTGCGCGCGCACCATCGGACATAGGGAGTGCGTCCCGACCAGCTCCGAGTCCTCCGTAGCCGTTGCATGCAAGAAAGTAGACATCCAATAGGTCCCGCATTTAAATGAATTTCCGTATTAAATGCGTCGGACGCAAAGCGCCAAAGCGGCAATTAAACCCCCACGGCTCCACTGTGCGATACTTTTTCTAGCCTTTTTACATCCTAACCCTCCTTTCCTAGGATCTTTTTCTTCCTAGAGCCACCATGTGATATCTCCAACGGCCATGTAGCACAGATCTTCGTCAGGAATAAAGCCAGAAATTACATCCAACACAAAAATAATGTGATCAAAGGCAAACAGCAAGATCCGAAGCCTGCAATCAAAACTAGGATCTGCGCTGCAAAATTAAGATCATCTTCAGGTACCTGCAGCTCTCTCTGCTTAAAACCGTGAGGAAAATAATTCTATGGTGCTCTTAATGCTATAACTTTGGACCAAAAGCTTGCTAAGATCACAGGATAATTCCAACCAAGCTGAAATCAAGTTGTTATTTACATGCACCAAGTTGGAATCACAGCAGACAGAGAAAAGAATGTTCATGTAGTACTTTCCAACTTGATTTTAAACCTGCATCATGAATCACTTTCAGACAGACCTCACCCAACATCAATTCAAACTTGATGACATCTACCGTATGTACATGACAAACAGTTTCAGATAGAAAACACCTCCCTGCAGCAACAAAATCTTCTGTTAAAAGCAACAACTCCTGCAGGAAGTAGAAAAAAAAGGATTAGGATGGATGGTAGCATGGAAGAAAAATTACTTGTAATTGATAATTACTTGTACTTCCAAATGTAGATAAAAGAATGTATATCACTTTCAGGGTTCTCTACATGCTGGCAGAGTGTGATGCAATTTTAATCTAAATTTCCTTGACTTTGCAAATCATGGACAAGATCAGAACCACTCCTAGTTTTGACCTGAACTTCCCTTATGACCATAAATGGATAGTTACATGATCAAACCGTCTAAGTTGCAAAATTACATCTGCTTGAAGAAAATGTGACATCTAACTAAATAAATGGTCAACATTTAAAACTATCTAAGTGCTCCAGAACCCCCTCAAGCTATATATGAGCCCTCAATTATTTACTACATAAGTTAGTGTTAGCTATGTAAGGAAACCAGAAGCATAAGACTGGAAAGTAACTATGATCATTACAATTACATCTAATCAAAGTAGAACGTAAATCTTAAGATTATAATCCCATCTAAAGAAAACAGAAAGTAACTTTAAGATTAAAACTACATCTACTTAAATCCTAAAAGTAACTGCCATAAATTTAAATTACATTCAACAGAAACGTAAAGTAATTTTGAACTCAGAATTTACATCTGTAAAATAAAATGATTCCTTCGTATAAAAACCTATCCTTGTACCAAAATCTGTCACCAAGAACATGAAAAATCATATGTACCTTCATGGCCCCTCTCCATCTCAGGTAGAAGGGAATGTAATCTCATTATCACATAAATAACAAGGTGATCTGAGGATAGCACTGGCCTTCTTCCATTAGGTGCCTGGAGCCCTTTGTACAACATCCTGCATATGACCACACAAGAACCGTACATAATCAACTTAGGTTGGACCAAGCAAACACACATGGCCATGGGAACGCGCTCGCCTCCGATGTCTATCGGCTCGAGGCATTCGACGAGCTCGATGAACCCGGTGTCGAGGGTTTGGAGCAGCCCAGGCGGAAGCTGGGCAGAGGCCGGCGTGGACGAAAGCGGAGGGCACGGCCGTCAACGACGCGACACTTGGAGCGGAGCGACTCAAAGCGGGACGAAATGCCGCCGTCGCCGCAGTGGCCATGGGCATGGACGAGCGACGGCGGAAAGCGAGCGGAAGGAGAGAGCGACAGGGGTGGGGAGAGAGATGGGGACAAAGTGCGAGGAGGACGCGGGAACGGCAAATCTCCTGAGAGAGACAGATCCCGCCCGTTCCGGCCGGCGTCGATGCGTGGAGGGAAGGGGTGGCTGCTGTTGGCAGGGGAGGACATCGGGGCACAGGAGAAGGAGAGAGGCGGAGGCCAGCAGAGTTCGGCGCGAGGGATGGAGGTGGGGACGAGGACAGTCGGCGGGTCGGACGAGATCAGACCGGTGGTGACCTGGCGCCCATCTCCTTCCACGACGGCGCCGCCCACCGCAGCACCTCGAAGTCTGCAGCATCGCAGGTATGTTTCAGGGACAGGCCGCCATGGATTTGGAAGTGGAGAACGACGCAGGCATCGAGTAGCAGGAGGAAGATGCCGTCCATCTCCATCAAGACGCGGCGGCCCGGCGATGCTCCAGATTCCTGTGGGGGGGCTGAGGAGGAGAGAGGAGGAAGGAGGGCCGAGGGTGGGTGCGTGCGTCAGGGGAGGAGAGGAAGAGGGCAAGGGAGAGAGGGCCAGAGGGGAATAGGTGGAGGAAGAGACTGTGGATAAGGTTTACGAAGGAGGGCATGGTCGGGGAAGAGGCCAGCCGCCCGATCCCATCCGACGACGCACGCGCATGCGCACTGCGTAGGACGAGATGGTGCGCGGGCACAAAAGAGAATCGAGGTCTTGGGAGATGCTATTTGACGGTTACGAAGAATTTACACAATGCTTGCAAGTAAAAGCACCTGGTTATGGCCCAAGAACTAACTTACTACAACAGTTTTGGGCTTTTCAACGCTTTCTTCTCTATAAGAACATCAAGGCCCACGTTTCCTGCATTCCAAAAGGATCATAGTGCCTTTTGGGTTTTTTAAAGGCCCCTGAGTATTTGGATCCACAAGACCACAACCATACGAAGAACGTGAATAATTCAAACATGTTTTCAAGCCTAATGTTAGCGTCTGACATTTTTCTTTTGGAAGGTGGTCACATTAGTAGTTAGTAAGCTGGAGTAGTGGATTGGAAGAGATCTAACTAATAAATTAATAATACACATTGAAAAAAAAAGGTGAATTAGCATAGTGATACATGTTGCAACTATATTGTGAGACTAAAACTCAGCCAGGTCTCCTTAAAAAAAAAACTCAGACACTCCCTACACTTCTCCAGGGACAGTTGGGATATACTCCCTCTGTTTCATAAAGATTGGCATGGCTTTGAACTAGCTCTAGTTCAAAATCATGCCAATCTTTATGAAACGGAGGGAGTAGTAGCTTTCTAGTGTTTTCTTATTTGTACGTGTTGTCTCTTGGCCACTTTGACCCTCTTTTTAGCAATAAATAAATCGCTGCATCCATTTCATCGAAAGGAAAGATGGTCAAGCGGCCATTTCCTTAAACAAATATCAAATTAGAACATGAGCACCTTAACACTCACATATTGGTAACCCGCTTATTCACTTTGGCACGCCATGTGGACACCAGAACATACGGATTCGTATTTTTACCACGGGTGCTCAAACGTGCCAAACTATAACATTGTATTTAGCAGTTTTTATGTATGATGACCAATATGCACATACATGCTGAGTTGATAGACTAAAGGTGCATTCTCCTCCTAATATTACCAACTCAAGAATGGTAAAATGTGAGGATACATGATCATTTATGTTCCGCCGATGATATTTACGGATTTATCACCTGTTTCTGCCGTTCTAGCATGTGATTGGAGGAGACATTCTCGTCGGTGCGTTCATGTGGTGTTGTGAGAGAAATAACCAAAGGTTTGGGTGCTACCGTGCTACGAGTGCACAGTAGTACGCCTAAAAGGTTTTCAAAAAAAATTAGTTCATAATATATGTGTTTGGATTTGCCTTTTTTGTTTCTCTATGCATAATGAATTTTGATTTGAAATTGTAGACCGTTGACACACGACTTACGAAGTCGGTCAATGTTTTCTAAATGAAAAACTTTTTAACGGAGCTACCGTATCGTACGTTGGTAGCACGGTATCATCCAAAGTGGGGTAGGACATGATATTTTCTCCTAGTGTTGTGTATGTGCACTTGTGCGTTTTTTTATAGTCCCAGAAAAAAAAAGACCTACTCTCAGGCGTAACACACATTGTTTTGTTTTGCCAAAACGACGACATAAGAGTTCATATAGCTTCCCCCGTTTAGTACCATAAACCATCTCTTGTGGTGCATACAGCAGCAGCACTGGTGTTTGATTACTGGGTGATTATTTTCCGGGGGTCGTTCCAGCAGATACAGGACGACCAAACCATGCAAGGACATTCTCACACGCGAATCATTGTGCTAGCCAATCTCGTAAAAGGCGGGCGGGAGCCCAATGAGTGGCAGCAACACACGGCATGAATTCATATACGTGCAACGACACGGAGAGGCCGGCCCCAGCTTTTGCTCCACAAGTTCCGGTGGGCGGCCGCGTGAGCTCCAAAGGCTGCAGGACTCGGTTCATGAATCCCGCAGGTGCAAATTAACCTGGATGGAACCTGGAAGCCTCAGGCTCTATCTATATCAAGGCAGCAGCTCAAGTGGACGCTGACGATGCCGATCATGAAAAGGAGAAACTACATTGTTTTACGCATGTGCAGAATATTCATTCGTTTTGGGGGGGACAAGTCTGCTCTGTTCGAGTGGTTCTGTCGGCACTTGCGATCGACCTGGACAGATGGGGAATAAAGCGGCGAAAATTACCCCAAGGAAGAGAACACAGGTCCCTGACTAGAAGATGGTGGAGTCAGTATGATCCCAACGAAATCACATCATGCGATCGAGGTGTCATGCAAATGCTATAGAACATATATGCTTTCTGTATCTTCCTACCAATGCAAAGCAGCAATTTCGGCTTTCTGTATCTTCCTAGCAGTTCTTTCTGAAGATTTATGGCCTAGGATTCATCCTCCTGAGAGCAACGGGAAACAAACACCTGGAATAAGTAAAAGTATCGTTCCGTCAGTATGGATCTGAACTGACATGCCATCCAGGCGTCTATGAATAGTAGTACAGTAGCGTATTTGGTCCCCAATCAGCTGCTACGTCCGTGTGTGGCAGGGCAGTTTGATTGTCCAGTCCACAAACAAAACGAGTCGGTGGCCGTTCACAGAAGCGAACAACCGTCCGTGTTTAATTGTTTATCATCCAAATCCAAATGATGAGTGGATAACCGAACCTCTTTTAATTAGGTATACATGACGGATCGATCGGCAAAAAGAACTAACTTAAGAAAGCTCTGCATAGTATATGTGCATGCTTTCTGAAGACACTAATCAGTAATCACCTAAATTAAGGTGAGTAGACCAGGTGGATGCACACATGCCTATCCGTGTTGATTAATCGCTGGAATTAAGCTTGAGAGACACGGCTGTCCACCAGACGAAGCTGACTGATGGACCTCTCATCATCGCCGTCATCATCAGCCGAGACAGAACAAACCGCCGTGCCATCCCCTTGCACCCCACCTCCCCTACACCCGTATCCCACCATATCCAGCTTCCTCTAAATATTCCCTACGCCCAGCTGAGCTCCCGCGCGCCCGGGAACACCTCAGCCGCAAGCTAGCTAGCTGCCGCTGCTGTTCTACAAACATTTATTGATACTCGTCCTCCCCAGAAAGAAAAATTAAGAACGACGATCGACTAGTACACTGCAACAGGTTTGCGCGAATGAATAAATGCGCAAACTGTTGTGGCTTTGACATGCCTACTGTCTAGTAGACTAGAACTAGATCAAGCTATGGGTTGTCGAGGTTGATCATGACTGCTGCGGCCGGACGGCGATCGGGCGGTGGCAGATTGCGACGTCGCCGCGGCGGTCGGCGGCAGCGGAGCTGTTGTTGTTATTGTTGTTGTTGTTCTTGTTGGAGACGCGCTCGCAGGAGGGGCACATGGTGAGCGTGGTGGGCGGGGACATGTGCATGTAGTGGCGCGGGGAGACGAGCTTGAGCGCCCGGAGCTCCTGCACCTCCTTCTGCAGCCGCCGGTTCTCCTCGGTCAGCGTCTCGCAGCAGCGCTTCAGGAACTCGCAGTCCACCTCCGTCTGCTTCAGCTTCGTCCTGGATTATAGCACAGAAAACCCCACAGATTCACAAGTCAGAACTCGATCTGATATATTCTGATGATCATCGAGCTTAAATGAAATTCCATGATTGAATACTACAGGATACTATTGCATGTGGCTGGCTACGTACCTGGCGCGTCTATTCTGGAACCACACCTCAACCTGCCGCGACCGCAGCCCGAGCTGCTGCGCCAACGCTGCCTTCTGCCTCTGCACGTATAGTACGCAGGGATTAGACTTTAGAGATCGGCAGGCTAGATCAGGGACATCACATACTGGACTAACTACTAACAACCAAATTAAGAACATGCATATATACTTGGCAACTAAGAAGGGGCTGGCTAATTTACCGGGTTTAGAGTCGGGTGCTCCCGGAAGCTGTCCTCCAGCACGGCGGACTGGTCTTTGGACAACCGGAGCTTCTTGCGGGAGCCGTCTACACCGCAGCCACCGTCCTCCTCGTCGCTGCCGCCAAGTAGGCTTGAATCGTCGCCAGCAGCCTCGCTACTCCTCTTTGCGGGGAGCAACGGCATCTCCATGAATCTCCTCTCTGATCAAGATTTGCACACATAGCATAATAAGCATAGTATTACTATCTACTCTAGCTAGAAATCTAACTTAATACCGGCTAGGAGCCGTAGACTGCGTAGTACTGCTATATGGTTAATCAGCAAGCAGTAGTAACATTTACCTGGCGCATGGAACAGCTTGGAGACATGGTGAGTGCGAGGAGCAAGTGATGAGCTGAGACTGAGACTGAGCCCCAAGTCCTCGGCCCTCTCCATCATCTCCGTGGCCTCTCCTCGCCCTTGTTCGCCGGACCCCCCCTCTCTCTATACCAACCTCTGTGTGAGCGTGTGTATGCGTGAGGAGTTTGCAGTTGGAGTTGGGACTTGGAAGTGATAAAGAAGTGGGGGAGAGTGAGGGTTTTAAAGAGACGGAGAGGAATGTTGGATCTCTCACTTAGTTTCTGGGACAGCAATGATTAACTTGTGGGGCGAGCTCCTTAATTGGTGCAATCATAACTTCCCCACCTCCTTCACCTTAAAGGCTTAAAATTGCTAGGTTAGCTAACTTCAGCTATTCTCCACTCAAACTAGGATTTCTTTTAGAAAAAAAGGCTGGGCATTTTGGCTTTCACATATGTTTTATAATATATTCCACCAAATGAAGTGGAGTATAAATCTAGCAAACAAACACCTTTTGACTTATGGTCTGTGGGCAACAGCATATGTGTATACATGGTGCAAAATAGTTTGAAAATTAAATATATGATTTTCTAGGAAGTGTGCACGTACTCAAACTTTTCTATATTTGACTAATTAATAAGAATAACTCGAATTGGTAATATAGAAATTTTACTCTATAGTTCATCATAAAAATAGCTTCACAATATTATCTTTAATCATTTACATATACAGAAGGTAACCGTCAAAGTTGCATAGTGGATCGATCAAGACAATGCAAAGTAAAAAAAAAACATCGTCTATAATATTCTAAAACATAGAGAGTAATTGCACATAATTTCTTTCAACTACCTCACTAGCTAGATCAGTGTCCTACATACACCATAGAAGAGAAAAAAAGGAATTTTCTCTCATATATAGTTTCCTTTGTGCACCTCGGTGCACCGTTGATAAAAAAACTCACATGTATACATGTTTTCAATTTTGAAATGGGCATATATTGTTAGTGCGAACCAACAACTGTGGAGCTTAAGTGATATATATTTATTTATGTTCAGCATGCTAGAAAATAAGAAGAAAAGAAGTATCCAAAATAGACTATCAATTTACTACATGTTGAGCAATATCTATATAAATGAGATCTACACTTCCCCCTCCCCTTCCTCCACTCTATCTTGAGGGGGTGCGACTTCGTTGAGAAGAAAGTGGGATACAATAGTATCATGGAGTCTTTCCAAAAAACAGTGGTGACTTGACTGCGGCTAAGGAGGAGGGCGGTTATGTGTTCCTCCTAGAAACGAGAAATGAACTCATTTGAAAAGACTAAGGGCCCATTTTGGATTAGGATTCTTGAAGGATTTGAGTTCTTAGGAATTTATCCTATATTGGCCGGTTGATTTGCATGCATGATTGAATCCTGAGCAATTTTTTTGTAAGGATTCCTTTTGCACTCCACTTTGGAAGAAAATTTTCCATCCACTCAAACCTCTTGTTTGGTAGCCTAGCATGAATTTATCCTCATGCTAACCTTGGTCACTCTCAATCACTAGTCGGACGCTTTAACTTTTGCTTGACCTTGCACAACTCTGGGCAAATTTCGATGACATCCATGCATGTACGTGACATTGGTCAATTACTAACTTCCATTTTCAAAAAAATGCTTATACCTCTAAAATCAAGATCTTTGCATGGTATCTCTATTGGGGTTAATCATCACAAAAAATAATCCGACTAAACTGTTGTGTGTTCCTCCTTTTCGAAAAAACTCAAACCTCTTGCTACAAAACCTCTGATCCTTGGATCCTTGGCCAACTGCTTGTAGAGCGCTTTCTTGCCCTTTACAATCACTCTCGGGCTCGCGGCAAATGTGTCAAGGCGGCGCTCAATGAGCATTGCTGGATCCGCAACATCAAGTGTCAGCCTACTCATGAGGTGCTGCTCCAATTCATCAATTTGTGGAATATTATTTAAAGTGTCTCCCTCTCCGACGTGCTGGACTCAATCTCATGGAAGCTAGAGACATCGGGCAGGTACACGGCTGCTTCTTCTTACCATCTTCAATTCATTGGAAGAGCCTATTCTATGAAGGCTGCGCTTATTTGGAAAATTCAAATTCCCGCCAAAGTGAAGTTCTTCTCTTGCACTGTCGCTCTTCAAAGATGCCTCACTGCGGATTGGCTGACTTTAAAGGGTATTCCTGCTAATCCTATCTACCAGCTATGCTGGACTTTGTCGGAACTGCCACCCATCTGTTTGCCACATGTTCCTTCACTTCTCGTTTCTGGGTTTGTCTCCTGTGCTAGGTCAATGTTCAGGTTCTTTCCATGTCTCACCTCTCTGATAAGTCTCTCTCTGAGTGGTGGTTCGATGAGGCTCGGCGATGCTCCTTCGTCGTGCTTAAAGAGAGGCTTGCGGCCGTTGTCATGCTGGGGTGGTGGCACCTCTGGTCAGAGCGCAATCAGAGGGTCTTTCACTCCAAGCACCTCTCCGTGGCCAAGTTTTGTGATCTTGCCTTCAATGAGCTCATGTCCTGGAAGCATGCAAGATGCAAGGCAGTCGTTTCCTTCTAGATGATTGAGATTTGTTGGTTTCATAGGGTTCGTCCTCCCGAAATTCGCCTCCTTCAGTTTGTCCGCTTGTGTTTATTCGCTCCTTGTTCTTCTTCTTGGCTCTGTAAATAACTTTTTTCGCTTCGTCTTAATTAATGAAAAGCAGCGCTGCTGCATTTTCATCATTTTAAAATTATTTGTTCTTACGGTAGCGTGTCAACTAGTCAATAATGCAAATTCATTTAGTATTAAAATCCTTTAGGATTTAAGAGTGCGTGACATTCCAATCGTGCGTTTTTCTTATTCATGTGTTTTTAGTAACCTTGCGAATCGAAGAGGCCTTAAGATCAAAAGTGGGAAAAAGGTCAAGTGCCGGAGTACTAGGCTGGACAATTATCAAGTAGTCCTTCTTTCGAAAGGATCAAGATCTATTCAGCGCTATGCCAATAAGCCGAAAAGGATAGTGGTATGTGTGCAAATGCGCTCCATATGGAAATGCTACATGATGTGTGCGCAGACCTCAATGGCAAACGAAAGAAAATGGAAATCGTCCTGCACTTGACAAAAAGAAGAAGAAATTAAGCCAAGCTGACCACCATTTTCACTAGCCCGAATCGACTGTTTCACCGGCCCTTCGTTGGACAGTAAAAAGAACTTCTTCTGTCTTAGAGTTGATCGTTAGCCAGTTTTCAAGAAACAAAAACAAAACAAAACAAAAAACTAAGCAGACGACAGAGTACTAGATCGAGGTTTGGCATGCATGCGAGCTTTGGGTCTAAACGGGCAATGATCGCGGCACGTAGGAGCAGTGCATGGAGAAATGATTGGCTTTTCGAGTTGGTACCAACCATAATGCTCGATCGAGGAGGATGGACGGCATGATTGCAGAGGGCGTGCTCGCAACCCCGCATTGGTAGGGGAAGAAAAAAAGGCCAGTTCAAGTATCCATTCATGCGAGCGCATGGCCTTTCCCCCCAGGCCCAAATCATCGTGTCCCGCTTTGTGCCGGCACGCACTTGTTCTCCTCCGCTCGGCTCATCTCCCACCCATCATCATCCCATCATTGCCTGCCGCCCGCCCATCCGACCTTTCGACAAGGCAGGGCTAAGCTGCCTAGCTAGGCTACTCTTAGTGTACACATGGGTTTTGATTTTTGAAGCGGCTTGTACTAGACTAGTATACGTGGTTCGTGAATTCCAATTCCAGGGGCATGCCGCTGCGTGTGTGTGTTTTGTTGGTTTAGCTTTCCGTGGTTTGTGTATGCTGACGGAGGTTTCCTCGATGGGTATACATCGGTGCTCGTCGGCGGAATTAGAGGTAGGGAATCGGCAAGATGTTCATCTATCGGTTCATTGGTGCCCCTTTTTCTCGGATAGTATATCGTAGTGACTTCATGTGGCAAGCATATACCTTGGGTGCCCCCTTGAGATTGCAGTATATCGTGTCACAAACTTGTGCGTTGAAACCGGTATTCGGTGTCCTCCTTCTTACATTTGAACTGGCAAAGTGACCCGCACGTATTTGTGCGGTCAGACTTGTTAAATATTGTTATATCTATATTTTTACATGGTCCTCCTCTCTCTCCCGAAACTCCCTCTATAACCTAGATTGCCGCCACCGGAGCGCACCGTCGGGCAAGGCGGCGGCGAGGCCCTGTTCCTTGGTTCGCTCGGTGGCCGTTGGCAAGGCGGTCTGACCACGGGTCGCGGCACACCCTTGGAGGCGGCGGCGGCCGGCCCTGGCCCTGTCCTGGAGGCACAAGCAGACTTTTGGTCGTGTCCCTGGCGGTGGAGCTAGTCTGTGCCAAATTAAAAGTAATGAAAAAAAAAATCAAGTGACGCGGTCCAATGGTGACGGATCGTCGTCACCAATTGAGTCTTTTATATGAGTAAAGAAACATGTAACGTACCATACTGTAAGTTGGGACGAGGATTAGCAAAACAGGAAAAAATAATTAAGACCCAATAATATTGACCTTTCTTTCTTTTATTCAAAAGAAAAACATGAATTAACTAAGGCTTCTGCAAGAGAAGGTACGGTTCCACCCGACAATCCGTCTCCCGACGAGCGATCGAGATCCTCCCGCACGCAGCCCTGCCTCGACCACTGTCCCAATCATGGCCACGGGCATGGCTGCCGGGCCGGCACAGCTAGGCCGCGCGCACAGGGCAAAGAAAAGGCTCCATCGACGACGCGCGCAGCATGGCATCGGCATGGCATGGCGCGCGCGGGAGCCAGCGAGACCCGCGACGACGACGCGCGTTAGTACGCGCCCGGTGGTGGGGGAACCAAGCGAACCTCGTAGGAGAGCCAGACGCCGACGCTCGGCGAGAATAACCAACGAACGCCGGGATCCCATCACGTGGCCGGTGGCCTGGCCCGGACCGACATGCGGCGCGGGCCGGCACGTGGGCGAAGAGGGGTCCTCCTCTCTATCTAAACACCCCCATGCCCGTCCTACGTTGTTCCTCTGGGCTCCGTAGGACCTTGTGGCTTGTGCGTGCCAAAGCGGAAAAGCCGAAGAAACCCCCAGGCCCGCGCCCACCACTGGCGCCCCGCCTCTCGCTCTCAGGCGCGCGTGCCGTCCTCTTGGACTCCTGTCGTCTTCGACATCCACCGCCGCCAATCATTGTCGCCAGTCGACCCTGCCTTCGCGCGGCCTGGAGAGAGATATCACCATATCCATGTAATGTAACCCAGCTAGCGATTATTCCAGCCACTGCGTCATGTGCCTGCAAGGCCCTGCATACATATATAGGAGCTTCAAGCTTGTCGATGGCTCATCATGGCACGTGTCTTATTTAGCACTCCCCAAGGCTTTAACTTGTTCCGAACTAAGAGTGGACGGAGGTTCGTGATTGTGGATAAATATGCGCGCGGATCTAAAAGGTTGGACTTTGTCCATTTATCACATCTTTCGGTCACATCTTCTCTCGATTGGTTTGTTGTAGCTTTGGAGGAAGTTCAGAAAAAGACGTGGTTTCACAGGGCAGAAAAGGAGAAGCAAAGTTTATTCCTGAGTGGGACGTATATTTTCTTTTCTTTTCAGAGCAGTTCTCCCGTTGAAAAACAAGGGAATGGCATCGTCGATCTGAGTGAGTCTGATGGGGCAGGTTGACTACAGTTACGACGCACCCGGCCGACCAAACCTGGGCAGGGAATGTTGCAGGCCTGAAAAATTGAAAAAAGTTACCACACCAGAGGCATTCACTTTCACCGCGTGACGAGACAAAGGTAAATGCGCCGTGTCTGCGGATAGTAGTAACTGCGGACTGCCGGCCGGTCGCACATTATATTCAGTGCCGTAGAAGCGAAGAAGAAGGATAGCACGATCAGTACAAGGATTTCGCGGATGATGTACTGCTGCTCTGCAACTGCAAGTATGTACAGAGGCCAGGTGACGAAACCAGGAGAGTGTTCTACCGGCCGAGAGTCCTTACTGGCTAGCACCAAACCGTGTTAAAAAGTCTGCGGGGATCATATTCCCCTTTAACTGTCAGAATCATGCATGATCTACTACTAGCCGTTCATTCGAATCCAGATAATTAAAACCGGATGGGTTACTTATATGTGTACATGAGCTCGACTGCCTGAGACAACGGACTAGACACTTCCCTTAGTGGCTAGCGCAATAAATTCTGTACTCAAAGAATGCCCTCAAGTCTGAACTGAAGAAGTAGACAGCAAAGAGGTGTGGTCTATATATGATCACTTCCAAGCCTGAAGAAGCCTTCAGCTTTCGCCAAGACCCATTACATCGAAAAGTGAGCAGGGTAGCTTGCTTTGCAAGGGACAGGACGAAGTCGCCAGCACTTGTGTTTGCCATAAGTGAGATAATCAACGACAATGATCTTGAACGGGAGGATATGCATGCAAAGAGGTTGGTTGGCCTTCGCCATATCGGCCTGACCTGACATGTGTGCCTATATCGATCAGCCAGCCACTGGCGCTGCTGCCCGCCCGCGCCTGCCATCATGTGTGCTTCCTCATCATCGCGTGGCTCGAATCATTGCCGAGCCAATGGCGAGGAAATCCGTTGACCACCCCCGTGTTGCATACTGTACTACAGCCGGGTTCTCAGTTCTCACGGACTGCCCTGCACCTACACTAGTGCACTGGACTGGACTGGGGTTCAGTCACCTCCTGAGTCGATCGTTTCAAAGGCGCAGAGGTTTCATTGCCATGATGCTGCTCTAGCCTGCCTGCCGAGTGCCGACGGAGCCATCATGTTCGTGTTGAATTCAACGGAAGTTTGGGCTACGTTACACAAGCTGGCCCATGGGGGATGGAAGAAACGCCTGGCGAGCTGGCTAGCATTACGTGAGCCCATGAGCGTGTTGCGGACTTCTGCGGTGGTGGTGGACCTGGTGGTAGTATGAGGCCGGGGAATCCGATGCCAGATGGACACTTCTCTCGATAGACCGTGGTGAGTAGATCGGACTTCATGGCGGACTCTTGTCTTTTTTTTTTTTTTTGTTGAGAATCACCCTTGTCTTGGCCAGGCTTGTACATATAGAGCTTTAAAAAGCCCAACACGCACGCATCCAGAAATCTCTGTCCTTCCTGGAGGTGAAAGCCCATTGGGAAAAGAAACGGAGACCTGATGCCACGGCCCATGTAGCCACACTTCTTTTTTTGACGGAAACCGTGTAGCCACACTAATCTTGAGGATTTCTCAAAAAAAGAAAGAAAACTAACCTTGAGGAATCGATGGCTTCCCCGTGAGTCTGAGGTGGATTGCTACTGCCATGCTGTGCCGCCTGGACTGGTTTATGGTCACAAGAAGCCATAGCTGTACCAAGCACAAATACTAATAGTATTAAGTCGGACTTAATTTCTAAGCCAGATATCAAATTTGAGCCTTTCCGAAACCCCTTGCGAAACAGCCAACACACAACTCAAGTTCTATGGACGTCCACGGTTCGAGTTGACGATAACTCGATCATCTAGTCATCTACATGTGTGTTTCCTCCGTTCCTAAATTTTTGTTGTTGTTTTAGTTTAAATTTGCACTAAAACAGCGACAAAAATTTAGTTCACCACATATTGTTTGGCACAGAATATTGATTTTTTTCCCGGATATGTGAACTTTGTCGCTGCAGGGGGAAAAGAAGCTATTGCGCTTCGAAGCACATGCGAGAAAGACTGTTAAAAGCCTGATTAAATCACTTTGCATATTTGCTTGTTTTTAAAACAAGATGTCTGAAGAAACAACGACAATCGACAAAGGCAAATATGAGAATGGGCAGAGGTATTAACAGACAGAGCCACAGACGGTCTAGCACCTAGGTACAACTATCTGTAGCTGGGTTTCGCTGATCCTTGCAGAAATACGGGAATCAGTAATCCTCCTCAAGAAAGCCCCAACCTTACGAAGCAGAAGTTGTCTGCTGCCCCCTTCGCGCACCTCCAGCGCAGGAATCGCCTCGATCCAGCAGCAGGCCAGAGGGCGCGCGCCCGGCCCAGGCCTGAATCTTCACACCATGACGCCAGCCCCAATCGTGTGTAGGCTCGACATGCGGCTCCACATCTCCGGGGACATGTGCGAGTGTGAAGAAGACATCCCCGGGGACAGCGGCGCCCTCGGCCGCATGATGCATTGCTCCAGCTCCTGCAGCTTGGCGACCAGGAGGACCAGTCGCCGGACCGGAACGAAGACGAGCGTCATCGGGATGATGCAGGCCCCGAGCTCCAGTATCAACATGGCTGCCTTGACGCTTTGTTGCTTTGGTTGATCCCTCTATATCAGATTTCTCAGCTGATGTGGCTTTGGCTCTCTCCTGCTCCACTGGGCAACTGAGTTGCTGACTTGCTGTGGCTTTCCTCCTCCACAGGGCAGCTTTCTTGCTCCCTTTGGTAAGTGTTTGCTTTGCCTTGTAGAGTCGTGGTTGAGGGGTTGCTTGCATATATAACCTTCCTCTTGAAAAAACAAGCACTCACTTATCTGGACCTAAGATGCTAATTGGCATATGGCGCCTCTTAGTTTACTATCCCCTCTAATGATTGTTGTCAGTCCTTGTATTCATTTTTTTTGTTGAACTTATTGGTGTGAGTCCATCTTAGACAACGGGGTAGGTCCTGTCACACACACACACACAAAAAGACAATGGGGCTACGTGCAGATTTTTTTAAAAACTGGAGAAGAAGGGCGTGGGGACACTATTGTTTCGAAGAGTTCTTGACTTCTTTCACTTTTGTTAATTCTTAATTGTCATAATTTTTTAAAATCTCAATAACTTGAAATTGCACACTTAAGCCTAAAATTATGCTCCTCTCAAGGCAATTTTTGCTTTGTAGATTACATGGAGTGACTTAGATACGGACATGATTATATGTTACAGTAATCAAAAGGTTAGAAATGATTGTGATTTGAAAAAAATCACACAAATTATCAATAGACAATATCAGAGTTATTTTCAAAGTCCACTTGCATGATGCCTTTGATGGCAACGCTTTAAAAAAAAATGAACGACTACAGTCACCTCCTTCTTTTGGTCGGATGGCATATGATATTCTTTTTGTGTATGTGTCTGCCCTGTTTGACCCATGTGTACAATCATGCACATCGATGGGGACCCCCTATTCGGATAAGCTATCGAGTATATCAAGTAGTGCTACCATTTTTTTATTTATTTTTAAAAAAGTACTCCCTCCGACCGGTATTACTTGTCTCAAATTTGATCAAATACGAATGTATTTATGTGTAAAAAGTATCTAGATACATGCAATATTTCGACAAGTAATTCCAGTATTTTTTTAGGTCCCTCTCTTCGGAGAATAATGGAAAATTGAAATAATCTGCAGGGCGCGAGTTGACGATGGCCCTTCGAGAATTCAAGGGGCAGGGTAACGAGCCAGGTGTCATGTGCTATCTTAGATCTGTTGATTGAGTTTGTGTTGAACATGAACTGACGTGAAAAGTAAATCTCAAAATTACTTGATATAATTTGTTTCTAAACAGACTTGCGTGTCAAGATGCGTATGCCAAATGTCTACACTAGGACGTATAGGGAAAAGCGACGTGCTAAACTACGAAGTGTACAATCTAATAATTTATACATACCATTGCTGCTTGAGTCTTGAGTACAAAACATAAAATTAATACCAAAATCAATTATTTTGCTTCCAACAAAAGGTCTAATTGGTGCAAGGATCTACTATCATTTACAAATACATCTGGTAGTAATTTAAACGGGTCTAATACATCTAAAGTAACCAACCCTTTTAGGTACAGATATCGACTGTCCGATTAACTTAGGTTACACAAATTAATTTCACATACCAAATTAAAATTATATCTAAATAACATTATGTTAGTCATAATTCTTGTCAAAATATTACATGTATCTAAACACTTTTTAGAAATAGATACATCCATTTTTGATCAAATTTGAGACAAGAATTATGAAACGGAGAGAGTACTTTTGAACTAGTAGGTGCAGTGGATTTTATTAATTATGTTTCCGCTGTAATATCATGTTCAAACACATGTCAAGCGATCAATCAATCTACTTGGAGGACCACATTTTGATTGCAGGTAGTGGCCCCAGTCAAACAAATAAACCGGTGTTCTCGCAAATATCCTAACAATATGTTCCAAAAAATAAAGATATAAATAGGTTTCTTGCGCAAATAACCAGGTTAGTTTTATGTCAAAAACAAAACCTGTGCTCTTTTATTTATGAGTTTAACTATTGTATTTTGAGAGAAATTTATGAGTTTAAATATTGTGTGCAGTACTTTTCTGTCCGGTGTGTCGTACATATTCATTTCGTGCAAGCATGACTATAACGTGTCTTCAAGCGGAAACCAAGGGCATGCCGTCGTTGACAACCAAAATTTGCCAAACGAATATTTTTTGCGTCCTAATACGACCATCACCAAGATACCCAATTGGCTTTCTCGCTCTCCCAACACTAGCGCCAAGCATGCATTATCCCATTAGATATGTAAGAGAATACAATGATTGATTAATAAACAACATATATTCATACTTCAACAAGTGGACGTCAACTTTATACTCAAACAAATCTCAACTGATGAAGAATCGAATGTGCAAAATGCAGTGCACAAACAATAACAAAGGAGCAAGTTCTCTAAAGAAGACTTTCAAACTCTTAAGATGACTTAAAAGTACACCAAGCTAGTACATTAAACTGGCAGTTCCAAGAGAAAAGTTGACTGCGTGCAAATCAAACTTTTTTATAGAGAAGACTTCAAAAAACTGGCAGTTTAAAATTGATTATAGCACATTCAATGAATCTGCTGTCTTCATATATAAATAGCAGTTTCAATAGAAATTGCAGTCCCACATGATATTGTTGCATTACCACGCCCAAGAATGAATGAAGATAGTTTAACACCGAGATTATTCATAAAGCACCTTTTTATTTCTGTGGTCTAGCCATGTAAGGTGTTACTGTGATGACCTCCACATCCTGCATACTAAAATTCCTGACAGAATACTGAAATGTCCATCCATGGCACGCCCCAGCATGCACTCCTTTCTTGTTCATTGCAAATACAGCACCAATAAAATCTGGATACTTACGAGCAATTCTTGATATAGCATCCATGGCAGCATCTCGAGGTTCCATTCCTTGTCGCATACTCTCTACTACTTGATAACTGCAACAATATTGCAGTTCATGAAACCAGCTTAAATACGTATTGCAAGGGCCAATCTGAAATCTGGATTGAAAATATGGGCAGTTGAATATTATCATGTCCTAGGATAGCAACTTCCAATTTAACACCAGACAGGGGAAAGGTACATGAGTATCAGAAGATTACAGACTATCACGTCAACTTTTTGAAGAAAAAATTGCAGATTGCTACTCCATTAGTGGTCATTGAGGTTCAAAATGAGAAACCAGGGATCAGAACACAAATATTTATTGTTCTATGGAAAAAGCAAAACAAATTCTGAACAAACTCATTTCCTAATTACTCCCTCCGTTCCATAATTCTTGTCTCAAATTTGTGAAAAAAATGGATATATCTATTCCTAAAAAGTGTCTAGATACATGTAATATTTCGACAAGAATTGTGAAACAGAGGGAGTACCATGGAAGAAAGCGCATCATGATATCACCATCACCAGTAGCTCCACATGCCCCAACTTCATCATCACCATATGCAGAAGATCCTGGTATCGGTCCATCACCAACCCTGAAATGAAATCATCAGTCAGTAACTCAGTATTACCTATCAAGAGGTAAATAGCTGTTCCACAACAGCGAAAAGGGAAAAAATAAACAGAACATTCTGAACTCGAATTAGAAGATCAAATGACAGCAATTTTGTTTACTGAGCATATTATGCCAATAAATACTAGTGGTTTAGCCTAAAACAGGTGTCGTGGTAAATTGTAATGTGAAATCCCCCAACAGCAGGCAGAATGCTTACCTTCCGGGAATTTTGAATGTAGCACCGTTGGTAGAAGTGCCGACTGCTATATGACCCATCTTAACAAAAACAGACTACTTAGTTTCACAGTAATAGAAAGAGTAGTTTACTTCTAAATGTGCTAGGTACCTTGTCAATCACAGCCATAGAAATTGTGTCATGGTTGTGGCGATTAACAGACTTGAAATGGGAGTTTGTCGGTTCCAGTACATTATCACTTTGGAGCCATCCCTGGCAGGTTGCACCTTGAGTCTCCTCTACAGTACCTTTAACAGGGTCCTTGAACCCAAATGGTGGTATATTCACAGGATGATATGGACCACAGATGCCAGCAGGAACAACATTTTTCCAAAAGTTAGGCTGGCAATGGTTCAGCCTCCAATTTGTCCATTTCTCAATGGACTCTGGTGAGCTCAGGTTAGTTGGTCCTGCAAGACCCATTGAAATTGCGAAGGCTGTTGCCTTCTCTCCAACAAGAAGAGTATGATCAGTGTACTCCATGACCAACTTTGCTGCCTTTATTCCATCCTTCACATATCTCATGGCAGCCACAGCTCCAATTTCCATTGTTGTCTGCCAGTTTCCTTAATCAAAACGAGTGCACTATTACATCACGTGAATGCTGGAGCATAAACAGCGGCATGCGGTGTAGTTTGAGTATATAAAGCAGCTTTTACCCCATTCATGATAAGAGCATCTAATGTAGTTTCGCCATTCTCATCAGGACTTCCACCTGGACCAACTGCGTAAAGCGAACAGCTACGATCAGTACTATCATTTATTCAGGATACCAACAAAAAATAGGCAAGTTGCAAAATTAAAAAGGGTTGCATGCACACAATCTTGCGGTTCTAAAAAAATAATCATAGGGTTCTGCTAGATCTTTACTACGTATAATATATTAATGGATCTAGACAGTAGGCACAACTGGAGTACTTTCTGAACACAGTAGCATTTTGTTCCTAATATTTATCTGCAACATAATGGCAACTGCGCTCATGTTGCCTTCATGATGTTACCCAGGGAAAAAACATGAGTCAATGTTATCAATCATTTGATTATCAAAATGCAGTGGAGCTAACATGACCATGTTTTCAATCTTTTTGATTATCAAAACTTCTGTTATCCATCATTACTTGGCTTTAGATACTTTCTCAAAGTTAAATTAATCTCCAAGAAGTACTGCTCTTCAGAGTGCTGCATCAATGAAGAGTAGACTCGTTTTACAAATGGTGCAAAATAGCACTTTTGAATATAGATAGTATGGACAATTTTTAAGGTATCAAGCTTCTGCTATTTGAGCTCAGAAAGGAGGCTTGCAGAATGCAGTGGGAAGGCTTACGTTTCACACATAGAAAGGGCCTTAAGAACTGAACAAGATCCTTCTTTAGCTCAGCAGCTATTGTGTGACCTGTGTCTATCAATTATCAAAAGAGTGAACAATGTTCTGTTTGCGTGCACATTTTGCAACAGTCAGCTTGGGGAACTAAAATAAGATCATCAACTTATCAGAGATATTCTGCACCAAATATATCAGGAGACTATTCTGTTAGTTACAGAGTTTTTTTCTATATAGTTCGTGATGTCATATCGATGTGGTATTCCTGTCTGGTACCTGCTACTTGTTCATCAGAGATCTACGTCAGTAAACATTGATTTCTCTAACTGAAACCTGGATTCCAACTAAAATATTTTGTAACCCACTAATGAATTCCAACCAAAATGTCTTGTCAACCAAACTCTTGAGGATGAAATGATTTTGTAATTTCGTTACGGGATCAATTTAAGCAGCGTTTTCGAGCTAATTTCACTAGCATAGCAGTATAGTTCAATCATCAGTTCATCAATAGTTCACCAGTGTTCCCACTTGAGCTCAGTGACTCGCTAAAAGCCTAAAATCATGGCCATGCCAATAGCCACAGCTGATCGGCATCCACCAACGAGCACATCACAGGCAAGCCCTCTCGCGTGAATGATTTATATAGAGAACGCCATCAGCAAGTAACTACTGACCTGTGCCATCACAGCGGAGCACCTCGCAGGCGGAGCAACCAGCGACGACAGCATCCACAGCCGATCCCCCTGCGCCACCGGCCGCGACCACCTCCCACGCCGCCCTAACCGCGTCCAGGAACGGCCAGGTGCTCACCACCACAGGAAACACGCCGCCCTCTTCCTCCGCCCCTCCGCCACCCACAGCCTGATTAAAATCCCCAACCGCCGCGATCCATCAACGATAACGCAGACAAATCAGAGCTGTGAAGAATTGAACCGAATCGAATCGACACTCACCAAGCCCCAATTCAACCGTAGCAGCAGGAACCCTAGGAGAAGCAGCGCGCTGCCCCGACCCATGGAAGCTGGGGTCGAGGTCGATTGTGGAACGGTACCGGTGATCAGGGCGAGCCTACATAGGTTGTGTAGTGCTGAACTGGAGAGCCGTCCCACATGTCAGTGGGCGAAATGTCACTGCCAAAGTGGACCCCATCTGTCGGTGAGCTATCTGCGTTCGCATAGTTTGCGACTCCCACAGAGCTCTGGTGTCCCCCAAATACCCTAGCCTAGTGGCGGCGGCGGCGGCCATGGATGAGCGGGGCGGCGCCGGGAAGAAGACCCAGGCGTGGCCTTGGTGGGCGGGAGCGACTGCGGCACAGCTGACCACCGGGCTGGTCTGGTTCCGGCGAGGCAAGAGCGGCGGGGACATGGCGATGCCGTTCAAGGCGTTCGCCATCGCCACCCTCTTCGTCGGCGCCGGCGCAACCGCCGTCACCGCGGGAGTGTCCGCGGCTGGCGTGGGATCGGTAAGCCCTGGATGCAAAAACACTTGCGCCCGTGCGAGGTGCGACGAATCCTCTGCAATCTGGCTGATTTTTCACCGATGTGGTGCGTGTCGTTGTTCTCTGTCTCTGCAGGTGGAGGAGATGAAGGACTTGGGCGCGAGAATCCGGAGGTGGAGCAGAGTTCCTCCTCGCCGTGTGGAGGGAAGCGAGTAGTTCCATTGATCTGGTCTAGGAAACTAGAGTAGATTGCTTCCCACGATCACATTTGCGAGATGCAGTGCAAGGTAATAAGGCACATCTGTACTCTGTAACTTTGTAGCGAAAGCTTGTTTAATCAAATTCGATCCTGTCTTTCGTGGAACCACCCTGGGAACCACTCCACTTATCCCCCAATTGGGAACTCAGCAAACAGCTTGTTTGAATTTTTTGTTTAAATTCATGCAAATTGCGAAGTCATCGGCGCAATTCATGTTCTGACGGCAGCGAGGCTATTTCCTTTTATGCTCGCAACGAAAGATCCTTCTGCACATTTCGAAAAAAAAGAAAGAAAAAAAAATCCTTGTGCGCGAAGACACGGAAGTACTGTACTACAGAACATGCAGGCCCGGCCCGTAGAAATCGGCGTTCGTGGGGGGTTGCGAGGGGCGGTTGGCAGCGAGTTCGTGCGCCCGCTACGTCCCCCTTGTCGAACACAGCCCGGTTCGTCCGATCCCGACCCAACGGCTCCCCATGGCGCCACGCGCCCCACTCCGGTTCCCCGTGTCCAAACCAAAAACCCGGCAGTTAAAGAAAGAGGCCGCGTCTCTTCCGCAGACACTACTCTCGCAAACTCGCAATTGCATGCATTGCGTCTGCCTTTGGAGTTTGGCGTCTCTCGATCGAGGCTTAGCCGAGGCGATGGCGCGAGCACCCGGCGGCGGCGGCGGTCGCCGGAGGAGCGGGAGGAGGGACGCGGCGGGCGGCGGCGAGGCGGTGCGGAAGGGGCCGTGGATGGCGGAGGAGGACGAGGCGCTGCTGGAGCACGTGCGCACGCACGGGCCGTGCGACTGGAGCTCCATTCGATCCAAAGGCATCCTGCCGCGCACCGGCAAGTCCTGCCGCCTCCGCTGGGTCAACAAGCTCCGGCCGAACCTCAAGTCGTAAGCGCAAATCCTCTCTCTATCCATCTATCTTCATCTGTAGTCTTCGTGTTTTCTTCCGGTCTTCCGCCGCAGTTCAATCGTCCACTCCCTTTCGCTCGGATGCTGCATTTGGCAGTAGTATAATCGAAGCTACACTAGGTATCATCGCTGATTAACAGTGACCAGGAGGAGTTCAGCGTGGTACTTGTTTGACTAGAGGAATAGACAGAGCAAGTAGTAAGAAATTATTCAAGTGCTCGCCTGTTCCAACTAAGCCAAATAAACTTGTTTGTTCTTCTCCCGAATTAAGCTACTCCCTCCGACTGGTATTACTTGTCTCAAAATTGCCCAAATACGGATGTATCTATGTGTAAAAGTCGTTTAGATACATGTAATATTTCGACAAGTAATTCCGGCTGGAGGGAGTATTTTACTCTCCACATTCGATTTGGGCTTTCATCCATTTCATATTTCCCCTTTTAACACGAGTGGTTATAGAAAATGCCACTTATTAACAACTGTGAAAAGGTTAGATGACACCGATTGTGTTAGCTACACTGGATTCAAGTTCAAACAAAAGTTGCACTCTCTGGCCACAGGAAAACACAGTGACAAAATAGTAAGAAATTGTATTTCGTGATTAAGTGCTCGCCTCTTCCTACTTAGCCACACAAACTTGTCTGTTCTTTTATTCTACGTACTGAATAGGTATTTTACTCCGTACGTGGGGGTTGAACTCTTTTGTGTTTGTATCTACTGCGAAGAATCCATAGAAGTTTATTCACTCAAATAATATATTTTACTCTGGATATTCGATCATGGGTTTCATCCATTTCGTATTCCTCTTTGACCAGTGATTGTGTAAAAATGCTAGTAGTAGTACTTGCTAAAAATTTGTAATACCTTAAAAGGCTAGATGAGAAAATGATTGTGCGAGTTACTGGATTGATATCCTCTGCAATTGGCCTCAAAAAAAAATCCTCTGCAATTTATGTTATCTTGGCTCAAAAGTCACAGTGGCAATGTGACCGAACATTTTTCCTGTTGCTGAAGTGGATGCAAGTTTTCTGCGGAGGAAGAGCGAGTGGTGATCGAGCTGCAGGCGCAGTTCGGGAATAAGTGGGCGAGGATCGCCACCTACCTGCCGGGCAGGACGGACAACGACGTCAAGAACTTCTGGAGCACTAGACAGAAGCGGCTCGCCAGGCTCCTGCGCGCGCCCCTCCGCGGTCGATCCAGCAGGAGCAGCAACGCCAAAGCGCCCGCGTCCTCTTTGGATCCCTCCGTGGTAAGCACTTGCGATCCACTCTCCACCCAAATGTCCATCATATACAGTAATACATTCACTGAGCTTCAGTATACAGTCGTTCTTTGTGGGGTCGTTTTTTATGTCTGAAAGACTGAAACTCTGAATTTCTTAGACGGAAAATCTGCAGTGTCATCAGGGCTCTTGCCATGATCATGTCTCATTCCTGGGCACCTCTTCCAGTGGCCATTGCTGGGCGTCTGCACCGCTCATGGAATACCAAGTCGCCGCAGGGATCCCACATGACCAGGAAAGCTCTGCATTCTTCAGCTTCGAGGGTCCATTGCCGCTTCAGGCGGTACCACAGCTACCTCTTTCTGACGGCGAGGCGAGCTCATCGAATGCAGCCCTGTTTGCGCCAGAGCTGCCGTTTGATCAGCCCCCGTACCATCTGCTCGACTTCCCAGGCTTGTCGGAGAGATGCAACATCGGCCCTGGGTTCGTCGGAGCAAGCGCTATGGATGATCTCGCGTACCAGGAGCTGCTCCCAATTGTGCAGCCGGCTCCGACTCCGATGATGCTGCCGTTCTTCGGGATGGAGTGTGGGCGCGATGCTGTCAAGATTGAGACTCGGGATGACTTCTTCGACGACCTCCCGCCGGACATGTTCGACTCTCTTGATCAGCCGCCACCGCCATTGTCGCCGTCGGCGACGAACTAGATCTGAACTGTGAGGTTGACTGTTGGATGCACGACTGCCGTGATTCTTCTGGTTCTAATTTGCCTTTCTGTTCTGGTATAGCTGACTAGTATTTAGCTGTTGCTGAAAATTGTAGCTTAGCCTAAGTCGCAGCAAACTTACTGAACCCTGCAGTGCTTAAGATTTTAGATCTTGTGCTAAAAGAGTTGCCAAGTGGATGCAATCAATATGGTGTATTAGTGTACAAATGTGTTTATAAATCTACAAGTCTGCGAAAATGTGATGCAGATCATGATCTACACGGGTACCATCGCTAGCATAGAGATGCAACATATGAATCAGTTTAGCGTGTACCCGTGCTCAGACAATCAGACGTCAAAGCCTGTTTTTTGACCTGTTTTACGGTAACCCTATACTGCTAAGGGCAAAGATGCAGTACACAAATCTTCACCGTCTATTCGTTAAGGATTATTTTGACTAACGGGCCGAAGCGCGGCCGAAGCCCATTTCTCTCTATTCCATCTAGTGCTGGGTGATTTTGACCTCGCCAGCAAGCCACGCGCCCGACCGCCCTACACGCCGCCGATCGTCTATCTCGCCCTTGCGCTCGGCAATTTCGTCGCCCAGTCCCGACCGCCCCACGCGCCCCCGGTCGTCGACCTCGCCGGCACTGCCGCTCGTAGCCCTCGTCCGTCCCAGGCTCCTTGCTCCGGCGGCCGGCGCTCCCCTAACCTTAACCCCGCGCCGACGCCCGCCAGGCTCAAGAGAATCAGATGGAGAGATGTAAAAGCGTGTCGCGTCTGCCTGAGAATTGGACGAGCCAAATCGCGCGTCTCCCGATGTCCCAAGAGCAACGCCGCATCGTTCCTGTAATCTTCCTCTCGGAGATATTGAGAATGGAGTATTTTTCATTGTATTTCTGCTTCTCTGCTTAGTCATGGTTGTCTCTTCCAAGCACATTAATCTTTTCCATTCAGTGAGGAGAAGTTGTGTTGTTAATAATCAGGTAGCTGTTATAGTAACTTACTGATACAGAAATTTTCCTTTCGCTGAAATTGAGACGTATAACATGTGTGTGCTTCTGCCAATTGCAAGCTTTAGAACATAAATGCTCAAGCTTCATTTACACTTGGTGGCATAGCCTTTTGGAAGGCAATTCATCAATGGGTCTACAATTTCTAGCTTCTTTGGATGTTGCTGTGTCAGCATGGGAGTATAGGTAGGTGTAACTTCAGTTAAGAATGATTTTGTGCCTGCATATTTGCATCACATCGTGATATACCCGCATGGTGATCTTCCAGTTGAAGTCATACTGCCAACTCAGTATGTTTTCCTGGTATCTTGTGCTGTTTCCAGTTGATGTCTAAACTCTGTGTGAATTGACTACAAAATTCAATGCCATCGGTCCTTGCTTTACTTCCCATCACCTCTTAGCTCATATTTGCTTTCTACCTCAGGTGATGGGAAGTAAAACAAGGATTTTCATTGTTGTGGAATATACATTACTGGGGGAGAGCCCTTTAAACCGTTGTAAGTTCCAATATATCATCAATCTATCTAGAAGTATTGAAGTTATATTGTCATATGTTACTATTGATTCATGTTACGTGATCATATTTTGATTTATACAATTTGCTGTTTGACGTTATACAGTATACTAACGGAAGGTTGAAAGAAGAGGGCACATAAATACTTTCAGCAACTGATCAGTGCAATTGACTATTGTCACAGTAGGGTCGTGTATCTCAGGGATTTGAAGGTAAAACCTTATCCACTCAGTCATGTGTTCTTCTATAATCATCAACTACGTATAAGCACACAAGTGCAGAAAAGTGACATAATATTTGACCTGTATTTACAGTTAGAGATTTTGTTGATCGATGCTACTGGCAATCCCAAAGTTTCGGATTTGGTTCAAGTGCTGCTGAGCAAATGAAGGTACCATTCAGATATATTAGTTGCAGTTGTACACGACGGAATCTGGTGGTGTCTCTTTGGAGGAACTTGAAGAATATTACATGGTGGTCAACCAAACGTTCAGAAGCGAGGAAGAAGGATACAAGTACTACAATGCATATGCTTTGTTGAAAGGGTTTGGTGTTAGGAAGGAAGATCTTGAGCGCAAGCCCGGACACAAACATTGAAAGGTTTTGTTGTTAGAATTTGGAAGTTAAGATCGTGCTGGCCGTTATCTGTCGATTCTCTAGCTATGTAATCTGGCCGTCATCTGTCGATTCTCAAGCTATGTAATCATTGTAAATGTACAGAAAATTCTTGAATAATTGTGAATGTTGAGGAAATATTTCTCTTTTGCTGTTTCGGTATTGTTGTACGGAGTATACATATTGTCTCTTGTAGCAAAATACTGGCACAAAACCATTCTAAAAATACTCTGTTCCGTGTAATTCAGCAACCATTGACTGGGGGCAGTCCCATGTAAACAATGAAGATGAAAAACTATTCTTACTGTCAGATGATACCAACAGTTAGATTAATTCCATAACAGCAATCTGAAGTCAATATATGGTAGGCAACCAAGAAAGTAGAAGCATCATCCAAACCATAAAGTCAATTTGAACTGCAGGTTTTGTTGATGCTTGATCATACTTGTGAGTTCAGAAATCTTATGATGCATTCCTCAAAAGGCAGCCTGGTGCTCAAGCTCATTGTTGCATGATTTCTAGATGGCCTTTGTGCCTACATCCAGTGCATGGTCTTTGTGCCTTTTGTGCCTACATTCAATGCATGGCCTTTGTGCCTTTTGTACCTACATTCAGTGCATGTCTCTAAAGAAAATGTTCATCTTCAGAAATGTCAACCTGTGAAGCTCATGTTTTGCATAATTTTTAGAATGGCCTTTGTGCCTACATCCAATGAATGTTTTGAAAGATTGTTGTCTAGTTCATGGCATATATGCACCATGCTTCACTTTTAACAGGTTAAAATCCATGGAGATTTGCAAGCAAACTGCAATTTCAAGATGCCAAGCTATATCATGGCATGGAACAGCAAAGATTTCCTTGTAAATTCACATTTATTCAAGTATATCAATTTGAAGACCAACGCAAACAACAAATTGAT
This sequence comes from Brachypodium distachyon, assembly GCF_000005505.3. NCBI lineage: Eukaryota > Viridiplantae > Streptophyta > Magnoliopsida > Poales > Poaceae > Brachypodium > Brachypodium distachyon. The sequence goes on from NC_016135.3 coordinate 20,995,599, forward strand.
TCAGGTAAATCAAAACAGCAAGGATCTATGCCTTGATTCAGGTCTTTACAGCAAAGCTATAGAACATCATAAGAAAAATCCTGTACACCAAAGCAACAACTCTGTTTTCTTCAGAAAAAAGCAGGTTCAGTAGCATGTCGCTTCAGGAACTTTCTTCAGCAAAGGAACATGTGCAAACGCAAGTCGCCGTTGCCTTGGACGGCGCAGCCGCTGGTCCTTCGAGCCTTTCCAGCGGGGGCGGGAGGCGCGGCGACGGGCGCCTCGATCGGCGCCGGGGCGATGGGTACAGGTGGTGGGCTGCTTCCCGGCGTGTCATCGGAGCTGGGGACGAGAGGGCGCGGCGACAGCCTTTGATCGGGGAGAGGAGGGCGCAGGACGGGAGGGCGCGACGGCGTTGGATGGGGGAGAGGAGCGCGGCGGCACTGGATCGAGGGAGGGAGCGGGCACGAAGGGGTGAGACGACGGGGTTTGGGCCGGCCCGTGCGGGAAAAAAGTCCATATACTGCTCATTTTGTCAAGGAAAGTATACATCGATCTGCACCCTAGGATTATGGAAAATGGACGGCCCATATCGATTTCAGGGTATCTTCTCGAAGAGCTCTCTTTTTTCGTATCGGAAAATGGAGGAGCTTTGCCTCTTGTTTGGAATCTCCGGGAAATCTGGACGGTTTCGCCACTTCACAACGAAACCAAGAATAACAATGACTAGACGGTCTTTCAAAAATGACTTGACGGTGAGGTATTTCTAAACTTCTTTTAAAGTTGCTTCCTTAATCGGTTGCGCTGCCACGTGTGCGGCTATGTCATCACTTTATAGTCGTAACCAGTTTTTGCAAATAGTCATTTTACAAATAAAATGATAATTCTGCCATGAACTGGTGGCTATCTTTTTCCCAACGTGTTTCAATCTAATGGTCCAAAGAGGTAGCCACACCACAAATCGGTGGGCACCATATTTTATTATGCAAACTGAAAAACCAGAACATACGAGATCGGTGAGAAATAACTAGTGTAGACAAAGAGAAACTATCATGTTGGTCGTACGAACCAGAGAAGTATCAGCAAAGAAACAATCTCTCGCAAAGCAAGGGACGGGTACCTCTAGCACCGTTGAAGGGCATCACGCTACCCAGTAACCTCAGGATGCACCGATTTCACTTGCTTGCTTGGAGGTCTAGGGGAGAGATCCAAGCACCAGACATGTCAAAGAGTGTTGCAACCACTTTTACTTTTACTAAAGGCATAAGAGTATAAGACCTAAGCTAGAAAATTTGGACACTTGTGTAGTCAAGAATTATCAGTAGAAATCAGTTGAGAAGCAAAACAAAAACTTCTGCAATAACTTGGAGACCTAATTGAATTTTCGTTTAGTTGATTATGCACTTGTAAATAAGACATCGTGGTTTCGGTGAGGCTGAGTACATTTGTGCGCGACACAATGTGCACGCAGGATACTTCCTCGCTGAACATGTTCCTCCCCACTGCCTAGATGACGTGGAAAGTCTTGGGCAAAAACCGTGCCACATCGACATTGTTACATTTACATTGCAGAGGAGAGACCACAATTGTTCGACTTTGACGGCTGGGCTGTGAAAAGTATAGAAAAGATAAACAACCATTGTGGACTTTCTAACAAATTGAGGAAGAAAAGGGAAGAAAAATATGCCTCGGAAAAGAAGCCCATAAACAGTGAAGGCATTCCATTCCAGACCATGGCAGGCCTTTGCATAACGGGCCGTCTCTTTGACTCTTTGTAGATCTCGAGCCAAGCAGCCAGCCACGGAGGCTCGCCTGCCGACCTGGGTGTTCCGAAAAAACTATAATACGAACGACTCGGAGGCCATTGTCCGGCATGGACCTGGATAAGTGAAACATGAAAACTCATGCATGATGTAGTAAAATTGAAGAGTGGACTGGGTGTCGGGGGATGACCCCGGGTAGGATCATGGCGACACAACTCTAACCGAGATAACGGAGGCAAAGTCGGCATTGCAACGTATGCCGGCATCATAAAGTTAAACTAACGATAAACCGGCATTCCGAACGTATGCCGGCATAGTTTTTTTATCTTGTAAGTTTGCAGGATAAGGACGGGCCCCTTGACCTCGGCGGTGCCGAGATCCTTCAACGGTCTTATCCTGACCACGCGGTGCAAAGTAAAGCAGCACCATCGTCATCTCAGAAAAGCAGTCAACGCCTGTGTACCGGTGTCAGATGACCACGCTAGAGAAGCACCGAAAGGAAATCTATGACGGAAGCCGGCAAATGATAGCTGTACCCGTTGCAGGCTGGCAGGGAAAAGTAAGTTGTTTTGTCCCCTGCGGTACTGCCTGGAGGGAACCGAGCCGCGAGCCTGGCGGGGCCCAAAAAAGGTGACGTTAGACTCGGCCCGCATGTCAATGTGACATGTCTGGCCCATAAATAGAGCACTACACCTCCCTGGAGAGGAGATCGAGCACTTAGACATTTTAGGATTTCTCCTCCTTCTTCTTCTTCTTCCTCCTCAAGAATACAGCTCAAGGAGCGCCATTGTAGAACTTGCTTCTCTCGGCTAATACAGCAAAACAGGAGTAGGAATCTTACCTCGACAAGAGGGCTCCGAACCTGGATAAATCTGTGTATTCTTGTGTAAATCGTGCGTGTTCTTCTTCACGTCCTCCCTCCTTCGGTTCCTCCTTCGTCCATTGGCCCCAAGTCTACCGTGACACCAACACGACACTAGACCCACGAGGAGGCATGCGATAAAGATTGGGAGGAGGATGCTCGGATGCTCCATGGTTACAGGTAACAGTGTGGTCAGCAGTAAGAAAACCTTTTCACCGTTTCACGTTCCCCCGCCAGTTCACCGTGTACATGTTTATGATTCTTCACTGACAGTGACACTGTACGCTCGGTAATGGCTTCAACGTGTGTCTCTGCTCGAGAAGCCGAACCAGAGTATGAAATTACGGTGAAAGAGTCAATAAAGCTCCTGGCCAACAAGCTTTTGTGCTGAAAGTGGACTTATAATTTTCAGCCCAGAAGTCAAAAAGGCTTGGCCAGAATTCCAGAAACTGGCTGGCCTCAATGGACCGTATAGCAGAAATCACATGACTGGGACTTTCGGAAAAGGTATTGGCGTAGTTCTACTCCTCCGCGGATCAGAGATCATAAGGCAGCTTTTTTCAAGCAAGTGTTGCTTCGCTGTCTGCCATTGTAGCAGTGAAATCATTTAAAGGACCTGAACATCGTTGACAGTAAGCTCTCCTGATTCCTGAATTAGCTGCAACTCCAACTGAAGATTTGGACTACTTTCTACCAGGCTACCTGTTCATGCTCTGCATTCTGGCACTGTTTTTCAGCCCTGTATTCCTGCTCCTAGTGCATTTCCTTAACTTTCGTTTTTTGGGACTTGCTGCTTGTGCCTCTGTTTAAATCTGCTTCATCAACCCGTTCTCCTGCGACGTGCCCGAAATCTTTCATCAAAAGGTTTGGTTCCACTGTACTAATACTATGATGCCTCTGATAAAATCTGCCCAATACGGACGACCCGGGGTCTGGCTCTGCCGTCTGTTGTATTGCGTTGGGGGCCTTGGGGCCATCTTGCTGTTGACCGAAGCATACAAGAACAGCTGAGCAGAGCAGACACGTAAAAGCCACAAACCCATCGCTGCAACTTTGGAAGGTCCGGAGGACCCTAAGCTGCACCATACCGATGGTACCACGTACTACTACGAGTTTGCTGCAAAACGCAACGGTGGCTTTTCAAGCGGCCAACTTGAGCGTTCAGACTCTTCTTAACTGCATGGACCACCAAACTGAAATTTCAAGCCATTCTGGCGTGTTGACATGGTTGCTTGCAGAACAGCAGTCACTCTTCACTTGATTTTCTTTGTTAAGTTGGTCAAGATGATTAAATGCTTCCCTCGTTGGTTATGTAAAACTAAGCGCGCACGCACGCTCTTCTTTGGCTGTTGGACGATGGTTAAATGCTTCATCGGTTACGTTAAACTACGTACGGAGTAGTACCATTGCTTAATTACATACAGCTAATTACGGCATCGACGCTCGACGCCCCAAAACCACGGCTGTCACAGCCTGTTGCCTGCACTTTCTCAGCTTGACATTTAGAGATTGTCAGTATTGACAGTATATATAATACTGCAGTAATCCAGTCCAGGAGTATATACTAGGACTACAGGAGCAGAGGTAACGTGTGGTTACTGTGTGCTCGTTGAAGTAGTGGATGATTAATTACCCAATGTGGTAGGATTAATTTTGCTGTTGGAACGGAGTGCTTGCAGTGACACGGAATGAGCTGCCGTTTATAGGAGCATCTAGGATTGCTCGCACGCACCGTATGTACAGTAGCATTCCGTGTTTTTTTTTAACTTGTCGCGGTAAACCAGTTCCTCGAGTCGTAATGATAGTGTATTCAATCTCGTTTATCTATGGTCTTGAGGTCGCAATTAAGGTTCTCTCGAGTCCCGGCGTCATGAATATGTAGAGCAGTTCCTTGCAGTTTTACTACAGGGACCGCAAGACCTGTCCGGTGAAGTTCTTGAGCACGAAATTAAGCTGGAGACCTGCGTTTTGGGCGTCAGATTAACTACTGGACGGATGCACGCTGCTCTCGTTGACACTTCTACTATTAGCGACTTCCAGACTTCGGCAGCGCTGTGTAGAGAATTCGAGGTGGACCTAACACACTACGAGAGGGCCTATTCACCTATACCAACTACTTTGGTGTAGTTGATTAGTCTCTTTTTATTTCTACTTACTTAGTGCAAGCTTTCGGGCGGCAGAGCCACTCACGTTAAAGCAAGTCTTGAATCCGGGCGGCTATGCCACTCACGTTGAAACAAGACCGTTGTGATTCCGGGCGAATCCGCTCACGTTAAATCACAACTTATATGCACTAAGTACTTAGAAATAATAAGGCCTAACCGGGAGACTTATATGAACAAAGTAGTACTATATTGCTTTAGGAATATTAGTACAAGAGAGAGCATACACACCTTACACTTGCTCACACCTTGTTCTCCACCTTCTTCACTTCCTTATTCTCTACTACACAAGGTGTGAGGTAAGGACCTCTATTTATAGGACTACATGGGTATTGGATCTTTGACATGTGTCAAAATCTTAGCCATTGATACAAAATATCTAAAGTCTTCCGCACACTTCTACATAAATATCTAGGCACTAGAAAGTTTCCTATTTATTTATTTTAAACTCCTATTCTAGAGTATTCCAAAGCTTCTACATAATTCTTCATGCATATCTAAACACTAGAAGGTTCCCTCTTTTATTTATTTTATATTCTAGAGTATTCCATAGTAATGTCTTCTTTCTTGTAATATTGAGAACATTCTAGAAGCTTGCATTGTATTCTCCAACACTCCCCCTCAATGCAAAGCTTCTTTGGTGACCATGCCAAGAGCTTCTCGAAACTTCCCGAACTTTGATTTGTTGAGACTCTTGGTGAGGATATCTGCAATCTGGTCTTCTGTCTTTGTTGGCACCATCTCAATTTCCCCCTTAAGGACCTTTTCTCTGATGTAGTGGTAGTGCACCTCTATGTGCTTTGTCCTTGCATGGAAGACAAGATTTTCTACTAGCCTTATGGTGGATAAGTTATCACAGAAAATTCATACCTGATCTTTTGGAGTTTGATGAAGGTCTTCCATCAATTGTTTAAGCCAGGTGCTTTCTTGTGCTGCCGCTGCCGCTGATCGATATTCTGCTTCAGTACTTGACAATGCCACTGTAGGTTGCCTTTTGCTGCACCATGTTATGGCTCTCGATCCAAGACTGAAGAAATATCCAGTGGTTGATCTCCGTGTATCACAATCTCCGGCATAGTCGGCGTCGCAGTAACCAATAACCTGGCATTCTTTTGTTTTCTTATATAGGATGCCATAATTTAAGGTGCTTTTGACATACCTGAGTATTCGCCTTATTGCATCAAGGTGAGACTTCTTTGGTGTGCTCATGTATCGGCTTGCCACTCCAACGGCATAGGAAATATCTGGCCGACTAAGTGTCAGATAGATAAGACTCCCGACCAGTTGCCGATACATGGTTGCATCCTCCAAGTTCTTTCCTTTGTCTTCTTGAAGTCTTGCGTTAGGATCCATAGGAGTGGAAATAGGTTTGCAGTCAAGCATCCCATACCTCTTAAGAAGGTCCTTCGCATACTTTTGTTGGCCTAAGAATATCCCATTCTTAGTGTGCTCCACCTCAAGTCCAAGGAAGTGTCTTAACTCACCAAGTTCCTTCATTTGAAATCTCACGGAGAGATTTTCCCTTGTCCTTTCTATCTCCTCGGAGTAATCTCCCGTGATGATCAAGTCATCAACATAGACTAGAACTATTGCTAGTCTTCCTTCCTTGGCCATCACAAATAAACTAGAGTCTGATGGAGCAACTTTAAAGCCATTGTGTACTAGGAACTCACCGATCTTTCCGTACCATGCTCTTGGTGCTTGCTTTAGCCCGTAGAGTGCCTTCTTTAGTTTGCAGACATGCTCGGGGTATTTCTTGCTCTCAAACCCCTTTGGCTGCTCCATGTAAATCTCCTTGTCAAGTTCTCCATGCAGAAAGGCATTCTTGACATCCATCTGCCACAACTCCCAAGACTTGCTGGCAGCCAATGCAAGCAAGACTCGAACTGTTGTGATTTTTGCCATCGGACTGAATGTTTCTTCGTAATCCAGTCCATACTCCTGCGAGAAACCTCGTGCCACAAGTCGAGCTTTATACCTTTCAATTGAGCCATCTGTTCGGGTTTTCACTTTGTAGACCCATTTGCAGGATATTGGCTTCACGTCCTTTGGCTTTGGCACTAAGTCCCATGTTTGGTTTTCCTTTAGTGCCTTAATCTCTTCTTCCATCGCCTTCTGCCACTCAGGGCCTCGTGCTGCTTCTTCATAGGAAGATGGCTCAATAGGTAAAGACTCATCGGCAAGAGCAGCATTAGCGTACCTTGGATTGGGCTTCCTGGGTCTTGTTGATCTTCGAAGTTCTTGATCATGCTCCTCGGTTTGTGGCTCTTCAGGTTGGTGTATGCCAGTCTTCCACGGACTCTTGGTCTTACTTGGTGAGCTCTTTTCTCCTTCACTTGGGGTTTCTAGCTTCTGATCTCTTTCTTCTTCTATAACCTCCTCCACGTCAGGTGATTCAGGAATCTCTTCTTTCTTAGGGGATCACCATGAAGAAGCTTCATCGAACACAATGTTCCTTGAGGTGTGACATTTACCTGTGGTTGGATCACAACACCTCCATCCTTTTCGAGCATCATCGTAACCAACGAAGATGCACCTCTTCGCCTTCTTTTCAAACTTGGTTCTTAGGTGATCTGGCACAAAGATATAGCATACGCAACCAAATACCTTGAGGTGGCTGATGGCTGGTTTCATCCTCCAAAACTTCTCATGTGGTGATTTGAACCCCAACCTCACTTGTGGTAGCTTATTAATCACATGAGCTGCAGTCCTCATACACTCGGCCCAGAATCTTCCAGGAACATTTTTGGCGTGCAACATACTCCGACAAGTTTCCGCAAGGTGACGATTCTTGCGCTCCGCTACTCCATTTTGTTGTGGAGTATTAGGGCAAGTTAACTGCCTTTTTATCTTATTTTTCTTGAGATAGATGGTGAACTCATTGGATAAATATTCTCTCTCATTGTCAGTGCGTAGGCACCGTATCTTATACTCGAGTTCACCTTCTATCATATCCTTAAATTCCTTAAATTTCATAAAGGTCTCAGACTTCTCCTTCATAAAGTATACCCAAACGTACCTTGAGAAGTCGTCGATGAAGGTCACCATGTATCTCATGCCTCCAAGTGATATTTTGCTTGACTGGGCCAAAGACATCTGAGTGTATGAGCTCTAGAGGTACCTTTGACTGATGCTGCGACTCCTTGTATGGCAATTGGTGGGCCTTGCCATACTGACATCCAGCACAGACCATGTCTGTACGGATATCAAGATCAGGAAGCCCCTTCACTACGTGCTTCTCCATCATCTCCTTCAACTTGTGGTAGCTGACGTGTCCAAGCCGCGCATGCCAAAGATCAGCCGTCTCATTCTTTCGAGTCTTGTCTACGTATGCTGACTCAGCAGAGAGCACAAAGAGTGAATCTCTCTTTTTTCCTTCCATGATGGGTGTGCCGATCACCTTGAGCCTTCTGAAGATTGCTACTTCTTGTGGATCAAACAGAACATACTTCCCTTCTGCTGTCAGTTGAGGTACTGACAACAGATTCTTCTTCAAGCCTGGAACGTGATAGACTCTCTCAAGTTGGAGTTGTTGAGGACCATACCTTGGAACGGCTGTCTTTCCAACATGGGAAATCGATAGCTTGGAGTTGTTGGCTGTCAGCACCATTTTTCCTCCCTTGTACTCGGTCATATCTTGCAGCTTGTTGTCATCATTAGTCATATGGTTGGAGCACCCAGAATCAACGATCCAATCATCTTTATAGTTGATTTTTGGATCCTTGATTGCTGCAAGGGCTGGCGCCTCCATGTCCTCCTCCAACTCTTCTTCATCCGTTGCAAAGACTGGTGGCTCCATGTCTTCCTCCAACTCTTCTTCATCCATTGCAAGGGTTGGCACCTCCATGTCTTCCTCCAAGTCTTCTATGTCAACCTCTTGAGAGTATCCAGCTTCGGCGTCCCATTCTTCTTCGCTCATGGATGCTTCTAGAGTGATCTCCTCTTTCTCCTTTGTGGTGGCCACATTCCCTTCATAACGCCTTCTTGGATATCGACATTCTCGAGTAAGGTGACCTTTCTTACCACAATTGGAGCATCCATCATTTGACCTCCTTGGAAATCGGCATTCTCGAGCAAAGTGACCTGCCTTGCCACAATTGAAGCATCCATCACTTGGTCTCCTTGCATTCTTCTCGTACCATTTTGGTCCTTGTCTTTCTCGTTGGTCTCCCCCTGAAGAGTTGCTTCTCTCCTTTGGATGTTCTTTCCCACCTTCTGTCCACTTAGGCTTGGGCTTCCATTGTTTTTGGTGTGGGCTCTTCTTCTTAGTGAAAAGTGCCTCCTCTTCTTCCTTTATGGTTATGCTCCCCATCTTCTTAGCTAACTCCTCTTGATTTACCAATAAATTCTCCAACTCCACTACTGAAGGTGGAGTAGGCCATCCCATCACCGCAGCCATAAACCCATTGTATTCGGGTCTAAGACCGTGGATGATGATTCTCTTCATCCGAGCCTCGCTCACCTTCTCATCCGGGGTAAGTTGGGATATCTCACGGCAAATAAACTTCACCTTCGAAAAATATTGACTGATGGATAGATTGCCTTGTGAGATACCTGCGAGCTCATTTTCCAAGAGCTGGAGCCGTGCTTCATTTTTCCTTGAAAATAGCTTCGCCAAAGTCTCCCATGCCTCCTTAGGTGTCTTCTCATCACGGATGTGCTCCAATAGGTCCTCTTCGATGGTCGTCTTCAATACAAACATGGCCTTCCCTGACTTGATCTTCCATTTCCGCAAGGCATCAGCATTCTCTGGAGGAAATGCTTCGGTGCCCGCAACGACCTCCCATAGGTCCTGACCTTGTAGGTAGGACTCCATGCAGGTCTGCCAATAGCCATAGTTTTGGCTATTAAGCTTCCTGATCCCGCTGCTTGAGCTAGCAAGATCCGCCATGGTGACTTGCGCCCAGCGTCAAGTAAGCTTTGGTCCCGGACCAGCTTCACAGTCCCAGACTGTGCACCAGCAGAGTCTCCCCTCAGCGCCTTCTTGTTGCACCGAACAAAGCAAGCACCCCGTGCTTACAACTCTTCCTCCAAATGACGATCCCGGACCGCCTGCTCTGATACCAACTGTAGAGAATTCGAGGTGGACCTAACACACTACGAGAGGGCCTATTCACCTATACCAACTACTTTGGTGTAGTTGATTAGTCCCTTTTTATTTCTACTTACTTAGTGCAAGCTTTCGGGCGGCAGAGCCACTCACGTTAAAGCAAGTCTTGAATCCGGGCGGCTATGCCACTCACGTTGAAACAAGACCGTTGTGATTCCGGGCGAATCCGCTCACGTTAAATCACAACTTATATGCACTAAGTACTTAGAAATAACAAGGCCTAACCGGGAGACTTATATGAACAAAGTAGTACTATATTGCTTTAGGAATATTAGTACAAGAGAGAGCATACACACCTTACACTTGCTCACACCTTGTTCTCCACCTTCTTCACTTCCTTATTCTCTACTACACAAGGTGTGAGGTAAGGGCCTCTATTTATAGGACTACATGGGCATTGGATCTTTGACATGTGTCAAAATCTTAGCCATTGATACAAAATATCTAAAGTCTTCCGCACACTTCTACATAAATATCTAGGCATTAGAAGGTTTCCTATTTATTTATTTTAAACTCCTATTTTAGAGTATTCCAAAGCTTCTACATAATTCTTCATGCATATCTAAACACTAGAAGGTTTCCTCTTTTATTTATTTTATATTCTAGAGTATTCCATAGTAATGTCTTCTTTCTTATAATATTGAGAACATTCTAGAAGCTTGCATTGTATTCTCCAACACGCTGCTTATTTTTGTCAGGCCAGGGTTAAGCTAGAAGATTAGATCGAGCTTCTTCTTTATCTCGAAGACTCGTAATTGATCATACGGAACAAGTTGGCTATACTCCAAACCTACGGCGCACAGTTACTTGCAAGCAGGGGTGACACCCCTTGAGGACTAGCCTGCAGAGAATATAAATGCATTGGGACAAGCTCTGTAGGACTTACAAGTAATGCGTGACGTGCCAGTAGTCCAGTACATGTACCAAGGCTTGGTAGTAAGATCGACAGGACGTGTTCCGGTACAAAGAATAGTAAACCAGGCCAATGCCTTTGATTGGACTACTAAGCGTCTAATCCCGTTTAGTTGGTAGCCAAATAAGGGCCGGTACAAAATGGCGGGAAGGAACTCCGTTCGCTCGACAGTCGGGATCTACGCGCTCTCGGCGCAGGGAGCGGGGGCCTCACGTGGGTTCTCTCTCGGCTTCTCGCCCGCACGGCTCGTGGGGAAGCGCGCACATTTTCCTGCTGCGTCCCGTCTCCCATGGCCGTGGGTCAAAAGAGGGCCACCTCGCCAACGCGCGTGTTTCACGAAGAACACCGTAGCTTAACGAGAAGATTAACGTAAACGTCCCCCCTGGATTTGGCGTTGATTACACGTCTCGGAGTTCGATCCCCAGGTCCTCCTTGTTTCTGACTGAAGCGCTCGAGGGCGGGATTCTACACGTGGCAGTTATCACCGACAACGGGGTCCCACCTAAACTCAGCCGGTCAGTGGGACATCCCTGTCAGTCGGCGAGTGGTATGTCAATGAAAACATAGAGCGACATCACTCGCAGACCCCTGATAAAAAGGAGGAGAATTACTACTCCACAGGTTACTGTAGGTTCTGTCTGAACCTTCTGAAACCATTAACTAGTTCGTTATTTTTCGGGACCTCACGAGCGCTGCACGGGGGGTAGTGGCTGGGCGTCTGGGCGCCATGTGCTTCGTGTTGGACGCCGAAGAATGCATGGGCCGGAACCGTAAAAGAAAGCCAAGAAGGAATTAATCTTGCCGCAGGTTCGTCCCTGCTATAACGGCATTTATTTCCTGCCCGTTCTATCCGCAGGACGATGTACGTGGAGAAGCCTTGTTTATCTGTATCTTTGCCGATCCGCACCAAGCTTCGTCGGAGTTATTGGACCGTACGATCAAACTTTAAGCGCTTGATACCAAAAAAATCTTTGAGCATGAGAGAGGGAAAGAAGCAGAGAACACACCAATCTCATCTCCCAATCAATCAGAGCTGGAATTTCGCACCGATGGTGTGCCCTGGCCTAACATGTCCCTCTCTCTTTCTCTCTGTATTTCTGTGATCAGAGCTGAAATTTCGCAAGTGGATACGGGGTGGTAGTAGCAGTAGTAGTAACTCGTGGGAAGTCAAAGGCAAAACCAGACAAAACGAAGCCAAATTTGGTTCTTGAATCGAGCGCGGAAGTCACCGCCGGTTTCCGGCCAGATGTTCATTGAGATTTGCCCAGGTCGGCCGCCAGCCTGCGTTTGTCGGGAGGTTGGGCGCCCGGGCAATACGACGACGCCAAACCATTCCGTCAGCATCATGCGAGCAGCACCACCACTTGACTTGCTCGTCAAATCAGCCGGAAATCTTGTTAATTAATTAACCCGTTCTGAAGTTCTACGTAGTTCATTGGAGATGATTATTCCACCAGTATTTATCTCCAGAAGAAGACTGACTTCTTTTGTGATCAGAAGATGACTGACTTCCCTCTGTTCGTTAAATAACCCTAAGCCAACAGGCAGGCAAGAGTATTTTTTTTCCCACTCACTGACAAAAAAAATGACTGTCAGACTTGGCCAGGGATCAACTACGTATGAATCTACAGCATGTTTACATGCCGAACACTTACGCGTAGCCGGCGGCGTGGCCTAATATGAGTTCGTGGCAGGGTACACCCCCTCCAGTATTGAACGCCCCTTTCAACGGTGTTGAACGGTACTCCCTTCGTTTCATAAAAATTGGCATGAATTTAAACTAGAGCTAGTTCAAATCCGTGTCAATCTTTATGAAACGGAGGGAGCGGGATTCTAAACAAATTGTAACCCGGGAAAAAATCGAGGGGAAACCCAGAATTTTTTTCACCAAGTATAGTTTTATAACATGATAGGATTTTTTTTTTTAAATATGGCACCAACAAGTGCTTGGTAAAAAATGTATGTATGATATGAATCAAATAACTTGTCTCTAGAATAACTAGCATGGTGACCCTCGTAAATGAAATGATCTAGAAGGGTTATGAGATTCATTAGGAATAGGTACTACCACGGTGTTCCATATAATTCCGTGAAACTTCTAGCATCCATTTTAAAAAAAAATCTGGAGTCATTATATGTATGAGTTATAAGGTAAAAGCATCGTATCACGACGGGTCTACTAATAGTTGAGGAGGCCAGATCGAATGTTTTTTAGGTATAGTTATGAAGATCTAAGGTTCTTTTCGATTCAAAGGATTTTCATTTAAAAAAAGGGTTAGAACTCTTAGGAGTTGTTTCCACGTGGTTTGTTTGATTTGTAGGATTCAATTCAGTTCCATGAAAAAAATGATTCCTTCATAGTGCATTTCAAAACAAAATCATCTACTCAAACCTTTTGGAAGGATTCTTATGTTCTTCATGTCCAATCAAACAAACTTTGAATAGCAGGAATCCAAGAAAACATGAATTAAAAAAGTGCGGGGTTGAAATGTTATGGCATGTTAAATACTGTATAAAAATCAAACATGCATGAATTGCCTGAAAGAGTTGCTTGAATGCTACATATGAATTTGAGATTAGGTGTAACGACTTAATTGGAGTAAGAGAGGGGAGAGAAGCCATCTGAACTTTCAAACATTACTTTCACGAGGTGAAAACTCATGCTTGGTTTCCTCCAAATTCTTAGAGGGAAAATTCCTTTCCTTTGAAATATTATTTGGATGCAATTGTATGATCTAAAGGAAATGCGCATTAACTTTTAATGTATCGTAGATAGATAAATCAAATAGCTTATGAATGGGTAGAAATTCGTAAGTGAAAAAAATGTCCATAAGGTTAGACCTCATGGTTGGATCCCTCCAAAATTTAGAGGAGACAACATTTTTATCATATGGAATTTCTTTGATGCAATCTATGAGACTATATTTGAGAATACATGTACTCGAATTATTTCCTCGGAGGATAATCCTCTATCTTTTTAATCAAGATTCGTAGATCCAGAGAGGCCTAAAATTTTCGGTCCGTCAAACATGGATACGAATTCGGTCTGTACAAAAATTGGATGAGAAAACTTTTCTATCATATAAAATTTCTTTAATGCAGTCTATAAGACTATAGTTGAGAATACATCCTCTATCTTTTCCCCAAGATTCCTAGATCCACGGAGGCCTAAAATTTCCAGTGCGTCAAACGTTGATACAATTCAGTCTGCAAAATATCCGACCCGTGAATTTTAAAATTTTATTTGAACAAACCATAACTAACAAAAATTTGGTTAAAACATAAGTAACAATAAAACCCCTAGTTAGTTATTTGAACAAACCATAACTAACAATAACTTGGTTAAAACGTAATTAACAATAAAACCTTGAAAGAGAAAGCAAAACTGATTGCTTTAAAATCCATGGCCCCACTAAAAGAGGCCAAGATGTAAGCTGCCACTATATATATAGCCCAAGGCACTCTCAACTTCCTTCACACTCCCGGCCGCGATCCTGCTGTAGTCCTCGGTCCTCCGCTCCTAGCTGCAAGCCTACGCCTACAGATCCCTCCTCCTAACAAGCCATGGAGACAGACGCAAGCCATGCACCCACCACCTCTTCCTCCTCCGTCTCATCTTCCACACTGTCCACTTCGTCCTCCACCTCCTCCCTCGCCAACAGCGCGCAACAGCTTCCCAAGAAGAGCCCCAAACCCAAATACCCAAAGAAGCGCAAGCGAGCTGCCGCTTCGCCGCCGCCGCCGCCCGCCGCGGACCAAGAACATGCCGCGGCCACCAACAATGGCGCCCAGGGAGATCAGGAGAGCAGCAGCTGCTGCACCGAAGACTTGGACAACAACGCCGCCAGCGGCAAGGCTGCGGCACGGCCAGACGCCGTGTCGAAGAGCGGGTTCAAGCACCCGTCGTACCGCGGCGTGCGGCGCCGGAGCTGGGGGAAATGGGTGTCGGAGATCCGCGAGCCCCGGAAGAAGTCCCGCATCTGGCTCGGCACTTTCCCCACCGCGGAGCAGGCGGCGCGCGCCCACGACGTGGCCGCGCTCGCCATCAAGGGCCGGGCCGCGCACCTCAACTTCCCCGACCGCGCCCACGAGCTGCCGCGGCCGGACTCCAACTCGCCCGCGGACATCCAGGCCGCCGCCGTCAAGGCCGCCGCGCAGTGCGAGGACACGACGTCCGCGTCGTCCGTGCCTTCCTTCCCCGCCGTCGACGCGGCGTCCCCGGACACGGAAGCGGCTGCCAGTGCCGGTACGGAAGAAGCAGAACAAGAGGCGGTGCAGCAGGCGGATCATCACAGCTGCGGATCAGACAATGATGCGTTGTTGTTCGACCTGCCCGACCTTCTTCTCGACCTCAGGGACGGGCTCTTCTGGTCGCCGGTCTGGCCGGCGGCTGCCGAGGAGTACGACGGCAGCTGCGTGGGGCTCGGTGAGCCGCTCCTGTGGACCGAGTAGCTTTCATTTTACCGTTCTGGGCTTCGCAAATTAGCTCTGGTACTCTCTGCCTGCTACCAGTGGTTGTATCATTGTGCTGTACTACAGCCGTGCTATTGGGAAATATTGCTACTGATAGTACTGCTATTGCCCGCGAGAATATACTACCGCTATTGGAAAATTCGTTCTCGGTTGTGCTTGACTCGGCCATGAAACTTGTATGCCTTTCTTTATTATCGTGATCAAAAGATACGTTTACCGATACACGTACGAGCCAATAACTAGATTCGCTTGCAAATGGTTTTAGATGATTGCCAAGTTGATACTGGCATAGCCATAGAAGCTACAATTAGTATGATGCGTCCGCAACTATATTGTTGATATTGATATGTCGTGGCCTGGTGGGCTGCGTACCGGCCGTTTGCAAGTCGTTTTATGTCCGGTGAAACAGTAAGGACGAACAGCAAACCGTGTGCTTAATTCATCTCCTCAATGATTTCACAACGATTTTGGCAGTAAGTGGAGGGAGTATTCTGTTTGGGTGTGTTACTGCCCATCTCTCTCTCTCTAGAGCCGTCCGGCTCACAAAATTCTGACCATACTTTATGAAAGGATTTTTAGAAGACGGAGGGAAAAAACTTTAAAATGCCAACTGGCCGGCTTTTAATTACTACCTGCGGCTTATTTAACTACGGGTAGAGTACGTACTGAACTAGTCATATCTTGCTCGGTTTGGTACAAACCCCACGTTATCCTAGGTTACAATAAAGGGTGCTCCAGAGAGTCCAGACACCATATAGTGGGAAAGGCACGAAGCCTAAGAGAGAGAGAGAAAAAACAAGAGAGAGCCAGAGAGGGAAGGAGCACAGAAAGTTCCAACCCTGAGCACACAATATTCTCTTGTCTTCTTTTGCCCCCAGCAGCAGCACACAAGGCAATAACTACTAGGTTAGGTAGAGAGCAGAAGCACGCCAGTTACCGGTTCCCGTAAGAGTCCAGCCGTCCGCATTCCACCAGCAACGTTAACACGCCAGGTTTAGCTACTTCCGCATCTGTGTACCTTCCCCTAATTAGTTAATCGATCGCCCCCAATTACTTAAGTCGCAAATCAAGGATCTCAAATGGGGCATACAGACACGTAGCCAGTGGCTGAGACGACCGCCTCACATGCCCAACACATGGCCAGACGATCATGCACTGCACTGCACACTTGCACACCGCAGCGGCGCATGCTAGCAGAGGAGCTTAGCGGTCGAGCTGGCTGATTGCGTCCAATTAAGGTACAACGCGTGATCAGGACCATTGATTAATAAGTAATCAAATCGGCTAGCTAATTGTTGCGAGGCTCTGGGAGGATCCGATGCCTTGGAGCGGCGATCTTGCTGCCGTCCGGCCGGCGGCTCCGGTAGGTGCGGGTGTGTGGTACCAAGTTCGTACGTCGTTGCTTGTTCAATTGCTCGCGGAACCAACGATCGAGTCGATCGATCTCCGATGGGCGGGCCGATGGGGATACAGATTGTGGGGCTGGATTTGGACCGGCCGATGAGGCACCTAATCGATCGGTTAGCCACACTCAACAGAATGTTGGTGCGACTAGCTGGTCGATCGACTTGCTCCGTTTAATGCTTGATTCGTGACGTGTGTACGTGCCATAAGTATGTATGCGCGTACGTAGTAGTACATGAGTATATATCCCTTGCATGTTCCGATTTATACCAACCGATCGATAATAGGAGTCGTACTAAGTGATGTACTACTGTAAAAGAAAACTGAAAGGATTACAAGCTATAGGCTATCCTCATCCGAGTTTTCAGTAGGATTGTGCGCTAATGATGATCTTTACGACCGATCTGTTATCTGTTACGAAAATAAATGGCAATTTTGTCTTGAGACTTTCTATCTGTTACGGAGATTTTTAGTATATCAAACAGGTGGTCCTCAATGCTTAATCTGCAGGAGCATAGAAGGAAGGCCAATGTCTCTGCTTGTGTCATGGTCGCTCATGAGACTTTTGGAAACGAGCAAGTCTTCCGCCATTGTCAATAGGATCAAGGATGAGGCTTTCGCTTAGGCTTCCATCGGGGCAAATCATATTTGTGTTAGATCATGCCGTGGGAGTGGTTGTGTTTGTATCCACTTTTTTTTCCTTTTCCCCGTCATATACTTTTTACTCATGCTTATTCAATGAAATGAGGCAAAAACTTTTGCCTCCGTTTTGGGGAAAAGGGGAGCAAGAGCGAGTGTTGCTTGTAGTTAATCCCTCCTTTCCATATCATACAAGGCATATGTTTCTTATCCCCAATCATTCTTTTAGAGTTAGAGGAAAAATATCAACTCTACGATACCGAAGCAGTAATACCAACAGACAAAATGTTATAAAAGGGTGCCTAAAGCAATTCATGAATATATTTTTATAATGTATTTATCTGGTATAGAGATGTTGAACTTTTTTCTATAGATTTAATGAAACTTTTAAAAGTATGGCTTGAGACAAAAAAAACATATGCCTTATCATATGGAAATGAGGGAGCATCTCTTATGGAACTGTAAAGATTTGCCTCTGAAGTAGCAGAATAAATTCAGATCGAGATCACACTCTTAAAAGCGATGGGTACCCTATGAGAAGAACTAGAACATCTATGAACGGCCCTAATTGGTCAGAAGTCATTTTCTATTAGATTTAAACAGACACAAATTATTGTAATTAGGCGAGATGACGATCGCATATCGTCCTATTCTAGCATGTGGCAATAATGTCTCGCAGGGATCCGTCAAGCTAGGCGTCAGTTTCACTGGAAATGCATGTGGCAAGTGCTAATTAATCGCATTATTTTGCTGGTCAAATCGGATGCGTCGCTGACGATCAGTACGAGTGTAGCTATCGGGCGCGCTAAGCACCACCCAATTATTTTTGCGAGCCATCGCCCATAGAAATCATATACTACTATATATAGCTTTTTGCTGGAAAATGACCACTCGTATCATGGAAGTTAATAAGCCATGGACGTATTAACCACTCTTTACTTTGTCTGCGGACTTGTGGAGGACCTGGAGGTTATGGACGTACTAACAACTCTTTACTCGTGCACTTTGGGAAAAGGTTTGTTTTTTTCTCTTTGATTATGTCATGTCTCCCATTTTATTTAGCTATAGTAGGAGTATATACCACCGATTTGCCAAGCTCGTGCAATCTTGCTGGTCGTCGTTGTCATAGCATTAGTTCTGAAGGAGCTACAGGCGATGGGTCGGATGGGACAAGAGCAGGAAGGTCAAGTTAGAACTGAAGCAAGGCCCATATGAAGCTAGGTCTCCGCCGTCAATAAAAGAGTGATTATGATACTATAAGAAAAGAACGATCTTCGGTTATATAATTAGCAGTACTACGTACTACATGCATATAATTATGTGTTTTCAGTTTTCCATTGCCGTCCGTTGGAATAGATCGTCCTGCGCGCGTATACTTTCTCGTCCTTTTTCCCTTTTGTTTTTGACAGTCGCCCTCGCGTAATAACAACTCAACCAATCATCTGGGATTTCGGGCAAAGTTTCGTCGATGGCATGTGCTTTTGAGTTTGACTATTAACGTGTTAAATTCCATCTCCATGTGATGTACTGTATATACGTACCTCTTTCTTTGATCAAGACTGAGACTTTTTGTAATGATTAAGATGATCTAGAGTTACTCGAGTAGAAAGTACAAAACACTTGTGTATAAGTTGAGTTATTCTCCGGACCTTCTTTAGGACGTCCCTGTCAGTCGTCCCTGGCCATATTAGTTGCTCACGAATCGTGGGGGCAACTGAAAGCCCCAGATTAAGAACGATATATGATAGCCTGATCCAAGCTTTTCTTCGGAGGATTTTTGGTTGTTAGATGGCAATTTAACAAAACCATATAAAGCTCTAAAGTGTGTGATCATAGGAAACACCCGTATCACAAAAGCGCGCCACGAGCTCGCCCAATCAGGTTTTGTTTATGTTCCCCGCGCTGGAATCTCGCAGCGTTTATATTTGATTATTCCGTCAGATAACATTATGCAGGGTGAGGCACGTTAGTTTATACGGAGATTATGAACAAGACAGAAGCACGACATGCAGCCGCGCTTTACTTTGCTTTGCTTTTGCTTCGCATTATATGTGTCCTACAATCTTTCCATCTTTTTTCCCCCAACAAACGCAATTTCCTATTTCCTCTGCCCTCTGCTCTGCTGGTTGACACGGCAAGCATTTCACTCGTTGGCATTATTGTACTCTCTACGCATTCGTGATGATAGTATAATATAAGTAATCAGAGATTCAAATCTTTTGGATCTAAGACTACACAGCGATTGCATGCATTTTAATACTTAGCACGAGGCCGAATTGGTAGGGTTGGAGACAGGTGCCCTGTGCATGGAGATTTTTCTCTGGCTACTTTAATCATTGGTCGTCCTACCAAACGAAATACACACGGACACGCACGCACCCAATTCGCATGGAGCCGTTCTATTGTGCAGCAGAGGTTAACGAAATAATAAACAAATGAAGGTAACAGTGTGATCGATGGCTCTGTACACGTATAGTTCCCCATTGACCATCACAGAAACGCGTAAGCAACTAAGGCACTAAGCACGCTCTGCTCCACGCACAGGGCACCTCTATCTTGCATGTCATTCACATTTCCTTGGGAGCAGAAAAGAAAATTGCGCCCCCTGCGATTCTGTTTCCACATTGACTTCGGGGCCTAGGCCGTACGAGTGTGGCACCAGTATATGAACCGCTCCTCGCATCGCATTCATCTCCCAAGTACTACACGCAACTCACTAGCTCGGTCTCACACTTCTAATCAAAGATCAAGTTTAAGCTAGATCGTGATCATCCCGGCTTAATTGGTCATCGATCGCCTCCGCCGCCACTTGTCACATCGATCAAATTAATGGAGCAAGAGCAGGTGCTGGTGTTATTGCCTCAGGTGTCCAACAGCTGCACCTGTAGCGGCAGCAACACGACGAGCTCTTCCTCCAGCAGCACTCTCAACGCGTCGTCGCCCAGCTCCGGGGACTCGTCCGGGTCAGGGAGCGATGTCGGCGCCGTAGGGAAGAAGAAGCGGCCGCGGAGGGACCTGAAGCACCCGACGTACCGCGGCGTGCGGATGCGCACCTGGGGCAAATGGGTGTCGGAGATCAGGGAGCCCCGCAAGAAGTCCCGCATCTGGCTCGGCACCTTCGACACCCCGGAGATGGCCGCGCGCGCCCACGACGCCGCCGCCATCGCCATCAAGGGCCGCGCCGCCACCCTCAACTTCCCGGCCCTCGCGCACGAGCTGCCCCGCGCGGCCTCCGCGGCGCCCAAGGACGTGCAGGCCGCGGCCGCTCTCGCCGCCGCTGCCACGCATTGCCCGGCCGTCGCCGCCGTGCTCTCGCCATCGCCAGACGCCACCATTGGCTTGGAAGGCCAAGGACCGGCCACAGCAGTGCGAGATTGCTGGATCGACGACGAGATCCTCACACGGGGAAATGGCTGCATTGGAGGACTGGACTTGGACTTGGCGTTTTTCGACGTGCCGGACGATGCTCTGCTGGGGTTCGGGTTCACGTTGCCGGAGCCGCCGTCTTACTGTGGTTCGCCGTGGGATGACGTCCCCGTCGACGATCTCTTCTTCGGGGAGCCGTTGCCGCTCTGGGAACACTGACTGACCTGCATCTGCATGAACACTACACGTCGATCCATCAACGCGATCATGGACGAGATTGTTTTTTCTCCAATCGTGGTCAATATGCAAGAGATACTAGCTAACCTTGTTTCTTCGGTCAGTCATAGCTAAAGATTGAGCCAATGCGTTGGCTCCTTTTACCGGTCAATAAAATTGATATCGCCTAAAGCGATATCATAGTACTCCAGTACGTCCTTTACTAAGTTGTGGTCAAGATTTGAAGACTTGACTGCATCCTTTTCATTTGTTCTTTGTTTTTGTAGCTGAGGTTCAGCTTGTAACAGGACTAGCATATGGTACAAATGATGGGTGTGCCGCCAGTTCTTTTTGCCCTGCAGCTCGAGTCCGAGCAAAGGGTTTTTTTCTGGTGCTATGTCTGTCAGACCGATTTTTAAGCTCGTTCTTTGGATGCAAATTTTAACTATTTTTCCCGGAATTCCTGCCTCACTGGATCCTATGTGTTGTCCTTAATTTTCAGAATCAGGCCAGCTCGGCCTCCACACTCCACACACACCAGAGTAGCAAGCAACATCTAACTGTAACAGCACGTTATATACGCTCAGCTTTAATTTTGTTGCTGCAGGATCGCAAAGCACACAATCATGCATGCAACGCCTGATGAATATTCTACGATCAACGAGCCACACTACCCACCGTTCTGTCTCTTGCCGTCATGAGCCACTGGCGCCCTCACGTATGCAATGCAGTTATGCAGGGGTGGTACCACACTTGTCTAAGATTTTAGCCATCCCCAAAGAGTAATTAGTCTTAGTATATGCTCGTTGGTACATATATATAGTACCAGTATATGGTTGGCGTTACTAGTGTATAGTTATTAATTAATAGTGGCATAAGATTTGTGTATATACGGTAGGTAAGCCCATTAGCCCAATGCATGTGGGGGCGCGCTCATGCCTCAGCAGAAAGCACTCTCCTCCATATTTAACAAATCCACAGGCCGGCGTTGGCATGTACTCCGCGGTTAGGTGCTGTACGAGGCACGCCGTCTCCCGGCGAGGGCAGTTGAGTCGAGTCAATCCTCATTATGTAGTAGTACTAGTAGTAAGTATGCCATGACAATATGACATGGCCGTTTGGCCAGTATCTTATGCAGTTTCGTCAGTTAAAGTATGGGCACGCGAGGTAGGCGCCAACGGCGTTTGGGGCATGTGGAAGGTTTCCATGCAGTTCTTCCAACCATGTTGCTAATCTGTATGCTCGAGATATATAAGAATTTTTGTTTACTGTTTGGGTTTGCCCATCTGATCTGGAAAATGGGAGATGCCGGCCGGTTTTTTGTACTGACTCGCAGCAACGACGGCTATGGCAATGGCAATGGCACCTTCTGTTCTCAGCTGAGCTCGTGTGGTCATGTGGGCATATTATTGACTCGACAAGTAATCAACATGCCGGTTGCACACACACCATGTGTTAATTTGGTCAATTATTGGCCAATTCAGCTTCGGTATATAGTACATGCATCGCAAACGGCAACTGGTTTGCCATTTGCAAGTTGCTTGGTTTGGTGTTAAGAAGCGACTGGCAGAACAACTTTTAGGCATTATTGGAAAGTGCGAGTTTGTGCCAGTGGGAGAACCTGGACGCTTTCTGGTTTACTAGTACAAAGGAAGCTTGAGAGTAAATCAGGAAGTTGCTTCAATTAGGGACCCTTGTCTATTACTGTAGTGTACTCGAAACATGGCTACGGGAGGCAAATTCAGAACAGTGTCAGAAAAGAAACTAAGGAATCCTGCTGCTCCTGATCTGCGGAAAAATTAGGGACGGGGGTCCTAGTGTCCTACAGCTGTTTACAATGATGAGCAATGTCCAAATGAGTTCTTAGATTCCCCTCGTTTTATTCCACGAAGGCACGAACAATATGGTCCAAATATACTGTTCTG
This sequence comes from Brachypodium distachyon, assembly GCF_000005505.3. Lineage (NCBI taxonomy): Eukaryota > Viridiplantae > Streptophyta > Magnoliopsida > Poales > Poaceae > Brachypodium > Brachypodium distachyon. Next base: position 21,018,411 of record NC_016135.3, read on the forward strand.
GCGTCAACAGCGTCCCTATATACCGGGCGAGCCTAGTACAGACACTATCAGATGCAAATCTTTTCAGTAGCTCATGACAAGTAGCACATCACAGTTGTCCCTGTACCTAATGCATAGACGTAATTACAACACCTAGCGATATACATCAAAGCTTTGGAGACCTATTTTTTATTCGAAAGATCGTATGCACCGGCAGTATCTACCGATAAGATTGCAAGCTTTTGTGCACATCATTACCTGAAAGCAATCAAGTGGCAGGGTGATTACAACGACACCACAAGCGCGCAATTGCTACTCGCAAAACTTACTGGGCAAAACTTATCATCAAGAACAACGTACTGGCAAAACTTACTGGGCACACCACGATCGCCGATCGTATGGCGTTTCAGATGGGGATGGAGTCGTGTTGTACAGGGGAATATAACTAGGGTCCATTTTGATTGCTGAGCGTGGATCGCTCATGTACATCGTGCAGAAAAAAGGACGGCGAGAGAATGTTGCAGAGGACAGGCGTCACTGAAGCTCAACGGTAGTACTAGCGCTACATCATTGGCTTCCTACATGGCTACAGTTCAGTTCGTTCGCCACACAAACGAAACGGAGGCAAGGGTAAACGGAGATGGAACCGCACGTTGTTCTTGATGATAATAACGTTGTTGTCGGTTGGAAAAGTAAATCCTGAACGTATGGTTATCAGGTCTTGCGCTGCAGACGGGTGTGTGCTTAGGCTGTTTGCTTCCCGATCACCAGATTCTGCACCTTTTCTCTCCCAAACTACTGAATACTCATCATACTGAAACAAAACACGGCTCGGATTCTAACTTGAAACTTTGCAGAGGTGTTGTATGAACAAGAGCTAGCCAGCTCCTCATTTGTTTTCGAACTTCTGGTTTTGCTTCCGGCTTGAACAAGCCTGGAATTGAACCGAGTTTTTTCTCTTCATATTTCCACGAGATCTATCGACACCTTTTCCCTGTGTAACTCCCCTCTGGATGGACTATTCCGCAGTATTTAAGCCAAGAAACTTAATAAAATTGTAAGAGGAAATCAGAACAAAAGGTTCAAAAGGAATAGATATGTACTCCAGAGTATAAGTGAAGCGGACCGATGATTTGATCTGCCTCCAGAGGAAGATTGGCGTGACAAAACACAAATGGTATAAACCTAATAATTCTAAACATTGAACTGTTTTTAAGCATGTTTCGCCAACAAATGTTAAATGGCAAAATACAAATGTATACCAGATCCAACTCTTTAATAGACATGAATTAATCAATACTTGAATTAGTATTAATTTGGAGCCCGCTACTCCATCCATTTCAAAAATATATGGTGCACAGAACTTGAGATTCAACATTGACCATCAATTAAACCATTGACATACGGGTCCTGTTCTAGAATCTATGTCACTAGTTCCGTATTAGGAAGAAGCTTCAAAATGTATACTTTTTATAATAACCAATACATTTTTGGATTTTTGGTCTAACTGATGGTCAAACCTACTCACAATAAATGGACGTCCTATATTTTGGAATGGAAGACATACTGGGTGCCATGAATCTAATTCATAGTGAGCTAAAATGAATCCACCAAATTTATAACCATACATCATAAATCCAACCAGCACTTAGGTAGTTTTTCAAGCTCGATATTCTAGACGTGCACGAAGTAAGTTGTCTTGTCTCATAATGAAAAATGTTCATTAAATTTTAGTAGCAATTATTTGATAAAGATCAGGTCCTAAAAACATGATATCTTTTTTTATTTTTTATATCCCAGTTTTGAAAAAAGAGAAAGAAAACAACCAACCATTTCCACGTATTCTTCGAGTTTTTTTAATGTCGAGACACACCATAAAACCCCGCACCCCCCCCCCTTCCGGAACCTCAACCCGGCTACTTTCCTGCGCGTACTCCTCCTCCATCGTCGCAGGCCCACAACCATGAAAGATACCCACAAGCCTCGCTCCCGGACCTCCCCGGCCGCCACATTCTCTTCATCGTCGGCATTATCTCCCCCCTCCGGTGGGGCAAATAAGAGACCCCGTAAGGAAGGCCGACACTCGACCTACCACGGGGTGCGCATGCGAAATTGGGGGAGGTGGGTTTCCGAGATTAGGGAGCCACGGAAGAAGTCCCGCATCTGGCTTGGTACCTTCGGCTCCGCAGAGAAGGCAGCACGCGCGCACGATGTAGCGGCACTCGCCATCAAGGGTCCCGCCGCGCACCTCAACTTCCCGGATCTCGTGCACCTGCTTCCACGCGCAGCTAGCGCTGAGCCAAAGGATGTCCAGGCCGCCGCAGCACTTGCCGCCGCCATGGACTTCCCAGGTGATACCAACGGCAAGAACCCCGACAACACCTCCGACACCCTAGCCGTGTTGCCACAGCCACCACCGCCACATGACGAGACAGGCCTAGAAGGTATGTTGCTCGACCTTCCAAACCTGATCTTGGACATGAGGTTCGATTCTCCTTCAGATATACCATGCGACTCGTCGTGGGTCGCGGATGACAACATATATGTCGATGACGCGTTCAACCTCGAGGATCTGATGCTGTGGGATTAATGATCGGTATTGTTGAAGGATTTATGCCGTGGGTAACTAGATGGATCGTTGAGACATGTAAATGCACCTCCTTTTATTTCCTTATGTATGTTGTTTTTCTTCCTCTTCCGTGTTTTCCTCTCTCTTTTCCCCTTTGTATTCTCCCTCCGCTGCAATTTTACTTTATTCCGTTACTAAATTTAGGAGGTGCGGTTGTATAAAGCTATAGTTTCTTTTGCTTGCTTGCTTGGTGTGCGGAACAAGAATATGTATAATTATCATGGGGGCATCTTATTTCACCTTTCTGTTTGTTTTTGCTTAGTTGTAAAAAGGTGATCTGGCAAGGCTTGTATGCATCCCACAACTCTCGGATCACCGTATTCGCAAATTCTTTTTTTTTGCGCGAAACCGTATTAGCAAATTCACCCACACACTAGCGTTGCAAACCTGCCGCCGCAACAAGACGAGCGCGCGTGCTCGGCGTGGCGTCCAGCTCAGTGGCAGCGTGCGCAGGGCGACGAGAAGTTAATTTGATGCGATGCGATGGTGTGCAAGCCAGCCAGCCAGCGGCAAATGTGGCCGCGCCCGAGGCTGACACTTGCGTGCGAGCGCCAGCCAGCCGGCCGGCCCTCTCGTCTTTCCTAGCGCAAACGGCCGGGGCCGCGCCGCGTACGTGTGCGTTTACGTGCACCGCGCCGCACCAGGGAGAAACCTTTGCTTGCTCCGGGGTTGAGGCAAGATCGATCAGCTAACTTGTCCTACTGTCGCCGCATGCACGTACCTGATGATTTCCTTGAAGCCCGTCGCGTACGTACGTTTTTGTTTTGTTTTGTTTTGTTTTGTTTTGTTTTGTTTTGTTTTGTTTTGTTTCGTTTAGTCGAGGATGAGGCCGGCTAGCTTTGCAGATTGATGGCGTGACCTCTTGTGAATTGAACCGGACAAAAGAGAGCGATCGATGGCGTGGCTCTTTTGTTTTAGGCAAGGGATAAGTCATCCCTTGTGCCTAGAGGACGAGACTACGTGACCTGTGTCCAGTGGAACGTGGCACTGGCACCTACTTGGAAATAAATGGTGGTACTGCCAGTGGAGTAGTACTCAATCTACTTGGTATACACTCGCCAGTGGAAACGTACTGCTTGGTCACCCCTCGCCAGCTTCCTGATGGCGTATTTATTTGGAAATTGTCGCTCTATACCACGTATGAGCTGCACTTTCTAGAATCAACTGAGTTCATCTGTATTATTTTTTTTACTCTTTTAATCCAACGTATAGATCCCACAACGTATAGTCGCATGGATGGCAAGATACAAGCGTCCATGGCGGCACGACAGCCTGCCAGGTGCCAGCAACATGGACCGGTGATTCCTACTGTAAAGCTTGCAGCGGAGATGAGAAAATCACATGTCATCGGAAAAGGGCAAAATAAAGCGAACACCGGGCGCTCATCTTGCTGCAAGTTTCCTTTCAGTTTTCCTCCAAATATGGCATCCTTCCATGTTTTAGCGTTTCGAAGCTTTCTCAACGAGAAAACAAAAGCCTCCCGAAGGGCGGAACCAGGAATTCAACATGAGGAAGGCGAGTTGGGATAGTTGGAAGGGGACAAAATTAGAAACTTCCCATATTTTTAAGTGATTTTTAAAGAGCTAATTACTAAGTATTAAGGTAAAATGAAATTTTTTTGGGGGGCGGGAGCCTGGGTCTTGCTGTTAATCTGTTATAAACGTGACAAGCAAATAACGAAGAACGAGAACCAAATCACAGCAGGGAGACACAAGATTTAAGGTGGAAAACCTCTTCAACAAAGAGAGATAAAATCATGGGTGCCAGCTAGAGAAACTTCACTATATTGAGAGTGTTACAACACCGTGGGTTTTCGATGAAGCGATGAATCCCAACCGGCGGCTTACAACAAGTATATATAGGCGGTGAAGACGATCCCTACCCCCCGCCAGGCACCCCTCCCCAGACGTCCCTGTTGGGCACGTTATGGGCTAATGCCTCCGCTTCACTTTGGCCTAACCCTACCGGCGACGGGCCTCGCTTACGCTACCCTTTTTAATGAATTTGGATCACAACTTTAACATAATTTGTTCCTGTTGTTGATTCACGTTCTTGATTCCATTATCGGTGAAGTTTTAGGAGCGGCGAAGTAGCTGTTTTTAATTATGCTGGACATCAACAAGTGCTTAATTCCTAGCCCTTAATTGCTCAAGCATTAAGAATTTTTTTTAATGAAATTTAAGATGTGCTTTAATCATTTTAACGACCCTCCATGTACACACAGTTCATGGAATTAATCACTTGATATAATGTAGGTATTATTTTTATGGCATTTTCGCTATCTTTCATGCATATTATGCAGAAGATAAGTGTTGAAGATGTTGAATTTTCTCTTGAGCTTGATAAAGTATATATGTTTTCATGTAATACTCCATACTTTTTTTTTGAAAGTATACTGCAAGAGCGGCGCAATTGCGGGCAAACATTAATAGTCCACAGTTTACCAAAGATAAAGTATTATCTTTCACCTATATCACAAGTTCACAACTACCCGTCTAACCTACAAAACAATGATTTATTTGGCCGTCTAGCAACGGACCAATGATTTATTTGGCCATCCACACTCAAATTCGATGTACTAATAAGAGTTTTGACATATAACCAGAGGTTTAACCTCACTAATCAAACATCCACAAAAAACTATCACGTAGCTTTGTGCTCTAAAACTTAACTCCCTGTAAACAAAACAGACATAATCATTGATATTTGTCTAAATGACGGAATGACCAAATAGTCATTGTTACCACAGTTTTTTCTTTTAGGGGAACCACAGGTTTTAGGTCCTGGAAGGCTGCCGCGGCCGGCTGCCAGGCCGCCAGGCCGGGTATATGCGGAGCTTGGCGTGGAGCAACGGCCCTGCCCGAGAAAGCCGAAGGACTTTTGAATTTTTGCTCCTACTGAAAATAAATTCCAAAAATATACTCCGATGCCGGACACAAAGCACCTTTCGTGCTATGAGTCCAACCCCATGGACGCGAAACACGTATTTACGGGCCTCAGGATTTTCAAAAACTGATCGCACATGCAAGACCATCTAATCTAAGGTGGTCTATTGCATCGTACTGGAGACGTAACAGTGCGTTGTGTTCCGGACAGCAATGCGGCCCTCGCAAATGCGACGGCATGATCGGTAAGAGATAAATTTATCATCTCATATATAAACGTTTAAATTATGTGAATAGATACATTTGTGTGTAACACAAATGTTATGCTAGATAAAATATTATTTGTGCAAGAAACACCATCTTTAATGTGTGACTCCAACTGGCTTGGCGGACATCCCCTCCGTCTGTCCTTTCCCCTGCTATTTGCGCATGCACGACGCAAAGGACGGACCATCTCGGAGGCTCTCAATGGCTCCAAATGGATGGATGACCTGCGCCATGACGTCTCCACCCAGCTCCTTCTCGAGTTCGTCCAGGCATGGTCTATGCTCTAGCACGCCGACATCCTCCTCCTCCCTGGCGTGCCCGACACCATCCGCTGGACTATCACCGCCGATGGATGCTACTCCGCCCGCTTTGCCTACAGACTGCACTTCGAGGGCCACGTCCACTCGAACCACGAGCGCAACGTCTGGCGTGTTTGGGCACCCCCGAAACTCAATTTTTTTACTTGGCTTCTCCTCCAAGATCGCCTCTGGTGCGCCGACCGTCTCCAGCGCAGGGGCTGGCCCAACGACTACTTTTGCGCCCCCGCAACTTAGAAACCTCGCATCACTTGTTCGTCGAGTGTCCCGGTGCCCGGCAGATCTGGTGCGAGGTGGCTCTCTGGCCCAACTGTTCCGACATCACCACCGCTATTTGCCATGTTTCGGCTTCCATTGACTCCTTCTATGAGAGGATGATCTCGGCCACTCAGAGCAAGCACCGCCAAGGGATCAAATCCACGTTCATCCTCGTCTCTTGGGCCATATGGCGCGAGCGCAACTCCAGGGTGTTCAACGACAAGGAAATTTTGTTTCGCCAGATTTGTTGTTTCATTAAGGATGAGGCCCGCGAGTGGGCTTTCGCGGACGCCAAGGCCCTTAGAAAGTTACTTTGGGAACCATCTTGATTTTCTTAGCCTTTTCACGCCTTGAGTTTTCTTTTCTTTTTTCTTACTCATTTGTTTCGAGGCAACCTTATAATTATTCTCTCTCGATACATCGAAAGCCGGCCTTTGCTGTACCTTTCAAAACAAAAAATAGGCGAAAGATGCTCCGTGTTAAACCCAAGGGTACAACCGACACGGTGACACCCCATTGGCTTACGCGTAGATGCACCACTCCACGCTCCCGGCCGCGCCGTACATGACCCCTTGAGCTTACAGTCAATTCAACAAACAGGTTGTGCGCACCTTCGTATATAAAAAGAACTGCTAGCTACTCCCAGGGATCCATTCACGCACATCAACAAGCAGGGAACAAGTAATAGCTCCCGGTTAATTCTTCTGGAAGAGCAAACCTCACGCTGCTAGTGCGCGCTGAGAAGACAAACACCCCCGTTCCAGCTTCTGGACCTCACAAGCCCCGCGGTCTGCGCCTTCACCATAGTACCAAGCTCGCACCTCTTCGCCCTGGCCGGGAGCGCGGCCTCGTCGTGCTCTGTATCGGGCTCCTCCGCGCTCGTGCTTCAGCTCCGCGGCCGAGAGCCCGAGAACGCACTCCGGCCGGAACCAGGCTACTGCTCCACCACGGCCGCAGCCATGGACGATACTCCCCACGAGCCCCGCTCCCCGACATCCGCCTCCTCCTCGTCATCGTCTTCCTCCTCCGTTGCTGCCGCGAACAAGCGGCCGCGCAGAGACGACGGCCAGCACCCGGCATACCACGGCGTGCGCATGCGGAGCTGGGGGAAGTGGGTTTCCGAGATCAGGGAGCCACGGAAGAAGTCACGCATCTGGCTCGGCACCTTCGCCACGGCCGAGATGGCCGCGCGCGCCCACGACGTGGCCACGCTCGCCGTCAAGGGCCGCGGCGGCGCCGCGCAGCTCAACTTCCCGGGCCTCGCGCACCTGCTGCCGCGCCCGGCCAGCGCCGCGCCCAAGGACGTCCGTGCGGCCGCCATACTCGCCGCGGCCCCGGACTTCCTCCCCTGCGACGGCGCCAATGCCAAGAGCCCCGACAGCAGCTCCGCGGCCGCCTCGCCGCAGCCGGCTCCTTCGCGCGATGACGATGAGGCGGACCCTGACGACGCGCTGTTCGACCTCCCCGACCTGCTCCTGGACTTGAGATATGAGTCTTCGTCGGCTCTCGCGTGCGCGTCGTCGTGGGTCGTCGACGATGACATGTCCGCCGGCGGCGTGTTCCGCCTTGAGGAGCCGCTGCCGTGGGAGTACTGATCAGCGTTTGCTGCCGGGTTCGCGGAGAAGGCACCATTCAGCTTTTTTTTATTTGCTGTTACTGGTTTTCGGTATTTAGATCGATCGGAGACATGTAAATGCAGCTCTTTATTCTGATTTCTTACCCCTGTTTTGCCTTCTCTTTGAAGTTCTGTGTTTTCCCCCTTGCTGTGTGTTTTTTACCTTTTCTTTTCTAAATTTAGGAGGCGAGATTGTATAAAGTTAGTTTCTTTTGCTTTCCTTGCTTGATTTGGGGGACAAGAATTTGTATAATTAACAAGCATCTAATCTTACCTTTTCCGTTTATTTTGTTCAGAAAGGTGATCTGGCAAGATTTGGACCAAATTGTCCTTGATACTCCATTTACGCATTCCGTTTAACTTTCCACTAATTGGCTGAGGTGACTATCACTAGCGTTGCAAGCGAGGGTAAGATTGGTCAAGGCCATGCAAATCAGCTCCACGTCCGGGCGATCGCCAGGGCACGGGAGCACCAAACGGCACTAATCGAGGGTCCTAAAGTCCTAATTTGATTGATTGTGTTCGCTTCAGAGCTGCAGTGCGACCGGGAGAGCGACGGTGTTGCCGCGTGAAAAAAGCGGCTTCCCGGTTACACAAAGAGAAAGTAAATGCGCGGTCTCGTCAAAAACGCACGACCCGGCTCGCTCGCGGTGCGGCTACGGATCCCCGTGTCCGCCGTCTTCGAGGCCACGTCCACGGATTGCGAGCAAACAAACCTCGAGGCCGCTGCCCGCGCACGGACGGGAGCGTCCAAAACTTGCACGGAAACCAAGCGCCTTTCTTGGCCCGATCAGTGGCTGCCGCGCCGTGCCCCTCTCGGCGCTCCCCGGCTAGCTAGCAAGTACGGAGTACAGCTGCTGCGCTAGCCCAGGGACCAAGGGAGGTCTTGTCCGCGCAGGGACAGTTGCCGGCATGCGCAGGACGACGAAAGGTCAATGCACGTAATCCTGTGCAAAGCGAGCGCCAATACTACGTGGCCGCGCGTCCATTGTCAGCGACGCCGATTCCCTCTACTGCAAACGAGCATATCCCGTGCACCGGGTTTAGCTAGGGAGTGTCTAACGAGAACTTGTCCGGGGGTTTAAGTTAAAGATCTCAGCTAACTCCCCCTTTGAACCTTTCTTTAAGCCGGGCCCTTTTTGTTTTTGCTTCGTTCATTAAGGATGATGAGGTCCGCAGCTGATTGATGGTGTGAGCTTCTTTTGAACCAGAGAAAAAAGAAAGCGATTGATTGCGTTTGCGTGAACCTTTTGTTTTACTTAGGGGAGGAAGTTGTCCTTGCCAGGGAGCACCGAGGACGAAAATTATGTGACTGTACAAAATGGCACCTACTAGGAAGTTAAGGGCGGTACTATTGGTACACCACCGCTTGATTACCGCTGACCAGCTTCCTGATGGGCTTCTATATATTTGTACGTACGTGTGCACGTAGTGTTGTCGATTCTCGAGGATTATGAAATGGATGGTCAGGGGCGGTCGGACTCCATCGCCACGACACTGAGTCAAGCGGACGTCAAATTGTCGCGCCACCATGCACGAGCTGTACTTTCCAGAACCAATTACTGTAGATCTCCCGGTATTCGTAGTAGAACTTTATATTGACAGAGGCGTATGGAAAGGAAGATTCTGCGAAGCGTGGCGGCACGAGAGCCCGCAACATGGATCGATGCTTTCCTACTGTTCAGCAGTTCAAGCAAATGGCGATGGAATATCACATGCAATCGGAGAAAAGAGGCCGGCCGGGGCAGAATAAAGATCACGCAGGAGGAAGATGATCGGCCTGTGTGCTGCCAGTCAGTACCTTGGAGTATTGGGCACGTTAACGTTCAGAGCCTGCTATGTCCACTTTCTTTTTTCCTTTTGCCCGTAAAGCACTCCTTCAGTCGTAATCTTCAACGTTTTACAATTCCACCGTCGCTTTCTCTCCTTGCAGAAAAGAAAGGGTAACAATAACCCGAAGAATAATAGGCTAGCTCGCCGTCCTCCGAACTGACAAGAGATTAACAAAGTTTAATTTGCATCTACCATAAAGACTTGATTTTGTTTTCAGCTACGTTATACTCTGCGTAATGCCGTGGTAGTCCTATTTACTATATTCTTCTCCATGTGGCAGCCAAAGGAGCCTGGCATGAACCACTCCAGAGACATGTGTTGGCTCCGGGTTACATTTCTCCAGGGCGCCGTACGGTCTCTCAAGATACAGTAATCGGAGCCCGCCGCAGCAAAGGCTTAGAGTGATGCCAGGTGTCCCATGCATATCGCGACAGGTTCGTCGTGGGCGCTAATGAGGTCCAACTGGCAGGAGAGACCAGATGCTGCTGCCTGGGGTACAGGCTGTCAAGATCGACGGAGTAAATATCAGCTGCTGCTGATCTCCAATCTCCATGCAGGCAAATAGTCGTATGTGGTTGTAGCAGTACGGCTCGCCGCGTGGGAGCACGGCTGTGTGCAACGCGTCTGCTCCCTGCCATGTGAGGATTGCCAGAGCCCGTACGCTTATCCCTTTTTTTCGTTCTTTGTTTAGGTTGTCGTTTCTCAATCCAACTCTTGGCAGCCGGGGAGAGCTTTGACCATAGGCGCATCAGGGTATGGAAGTATGGATATGGTCGACAGCAGTAGCCAGGGCTTGCCTGGTCGCCCGTTTATTGCCTGGGTTGGTCTACAACTGTACCCCATCCACCATTCATGAGCTGATCCTCCTTCTCCCTGCAATGCTTGCATATGCAGAGACTTCCCGAATAGCGTAACGTTACAATCTGTACAGTGCACAAATGCTGTAGAGACAGTACAAACGTTTTCAGATCGGATGCATACGTACGTCCCGTAACATATCCTGGATATAGTAAACGAAATCTTGTCGCGGGGTGAATCTTCGTGCTCACAGCTCACTTGCATTGCGTGTCCAATTATTGAAGGCCATGGATGCAATTACCACCGCACAAAGAAACGGTCAAAGCACTCATCATGTTGCATAGTGTTGATGTGTGGTTTGAACCATGCACGCAGCGGATGGCCGGTCGCAGACACAGGCAGCCGTCCCATCGCTATGATGCCTGCTAGCTCGGCCATGTTGAATTAACCATGGGAAAGATGAGCTCCTTTCATACAAAGAACATGGGAAATATGTTTACCTGCAAAATGAAACACTGCATATGCACACCGTCACGCAATCTAAATAAATGCCTGGGTGAAGTAAATGGTACTGGAGCAGAGAACAGCTTTGCCTGCGGCTGCAGTCGCTGCAGCAAGCCGACAGGCAGGGAGAGGGGGCGGCGGAAGACGCCAAAGGGTAAATAGCCCGTACTCCCTACGCAGCATGCTAGCGCCGTGCAGGAAGGGAGGCCCCGGCGGCCTGTCCCGCGTTGTCAGTCAGGGAGTAAAGCCCATTGCTATGACGCGCGCGCATGCCGCTGTGGGGATGGATGGCTCCCTCGGTGACCCGGTCCATGTTGCCCCGGGTACTGAAACCATGTTTACGTGACACGCAAGGGCGGCTGAATAAATGTGAGTTGCTCCTCCTCCTGTGTTTGGTTCGTGCCTTCTTGCCACGGCCATGTTTGAAGTTTGAGGCGTGTTGCGTGCCTGGATTTTTAATCTGACTGGTTAGAGGTTGATTGTTTTTGTAGTGCCACATTCGCAGCCAGAGACCTAATACAGCACAGAAGAAGAAAGCATTGCGTCCTTAGCGTAGTAGTACTACTGTACTTGGACTGTGTTTTCTTACCTAACTTCATGTATTTTATTTTTATATCCCGGGAGCTCCGGTCACCATCGTCATAAAACCGCCGTAGTTCTCTTGTTTATTTCGTTTTCTGCCCCCTAGCTATCCTGTTCTACTTCAGTACCCTCCTTTGTATCGTGCCACTTGCAGTCTTAGCGTGCTACCGGTTTATAAAACTGATACCTCTCTTCTTCTTTTTTGAAATTGGTGATCATGTATTGCGCAAGAAAAAAGGGAGTGGCCACACAAGATCTTGCAAGCTCGAAAGATGTCGTACTGGTTAATGTCTAAATTCACGCAGCACATTATTGCTTTGTTGCATCATTATCACGCCAATCAAGTTGCAAATGGCGTGTCTCTCCCCTCAAAAATAAGTTGCAACGGCGTGGTCACTCTTTTTGCCTACTTCTTCCAGAGGCTCACGTTTTCACCTAGTCGCTGCATGGAGACATTTTATCACTGGTCGATCTCCTCTTGCTGTTGCCATGTCGACGCCAAACCCGGCGTCACCCAAAATAAAATAAAAATTGTCTCCCATTGCATGCATGGAGGCTGTTTCACCAGGACCGGTGATTGTCACGCTGATGGGGATCGGCGACCAAACCCGTCGATCGTATTAAATATTTGATAGCCACTGAAAAGCCACGCGGTGTCCTAGCTAGCTAGCGAATTCGACACTGAGCCGTCGTCGATCGATCGATTTTGTAGGGGCCACGCAGTTTCGACGTCGAGGCAGTGCTCATGCAGAGAAATAGTGAAATATCGGTGTCGACTTTCTGATGCGATCATTTCCCGATGTTGATATTATGTTCTGTATATTCCCTCCAAGTCAAACCTACCGCACGTTACATGCACGTCGTGCCGGAATGAGCTGGTTGCCAATTAAAATCGACTGTACAGCTGGAGCGTAGGACTTGCCCATAGTGAATTAAGTCTGAAAGCTGAGTTCGTGTAGGATTTTCTGCACAAATCAGTCAGGTTGTGATTAAAGTTCAGTTAACAACCGGCCGGCTACGCATGCATCAGGTTAGGTTTACAGTTGATTCGTTGTATATATGTGTGTTGGCTGTAATGAGCTGTTTTAATTTCTGAACTAACTATGGCATTGACATGGCCCTGGTCGTAGTTTAATTTACGCCCACTTTGCGCAAAAAAAGGAGAGTTTAATTTTCGCCCACGTACGCTCCGATTTAGCAAACTATCTATGCATATACACATATACGGATATAAACAGATGAAGACAAAACCTGCAATTTGCAGGCCGGCACATAAGTATGTTATCCAAAGGGCAGGTTCCTTAACTGAAACCAAATCAGAGGGGGCAGACGATGAGAAGAAATTAAGTCGGCACGCCACAAAATTAACAATCTGTGCTTTTCAAAAAAAGAAAAAAAAAGTGATTAGCCCGGACAGGTGTACGTTGGGCGGCACGTAGAATATCTGCTAGGCTCCTGATACATGCGTCCGCAGCAGGTCGCGGTCCAGCGACTCAACGTCTACACCACCACTTGCCGTATTGCACGCGTCCTGCATGCATGCAATACGTATATTTTGTTGGCATTCGATCGCATGACGGCATGAGGACAATCGGCCGGACACTCACAATATATAAATAAAATACGGTATGTATCACGTATTGTATCTACGTAGTGATAGCTAATGATGAACCGATACATCTCGATCGATGAATGGAGAAAAACGGAGAGGCAACAAGGGCTTCGCCATCGCGGTAAGACAAGTGTCCTTTTACCGGCAGATCGTCGAGGGGGACTCATGCAGAAAGAGAAATGCATGTGTCAGCAGCTTGGCCGGATATTTTTACCGTCGACGGGCCGGCGACCCTCTCTAGCTCGTAGAGAATCAACGTGACATTCCTATTTGGAAATCCAATTAAAGGAGATATATGTGCCCCTGTTGCACGTGTAACATGTAGCGCCCTGAGACGGGACAAGAACGTCCCACCTACCGCCCGAAAGACAAGGGCGAATAATAGTTTAAAGAGGCCAAGGGACAGTGGGACGTGGAGCAAACAGCAAAGTCCTACGTGCAGATGTTGGACGCCATCAGATTGTGCGGCCAATGGCTGCCAGGAGGCGGCCAGGCACGGCGAAAGTACTCACTGGAGTCTGGGGGCGGAGTAAAGAGGAATATAGATCTACCCCACAGTACGCTATAGAGGGGATGAAACTTCATTAAAAGGTGAAGGGAAGTTAAGAGGGGACACTGAGTAGTGAGTGCTTTGTTGATGCCTTGATGGGAGGGTTCTTGTCCTGCGGCTGCAACACTTGCTGGCTTTTGATTTATGGGTCCACGTAGGAATGATATCGTTAGACTGACGGCCACACCACAAGAGAATTTTTATTACCGTGTAGGAGTCCACACCCACCAGGCCAGTAGGCTACCCTTTTTCCTTTGCCTTGGATCGAGCCGGGATGATACACGAACGGAAATTGAGAAGAACACGAAAAGCAATTGCATACTCCATAGTCCAAACTAAAGAGGATCGCCAATTTCACCAGCACTGAATGGAATCGATTCGTGGCAAGAGTGCATGATCGATGAGCAAATAATTAACACGTTGTTTAATGTACGACGATGCCTGTATTGTTTGGGGGGCCAATAACCACATCCCCGCCGGATCCCTTGATCTTTTTTGGCGACATGGACCATCCAAATGTCTGCACGCATGTGTATCGGGGCTGTTTGTGGCCCCCTCCAACCCGATTTTCCAAACAGCGAAATCGCATCAGGCCGTCACTCCCGTCAGCCGTGTCGTACGGACAAGTAGCACATTCCCACAGCCGGACGACACGTCTAATTCGAGTGTGTACAAAATGGGGCTTTATGCTTGAAATTAAGATTCAATGCATATGCATGGAGCTAGCCTTTAGGCATGGACATCTGTTAGTTGGTAGAAGCACTGGCTATGGAAGTTCCACGGATGGTAAGGTCAGGAGCGCCATGATGGGCCTCGGAGATGTGCTTCTAGGTTACCGGTTCTTTGGTTCAGAACCCGTCCGGGCTTTTCAAAATCTTTGTAATTAGTTCAGCTTGTGCAGGTGTTATATTTTCAATTTTTTCAACGAATGCATCAAGAAGCTTCAAGATACGAAAGACGGATAATGAGAAGTTGACATCGAAAGACTATAATAGAGTTCTTACTTGTGTTGAGTATGTTCTTTGTTTGTCTCCGTTCCGTCTATATCTATTGTAATTTGTTTTGTGAAAAAGTAAAGTCGGATCGTTGTCTAAAAACAAATTTAACTAACCAAGATATCATGGAATAAAAAATATGCGCCTCCTTTTCAAAAATGTTGGCTTATTAATTTGGTTTCGTTAAGGCAAGCCTTTCACCAAGAATTACTCTGCTAATATGTAGTTTATATGAAATGACACCATGATTATTGGCAAGCCTTTAAAGACGAATCTATTGGTATATATTTCATGTATGAAAAAACACATATTAATAGAGTTACCACTGTTGAAACCCTTGTCTTAACGAAACCAAATATGCCAACCTTTGCGAAAAGGAGAGAGTATATCATTAAAAAGTTCATTCCATGTATATTTTTCAAGCAAGGTTTTTTCAAAAAAGACGCATTTGTAGATTGAGATTCCATCTATAAGTCGCCCGAAGGGGAGATTTTTTATTGTAGATAATACACATTTAATTAACCAAATTATTGATCTAGAAACTCATGCAAGTCTTATAAACCTCGGCAGAGACCGTGCTCCAATTTATAGAGATCGTATTGGCGCTAACTAAGGTAAATCTGTCGTAGTTTCGATTCCCACATGGCCCGGAGAAATCGACACATGTTTTCTTCGTCTTCCAGCAGAACGGCACACAAATCTTTCACGTTTTCGTAGAAAAAACATGTCAGTGGCATGGAAAGGGATAATCAATCCAGTTATACACCGTGATAGGAAAGACAAGTCAACATGTGTAAACTCAGAGTTATGACTCAAGAGACCAATATGTGTAAACTCTTTTTTTTTTGCAGGAAACCAATACGTGTAAATTCAGAGGCATGACTCAAGTCAAGAGACCAATACGTGAATGGAGAGAGTAACAACAATTATTAAATTGCGAAAGCCAGTATTTAAAGTTGAGTCCTGTGCCTCTAATACCGTGTCAAGCTTTATACGCTTCCAACGCAACCAAATATCGATCTGATCTGATCTAATGAAAAAGTTAGTTAATCCACTTATGAAGTTCAACAGCCTGTATAGATTCAATTCGTGAGTAGTGAGACCAAAGAAACAGATAGCACTGCAAACTACTAGTACAAGACACTTGAATCCGATCAGGGCCGGCACGTATTACCGTTACACCCTCGGGGAATCGTGCCGGTTAGCTGTCATCAGCCATCAGAAGTTAAGAACTCGCTACGACTCCGTTACTGTGCCGCTCATCGGCTCTCCTGTCGTAAGCCTGCTCGTTCGAAATTCTTGGCACACACCTTGACCCGGTGCATATATGCATGCACGCAGTCGCTCATGCTCCGCGCGCGGCAGGAGCAGTGAGATTGACATGAAGCGGCCGGCCGGCCGGCCGGGGCGAGCCGGCATGCATGTGCCGCTGCCGGCAATGCGCACGCGGCGGAGCTCGACCAGGTTAATCACGTGGACTTTTAAACCATGGCTCTTACAGTATCTCGCAAATAATTGGCGCATTTATAGGACGGCGTCGACAACAGGGTTACAGCTTACAGGGCACCGCGGCGAGCAAGAACCAGTGCGCCCCGGCCGCCCGGCCCCCACGCGCGCGGTGGAGTCATCGTATTCCCCGAAATTGAGTGGGCTTGGTTTCGTTTGTCACGAGGGGCTGCTTGGATGGTGACCGGTTCTTGTATGGATGAGATCCAACTATTTGGCAAGCTAAAACTTCATTACTAATTCTAATTTATTATTTGGTTAAAGTTGGCAAATTTATGAGCAAAAAAATTCTCAACCAAATTTTTGGCAACCAATTTTTTTTTATGACCAGTATGTGCTAGAACCAAACAGCCCGACAGCTTTGCGTGTGGCCCGTGGTTACTAACTAGAGGAGGATGAATAATGGTGTGATACTGTCGTGTGGTCATCTCGGCACCGACGCCATGAATCGGTAGCTAGCAGGACTGCAGGGTGGAGGTAGTCAGCTGAAACAGCAAAGACGGGCTATAGCTCTTACTGATTTGGGACTTTTGGCCGCCCAAAACAATTCATGTCGTTCTAGGGACGTTCGAGGTAGTTGCGATTGCGGCACAGCGCCCCGCACTACAGTCTGCAGTTACGTGCACGGGAGTGTATGTCTTCCCACGTGTGGTCGACCTGGATTTCGCGAAAGCCTTTCACTGCTCCAGTGTCCTCCAGAAACAGAGGATGCCCTGTTCTTTTGGACTTTGTATAAAGGGCCTCTAGATAAGGGGACACACGCTGCTCTGACCGACAATTCGCCATTTCTAGAAACCCTGGAACTGTCAAACACGAATGATGCTACTAACACCAAAGTGCTAGCTGCGACTTCCACGACGCGCGACGACCCTTCGATGGCCAATCCGGCAACGCACGTACCACACTACCACGTGAGAATCGCCGAGCAGAGCATCATCCATGAGAGAAATGATGGTTAGATAAGATTGGGAAACGGATGAGGGCAAAGGGAAAAAAAAGGCAGATTCTTCTACCAACCTGTCTCCACAGGTAAAGCCACTGAAACACTGTTAATCTGCGTTAAACGTCTGACCTTTGCTTATATATGTCGACGTCGCCTTCTAGGCAACACGTGGAACCTTCAAGAGTAATCAGACCCGAGGAATGTATATACATGTCGACGGGTGAGAAGACAGAAGATAGTGGAAAATGTTAGTTGATGTGAAAAGGAGGACCAATTCCACAGCTTTCTAATCTCCCTTGTGATACTTGTTTTTTCTTTTCTTCTGAACGTCTCCCTCTTTTTGATAACTTCTGAACGTCTCCCGAAACTCAAAGTCTGAAAGAATCCAACAGTTTTTGCGCATGAAACATGGGAGTGGCCGATGGAGACTCTTCTTTTTTAGGGGAAGGCCGATGGAGACTCGGTTGGGCTTTGGGTGCTGGGCATCAATGGGCCTGAACGGCGCAACCTGGAAAAGAAGAAGAAAGGAGGCCGGGGGAAAAAGGGCCGATCGCATAAGTGGGCTTGCAGGTTGTGGCTTAAAGGACAGCCCAGGAGGCCTGATGGCCTAGTAGGGAAACGCTAAAGGAATGCGTGTGCGTGTGAGAGAGACAGAGCTGGGCTTTGAAGCACGTATGGGCTAACCACGATTTCCCCCCTTCCCACGACCCACGACCCACGGGCCACGGCGGGGGCGGGCGGGCGGCGGCGGCGAGACTCCAATTCAGCCACCAACACTTTCCCTGCCCGCCGCACGCACGCACGCACGCCAAGTGAACACCAGCGTCTCCGCAAGGAGCCCCTCTTCCGGCTAGGAATTTAGTCGAACACCAGCCCCGCCGGCGCCGGCGCAGCCATGCTCCTCACGAAGCCCCACCTCTCCTCCTCCCTGCTCGCATCCACGGCGCTCTCTAACCGCACCTCCAGCCGGAACCGCGTCGAGCCAAACGCCGCCTCCCCCTCCTCCCGCCGCCGCCTCCGCATCTCCGCCACATCCACGGCTGTTTCGCCGGCGGCGACAGCGCTGAGCCGCGTCGATGTGCTCTCGGAGGCGCTCCCCTTCATCCAGCGCTTCAAGGGCAAGACGGTGGTGGTGAAGTACGGCGGCGCCGCGATGAAGTCCCCCGAGCTCCAGTCGTCCGTGATCCGCGACCTCGTCCTCCTCTCCTGCGTCGGCCTCCGCCCCATCCTCGTCCACGGCGGCGGCCCCGAGATCAACTCCTGGCTGCTCCGCGTCGGCGTCGAGCCGCAGTTCCGCAACGGCCTCCGCGTGACCGACGCGCTCACCATGGAGGTCGTCGAGATGGTGCTCGTCGGCAAGGTCAACAAGAATCTCGTCTCCCTAATCAACCTAGCAGGCGGCACCGCTGTCGGACTCTGCGGAAAGGACGCGCGCCTCATTACGGCGCGCCCCTCCCTCAACGCCGCAGCCCTCGGATTCGTTGGCGAAGTCGCGCGCGTGGACGCCACGGTCCTCCATCCCATCATCGCCTCTGGTCACATCCCGGTCATCGCCACTGTTGCCGCCGATGAGACCGGGCAGGCCTACAACATCAACGCCGATACGGCAGCAGGAGAGATTGCAGCTGCGGTGGGCGCCGAGAAGTTGCTGCTCCTAACTGATGTCTCAGGAATACTGGAGGACCGTAATGATCCCGGGAGCCTGGTGAAGGAGATCGATATTGCTGGAGTGCGTCAGATGGTATCCGATGGGAAGGTAGCCGGTGGAATGATCCCAAAGGTGGAGTGCTGCGTGCGAGCCCTTGCTCAGGGCGTGCACACTGCGAGCATCATCGATGGGCGTGTCCCGCACTCACTGCTGCTCGAGATTCTCACAGACGAGGGCACTGGCACCATGATCACTGGCTAAGCTTGTCGATGCCTTTCATGGTATTTTCTTGTGCCTGGTCCCATGCAATTTATATTTATGGCAATGTAGGCTTGCCTCATGATTTCAATAAGACCACCTTCCTCACATTTCTAAGCGAGCAATATTGGTTGAGGTTACATTTTCTTCAATAGAAGTGACCTATGTTTCAAGGTGGTTTGCATTTAACTTGTCACACAAAGTAGCAATGCAAGAAGCCTCTTTAAAAACAATGTAGCAATGCAAGAACAATACAGCAAGTGTAAGTGCAGTTCACATGACATGAGTTGCAAAGATTGTAAACTGATGCATTACATATGAAACATACTTGTTGAAAGTTGATGTGATTCATGGGCAAAGTAGTTTTCTCCTTGAGTAAGGGAAGATGCCTAAAAGAACGATGACGGCTCATTCAGTAGGCTCTAATTACTAATGTAGTATTGCAAAATAATTCCTTTGCTTTGAAGTCACTAAATGATCACATGGTTTTAATATATTGGACGGGAGTATTGTTGGGACACAAATACTGCGAGTGCTAGCCTTTTAGACATTCTCAGTTGTCAAACTGTAATGGGCTAATGGCACAATGGAAGGAAAACAAGATAGGTCATGAGTCATGACTAGGGCCTGCTGTTACCCAAGCTGGCCAATTTATTTTAATTTCATGCCATGACATTCATGATTTTGATACTTAGTGTTAACATTTTTGTAGAAAACAATGATATACCTATAGTAGTTTCACACAAGTCTCTCATATATTTTACATATTTTGCTTTGAGGCTGGGTACTCTGGTGGGAGAAACCAGTGTGCCTTCATTAGGAAGCGGTGCATCCATGATAACTTCATGTTGGTCCAGCAGACAGCCCGGTACCTTAACCGCCTTCGGGAACCTCGCATCATGCTAAAGCTGGACATTGCCCAGGCTTTCGACTCCGTTTCTTGGGCCCTCCTTATTGCTGTGTTGCGGCATGTGGGGTTTGGGGCTAGATTCCGTGAGTGGATAGCCCATCCTCTTGTCCACTGCTAGCACTCGGATCCTGCTGAATGGGGAACCGGGGCCTCCGATTTGGCATCGAAGGGGCTTGCGACAAGGAGACCCGTTGTCACCCATGTTGGTGATCGACACACTCAACCGCCTCCTCTCAAAGGCTTTGGAGATGGGGATCCTCAGACCGCTCGCCCCTCGCCATTTATCCACTGCGGTGTCCCTCTATGCTGACGATGTGATCATTTTCTGTCACTCTGATCGCCTGGAGTTGTTGGCAGTCCGCCACATCCTGGATCTCTTCGGGCAAGCTTCGGCCCTGCGCGTCAATTTTGCAAAATGCTCGTTATCCCCGATTGGTTGTTCCGATGAGGAAGCCGCGGAGGCGGCAGCTACGATGGGCTGCCAGCTTGCCCCTTGTCCGGTTCGATACCTCGGGATACCTTTGGCGCTCCGGAAGCCGTCTCCGGAGGCTTTTGACCCCTTGGTCGATAAGATTGCTGACCGTCTCCCTTCTTGGAAGGCCGGAATGATGACTAAGGCGGGACGCCTGACTCTGATTAAGTCAGTCCTGACGGCCATCCCCCTTCACCAGTTGACGGTTTTGGGGCTGTACCGTAAGGTGTAGAAGAAGGTCGAGAAGATCCTTCGGAGTTTCCTCTGGTCGGGGCGGATTGAGGCTAGGGCTGGGAACTGCCATTGCAACTGGGCTAAGTGTTGTCGGCCGTTCTGTTTCGGTGGGCTGGGTATCCCAGACCTTGCCCGGGTGGCTGTGAGTCTGCGTACTCGTTGGATCTGGCGCATGAGATCTGATCCTCTTCGGCCTTGGCAAGGACTCGACCTTCAGTTCTCTCCCTTGGAGCGAGGCATCTTCTTTGCCTCTACCAAGATGGTGTTCGGCAATGGTACCACCGCCTTGTTCTGGGAGGACCGGTGGCTGGATGGCCAGGCCATCTCTGAGTTGGCCCCAAACCTTCACCATCTCGTTCCGAGACGCCTTCGGAAGTCCCGCACGGTGTGTGAAGCCCTTACGGATAGGCGTTGGATCTGTGATATTCAGGGGGCTCTTGACCCGTTGGCTCTTTGGCAGTACATTCAGATTTGGCGGAGGACTCGTGCCGTTCGCCTCTCGGACTCGGCTGATGTCCTTTTCTGGAGATGGACGACCGATGGCCAGTACTCTTCCATGTCGTGCTACCGGGCCCTATTCCATGGTGGGATTACCTCCGACACTTGGAAGCTGAACTGGAAGTCTTGGGCTCCTCCTCGGGTGAAATTCTTCGTTTGGTTGGCATGTCAGGACCGTTGCTGGACTGCCGAGAGACGGGCGCGCCATGGTCTGTCACAAGCGCCACACTGCGTGCTCTGTGATCAGACCTTGGAGACCATGAACCACCTTCTTGTGGATTGCCCTTTCTCCCGCTCTCTTTGGCATGAGGTGCTTTCGTGGATCCGATCCACTTGCGCCCCACCGACCGTCGGCGTCTCTTTTGCGGCTTGGTGGCAGGAGTCCATCCACTCTTCCCCTCCCACCGCGCGAAAGGGCATGGCCTCTCTGATCATGCTCACGGCGTGGTCTATCTGGAAGCATCGCAACGCCTCTGTCTTTGATAATGCAACCCCCAACCTCGCCTCCCTCCTTGACCTGGTCAAGTCTGATGCTAGGTGTTGGGCAAGTGCGGGCACTGTGGGACTCGGAGCGATTCTGCCGGCGGTTTCTAGTTAGGCGCGTCGTGTTGTATTTCGGGTGTGACCCTCTGTGGTCTTGTACATAAACTTCTTTCTATCAATGCATTGAGACACAAAGCTTTTGCGTTTTCTCGAAAAAAAATTATTTTACATATTTTTGACCGAGCATTTTAGATTATACAAGGCCTAACCTTCACTGTTTTAGCTCTTGACGTGGCAACTGTTTCCACGATTCCAACATTGCAATTCCAAGTAAAGCAGTTATATTTTAGCTTAATATTATCAGCTATCTCAAGTTTACACAGTAATTCTGTGTTGAGCTTTATCCTTTATGGTAGGCTGGTAGCTAAAAGGACATGGCATGATTCACTCAGTGCAGTAAATGGTACTCTGTATTTGCTTGAAATCACCAAATGATATATTTCAGCTCTGCACGTTTACCCATTTTATAGAACTACTTGCCTTGTCTTGGAGGCCAGGCCAGTTACATTCTTTAGAATTTTACGAGTCATTTCTCATTCTTCTTGACTACAGTTGATGCTTGTGGTGTATCTGATGAAATAAGAACTTGTTTAAAAAAATGAAGAACACTTATTTTTTTTTTCCTTCCTATAACTAATTAACTGCTCACTGCATCAAAGATAAATAAGCAGAGCCTGATTCACCAGCTCCAAAACTTATTGGGAGCCAAAAGAGTCTGAATGGAGTAATCTTGCAAATAAGCCATGAGCCAATGACTGAACTGCGAGCACTCTTAATGTTGCTATGCAATCAAGTCAAACCACAATTGTGTTGACAAATTCAACTTTGTCTTTGGCAAATACTGTATTTTGGTCCTTTGTCTTTGGCAAATATCATGAATGTCTCCTTAACTTCAGCAGAAGGCCTTCTGTTTCCTTGGTGTTGATTAACTAACTGGGAGGAATGATGCTCCATAGTCCATGCCACACAACTGGCATGTATCATCGTAGTACACTGTTGATTGCATATTTAGTGGAAGCACATTGTTCCAATGTTCTCAAACGAGTCAAAAGTTCATGCAAACTGTATTCCCACTCTTGCTCTCCTGCTGTAAATAGTTAAATATCATATAATTCCACGATTCATCATGTAATTGATTAGTCAAGAAAGATCCTAGTAATAAAAGAAGCAAACACAAGTACTTTTCCATTATATTCCACCTTTGTCATTTTAGCAGCACAATAATGTGTTGAACCATCTTAACATAGAGTGCATTCAGCATTAGTATCTTTTGACACATTGCTATTATAATTTCTCTCTCCTGTCCAAGTTGCCCCTAGCATTGGATCTCACTGTTAGCAGTGCTTGCACTGTGGTCTTGACAAAATTGTGCAGCATCTTTTACTTTATGATATTCAACTTTATCTTAAGTTTTGCTTTTTTTTATATATATTGCAATATTGATGGAAACAAACTGTGGGTACAAAACCTGTTTTAAAGTTGTGGAAACTGGAAAGTAACAGATCAGAAAACACTGTTCTTGCTGTTCAGCAGACTGATACATCTGCCCTTAGTGTTGTTTGTGTCTTACTCCATGATTCTATCCCTGTGTTAAGTGGGCTGCTTGCTAGTGTTCCTTTTGATGGCAAGCATTAAAATGATGTTCCTCACAGAAAGTTCCATCCGAATGACTGACAGTGATTTGAGAACATTTCCTTCTATGGTACTGAATAACACTTGACTCCCTGATTTGTCACCGAATAACTCTTTTTTTTGCGGGAAAAATAATAATTCCTTGTTCTTTACATGTCATCAGGTTTCAATTTTTCGTTCTTGTATATACAATTAGTTTGACCATTTTGACATTCTGGTATTTGTTTGTTCACGTGCTAACACATGGATAGAAGGAAGAAAGATAATTGAGACCCGATGCCATGGAAGAAATAAGGACTTTTATGTCAGCAAACCAGGAACTGGAGTTATGAAGTGTTAAAAGGAGTTTTTGGCATTCATCTATTTCTATCTGTACTCGGAATGGTGTACCATTGGTCCAAATAATAGATGTTCCTCTGTCTACAACTTCCACTTTATGCTTTTGCATCTTACTTGAAATCACGGATGCTGTATCCATTCTGCTTGAAATTCTTTCTAGGAATTTCCAAGCTAACTCTTCACCTTATTATTTTGATCCAGATTCTTGTATTTTGTAAGCGCCAGTCCAGGTGCAGAACTAAGTGCACTGTGATGAACTGAACTGTGAAACCAAGTGGATGGAGGAAAGGACTTTGATTTGGCACCGCAACTTCAAGGGTCAATTATGCTAGCCACGAGGATGGGGGAAACTGAGATAGCTGAGCCTGGTTTACTTTGCAGGCAACATTTCTTCTCTTTCCCTTCGACCACTATGGCATGGGCATAGTAAACTCCACTCACATCTCAAGGAACGGTGCCTTTTGTTTTCTTCAGTATTTAAGTACTGCATTTGTGGGTACTCTTCTGCGCTGCTACATTGTTCAATTTGTCGGATAAGAGGAAAGCTCTATTCTCTGTGCTAGTCCTTGCAGAATCTATTCCCCACTACGGTGCGCATTTTCCTTATCTCGTGAGACTGAATATTGGTACGGGTACTTTACTGCTCTGTTTATCATCTGTCGTATTGTCGTCAGTAGAGCACTTGAGTTCCTGCGCTGTTCCGTGTGGTACTCAAAACGGTTACTGCTACAATGTAACGGTATAAATTGTGATCTAAGGAGCATTTTGAGCTTGATATGGTTCTGCAGATATTTTATTTTGGCTGGTTTGTTGGTTAGCTCTGCGATGTCATAAGATTTGCAGCCTTAAGCGTGCATCACGTTCTTTACAAATTCAGCGTGCCTTTGAGCATCTATTCAGAAACCACATGGTGCAGGCAATCGTCTTATTTATTGCCTGGCACTGATTCTGATTTTCAGTTTCCTCGAGCGATGATACCATTGGCTGGAGACAGAACGGCAGGAAGGGGTGCTCTTAAACAGCCCCGTGGAACACTGGAACTGATCAACGACAGTGACCCAGTGAGTGTTGTTTTTCTTCTAGATGCGGTCAAAGTTGACGTCCTTTTCAAGCTTATTCTAACCTTAATTAATACATGGAATCACCCCAAAAAAAAAACAATTCAGTATGTGATCTTTTTTTTTAGCGAAGTATGTGATCTTCTAATAAATCTTGTTTTTTTTTCGAAACCGGAATAATAAATCTTGTTTTAAATCTACGTAGAGACACACTGGCAATTTTGTTCTACATAAGCAGATAGCCCAGAGCCGCATCAGTGATAACAAACAGCCCTTGGATTCCACTCCCAAAATGACAACGATTCCCTGACCAAAACCCTCCAAAACGCCCCGGAAAACCATTCACAGTTTCACAACCGCTCCGAATTTTCCTTATCTAAATGCTATTCATGCAATTATATTACTGAACGTCGATTCTTCCCATCAATAAAATCGAGCTTGTTACGATCATGTACTACATAGATTAAACCACGCGAATATCGAACAATTCCAAAGCCCGCTTTTCTGAAAGCTCCATAAGCGATACCAACGAGCGTTAATATTCGCTCCAGGGCCATAACGAGCCAAAAAGACTCGAAGGAGACCAAACGCCAAGCTAGCTAGACATGGCCATCTGCACGGTCGCAACCATGCACGCCGTCGTGCACCAGCGCCACCCTCTTCACCATGTCCGGCCACCCCGCCGCCGAGTCCGCCTCATCCGCGCCACGGCCGGGGCAGCGGCGAAGACGTCGTCGTGGGAGGCGGACACGCTGTCCAAGGCGTTCTGGGACTACAACGTCCTCTTCCGGTCGCAGCGCGCCGAGACGAGCGACCCCGTCCAGCTCCGCGTGATCGAGGGCGCGATCCCGCCGGACTTCCCCGCCGGCACCTACTACCTCGCCGGGCCCGGCATGTTCTCCGACGACCACGGCTCCACCGTCCACCCACTAGACGGCCACGGCTACCTCCGCTCCTTCCGCTTCAGTCCCGACCACGGCGTGCGCTACTCCGCACGGTCAGTAATCTCACGGGTCGCTTACTTTCACTTCGCTTCAACAATCAACAACATGACTGTATATGAGGCGATCGCGATGTGTGTTTGCTGCAGGTACGTGGAGACGGCGGCGAAGGCGGAGGAGAAGAGAGGGGCGTCGTGGAGGTTCACCCACAGGGGGCCGTTCTCGGTGCTGCAGGGCGGGCAACGGGTGGGCAACGTGAAGGTGATGAAGAACGTGGCCAACACGAGCGTGCTCTGGTGGGGCGGCAAGCTGCTCTGCCTATGGGAAGGCGGCACGCCGTACGAGCTCGACCCGCGGACGCTGCGGACCGTTGGCCCGTTCGACCTGCTCGGGCTCGCCGACCGCGCCGCGGGACGGCGGTGGAGCGGGCGGTGCCGGCCGTGGCTCCAGGAGGCCGCGCTCGACGTGGCCACTCGCTTGCTTCGCCCGGTTCTCAGTGGTGCGTAATCTAGCTACAGCTTATTACTAATTGGGTGCCGCACTGACCACTGAGCGTTCTTCGAGGTGATTTTGAGACCGAAGTGATGGATCTGACGCTTGTGCGCGTGGATGCTGCAGGTGTGTTCAGCATGCCGCCCAAGAGGCTGCTCGCGCACTACAAGGTCGACCCGAAGCGGAACCGGCTGCTCATGGTCGCCTGCAACGCCGAGGACATGCTCCTCCCAAGAGCCAACTTCACTTTCTACGGTATGCATCAATGCATGCGCACTCGCTCTCGCACATTGATTCGGTGCCCCGATCGACGCCACTCAGAGCCGGTGTCGCACTGTCGCCCACTCACAGATGTTTTCCTTTTGACGCCACGGCAGAGTTCGACGCCAGCTTCGCGCTCGTGCAGAAGCGGGAGTTCGTCCTGCCGGCTCACCTCATGATCCACGACTGGGCATTCACCGACTCCCACTACATCGTCCTCGGCAACAGGATCAAGCTCGACATTCCCGGTACGCACAAAAAGAACTCTTCACTTGAGAACGAACGATCATGTCTGGCGTAGGCAGGCTGACAATTTGGGCAGGGTCGATGCTGGCGATGACGGGCACGCACCCGATGATCGCGGCGCTGGCGCTGGACCCGAGCAAGCAGACGACGCCGGTGTACCTGCTGCCGCGCTCCACGGAGGCCGTGGCGAGCGGCCGCGACTGGAGCGTGCCCGTCGAGGCGCCGGCGCAGATGTGGTCGATGCACGTCGGCAACGCCTTCGAGGAGGACAACGGCCGCGGCGGCACCGACATACGGCTGCACATGTCCGGCTGCTCCTACCAGTGGTTCCATTTCCACAGGATGTTCGGTATGTCGGTCACGACGCAATTTGATTTCCACGCTACTGCGAGCAGTGCAATTGTTGTTTGTTGAGTGGCATGCCTGTTGCTGTAATGTGATTCTCGCAGGTTACAACTGGAAGAACAAGAAGCTGGACCCTTCGTTCATGAACGCACCCAAGGGCAAGGAATGGCTGCCTCGCCTCGTGCAGGTGAGGAAATGAACAGGGTTACAGGGGCACACAATTTCAATTTCACCACGACTTCGATTTTCTCTTGTGACTATAAATGACACTCGAGTTGGGTCCCTTCCTAAGGGAATTCAAATTCTAGTCAAAATCCAACAAGTTTCAATTAAATTCAGTCCAAATTCGAACGGGTTTTTGGGCCCTTTGAGAATTCGACTACTAAAACAGATGAACACCGAAAATTGCTTCAGGTAATTTTATCTTGTCCAATGCAGGTGGCAATTGAGCTCGACAAGAGAGGAGCAAGCCAGATATGCTCCGTCAGGAGACTGTCTGATCAGTGGACAAAGCCAGCAGACTTCCCGGCGATAAATCCAAGCTTCGCTAACAAGAGGAATAGGTTCATCTATGCCGGCGCTGCATCCGGTTCCCGCAGACTCCTCCCATATTTTCCGTTTGACACCGTGGTGAAGGTTGATGTCGCCAATGGGTCAACGAGGTGGTGGTCCTCCGAGGGTCGCAAGTTCGTCGGCGAGCCGGTCTTCATCCCGACCAGGGGAGGGGAGGATCATGGCTATGTTCTTCTTGTAGAGGTAAGAGAAACGTAAATGCAAGTACCAACATGCACTTTGCACTGCCTATGTTTGTATTCTAGATATTTCACTTTGTTCATCGATGTGGCATATATTGCTACTTAAGAAAGCACGAGTCACCTCAAATAGATGAATTACCCGCCCAATAAAGGATGTCTTAACTTTGATTAAATATGAATGCATCTATACAATAAGTCATGTCTACATACATTCAAATTTTGACAGACTTGAGACATCTTTTGTTAGATGAAGGGAGTATTAAAAAAAATGCATTTGCATCATTTGTTGCCTATTGTTCCTTTTTGCAGTATGCGGTATCCGAAGACAAATGCCACCTGGTGGTGTTGGATGCAAGAAAGATAGGGAAAAGAAGTGCGCTTGTGGTAAAACTTGAGGTGCCAAAGCACCTCACCTTCCCGATGGGATTCCATGGGTTCTGGGCTGATGAATGACAAAAATCAGAAGCATCCACTCTGAAGAGAATTTGCAGGCACCCAAACAGTCACTGGGCAAATTCTGATCGATTTTGAATTTTTGATAGGTGTAAAATGTAAAGCTGAATCCATTCTTATACGGTTATACAGCGAGCATTCACAGGATCTGGTCAAATCTTGCATCACTGATTCTTTTGATTGTGTTCACTTTCACAACTGGATAATAAGCACAATGCAGTTGATAAGAACTAGGAATGTGTAACACCATTAATACCATAACCCACCGGGTTATATATAGAATTTTCACTAAGAATCCTTGGCAGCCTTTGATGTTCTAGACCTGGGAACTAAGAATGACACCATCCTTGAACACAATCGTGGTTAACCCATAAGGAAATTACTATGACTATAACTGATCCTGTACACGAAATAACCACCAAGTGTGAAGTCGACGAATTGTTGTACTCACTTTATGCGAGCTATTGTAACCACAATGAAGACGAACACCGAGAGCATGAAGGACATTCTCACTAGATCGTCAGACAAATCGTAGTCCTTGCTCTGAGCTTGGAAGAGCGTGTTCACGAGCTGAAGTATCTTCTCAAGAAATTCCTTGATCTTCGCTTGGGTGTTTTCGAGAACCCACTTCATCATTCCAGGAGGGGAGCTGTGGCTCCCCTTGATATCAGTTTCCTTAGCTGAAATATAGGATAAGTTGCATGAGGTGCCGATTCATGCAACAAAATGAACAAAAGTTTGAAGGAACAGCTAAATAAGGTGATCTATTTTTTTGGAATAAGGGGCAGCAAGTGCTCCCGCTTTCATATAAAGAAACCAAGCTACAAAGTTGTTCAGGAATTCAGAAGTCTGCAACATAAAAGCGGCATACAAAACTAAAGGTTTAACACATAGCCACAGGTTAAACATAACCGAAGGGGCACTTCAGCAGCTAATTAGCTAAGAAACTACAGCAGTATTAGCTAAATAAGGTAATGAAATTCATAAAATCTCATGATCAAAAGATTTGTCTGAGGACATTTTTCATCCATACCAAATCAATATGAAGATGTACATAAGAAGTTTAACAAAAAGAAAAGGTCGCCTACCATCCTGGAAGGATTTCTTGAATTCTTGCACCACCTCGTTGTTCATGACAGCATTCCATACAGCCTTATCAGTTGACAAGGCCATAACCATTTTCTACATCAAGGGAGAAGAAAATCATGAGTAAATTAAGCAGGAAAAGTATAGACTTTTTGTCAGTTTCATGGTACTAAGCTATAAAAAGAAGTGGAGAATTTTATACATGTCGACCTACTATACCACTAGACTACTCAAATCAAGCAATATATATTCCACTAAACTACTCAAATCAAGCAACATATATTCACCTGCACAGATGAATCTTCTTTCAACAGCTGGAAAGCGTCCAGTACATTCTGATGCTCCCTTGGCAAAAGAGCGGTTGAGTTAAGGGAAACTGCGGCAGGTTCAGCGCAATCATCTATGTGCCCTAAGTTTACTAATTGGACAGGTTGCATCCCTGATGCATCAGGATCCGCAGCGAAATAGTTAACAATCATTCCGGATGAAGTGAGTCCTGAGATGGGCAGTGCGAGCACTTGTAACTCTAATGCATCAGAATCCACACCAGAAGGATTCTCAAATACCCTGCACATGACAGATCATTTGTTTAATTTGTTCTGATGTAATTAAGAAAAGATGCAGGCCATAAATTGCAATTGGACGCAACAAAAGATTACGAAAAGTGAATAAATCGGAGACCCAATTGCAACTCCAATCAGGCGCACACCCTTGAGCAATTTCACAAATACAAGCAAGAGTACTCTACAAGAAACGTAGCAGCATGATTGAAGCTCTGCTCATGACATCAACGTGATAAATCACGAAAAACTTTCTATCTAAATTACAGAATGATCAGGCCCTGAGAATGATCACGTGATTATTATAGTCAGCAAGTAATTATAGTATTTCCGATCAATCATACCTCGATGATCATCAGCAACGAACACCAGAAGTCATACTTTCAATCTAAGTAGATATATAAAGTTTTTTTTTTTCAAAATCAGTTGATAGATCAGGTATAGTCTTACTGCTGGATGCTTGCGACGGCAGCGCGGACCTCGTCGTCTGTGGGTGGGTCGTCCAAAACCACCCCGTACACGTCCGCCGCCCCCTCTGCCCCCAAGGTTTCGTCGCCCGCGGCGACGACCTCTTCCCAGTTCTCTTCGCCATCAAGGCGCAGGGAATCCCAGCTAGCGGCGGAGGCGATGGAGATGGTTGAGGACGGCGGCGGCGGCGAGGTAGCGCGCAGAGAGATTCCTCCGGTGCGTGCGCCAGAGCGGCCGGTGGGGGAGGCCGGGGTGAGGGCGATGCCGCTGCATAGGGGCGAGCCGGCGGCGCGGCTGGTGAGGCGGATGTGGTGCTTGGCCGGTGGGTTGCTCATGGCGGCGCCAAGGAACCTCACGGAAGAGTCGCTGCCTCTCCAGCTATTCTCCCTCCTCCTGTACACGACATGGACCACCATGGCTGGACCTTGTCGCCGCCGCCGCCGCCCGCTTCGCCCGTCTCGCTTCGCCTGAGGTGTTTGGTCTCTCAAAGCAAATCCGTAATCTGGAGTATAATTAAGAGGGGAGTTAGTTAGCGGCGATATTTGAAGCAGATCGGTTTGTTTAGGTATTTATGACGTGATGTCTTTCATTTATCTCCTTTATTTTTGTTTGGGAAAGGGATCATGTAAATACTAGTATTAACTATTTGATGTTAAAGTGTCTTTTCAACAATATTTACTATACCTGACGCTGTCAGATGTTCCTTTCGCTTGCCGAATAAGAAAAAAAAGAGGATAATTTCTACGTGTCTCGAATGTGTCTGGACGCTTTTCACTGTGTGTGGGTCCAAAGGATATGTGACCCCACGTGTTAACGGCCTGTGTACATGAGCTCCTCGTACTGCGTTTGTTCACGGGAGCAAATTCTTTTCTGAAGCAACAATCGGGTTGTGTAATTGTGTTTGTGATACCAACTCCTGCGTGCCGCCCAAGGCTTTTGTGCTTCCTTATTAGTTTAGCCCATGTTCTTGTTCAGACTCATCAGAATATCAGATCGCAATTGGTACGAAGGAATCACGGCAGGAAGCTGTAAAAAAAAAAGGAATCATGGCAGGAACGATCTGAAGGCCGAAGGAATCATGGCCGGAGGGTCTCTCTGTATCGCAGATACGGGGTGCCGGTGCGTGTTGGACGCGGCGTCGTCCAAAGTTCGCACCGTAACGCGATAACGCACCGAAACGAAGGGCGCGCCGGTCTCCGCGGAAACCGGTCGAGTGCGAGCGGGAGGTGTGCATGCCGCCGCATGCGTAGATTTTGGCGGATTCACAGTGAAAGAGAAAATATAAACGAATCGAGAGATGATCAAACAAGCCAGAAACTGAGCAGAACTCGGGTGGAATTGGAGAAGGTCTGAGACACGGGAGAAATAGAAAAACCTATTTTAAACCCTGACTTCGTAGACAAAGTCTGAACCTTAACCTTCTAATTCCTGAATTTCGAACTCTGGCGTTACTGATCCCGGTTAATTAATAAAACATTTAATCCCAAAAATCGTGTTTGGTTGATCGTTTTTGTTAACATGGTTCTGTGATTGATGAGTAGGCTTACAGATTCTCGTGATTTGCGTCTATGTCACTACTACATAATGGATCATTAGTAACGGGCGTAAAATGACATCAGTAGCGGACGTCGCACCCGCCGCAACCTTCATGCCAGGAAGTGCAAAATAGTGGCAAGGCACCCGTTACTGATTGGGCGCCTCATCACCGCCACACACCTGACACTGATGGGACCAGGAGAATATAAAAATAAATCACAAAAACAAATTGCAGCCTTGTCAAAGCTCCGCCGTTGCTGCTTCGGGCCCCACGTGTGACCCTACGCCTCCAGGCGCCAACGGTTCACCATACGGATTTTCTAGGAATAAATGTCTTAATTACTTAGTATTTGTAAGGTTAGGGTTCAAAATCCAATTATTAAGAGGTCAGGGCTCAATTCAGACTTTGCCTAAAAATCAGGGTTTAATGTAGAAATCCTGACCGGGATCATCTTTTTCTTAGCGTGCCAAACAACTTTAAGATCATAACTGACCGGGATCAATAAAGTCAGGGTTCTGATTTCAGAAATTAAGAAGTCAGGGTTCCTGATTTCATGTCAGGACGTGGACTTGATCGGAGGACGGATGGCTGTGTTGAACAATTACCATATCAATGCGGTGTGTACATTATTTAGCGGCAGAAAGAATGTACAATATTGACACAAATTACATGAAGCCAGGAATAGCAGTGTTCGACGGCTCCGCGGTAGATAGGGATAGCGTGTACACATTCATGACATGGCATGCCGTTGCTAGGTCGGAGGCATACGTGTGTGCAATTATCCAGGCACACACGTCACATGCTTCTCGCTTCACCGGCGAACATCTCTTTCTTTTATATATTTTCGTTAGCTTGCTTGTTGCAATTTCCCTCATCACCAAGAGAAAAACTTACAAAGCTTTACATAATTCGGAAACAGAAATTCAAATATATGCACAATCATACGCACAACATTCCTTGAACGCTACGAGTGAAACAAAGGGAATACTACTAGACTAGACTGTGTTAAGAAGAAGAACGAAAACTACTGGACTCACGCAACGACCGTTTCCACGCTACCGTGTCGCACCTCGTGCGGCAGCGGCTCGGGCGCGGACGGGAAGACGAGATTCTGGTGCACGAGGGCCGCGACGGCCGCGCCGATCATGGGCCCGACCCAGTACACGGCCTGGTTCTTGAAGTCCCCGCTGACGACCGCCGGCCCGAAGGACCTCGCCGGGTTCATGGACG
Source organism: Brachypodium distachyon (assembly GCF_000005505.3). Classification (NCBI taxonomy): domain Eukaryota; kingdom Viridiplantae; phylum Streptophyta; class Magnoliopsida; order Poales; family Poaceae; genus Brachypodium; species Brachypodium distachyon. The sequence continues at coordinate 21,051,650 of NC_016135.3, forward strand.
CGCCCGTGAGCGAGCCCGCCGCCAGCACGCACGCGCCAGCCACCAGCCCGACCACCAGCGAGCCCATCGCCGTCGTCGCCAGCCCCCTGCTCCTGCCGCACGCGCGAGGGTCGGCTGCCACGTGCACCGCGTACACGAGCATGAACGTCATCACCCCCTCCACGATCGCCGCCCCGAACCCCGTCATCTCCACCGCTATCCTCGTCGTCGGCACGGCCTGAAACATGACATTTCGTGCAATGTGAACTTGATTTGAGGGTAATTTAGCAGGGATGTTGATGTAGTATAAGAGTACCTGGCCGGCGGAGAAGTAGTGGAGGACGAGGCAGGCGAAGGTGGAGCCGAGCAGTTGGCAGGACCAGTAGAAGATGGCGCTGGGGACGGCGATGTGGCCGCCGATGGCCAAGGCGAACGTGACGGCCGGGTTGACGTGGCCGCCGGAGACGTCGGCGGCGATGAAGACGGCCGCGAAGAGCCCGAACGACTGCGCCACGGCGGTGGCCACCAGGGACGACGCGTCGGACGTCACGTCGGGCGTCAGCATCCCTGCAGCCAAAACGCATTCCCAACGAAGAACGCACAGTGAGTGAAACGCATGAGTGCGTGGCATCAACGAACTCACGTATCGAGTGTCGGACTTACGGGCAGACATGGCGGAGCCAACGGCGACGAACACGAAGAGGAACGTGGAAACGAACTCGGCGAGGTAGGACCGGAGCGACGCCGCCGAGAAGCAGTGCTTCATGTGCGCCCGGAGGTTGGACGCCATTGCAGGAGTTGGATTCTCTGTTGTCTACGCAGTGGATTGATGAACACAGGTTTGCAGGGTTGAATTCGACAGAGTTCGAGAAGTTTATAAAGCGGGAGAAGGGACGCGACAGTACAGCCAACCGGCGCCCCCGCGCCAGGGTAGTTTCCGGCGGTTGCCGCCGCCCGTTGCAATCCAAGTTCACAACCGTCGTCAGACGGGCAAACGCACGTGTGGTGTGCGTCCGTATCAGATAACGTTACACGCCTCCAAGAATCTGAACATGCTGAAACGAACGAGCGGTTGTCTTACAAATTTTGGCCTTGCAAAACACAAATTCAAACAAGAAGGAGCGTGGCGAAGATGAAAATTAACAGCAAAGGAAGGTTCGGATCATGTGGTATCTTCACGGATACTCCTGCTGGGCGACCGGCTGGTACGAGGCGATGAACACGTCGCCGTAGACAAGCCCGGCGAGGCCGCCTCCGATGAGTGGGCCGACCCAGTACACCCAGTGGCCGGAGAAGTCGCCAGCCGCGACGGCCGGGCCGAAGGAGCGGGCCGGGTTCATGGAGCCGCCGCTGAAAGGCCCCGCGGCCAGGATGTTGGCGCCGACGATGAAGCCGATCGCGATGGGCGCGATGGTTCCCAGGGACCCCTTCTTCGGGTCCGCCGCCGTGGCGTACACCGTGTACACGAGCGCGAAGGTGATCACGATCTCCATCACCACGCCCTCCATCTCGCTGATGCCGGCCACGGCGTGTCTCGGCATGGCCTGCACATAAAGAACTTCAGAGTCACTACGTGGCAAGATTTGTTATTACACTTGGGCGCGTGTGAGGTAGTGGCAGTGTGCGTGTGCCAACCTGGGTGTGAGTGACAAACTGCAGGAGCAAGCATGCCACGGAGGCACCGAGCAGCTGGGCGACCCAGTAGAAGATCCCGGTGAGGATGGTGATGTGGCCGCCGACCGCGAGGCCGAAGGTGACGGCGGGGTTCAAGTGGCCGCCGGAAATGTTGGCAGCCATGGCCACGCCGACGAAGAGGGCGAACGCGTGGGCGATGGCGATGGCCACCAGGCCAGACGGGTCCAGGGCGCCACCCTTTGTGAGTTGCCCTGACCACGAAAACCAATTTACAGTTAGCGATGGAGTCTCAGGGGAAGAAGTGTTTGAAACAGCCGGAGAAGCTCACTCACCGTAGGCAATGGCGGACCCGACGCCGGCGAACACGAAGAGGAGGGTGGCGATGAACTCCGCGACATAGGATCTGATGGACGTGACGCTGAACGAGTCACCCAAGCTTCCAAATGCAAGCTTCACCATCTTTAGCTTGGGTTCTTTCTGTGGGGCAGTAAAAAGGGTCTTGAAGGTTCAAAGGCTTATCTGGTTATACACTGATCACTGATGCAAGGTGCTCCCTCTAATTAGTCTCCTTTTATACACGTGAGATGCCCCTAATGACTCGATGCCCTGCCTAAATTAGGCAATACAATAGTAAGGGCGGTGCTAAATAATCATCACCACAGAGTTGATGATACAAACATTAAATGTATTTTGTGGCTGATTTTGGCCGACAACCTGCCCTACTTTGCTAAACTTTTGTGTTTATTGTGATCATTTAGGCACGAGACACGTTATGATACACAACAAGACAATGAGGAGAAAGAAGCCATTGGATCATATGATGTTATCTCATCTCCTGCTTAAAGAAATCAATGGCGGTGCATCCGAACGGCCGGCTGAACTGTTGTGCTTACTGCACTAGTACTTCTCTCCTGGCATCTCATGAAATTAGATGACATTATTCAAAGTTTAGAAAGGATGAAATCATTCAAACTTATGAATGTTATTTGAATTTACCTTTTTCTTTTCTTTCTGAATGTCACAGTTCTTACAAACACTACAACTATACTGGAAGTGATTAGTTGGTCGATTGTTACTGAAGTGTTCGATCATATACAGGAGTTGGTTCTCCTGCAGCAAAAGGGATTGCCCCCCCTTTCAGTAATTTGATAATAGATAATACTAGTACGTGTAACTTGATAGAGTATAGCAGATCTGAAATTCAGGTTCCCAAAGTCTCACTAAATACTGAATTGTGTGGAGATTCAATGAAGATCCATTCTCATTCTTCATTCATGTAGAAGATGTGATAAAAAGCGCAGTCTAGAGGAAGGTTGGGTCAGTGATTGTGTCAGGAATCTAATTAACATCCTCCACTTGGAGTAGGTGAAGCATACAAGATTAAATATAACAAGCTTGGCACAACAATTGAAAATTGCGCAATATGTAGTGTGGTACAAACTCTTTAAGTGTATCATATCTACTTTTCCTATCGGAATGGCCTTTTAGAATAGATGGTTCTTAACATGATATCAGAACTGCGGTTTTGAGTTTAAGTCTCGATCCTCCCCTGCATTTTCCCAATTATTATTCACGCTTATGTCGGATGTGAACGGGGTGTTAAGTGTATCAAATCAGTCTTTGGGTATAAATGGTCGGTTGCTACATTTTAACGCAAACAATGAGCGGCAATGATTTTGTTAGATGTCTTGGTAAAAAAAATTGATTTTGTTAGATGAGCAGAGACGATGAGACCAAAACAGCCTTTCTTTTTTATTCCATCCTTTGTGTGCTTCCTCATTTCAGTACTTTTTTTTAAAGATTTTCCACGGCAATATTTTGTAGAGTTTAACTTCGGTAAGACTAAGGTTAATTGGGACTAAACACTGAAGGGCTTCTGTAAAAAATGTTAATATACTATGTAAGAACCAATGCAACTTGCAGTTTCTCTGTAAGGTGCAATAGTAATAGTCTACTTTATTTCATAATTCCTACAGTACTAATCAATGATATCAGCAAGCATGTCCATACTTAAGACCCATGTTTCTTAGGCATTTGCTATTGATAAGTCGCAGTTTTTTAGTTAGAGATCAATCACATGTTAGCCATTGAATCTTAATCGGACGATAACAAATGAGAGATGAGAGAATGGGATGACCCTCAGATCTTAATCCAACGGCTTTGAGACGTCAATTAATATGTAAGGTTCATTTATTAAAAAACAGACGATTTGGAAATAGACACACCTATTTCTTATTATAGTGGTTAGCACTTTTGTCTGGTCCTATGGGTTCAGAGCCTCAGAGCTAATAATGAGTGAGGTGTCATGGACTGTTCTCTTCATTATCCAAAACGGATCATCGTGTTCATACATTAGAGAATACGGATGATTTCTTTTCGTATTATTGTAACCTTTCAGCTTGACACAAGGCAAGCACATTGCAGTGTAACTTTCATCTCTTCAGTATTGGGGAATGGGGATATTAGGGTTAGTCTCAAATTATTTCTTTTCGAAGAAAACTTTTCCCTCAAATTGTACAATAATGAAGCAGCTCCTTAGTCTTTTTCACATTAGCTCCATTCTTCACTCACCTTCCAAGCCATTATGCGAAACTTTGAGTCAAGAAGCTCCATTTCTTGCAGCAAGTTGGCTGGAATCCTATCCTTGGGTCTCCACCGAACCAAGGCAAGGTATCATAGGACGGCCTACCTGCTCCTATTTCTACTCAGCTAAATGCATGGATCGAAGTCGAACTCACAGAAGCTGAGCACCAGGAGGGCTTCATTCTTAAAGACCGTCCTCTGCTTATATACAGATTTTCGCCAAAAAAAAAAGGAGAGGTAACGATGATGCTGTCTAATCCTCTTCTCCAGCGGCTCGCAAGATGGTGCCCGTGGGTGCTGAGAGACGAGCCGAAGCAACCCGTCAAAGTTCTCGTCACCGGCGCCGCAGGTACGTAGCCCAATGTTCAGAACCTCGGACACTGAAACAACCATCCCAACCTGTCATTGCGAAGCTGTAAGTTGAAAACTGATCAGGACTTCAGAAGGACAAGAGTACAAGACCTCATAATCTTCCTTTGTCTGGACTGTTTTGCTTGCAGGGCAGATCGGGTATGCCATAGTCGCAATGATCGCGAGGGGCCTGATGCTAGGGCCCGACCAGCCGGTGATCCTCCACATGCTCGATCTCCCGCGTGCCGCGGAAGCCCTCGACGGCGTCAGGATGGAGCTGATCGACGCCGCGCTGCCTCTGCTCAGAGGTGCCGTTTGCATCATCTCGATCCACTTGCACTTTTCAGCTTCCTAGCTAGCTGAGTGCCTGAGTTCCGAGGCGTTTGTGCGTCGCCTCACGTGTTTAGTACTACAACATACAGTATTTTGTTGCAGGGGTCTTGGCGACGAGCGACGAGGCCGAGGCGTTCCAAGGCGTGAGCGTGGCCGTCTTGATCGGCGGGTGGCCGAGGAAAGAAGGGATGGAGAGGAAAGACCTGATCGCCAAGAACGTCTCGATCTACAAATCCCAGGCCTCTGCTCTGCAGCAGCATGCTGCCCCAAATTGCAAGGTGACGCGCCGGCACGGTTAATTCAAAGGGTATACTAGCTTAGCTAATTGCATCAATTTGTTGCAGGTTGTGCTGGTGGCTAACCCTGCGAACACAAACGCGCTCGTCCTCAAGGAGTTCGGTCCTTCGATCCCCGCCAAGAACATCACCTGCCTCACACGGCTCGACCACAACCGCGCCCTGGGCCAGGTCGCCGAGAAGCTCAACGTGCACGTCGGCGACGTCAAGAACGCCATCATATGGGGGAACCACTCCTCGACCCAGTTCCCCGACGCCAGCCACGCCACTGCCAGGACTGACCTCGGCGAGAAACCGGTGAAGCAGCTCGTCGCCGACGAGAAATGGTACTTCGCACAAGTACAATTTTGCTACTCCCTCCGTTACATAATTTTTGTCGAAATATTACATGTATGTAGATGCTTTAGAACAAATTTGAGACAAGAATTATGAAACGGAGGGAGTACGTTTTTCGAGTCTACACGCACATTTTACACCGTGGAGATCCCCTTTTAATTTCTTGTGCGCATTGCCAAGGCTGAAGGAGGAGTTCGTCAGCACCGTCCAGCAGCGCGGCGCGGCGGTGATCAAGGCGCGGAAGCAGTCGAGCTCGCTGTCCGCCGCGAGCGCGGCCTGCGACCACGTGAGGGACTGGATCCTTGGCACGCCAAAGGTCACTCCTAGACTATCTGCCTTCTCGTCCGCATCTCTTCTTCTCTAGCAGGTCTAGCACTATAAAGTTGTTCGTCAGTAAAACCTCAGCCTCTGGCTTTGATTCTCAATTCTCAGGGTACGTGGGTGTCCATGGGCGTCTACTCTGACGGCAGCTATGGCGTCCCCGAGGGCCTCTTCTACTCCTTCCCGGTGACCTGCGAGAAGGGGGAATGGTCTATCGTGCAGGGTGGGTGATCTTCCGTCCTTTCCAAGTTGACTGCATCTCATTTGCATGGCAGCACCATGGTCTTTTGACACAATCTGTTTCTTCGTTTCAGGTCTTCAGATTGACGACTTTGCACGCTCCAAGATGGAGGCATCGGCGAACGAGCTCGAGGAAGAGAAGTCCATTGCGATGAATATTCTCTGATCTGGAATAAACCACTTGTTTCACTGGAACAAAGCTGTGCATAGGATGGAACTACGGCCTCACGCTGAAGTGGACCTTCAGTTAGACCTTGTCGCATGACCCAGTCAATAAAGGTTTCATATACGCGCAAATTGCCTTCCATGTCAAGATATTGCAAATGCACGTGTGGAGAAAAGAAATAAATTGCATGCCGAGATGGTTGTCTTAGCTCAATATTTACAAGAACACACTGTCGTTAGTGGTATCTTCAAAGAATATAAAAAAAAAGTGGAAAATGAACAAACTACAGGTAAGCACAAAATCCTGAATCAACATTGTTGACTGCACAACATATTCAAAACAGTCATGTATACATCACAATTACAGGAATCATATATCTCGAGTTAGTAATTCCTTACCATGGAAGTTTCTTTGATTTAGATAAATAATTAGTGAAACAAACTGGAGCTGCAACTCTGCAACTTGTTTCTCATATCCGTGAACCACCAGGAATTACCTGTACCGTCAGCATCTGTTTCATTTGCTCCAGACCGTAAATTCCGTCGTTTTTTCTTTCACCATTGCAAATATTTACTTTCCAAATGCATGATGACCAGGCTCAGTTAATCGCTCAGAATTCTCTAGTTGTATCTACCTCACCTGAGCTGCCAGGTTTTCCTTTTGTGTCGTAACTGATCTGTTCACTGGTATTCTTTGGCAGATGCAAGACGATGGCATTTCATGGAAATCATCTCTGCCATGTCTTGTATCATCTGGCTCCCCCATAAGACCCCTCTGGATTTTCTTAACCTTACGTGAAAATACGTCCCAACCCATTCGATTCCGTGCCTGAAATAGTGCATTGAGCTTTTTCGCGTTTGGGCGAATAGTTCTCTTGTGCCCCATGTATCGCCTAGATTTGAAGGAGATAAAGATGGTTAGCATATTAAAAATAGAATCAGACAAGTATAAAATGAACAACCGGCAACAGATACAACTTATGCAAAGCATACTAGGTAGTACATTTATCACTAAGGCTAAAATTAAAGATAACTAGGATGCATGCAAGAGTGGACCATACCTCAAAGGCTCTTGTTTGCACATGCTACAATATAGTTTTGAAATGTATATTTTAGGTAATTCAAACATATCCACAAATAGAGGGGTGCATACCTTCGTCCAGCTAAAACCTTCGCCATGTTTCCATTATTGTTTGTAACAAAAACATCACTCTCATCACATACAATGAAGTCAATTGCAGCCATCCGTGAAGAGAAAGAAAGGAATGGTTTCAAATCGTCCCCAACAAGCATCTCCTTGGTGTAGAAGTTTGGAAAGAGTTCCCGCAGAGGTTTTAGAGTTTCTTCTCCCCCATATATTTCTCCAGAAGCAACATACAGGTAAGTGTCATTGCCAAAACCAAGAGCACGGAGCATTAAACCAATTTCGTGAGGAGTCAACAGACATTTCCCCCTATTGCGCTCATCCTCGGCACTCAAATCCTGCTAGGAATCAATAATTGTATCATTCAAAGATTGCACTAAAAGTCACAGATTCTTCGCGAGATCAAAATTTGCTGAACTTTGCATCTTGCTTGAGCTCTGAGATAGCTCTGTCATAACTCTAGTTTTGCTTACACTTTGTGGAACTGTTTGCACTGGTCTTACCCCAGGTTTGAAAGAATGGGGCCGGGGGCTTTGCCCCCTGATCATCTAAAAAAAGCTTGCAGTAAATGTGTCACTTGACCAAAGTTAGACCACATGAAACATTAAATTGGGAGCTATAATTTTCTAGACACGTTTTTTGAGGGAAATCCCCACTATGCACATTATTGTAGGTGCAAAAGAGAGACACAAATCATGACAAGTGGTCCTCAGTTTATGAAATATAGGCCTTAGTTTGACTCCCGAGTCTGAACTTTGACCATAACATTTTGGTACAATATTTTGTTAATTGTTACAAAATCATAATCTTAAGTGCTCTGACTGCAGAATAAATGGTGTCAATTTTGTGCAACAAAACCCACACATTGGTTGATTGATTATTGGTCAAAGGTTAAATTTATGCTGTCAAACTATGCCGTGGATTAAAAAATGAGGGAGTACAAAAGTAAATAATCTTAGTTATCAACTCATATGTAAGGAACATACGACAGGGAGATCTCACCAAGTTTCAGAGTCTTACAGGTAATGTATCCCATCGTTTCCGAATTTCAGCCAGTTCCTTTCGTTCTTGCTCACCACCACCGTAGTAACAGCCAGAAAATGCAAGCATGTCAGGTTCAAACCTAACAAGTGAACCAAAAATTATGTTTAGTAAGCATGTGAACTTTCAGGGAAATCTTCAAATTTTCATTTTGAAAGCAGAAAATTAACATAAAGAAGTAGGAAATTACCTCAAATGAATGGCAACATATCGTGAACTCATGAATCTCAGCTTCCATACCAATTTCTGGCCCAGAGTTTGTATGTCATTCGTAAATCTTAAAGCATGGAAGTTTACTCGGCAACGAAGCTTCTGCAATTCTTCATCAAGCTCATTGGAAAGCCGATAATCAAACTTAGTTAGTTGCAACGCCTACAAAAAATAAATTAGTTAGGTACTTAAGTTCCAGGCAAGTGCGGTAGCATTCTACATATTAAAATAATAATATAAATAACTAATAGAGGCTCAGATTTATTCCATATGTGTTTCCATTTAATACAGCTTTTAACACACATGTTGGAAAAGGAAAATAAGAAGATATTACATCAACTAAGAAACAATGCAGCCAAGCTGATCATGCAATGTGTAATGTTGCACCATCAGTTGTTTAGCTTGACACTCAATTGATTACACTGAAAAAGATGCTCAGTATGATGGTTATCTTGAAATAAAACGAAATAACGAGGAAGACAGAGATAAATCTACTAATCCATGAATACATGCAATTGACAAGGGAAAAAAAAACTAGCATTAGGTACTTGATCAATATGAAGCAAGCTTCACCAAGTTCCAAACAAGGGTGCTGGTCAAGTGGTCTGGTAGGCTACTTACTCGCCTTCGCATCAGGATTGGTAAAACTTCGTCAATGTAAAACTCAGGCATGGATTTTCTAGGTGCACGCATAGTCCACGGGAGTTTATCCATTGATGTCATCACCTCATAAGGGATCCTTTTAACAACAGTCACATCCTTTGATAGGTATGAAATGAACCAGTCCGCATCAAAAATGTCAGAGAACTCACTGCATATACACGGACAGTATTAGGAAAAGTCTATTTTTCAGGGCCAATCAAACATAGAAATTTTGATGTAATAACGAATTCTCAAGTCACCTGTCATCTTTCCAGAACGAGCGATGGTCTAACTCAGGTAGAACAAGTGTGGCATTCAAAATCCAGGCAACAATAACAGCATCTGTTATCTGAAAACTGAAGATCATAATGGTAATACAATGGATAATAATAAAACAAATCAATTACAAGTTGAAAGAAAATTATACCCCTATGCGCTGTTGGTTTAGGCCCCCGCTAGTAGCGATCAGCAAGTAACCAGTAGAAGCGTTCTCCGGCACAGCAGCTGAAAGATGAACATTGAGAATCTTGACATTGTAACCATTATAGGTCTTCACAATTTTATTTTAGAAGGGGGAAAAATTATTGATTAATTAGACTAACATCTTAATCTTGGGCTCCTCCGACTGCATCCGTAGTAAAAGCTGGAATACCTTGATTTCCAAATATCAATGGGTTCGTTGTTTCTAACCTTCACATTATCAGCATGGTAGAGCAATTGATTAGCACATAATTTATCTCATCATCTTGGCAATACAACGGGAACTGGACAGATAACTTGCAAAGAATTATGCATACACAGTGACTTTTAAAAATCCCAACCCCCAAATTAACTTTTTTATTGGTTGGTTCATTAGGAAAAATATGCATATCCGACCAAAAATGAGCTCTTCACTCAGTTTCTTCCCATTGATGCTAGGTTACGATGTGGCAGGTGTTTCTTTTTACAGGAACCACACTGAACAAATCACGTAAAACACAAGCATCCCCTCTCAATTCCATCGAATTATACAGTAAATCATCCAGGTTTCCACCAGTTACCTGATTGGACCGCCACCGGCTCCGTATCCGCGACCAGTCGGCATCGGTGACGATGTGTCCGGTGAGGAGTGATACGAAGCCTAGAACGAACAGTGCCGTGCCCAGGAACACTGGAGAAGGCTGTGCCCTCCTGGCCGTCTTCGGTGAGGCGGAGCCGACACCGGAGTGTGGCTTCGTCGAATCAGGCTTCCTCCCCATGCCCCGCCCTTATCAGCTCGCGCCCCACGGAAGAATCCTGGATGCAGAAACGGCAACCACGGCGCTGCCCCCCGGCCGCCGGAGTGCGAGCCGCTCCGCTAGATCGTGGAGGCGCGAGAGCTCGCGGAGGGTGGTGCGGCCATGGCGAGCGGAGGAAACAGTCGTGTGAACGGGGGAGCGGAGCGTGCCTGGGCCACTCCCCAGGGCCCCACACTCCCACAGACAAATAAAGGCAGAAAAGGAGGAAAACGCAATGAGCTTTTTTTTTTCCTAGACGCTAAGACGTGCAGCTGCACTATTTGCGTTGTTCGGGCGCACGCACTCGACGACGGTCCGATCCGATCCGATGGTTCAACATCTGGTTCTTTTGTCCTGATCCCACTGACCCGTACGCAATACGCTTGCCCCTTTCTCCTCCTCCGTTCTTCGTTTTTTCTCTCTCCCTTGCCCCGATCGTTTTCTCCTCCGGCGGTTGTTAGTCATGGCAGATTCGCTGCGCCCGCACAGGCCGTGACCAGCCACGGCCGCCCCCAATCCCCTCGTTCTCCGTCGTCTTCCCCGCACACCCGCCTACCCTTCCTCCTACTCGGGCACTCGGCAGACAGCGACGCCGTCCCGATCCGGCTCCGGATCAACCACCCCTAGTCCTCCGCCGCCTCTCCGCAGACCCGGTTGCACCTCGTCTTCCTCCTCAGCAGAAGGTGATGTCGGTCGCTGTGCTGCGCGCGAGGTGCTCCACGGCCATGGCCAGTTGGGCGCCGGTAGTGCCAGCCAGCCGCAGCGGGACCCATGTCCTCCGCCGTCTTCCCCACCCCAATCTGCATCGAGTTAGCCACGATTTCGTCGGCCGCTAGCCGTGGCAGGCCCTCGTCTCCAGACTATAGCCGCCTCCTTCCCGACCCTCCTACCCACCTCCTCCTTCTCGGCAGCGGCAGCTGCAAGCGCGTGAGGCGCTCCACGGCAATTTCATCCTCGGGGGCGTCGAAGACGAGGGCCGCCGGGGGTGGCATCCCAGAGTTGGCTAAGCTGCTTGGCTGCGTAATGTCGTAATCACTTGCTCTTATTTGCTTCCGTTGGAGATTAGTTATCCATGCGGTGCCGCTGCTAAAGTTGTGTGACCGTGTGATTTTTCACTGGTGAGGTCATGCATATGCTGCTCTTGTGGACCGAGGAAGTAGATGCCTTGGCTCAGTTCTGCAATCTGCATATAATTTGCATACTAATCTCCAGTGAAGTATCAGCAGGTGTGGTAGGTAAAATAATGCCACATTTTACTGGATCTTCCCACTTTTTTTCCACTCTTTGGAATTATGTATACTTTAGTTTGTACCTTGATGTGGGTCCAAAATTGACGCCCCACCCAACAGTAGTATCATGCCTGAATACAAAGTTGCTAAAATTTGTAGTTAGTTGCAAAACTAAATCAAATAGTTGCTTGATGTTGATCCAAAGTTACTGCACCTCACACAAAGGTAGGATCATGTCTGAATGCAAAGTTGCTAAAATTTGTAGTTAGTTACAAAAATAAGATAAATACTCGCTTAATATTGATCTAAAGTTGCTGCCCTCGACACAAAAGGTGGATCCTGCGTGCATATAAAGTTGCTAAAATTTGTAGTTATTTGCAAAATTAGGCCAAATAGTTGCTTAATATTGATCCAAAGCTGCTGCACCCCACACAAAGGTCGCATCGTGCTTGATAAAAAGTTGTTAAAACCGGTAGCTAGTTCCAAAAATAGGTTAAATAGTTGCTTAATATTGATCTAAAGTTCTTGCACCCCACACAAAGATATTATCGTGCCTAAATAAGAAGTCATTAAAATCTGTAGTTAGCTGAAGAAAATATGCCAAGTAGTTGCTTAATGTTGATCCAAAGTTGTTGCACACCACCAAAAGGTTTGATTGTGCGTGAATACAAAGTTGCTAAAAATTGAAGTTAGTTGCAAAAATACGCCAAATCGTTGCTTCATGTTGATCCAAAGTTGCCGCACCGCACACAAAGCATGATTTTGTCTGGATACAAAGTTGCTAAAACTTGTAGTCAGTTGCAAATGACATGCCAAATAGTTGCTTAATTAATGTTGATCCAAAGTTGCTACACCCCACACAAAGGTAGGACGATGTTTGCATAAAAAGTTGTTTAAATTTGTAGTTAGTTGCAAAAATAGATTAAATAGTATCTTAGTGTTGATCGAAATTTGCCGCACCCCACACAAAGATATGATAGTGTTAAAAAGTTGCTAAAATTTATAGTTAGTTGGAAAAGTAGGCCAAATAATTGCTTAATGTTGATCCAAAGTTGTTATATATATATATATATATATATATATATATATATATATTTATTTATTTATTTTTGCAATCTTAAGTGCACTACAAGCTACTTTAACTCAATTTTATCGGCAACCTTGTATTCTTATTCTTTATAGCAACTTTCACGCAGTTGCCGTTATAGGAGTCAAAGTTGCAACCTTAAATGTATGAGAAGCTACTTTGACTCAATTTTGTCGACAAACTTATGTTCTCCCTAGCAAATTTCACTCCAATATAACACGGTTGACAAAGTTGTAAAATAGTATGAGAAAGTTGCATTGTTTAACACAAAAGTTGCTTCTCAAAAATATTCGCCAAGATATATCAAATTGGGATCTTGTTTTGAAGATCTCGTCACGATAAAGTTAGCGCTGAAAACATATTATAATTTGGACGTTCCGTTTGGAAGTTGTGGCGTTTTGAACTTTTATTAACAAAATAAAATGTGTACAACTACTGGATACGTGCGGTGCGCTGGTATACTTTCCTTTTCCTCACAGGAGACAATCCAATTATGCTAATTATAAACTTTCCTAATTAAGGCCGTTAGCTGGCTAAGCTTAACTAGCCAACGGCCGCTCCCTAGTGACGTCCTTTTTTTTAGGGGAGGAAAATGCAATGAGCTGGGCTGCATCTTCTTGTTCAGTGGCCGCGTCATATTTTGGCCCAACTTGATTTTAGTTTTCGGTTCGTTTGGGGGACGTGGTGTACTGTTGATTCGTACTAGCAGGGTGCCCGTGCATTGTGACGGAATACACGTTGTTGTCACAATGCTCAAATGAGCAACTAAGTAGTTGTATTAATTCTTGTACCCACCGTTGTTGCAACTTGCGATTTACGATGCACGACATCTCATCATTGTTCCAAATCAGTATTTCTCCATAAAATACCTATAATATATTTTTGTATAATAGGTTTTAAGGACGAAATGACTTACCATATGCAGTTTCTACATGCAAAAGAAAAGTGCACACCGGTCTAGTGGTGTTGGGACTCACCTGAGTAGACAAACTGACAAATAAACAGAAACGGGCCATAGTTGTGCTTCTTGATATTTCCTAATTACAGATGTTAATCAATTACGGGCACTCAGCTACTGCTTCCCAGTGGAACTTCAAATCATTAACTATTGAGATATCTGAACTGCCGCTCATTGATCTTGAAGATTCAAAAGAGGCATTTTTTACAACATCCTTGATGGCTTGAATTACATAAGAGAACAATGATTTCCACACCAGAAAATAAAATAAAAGTAGGCCAGTATTTTGCGATGTATCTCTTATTCAAACCAAAAGTTCACGAACTTTACAGATTGAAGCACTCTACTAAATACATGTGAAAGATTGGCATGGAAGAACATGGTTGGGCAGAGTACATTGTTTTCCTTGACACCTCGTTGTTCTTGTTCACTGCTCCTCTAAACTTGACATATCTACACAGGGTAGGGGAGAAATCACTAAATCAGAGCATGACTGTTGAAATCAAGAAAAAAAAGAGCATGGCTTGAGAGATCTTTAGATATTTGTTGGAACATTGCAATACGTCTTTGAATCTGTATAAGGAAAGAAGGCGTAACATATGCTAGCTAGAGCAATCTCAAACAGTCACCTTGCAAGTAAATTAGATATAGGTATGGACTTGCAACAAATTCGTTAATGGAAAAACTGGGAGCAATCTACCATTTAGGTCAAATCCATGACTGATCGTTATTATCTCATAATTAATTAGTCGACTGTGCTCTCTGTCCTGAAACAACATGTTTGCTGAATTATTGTTTCAGGACCTGAAAAATTAATATGAATGTTCATATCCTAAACTGATCCAGTTCCCTGGAAAGATCACCAACATAAAGAAAAATCTGCTACCAAATGAATCATGCAAGACACACTACATTCAAGACAAATCAGGGATCTTACGGTACAAGGAAAAAAAAACACTTGTTTACCTTGTTGACAGTATACCAAAAATTGAAAACATGCAGTTTTTTATTGATATTATGCATTGACATATAAAGCTATGGTGTTCGTAACATCCAACTTCAGTACATTTCAAAATTGACATATAACCTGTCCATAGCACTATATAAAATGTATTCTTTCAAAACAACCAGTACAAATCCAAAGATTCATATAAAATTTGGTACACAGATCTATTTCTGTGCAGATAAATGAATGAAAATAAGCTACTGTAGAAGAACTGATAGATCAAAGTTATTGCAGTATTTCAGATTTCATTATCTTCAAGAGGCAACTGGGCAAGCTCTTAGTAGGTCATAAAAATTGGGGAGAACATGCATGGTATGTATTCTAGAAATTTACTTCAGCAAACTGCCAATTGTAAAATGCATTTCGCTTATTCTGAACATCAAAAGCCCACTCCAAACCTAGTTCAGAGAATGAAAAAAATATAAAGCTGCATCATGTTCTTCAGACAACAGAGAATAAATTCTCATAACCCAGAACCTGCAAACAGATACAGACACATCTGAAAAAGAGAAGTGAAGACAAAATCCATTCTGTTCCTTAATTTTTAGAGGAATCAAGAAAAGAAACTACGACTAAGTCAAATCAAGGGTGAGAACTTGACATAAAAAAAAAACACGGGCATTACATCGAACAGGTGAGGGCTGCCTTGATCCAAAATTGTCTTCATCATTGCTGATGCAATAAAAAATGTCAGATAGATAACAAAAAAGCAGTGGGAAATCGAAGGAACAGAAAACTGGAGAACGCACTGAACCGGAGTACTGCCGTGGAGTTCTCAACCAGACGTCGTAGCGACTCGGCAGCCGTTGGTACGTGAGCGGAGCCAGCGCTGGAGGAGGAGGATCAGAGCCGTCACCCCGCAGACCTCAGCACATCCCCTCTCTGCCACTGACTTCTCCTCTGTCGCCGCTTGATCGCGCGCTGCCGTGGCCGAAGAGGGGCCGCACCGCCAGGCCGTCGCCGGAACCTGCCTGTGCGATCGTCGCTACGTTGAATTATCCGCGCTGCCAGCTCTGAGGCCGCCGGTCGCACCGCCAGGTCGTCGCCGGAAATATAACCGCGCAATCCGCCACTGACTCCTCCGCTGCTGCCCCTCACTCGCCAGGACGTGGCCATGGCCGCCGGAGGCAAGAACGAAGACCCGCGCCGCACGGACGGAGGAGATGAGTCAGCGAGCGGATGGGGAAAGGAGGCGGCGCAGCGGGCGGAGGAGGAGATGAGGCCACACGGCGAGCGAGGGGAAAGGAAGTAGCAGGTCGTCGGCTAGGAGGCGGTGCGCGGGCGCAGGGGAAGGTATGGGAGGGGCGACGTGAGGAGGAGGGGGAGAAGTGGAGGCGGAGCGGTTGTTTTTTTTTCGTGGTGAGTGGTGTGAGAGTGGGGATGATCTTGGACGTAGATTAGATCCGACGGTTCAAACCACGAGTAAACTGTGTGCTTATAGTAGTAGAGATTAAGCCCCAACTAGTTAAAAGTGGGCCACCTTTAAAGATCCAGATTCTGCATATATTCGCAATCAGCAATGATTCCATCTTTCGCTAAAAAAAACAATGATTCCATCTCAAACAACATCCCACTGAATAGAGTCAATAAACTTTTCAAACCTAACCAAGTAGCCCCGAGGAGCTCTTCAATAGTCCGATTCAATCGATCTCTCTAGACCCTTGGTCCCGTAGGCGATTTAGCTTTGGAAGACGAGGGAAACAACACATAATTTTTTTTTTCCGAAAAGGGAGACGTTCCACCCGTCTCTGCATCGATTGATGCACATAACCTTGGTATTATTGAAGATGCAAGATCGCCGGCCTTCCTACGCTTGCTTGACCTGTCATCGTTGTCATTCTTCACAACAACAACATTCGAAGCAGTGACTTACGGCACCACCACACCGGTCGCCACGGTGTTGCCATAAGTATCGCCAATAATGTCTCTGCCTTCATGTTTGAGCACCTCCGCATAATTGTTTGGCTTGAAGTTTTGATCTTTTTTGTAAGGTTATTTGTATGTTTTTAGTGGCCACCCTTGCGGCGTATGGAATAAAGATATCTCAACATCATCGCGATGGAGGACAAAGCTTATGGATCTCATGTGTCCCTGTGTCCGTCGTGGACTATCCATGGAGGACAAAGCTTATGGATCTCCTCCATGAATGAAGATGGCGATGAAGTTGAGATACCTTTATGGATCTCAACTTCATCGCGATAGTCCAGTGTGTGTCCGTCGTGGACTATCCATGAAGAACAAAGCTTATGGATCTCATGACTTGTATTTCTGTATTTATGGTCTTCTCTCATCGATTTAGTCAAAGATAATACTCCTTCCGTCCCAATGTAAATAACCTATGATGGATGTGTCTCCAGCAACAGTGTTTAACTTTTAGTGGGTTCACGCATGTTGGGTCGATAATTCGTGCGCTTCGTCAAAAATCCATGATGACCGGAATAGGGGCCAATGCCCCATTTTCGGAGAAAAAGAAAACTATTGAAGCAACGGGAGATCAACTTTTAATGGAGACCTAAGAGAAGAAAAACTGTATTTTCTTCTTCTTAATTATATGTTCTCCTTAATTAATACCAGCAATCATCTTATGCACCAGCCGTGGCTTCGCTAATCTAATATCAAGCACATACCATCAACGGTGGACTCTGAAGACCAACGCCACTGCAATAGCATCGTCGTGTGAATAGATGTGACGCTGCTACGACACAAACAACCATGAAAAGTGATGCCAGGACGGTGCGAAAGATCCAAGCGGAATTAAACGCGGACGAAGAGAGTTGAAATACACATGTCAGTGCTGGTACAAAAACACGAGCCCGAATTACCAAGGAGGACGTACAGGCGTACAGCATCTCAGATTCACAGGGAAGGAAGGAATGCGCACGCCAAGGCCAAAATAGGCGTACGTACCCCGTACCGTACGTATAGCACCCTCGGCACCCAACACGGCTATATTATTTCCCCCCAAGCACAGACATACCCCCCGTTCTCCAGCCAATAGGACCTTGCCCAAGGCTTGCAGACGCTGACGACCGGACCACCCGACGTACTGGGCCCCAACCCCTGCCCGTCACGCTGCATGCATGTACACCCCGCCCTGCTGCACAGGCTCTTTTTTTTCACTGCTCAACTACAGCGCTCTGACGGGTGTATAGTTCATGACAGGTAGGACTGGACGGAGCTGGTCCCACGGGCCAGTGGAAACGCGCGTCGTGATATCTGTAGGCAGCGTACATAATCTGTGGTGGCGTCCAGTTCCGGATATGGCATCTTTGTGCAAGTGGCAGACTCGCCAATCTCATTCACCGCACTGGGCCGAAGTCAAGTCACTGAAGTGTGGGTCCAGACCGTCGCTTTGGATAACGTGGCCCCATTTGTCTGTGTAAGGACGCGCGGCGGTGAGCGGGGTTCAATGCTGCGGCAGTCATGTCATGGCACGGCACAGAGCCCGGTCCCGCGTCAGATTGAACCCTTCAATGACGCCCATCCATGTGGCGTCGGGCCCGCATGTCACGAGCCCCGCAGCGCTCGGGGTCGTACAGGGTACACAGCCTACAGCTACTACTATTCGCGCCAGCTACCTCTGACGGGAGATCCCACCTGTCAGTACGGCACTGCCGTGCCTTCCAGTACCCAGTCAGCTCCTCCCTGGGGAGCTCGCTTCGCCTTCGCCCCTCTCGGGAACGACTTTCCCTATCCTTTATATGCGCGCCTGCGCCAGTGGGATAGCCTACCGCTGCCTGTCCTTGCAGCAGCAGCCTCCGCCGCCTTTTCCACTTTCTAGCTGAGTTTGCCACCACCGCAACGTATTTTCGCGTAATAACACGGAGCATGGAAGGTGACGGTGGCGCTGGGCACAGAGCGACGGCGCCATGGGATCTCGGGATGCAGTGGGCGCCTCCTCCCGCCACGTCAGCATACCCGCAGCACTTCATGCCGCCGCCGCCTCCCGCAGCCATGGCTAGCGCCCAGCGTCAGCAGCAGGAGCTCACGAGCCTCAAGCTGGGGAAGCGGCCTTGCTACCTGCCCGGGTGGCGGGACGGCCAGCTGGCGCAGGTGGGGGCGGCGGGCCACGTGGACGTCAACGGCGGCCGGCGTGCTGTGGCGGCGCCGGAGGGCAAGAGGAAGGAGAAGGCGGCGGCGGCAACGGCGACGGCGGCCGTGGCGAGGTGCCAGGTGGAAGGGTGCCACCTGGCGCTGGCGGGGGCCAAGGAGTACCACCGGCGGCACAAGGTGTGCGAGGCGCACTCCAAGGCGCCCAGGGTCGTCGTGCACGGCGCCGAGCAGCGCTTCTGCCAGCAATGCAGCCGGTCAGTAAACTTTTGCCCGCACCAAGAGCAGCATCCACTTTCGTTTCGTGCATGTGTAGTTTACTTAATTCGTACGTGCAGTGCGCACGGCGTCACAGTTTATATGATAGTACGGAGTATGAGAGTGGCCGGGTGTGTGTGTAAGTGCAGGTTCCACGCGATGTCCGAGTTCGACGACGCCAAGCGGAGCTGCCGGCGGCGGCTCGCGGGGCACAACGAGCGGCGGCGGAAGAGCAACGCCAGCGAGGCCATGGCCAGGGGATCCGCGCACACACACGGTAAACCGTGCCGCTAATCCCCGTTTTCATCCATTAGTGCTCTGTTCAAGTTGTTGGACGCCAGGATGAGAGTTAAGTCGAAAAACCAGTGAGCGAGCGAGAGAGAGAGTATTATTGGATTGAGGCTGTCTGACAGAGTGATAGATACAGGAGCGAAGTTTGTAAAGCGAGAGAGCGGATAGGTGGTTTGATGCCGGGAAACAAGGAGAGATCTGCAGGCGCGCGCGTAGGGACATCAAAAGGTTCTAGGGATGCGTGTGAGACGGGCCAAAGCACTGAGTTTAATGTGTGCATTAATGTGCCCTGCCTGCTTTGAGAGTCCGTGCTAGTAGCTTAACGTGGGCAGGCCGACCGTCGGACCGTGCATATGATCGCTTTCAACTCGTTTGGTGACCAATAATTCATTTTATTTGATTAAAATGAAATGAAATTCAAGTTTTGATAGGATTTTATTTGGTTGAATTTGAATTTCGAGTTAAAAAATTATATTTGTCTACCACATAGAATTGAAGAGTGAGTGACAATTCTAAAGAAATCATGACTTTTAAAAAGGAATTGAGGTTAATTATAGTGTGATTTCATGAAATTTGAGATTGAATTCCTATGACTAATTCCGTACCAACCAAACAAGTTGTTTTTTAAATTCAAAATGAATTTTACAATCCTATGCCCAAACGAGGGTGCCAACGTTGTTACAGGAAACGTCTCACACGGCAGTTGTACTGCTTGCGATGCGATGCAGCCAAACCGTGCATGCACATCAAATTACTAGTGGTACTGCCCCACTGGCTAGGCTACTTGCAGTAGCTTTTTTGTTCGTTGACTGCCAGTAGTTGAAGGAATGCTGTAGATATACGGTTAGATACACAGTACACAACATTTTTCCCGTAGTACCATAAGGCTAACTAAATAAGGATATGAGCTATAGTACATGGAGTACAAAAAGACCAGCAGTTGGCTATAAGCTGCTGCCATGTCATCAATAATTTTGTGCAATAGCTAGCATGTATAGTAGCTGGATATAAAATTATACTAATTTATCAATATATGGCGCACACTGAATTCTCACATTGGTTTTTAGGAGCACGTGACTATTAGCTAATAGCCCACTCCTCTTTTCTCTTCAATTCTCTGCCCTCCAACTAAGCAAAAATAACATATTTAATTCTTATAGCATGCTTGCGTCCTTTATTATTCTTGCTCTCATATTTAGAAGGCACGGTAACCCATACACACATACTGCACTCGGTAGTACTACTAGTAATGAAAATGCAGAGGCACGAGGGACTAATTTTGGAATACTAAATAAAAAATATTATAACTTTGTTCGAAGTCAAACATCTTAAAGTTTGAACAAGTTTATTGGTTAGTTTAACTATTAACTCAAAATCTATCAATCAACACTCCCTAAATAGTATTTTATCTCTATCAGCAGCGAGTCTAGCTAACAAAACTTCGTCAACTGTCGTGTTTCTTTTGGTCACACTTGCTTGGAAATGCAAATGTAAAACGAGCATGACATTGTTCATAGCTCAGTGTTGTCACAAAAAGATCGATCGGGATCACCTCGTTCGTATAGTAGTTGAGCTCGATTGTACGGTTCACACATTATTTGTCTATTTCGTTTTTGCTATCGAGAAATTACTTGTATTTTAGTTAGAGATCAGTCAACGTGCTTAGCCGTCGGATCTTAATCAAACGATAGCATATGGGAGAGGTGAGAATGTAGAGCTCCCCTGAGGTGTGATTAGATGGCATGCTTGCGTTGCACGTGGTAGTGTACTAGTGTGTCTGCTACTGTAGGTTGGAAAGAGCAAAAGTGTCAACACTTCCGGCAACACACCATTGTTAAACTGTTTTTTCAGTTTGAGTTTGTGGAGTCCACGTGTTTAAATTTGTGACTCGTATTTCCTGTAAAAGCTAGGAGCATTATCTATTATGCTGACCAACCTGTAGTCTAGGTACTACTGCTCCGTATTACTATTCAAGTTTCCGGTGCAGATGACGAGAACACGGCATGTCGACATGCTGAATGAATTGCTTTTCAGTTGCAGACTTACAGTTAAAACACTACGTACCGAGGCTATGGCAAAGAGCTGCTTGATCAGCGTGGTTTTGTTAACGGTTTTCTGCATGTGTTGTCGAATACTGGTGTGCCAACTAATATGGCGCGACCGCGTTGCGTTGCAGGAGTCACGTCGCTGGTGCACCTTTTCGCGCCGTACGGCGCCCTGCTGCCCGCTTCCCCGGCTGGTGCTCTCTCTCTTCTGTCATCGGCCAGAGCCGCCGGCGCCACGCCCTGGCAGCTGATCCCGACGGCGCCCGACGCGTTCCCCGCCGGCCGCTCCAGCAGCGCCGCCCTCGACGAGCTCATCGCCGAGAACCGCGCCGCCCTCCTCGCGTGCCACTTCTTCCCCGACCGCTCCGGCCGGGGTGCGGAGTCGGTGCCCGGCAGCTGGCAGCACGCGCACGCGGCGCCTCCGCCGGCTCCAGCGGGCCACGTGACGCTGGACCTCATGCAGGCCCCCACCGCGGGCGGGCTGCTCAGGCCCACCATGCGCACGCCGGACAGGGCCTCCAGCAGGCCAGCCGAGGATATACCCGACGACGAAGCGGGCCGCGGCCCGGGCGTGTGGGCGCCCCTGCAGGGAGCCCATGTGGCCTGACGTGTTGGGGTCTGGGGAGTAGTCCCGTGCTGGGCTACACGATGCATGCACGACGCAGACGGCAGGTAGTAGCGTGCTTCGTACCGGAGATTTATTTCGTACCGTGGGCGCGGCTGGAGCCGGCCCTGTTTTGGTCATTGTGTCGACCGTGCAATATATCGATCAACTTGAGTTGGGACAGCGTCATCTATTCGTCTTGTAGCGGGTGCTAGCCGCATCTTCTTCATCAACAACAAGGGAATTCTGCCACTAAACATGATTGGTTGAATGAAATAATTGAGTCGGTTTGCGACGGGCGGTTTCTGTGGGAGATCGGGAAAGGAGATCCTGTCGTTACTCTGTTCCTCCTTCAAGTTGGAGCTTAGATCCTTTTCTGTCCGGGACTCGCGATTAAAGGTTTTGGCTAGGGCCCCATGCGTACGTACATCGCAGCTTGCATGATTAGTGTTCGGAAATATGCTGCCTCCTCCGTGACAATCACTCGCCATCTGCTGCTATCGTGACAGTTGGTTGAGTATCGATGGGAAACCTATCGATCTGACCACACCAAATCATTCATCAATTATGTTGGCGTCTAGAAGGCAGATGAAATCTATGTGCACTAGAGGGCATTTGATCCCCGGGTCTTGGGAATCAGGCGAAGTTTGTTGGCTGCAGGCCTAAATTGTTCTGGGGCAGTGCGGGTGCTTGCTTATTGCCCATAAGTACCGATACCGAAGAAAAGGAGTACGGAGTACATCTGTACTACGTGCACATTAGCCTTGACTTTGATTGTTTGGACTGGGCAACTAATTTCATACTGTTTCCAGCAGGCTATGATTAAGACATCTTTGTCTTCTCTCATTGAGCATACCATGTACAATGTGGGACTCTGATTGATGACTTTTTACTTAAATGCAGTCTAAAAATTGCTGCCGCATTAAGCAACTATTGTGGATACCACGAAATTGTTACGCTCAAAACCGACAGCACTTGACGAATCAACCTGCAACTTTGGGTAAAACCGGTCACGGATCACGAGCACGACATACTGCCGGGCAATATGGTTAATTGGTATGCGTTGCGAACGTGAGAGAAACGATGGAGAAAGCACGATGATTAGAAATCCAATGTAGGATCAGCAAATCACCGGTAGAGATCACGATGAGGGTTCAAAACTTTGTAAACTAGGTGATTCCCCGCGCGTTGCCGCGAAAAATTCAATATGCATGTCTCGATATGATTTTAGAAACAAATGATAATAATATGATTTAATCTAAAAGAAATATGAATATTGTAGGACAAAATGATTTTATCATTCATAACACCTATGCAACAAAATAATAGGTGTAATTTCGATGTGCATGAACATTAACATTAACAATTTTGAAGAAACTGAAAAGTAAAGCTTCGTCAACTTGAATTCTTAGAACAATTGTCATACATATCTTAAAAGTGTGTGTGTTTGGTGAAATATTTATATGCAACGTGAAAACGAAAAATCCTAGGCATCAAAATATTAAATTCGAATGGAGCGTCAAAATGGATTTCTAGTGTACTACAACACATGATGTGGATGGTGATGTGGAGACTTTGAATGTCCATGATGTGCATGATGTGGATGAGGATGTGGACACATTGCATGTGAAGCTTGCAAACATTAATTGCACATGAAAATATGTGTTTTTGTTGAAATATTTATATGCAACATGAAAATTAAAATCCTAGATATCAAAATATTGAATTTGAATAGAGCACCAAAATGGATTTCCGGTGTACTACAAAACATGATGTTGATTGTGATGTGGAGACTTTGAATACACATTATGTGCACGATTTGGATGATGATTTGGACACCTTGCATGTAAAGCTTGTAAACATTAATTGCACTTAGTGGTGATCAACTTTATAGGTTACTAAGTGATTCCCCGCGCGTTGCCACGGAAAATTCTATATGCACGTCTGAATATGATTTTAGAAACAAATGATAATAATACGATTTAACGTAAAATAATTATGAATATTGTAGGACAGAACGGTTTTATTATTCATAACACATATGCAACAAAACAACAGGTGTGATTTTAATGTGCATGAACATTAACAATTTCGAAGAAACCGAAAAGTGAAGTTTCGTCGACCTGAATATTTGCAGATCTTAGAAAAATTGACATACATATCATGAAAATATATATGTTTGGTGAAATATTTATATGCAACATGAAGATGAAAAATCTTACGTATCAAAATATTAAATTTAAATGGACCACCAAAATGAAGTCCTAGTGTACAACAACACATGATTGCGATGGTGATGTGGAGTTTTTGAATGCCCATGATGTGGATGATGATGTGGACACCTTGCGTGTCAAACTTGCAAACATTAATTGCACTTAGTGGGGATCAACTTTATAAGTTATATAGATGTCCTGAAACTTTACCTTTTTTTTTGAGAGGTCCTGAAACTTGACCTCTTAGGTCTGACTAGAAGCTGAACCTAGCCCAATAAGCCATGCGGGCCACCTTAGTACGCGAAGCATAATCTTTCATTTCTGAAATAATAATGGTTAGAGCATGTATAAGATTATCTTTTTTTATACGTTTCGCATCATTTACTCAAGACAATAGAACACGCTGTATAATATGTTATTTCCTAATGTCATATCTTATAATTTAAATTAAAATAAATAATTAAGTGTGAAAAAAAGATGAAATCTAGTACAATAGGAAAAAATGGATTACCCCTCTTGTGAACAGATCATTGCTTAGTTAAGAAAAGGCTCGAGAATTTATTTTATTTTTCTCCTTTTCACATAAATAATCATCTTATGTGTCCATTAAGAGAAGGCTGACATCACCTATTGCACGCACCATTAAGGCCAGCGCATTTTTTTACAAATAGAGGGCATTCCCTCCGGTTTCATTAAAGGAACCATGTGTCTATTAATACAACTTAAATAGTTTGCATCAAAACGAAACATTCAAAGACAAAAGCAGCGAGCTACCCCCAGTCTCTTGCACTCTGCAAACCTGAGATGGTAACAACAGCTACCACCTCTCTACTACACACACTTACACATGGCAACATTTTGATAGCGAACGTCGAGGATCAAAAGCTTATCACACAGTGCCCCTCCGCACAGCCTGAAATAACAAGTCAGCCGGAGAGTAACTGGCACCCACCCTCGTGCATGATCAAAGGCTTCAGCCGAGATTTGCCACAACCGGTGCGACATGCAAACATGATCAGAATGCTATCGTTCTCCACAAACGTACCTTAGTCACCGGGTATCAACTCTCAATCTTTTCTGTTTCCCCTCCTCCGACAACCATTTGGAGATGCGGTAACCATGGCTCAATGTTCGATGAGCGGTTTGAGCACCTTTAATTGTGGTGATTTGTCCTTGATAGCATTCCGGCGGTGGAGGTGACATCATACAAAGTACAGGTCTACCCTCTTCATTCCCGTCCTAATCTATACACGATGGAGTTAGTGATTCTCACGGTTCATGCTTTTATTTTGGTCTTCTTTAATTCTTATCTCAATGTGGTGGTGAAGCATGGTTTGCCAACCCTGCGAGCCTTGCAAGGGGTGTGTTCTCAGCCGGGGGCAATCCTTTGTTACCGAGAAAAGAAAACAATTAAGCGAGAGAAGAGGTAGTCGCACCCAAGTACCAACTGTGCCCACGGCGATCATTTCGCCTTTGCTTAGTACGTACACCTGCCATGCTTAATTTTTCACAATCGCCAACACACGTTTTTGACTGAATTAAGTTCATAGTAAAAGAACAGTTGATACTAAGTTATATCGCGAGACAAATACAACATACTCTTTGTATATTATTATCCTTGCATATCCAGTCATACTTTCTCCCAATTTCAAAACGTTGACTGCATATACTTATGTGTCTTATATTTTGAAATGCAGAGAGCATGCATATCCAAATAATCAAGTTAAATTAATATTCTAAATCTTAGCCATTTAATCGAGTACTATTCAGTAAGGAAAGTAAGCAATGCTCTCCTAGCAGGGTATGCCATTCTCGGCTGCCGAACGAGAAACAGCTCTCACTACTCAATCAATATCCATCGGTACTCAAGGTCACGTGTGTAGCAAATGATGCACCAGGCTAGTAAGCTAAGCTGTATACAGCGCTATGCGCAGAGCAGGATCAGCTGCATAGAACAATAGAGCAAAACATCAACCGGAACGCTGCAAAGGAAATATCCCGAATCGCCATACATTAAAGTCATCAAGGACACATCACCTGGCCTCCATGCATGGACACCACAAGGGAGCACTAGTATAATTGAGTAGCTAGTAGAAAAATGATGTGCATGCATGCAGTGGACTGAATTCTCTCTTCAATGCAATACCCTTTTTCACCATGTTCCACAGGCCGGACTGCAGGCTAAAGTTTCAAGTCACTATGGATCGATCCTTATCTGCTCGAATTAACCATGCAGGCCGTGACCTGAAGCTACATGTATATAGAAATACTACCACCTATCTGGCTACAGTATGAATGCAAGGCTAATGTGCGGTATGTGAGTGAGCATGGGTGCTTACTCCTATAAGCGGCTAGCTAGCTATAGTTGTTGTTGCTAGCTTTGCTTTAGGGGTATAGTACTTTGTACGTGCAAGCTTTATTGTTGCAAGCTACTCCTACTATAGCTAGGTAGCTACGAAGAAGGCCCACGACAGAAGACGGGGAGAAAGAAGCTACGTGCAGGCCATACAATGTCCGGTCTTTCTTGCTACATGACACCTAGAAAGGACCAGGTCTACATGCACGCGGTAGGGTCAGCCGTGCTGGCACTGCGGGCCGGCGAGCACAGCTAGCTGCGTGGTCATGCATGCATCTGGTCCGTCCATTAATTCCCGGACTCCACCGTTCAGGCTTAACTAAATAGTAAATCCTCTCGATCTCCCAAAGATGGAGTACTGTCGGCGATGAGCGAGATACGGAGTACGTACGTAAGTGGTGCGTTACTGTCAGTGTGAACAGATCTGAATCCTCTGTGCACATATAGTAAGATCGAATCGGTTGACATCTCGATCGATCGAGTTAATTAAACACGTCCACTGATCATCAAGACAATGAACAGTGTACTGTACACAAAAAGAAGGGAAGAATCAATTAAGCGCATGACATGCAAAATTTGCAAATGTCCTGTACGTGTGCGTGTGGATCAGATCAGCTGCAGAAGGATTTGCGTGGCAATTAACCTAGTGGAGGGGAGGAGACCGGCCAGCCGGGCTGGGCTTGAGCGTTTGTGGAGCATGCATGCATGCATAGCTTTGTCGGCCACTTCAACCGGTCTTTGTTGGTACGACTCGTTGACTGACTGCTGCATGCATCGACGCTTTGCTCGGCTCGATCGCCTTGGCAGCATGCAGCGTGCTGCCCTTCCGTGTCCGGCCTCCGCACGGCGCCCTTGGGTTCTGGAAATCACTGGTACATGTGTAGTGTCGGAAAAACAGCTAGCGAGCTCTAGCGAAGTGTGCATGCTTGCTGCTCCTAGCTACTAGTAGCTAGAGATAGTACGTTTGCTTGTTAGTAGTAGCATCACTTGCTTGCTAATAAATGCACGCAATGTTTTGAGACCTGAATGTACAGATCGAAGCAAGACTTAACGTCCTGTTTCAAGAAGCAAGAGCAAGGGATTTAGACCCAAACAAATGCAAGCTAGCTAGGCCGGTCCGCATGAGGTGAACCAGATATGTATACAAGGCTAGCTAACTCGAGTTAGTTTTATGCGGCAGGTACGTTGTATGTATGCAAGCATGCATGCAATATACAAGCACAAAAGAACAAGAGGGTACGTACGTTAATTCCTAGATAAATTGTGGCCACACAATGACACGAACAGCATAAGATAAGGGAAACCAAAGCCAGCTGAGTACCACCATATAAAAGCAACGCGCGTCGTCGATCTACTCCTAACACACAAACAAACCATATACAAATACGCATAAATATATGCAACACATCAAACTGGCTACACCTACTTCGGCTATAGGCTAACTTAACTCGATCGTCGTACTACTACGTAACGTAAGTCATAATTAACTAGCTACTCCATATCTTACTTATAAGGCTCTTGCTCCATAGTCCTAAGACTAATCAGCACAGGACGTCCTTGAGCAGCTTGTACCTGCGGCCGCCCACCTTGGTCCCTCTCCGCCCGCTTTCCTGCTCGCCGCCGCTGGCCGCCTTGTCGACGGCCCTGCCGGTGGGGCTCGTCGTGGACGAATCATGGCTGCCGGAGGCCTGCTGCTGCTTCCCGGCCGCAGACGCGCACCTTCTCGCCTTGCCGGTGGCGGCGTCGCTCAGGCACCAATCGCATGTGTCGGCCCCTGCCGACGCCGGCGCTCCGTCGCCGTAGTAGTTCGTGCAATAGCTGCACACACAAGGTACGCGTTGCGTGCATACATGAGATGGACAAGCTAGAGCTGGACTAGAAAACACATGCATATCAAGAAGACGGGGTGGAAGAAGAAGAAGAAGAAGGGAGGAGAGGATATGGGGCGTGCTGGTGAAGGAGCTAGTACGTACGAGTGCTGGAAGCGGTAGCGGCAGCGCGAGCACTGGAAGAGCTTGTCGGGGAATCCGATGTCACCGCACATGGAGCAGACGGTGGCTGCCGTCCCGGCCATGGCGAGATATCAGATATTCAGATGTAGAAGCAATATGGAGGGCAGCAGAGTGAGATCAGGAATATCAGAACAGAAGATGTGGGAAAGAGAGGAGGGGGATGGAAGTGTAGGGGCGAGAGGAGGGAGGGCCGGAGGCGTATTAAATATGTGTGTGAGAGAGAAAGGGGCCGGGGTACGTGCATGAAAATAAAGGAAAAGTGGGGAGGCAGGGGCAGGGGGTGCACACGACAACCTTAATCCAGCGGCCAGACAGTACACATCCATCTCAAACCCACCCCAGCTGGATCTATAAAAATCTTGGTCGGTAATTTCGCTAGATAGATCCAGCCGATCGAGTCGGTGCAGGCTCTATCAGGCTCCAGCTTAATTAGAAGAAGGAAGACACGCGTGCAGAGAAACACAGGCACCCAGCTCGATCTCCACTTGAGAAGAAACGTTTTCATGCTGGCTGCTGATGTTACGCATGAATGGCACCGCGCGCCACGCCCAGGTCAGGTCGACCTATACTAATTTCATCAGGAGCGAAAAGCGGCAAGAAACTGCTGATCGATATGTGAAACGTGCAATCAATTGCTACGTACTCTAATTGTCTAGTCCGTTTTATATAGCTGAACCGTGCACGGTGCACCTCGTACGCGCGTTTACGTGTACGTACGTGCTGGGCCTGGCTTTTCCAAATAAGTCGGTTTCTCAGGTGACGGTCGCTCCCAACTATTTCGAGATCGAGAAACAATTATTGCCCTGCAGAAATTCCTCGAGGGCTCTCATTTGATTCAAATATTTTTATAAGAATTTTGTAGGGTTGAAATCCTTAGAAAATTTTCCTACATTGATCGTTTGATTCCGAGGATTGGATCCTATAGGATTTTGTTTTTCAAATAATTCATTTGTACTACATTTCTTAGGAAAATTTCCATCCACTCAAATCTCTTGGAGGAATCCTTTGTTTCTTTATAGTGCAATCAAACAAACTTTGGTAAAAACAAATTCATGCAATGATCAAATAGGCATGACATTTATAATCCTGCATTTCTTTTTTCTATCCCTGCGTACGTCTTTTCAATCCTTCGGAAAGAGGCCCTTAATTTTTTTCTAGAAGGATGTACCTTCTAATGTGCTTGTATCCATAGGTGCATTTTTTTTTTCTTAAGCAGACGTCTCATTTGATGTACTTATATTATTCGGTTTTGCTATATTTTAAGTTGCCTGATTTTTAGTTAGAAATAAGTTGATTCCTCGGTCCTTGATATGCTTTAATGTGTGTTTTAAGATTAGAAAGGTATGATGAAAAAATAAAGTCAAAAATGAGATCTAGATATTGATCCAACCACTCTGATTCATCAACTTAGATTTAAGCCTTTTGTTTAAAAATCAGACGACTTGGATATATATTATTTTGTATTGCAACATGCATGAAACTTTACATGGAAGTGGTGAGCGACGCGATCAGACATGCATAGATACTGCGGCGCCGTGTGCGCCCTACGTCTTCAGGTTAATTTCGGAACATTAAGATATCATTAACCGCTTTAATTCCCGGTTGATAGCACACAGATGGAATGCAAATCGATTTAGGCGACGTACGTAGGCGGCTCATCAGAGCGAATCAGCTGCAGGCAAGGTCAAACCAGTACACGTCAAAGGCATGCTTAATTAAACGGATGAACTTGTGGCTTTACTCCATGTCGCTTGTGCGGTCATATCGACTAATGAATTCAGTTAGCTCAAGCTTATCGCGTAGTAGCTCACATACGGAGTAGTAGCTAGCAACGCCCCAACACGTGATAACGATGCCACGATGCATTTATATGCCGATGCGCACACGTCGGGGATGTCGCTAAGCACGTACAGTACCGTGCGCGTGGTCGGGTATGTTGGACATGCGCGCCAACGTACGTACTGTATGAGAAACATATGTACGGCGAGCCTGCGACGAGTCAATCAAGAAGTACGAAACTTGGTTGCCACGGCACGGCAAGCACGTACGTACCGGTGCGATCCCATTCACGTCCATCCAGACATCCTGTAAACCTTGATTGATCGAGAACACAAAGAAGAACTAGCGGGTTTGTGGCTGGTGATTAATTAATGGGGCGTGGTCAGTGTGTAATGTGGCAGGCGCCGTGGTGAATGTCAGTGTAGATTGAAAAGCGGTAGCCCACGGCAGCCCCGAAGTGGATGGACACGGAGACGGTCAGGGGGCAGCCTGGGGGACGGCAGGGAAAGCTAGTGGGCGTACGTACGTGCGCAAGTACCAGGACCACCGGTGCCGCTGCCGGTGGCCAGTTCCCGCAATAAACAACAACAGAGAGAAGGAAAGAAGAAGAAAAGTGGAGAAAGCGATCATCACGGGCCTGACTGACCGCCTGACTCAGCCGATGGGCCCGCACCACGCAGCTGCCCGCTGTTCGGATTTCCTTTTCTTGGCAGGTACGATAGCCAGCCAGCCGAGCGCCCATGCTCCGTCGCTGCTCGCTGTGCCGCTCTGCCGAACGCGGCCTTAAGCTAGAGTCAAGATCTCGGCGCCGGATCCTCTGCACCAGACTGCCGCTGCCGCCCCGGCCGGAGCACGCGAGCTGAACGCTCGTGCGTGCTTTAGTTGGTTAGTTTTTGTTAACAAGTCCTGCCTCCCCAGGGGGCTGTCGGCCGGCTGCAGACGGTTGCCACTCGATCGGCTTCGCAAATCAAGATAGAATGGTAGTAGTCGGATCCTGCAGCGACAAACAGCTAACTCTTGTAGATTGCGCTAGCAGCTGTCACAAGCTAAGCACAACGACACTGTGCGTGCGTGCATGATCTTGTTTCTGATGCATGCAGGGTTGTTCTGCTTGTATTTGTTACAAGTACTTAAGAAGTACTCTTACCTTTGTTCAAAATCAAATTTCTTAAATTTTGACAAGTTTACAGAAAAATGTAGTATCACGTCTAAAATATTAACTCCTCCAATAGAAGTGCTTTTGTTTTGCTGTGCTGGCCGGTACTCGAGACACACGAAAAACAATGCTTAGTATGTGTTCTCTTCCACACAAGTAAATTCTGCGGCACGATAATGCTGTTTTGGAACGGACGAGCAACTATCGGACCCCCCCTTGTAAAAGAAAAAACAATCCGACATCCAGAGTGGCAGAGTTTCAGACTGGACTGCTGAAACAGCTGCTGTGGGAACAAAGTTCAGTTCGTTGTTCACTTCGACAGTCAAATAGAAGTGCTTTTGTTTTGATTCAATTGCTTTTGATGTGACCAGAGACTGTTAGTAGTTTATACAATTGATCTGTCAACCCCGGGATACCTTTCCGCCGACTTAAAATGGAAAAATCAACATCACACATCATCACTCACTGTGAGAGAAGCGAGATAATTTCTGACGAGTTGCAGAGAATCTGACATGGAGCAGGCTTTTTTCACCAAATAAAGAAATACTGAAAATTAATCTTACAAATAAAGATTTCGGCTTGAAATCTGCAACTGTCACACAAAATCCAATTAGGTCAGAAGTCTTTAAAAAAAAATTGGACAGGAGTCTATAGGCAAGTAGGCAACTGATCTAATTTCAGTTAATTGGGCGATGGTGAACACTAAACAGCATAACACTGCATCTGATTCTCTGAGACACACTCGTTCCTTAATCCTTTTAAATTATATCATATTGCAATTAAAGCCTTCTATTGTTCTTTTGTATAGGAATAATCTGTACAATATTTTTGACTTCAAACCACTTCCTTTGAAAAAGACTATTGCAAGTACAAAATGAATCAAACTTAAAAATAATAACTTTTGTATCAACACATGGCCAGATTTACATTTGCGCCGAAGGCTACAAATTTCCATACCAATCCGAGAAAAAAAGGAGGAAGACACACCACTTATTTCATTGGGTCCAGTTTATAACAGCACATACTAATCAGATATAGGTTGTGTATGTACAACTCTATTTCCAACCATAATCAAGTACAACTCTATTTCCAACCATAATGAAGTGCAACTCTATTTTCAAACATGTACATACATATTGTTGTACTATCTAGCAGCACAGTTGAGTTTGGCTAGTTTGTAGAGTAAAAGTCAGGGGATGGTAAGATGGTGAAGACTTTGCTGGTAAACCATAGGACCTGCAGATCTTCTTTGGTCTCTAGGCACAGAATACAAACTGTAAATGGATATGCACTCGGTCAACTTTTAACTTAAGCAGCTATCCATTCCAGGAATATGGAGCACGCTCGACAACTAAATAGTCCCCCCTTATGTCCTTCGCGACACGGATCTCATCATCCAAATAGACAGTGTCAAACCTGAAAATAGGTTAGAGATGTATAGTATGTAACTGCAGGGAGATCAAAAGAGAACTTATTAACTGCATTAAATGTTGAAGACCAAACAAATACATTTCACTTTTCAGGCTTCACAATAGTTCTGTTTGACATACCTACCAGTGCTACCCAGAGGTTAGGATCAAGTCCAAGCTAACATTGCATAAGTGTTTAGCCTTTTACTCTTCACGCATATGTGCATTCATTGAGAATACCTAGTCTCGGTAATAAATACAACAGGACAGCTGGGCTGAAGAGAGGCAAATCAGATCTTAAGGACGATCAAACTTTTTCCGTCCTTGTCCTAACGCGATATATACAAGGAGAGAACAAAGGGCATCAAAACTGTTGATCTTATGTCACTTCCAGTCTGAAAATTATCACCTTGATTGCACTACTATCTTACTTAAATACCCAGCTGCTTTATATGATAAATTGAGTTATTTTGGTATTGGCCTAAAAATAGGCAATGTAACAAACTTGTATTCAAGTGAGGCAATTCTTAAGATACCTAGTATTCTAGCTCCCATGCACTATCATCAAACAATACCATGTGAGGCAGATAAGCATTGTTCTGATAAACATTCCAGCATTCCACGCATAAAATGGATTAAATTGTTCCCCTCTGTTCTTTCGATGGTAAATAAGATGGCATTTATAAATTTGGTGGTGAGAAAGGCTCCGAATTTCCTGTTCATTAACCTAATGTACTTACACAAATTTTTATGCAAGGACTTAACTTGATCTGGAAGATAAAAATTTATGTTGCCCCATCTTATAAAATGAGAAGAAAAGAAACAAATCCTAGACTTGACAGATAATTGATCAGGGAAAGAAAGCCAATAATCCTAAAATAAAAACTCCAATTGAGTCATCTGATTCATAGTCAGAAACACCCTCACAATTTCTTTCGGTGAAGCACAATTATACCTAAATCCTTTGAATTCATTCGTCAACTATTTTTAGAGTCATTAAAAATGAGCAACAACATGTAGGGCAGTGTCCACACGAACTATCCTCTTCCTTAGCAAGTCAGTGGGAGAACGCCATTAGTAAAGAGAAATCGAACCCATTGTTAAGGGCCCGTTAGAATTGGCACCACTTCCTTCACTCCAGAGAGGACTTGGATAGTCACTCCCAAGCAGAAGGAAAAGCTTTCGAACTAGGAGTCAGAACAAACTCATGAAGCTATCCTTCTTCTATTGCTACTTTCCGAGAGAATAGGGGAACCGCCATGAGAAGGGTGTCCCATTACGGAGCAGTTAAACGAGTACCTTAGTATTCCACTTGTGCACCTAAACTTATGCTTACGCTTAATGTTAGTTCAACCCCAAGTCTGAATCGAGAATCGCAATTCCATTTCTTGAACCACGTATGTAGACATTGAAATGGTGGTTAGCTCCCCGATTGCCAAGATGTGCATTTGTGCAAAGTAGTGTAGTAAAGATTATCGAAAGGATTGACATTTCCAAATTTTTTTTGTTTCAGAGGTTGATGTATATTCTGCCCATATTGATATTCATTTTGCAGGCTTTGTTATTGCAGGTATTGTTACGGTCATGCTGTTGAGTTGGAAGAGGTTGGTTAAGGTAAGTATATATTAGCACTTCTAGTTTCATGGAATTTCCAACATAAAGCAAAAGCATTGTTTGGGAAAAACTACATATTTGGTATTGATTTGGGTCTTGGTAAGCATACGTGCCAAGGTTTCGAGTTCGAGAGGGGGGGGGGGGGGGGGCTAGAGAAGGTTCTTCGGTGATTGTGTCTTTTAGTTGCTACAAGAGATCTAGGAGGTCAGGGGTTTAAGGGTCTGGAATAGGTGAGTAGTGTTGTATTCGGTACTAGTGGTACAGTAATCAGAGGTTCAGACGGTTCTAGTCCCCTAATCCTATGATCCTATAAATCATAATTTAACCGAACCACTCAATCCGCTGTGCTCACATCTTTACTCTATTTTCTATCGGCTTTGTAACAAGAAATTCTAGGATACTGTCAAGCGAATAAACATTTTGTGCACTTACCATCCTTTCCCAAACGGCGGAAAAGGAACCTCCCAATTGCCCCCTTTCAGCATAGCACGTGTAAACCTACAAAAAAAAAACGTTGACAGCGCCGTTAAGGACGATCAACTGACCAGATGCTGATCAATAACACAATGCCACTGTTGAACAGAAAAAAACCATAGCAAAAAAGTCTTTGCCTGAAATTTACTCGCTGGGGCGGTCGGATCTCGATAGTGCCGTTCACGACGAATGCGCCCGAGGGCGGGAAGGTGATGACGTTGTTGATGCTCCCGCCTGGAACGTCGATGACCTGGAGCACGTCGCCGGCGGCGGTGCGGAAGGTGGGGGCGTTGCGTACTATGAAGAGCTGCTCCTGCTCGGTCGTCCAGAGGAGGCGCCAGGTGCCCGAGAGCTTGGAGGCGTCAGACACCGTGTCGGCGTCCGGGGCGGAGGCAGCGAGGGCGTCTATGCAGGAGACGATGTCGGCGAGGCGGGAGGGGTCGGACTGGGTGTCGAGGCCACGGCGCTGGTCGGCAATGAGGCCGAGGAGTTCGGCCTTGGCCGGCGGCGGGCGGGACGGGAAAAGGGCGCGGAGGAAGCCGACCGCGTGGGGTGCGGGTGCCAGGCGGCGGTTGCTGTGCGGAATCGGCGCGAGGATTTGGGCGGCCGTCTGGGTTTGGAAGAGAAGTGGCGCCATTGGCGAGGATTTGGTTTGGGTGGTGGAGAGTTTGGAGACGGCAGAGGAGGAAGGCGAGCTCGCGCTATGGCCACGCGTAGGTGTTTTGGCTGCGTTATGGGCCTTTTTGCTGATTATATGGGCTCGACGGGCTCGACCGCTCGACTAGAGAAGGCCCGAGAAGCCTAGCACCCCGGGTATAGAAGCCTAGTGAAGTCCACGAGCCCAGTGCGACACCGAACCCTAACCCCACTGCTCCCGCAAACCGAAGCAGCAAAACCCCATTCGCAAAATCGCAAGCGCGGAGCTTCTCCTCGATCTCTCCCGTGCGGCCTCCTCCCCGTCGCCATGGCGATCACCGCCCAGACTCCAGACATCATGGGCGAGCGCCAGTCCGGTCAAGACGTCCGCACTCAGAACGGTAATGCCCCTCCTACTGCTTGTCACTCCAGATTCCGCGGGGAGTCGGGAATTTGGTGTTCTGTAAGATCTAGTGTCCCAACTACCCGGCCGAGTTCTCGCTGATCTAATTTGCGTTCTTGCTTCTCTTGTTGCAGTTGTGGCGTGCCAGGCGGTGTCCAACATCGTCAAGTCGTCGCTCGGGCCCGTCGGGCTCGATAAGGTATGTGGCTTCCAGTTTGATCTACTTGGTTATGCTTCGCTTGCTATTGTTTGAGGGGGGTCCAAACGTATATGTTCGTAAATTAAAGTGATCCGCGCGTTTTAGACCTAGAAATGCTGATTTTGCACCTTCAGGGGCCTGTTTGTAGTGACGAGATAACTACCAGTTTTGTTGCAAGTGTGTTGTGTGAGATACATTTCAAAAGGTCCCATGACTTGGGGTGTCCTTTTGTAGCGTAGTTAGGATTATTTATGTTTGATGGGTTCTGGGTCCCTCAATAATTTTTAAAAAGCCCTTATTAGACAGAACTAACTTAGCATATGCGACTTATAGATGCTGGTCGATGATATTGGTGATGTTACGATCACAAATGATGGAGCAACCATTTTGAGGATGTTGGAAGTCGAGCATCCAGCAGCAAAGGTGATAACCGGCAGCCAAAGCCTGACCGTTTTGTTTTGGTTGTTGCTTCATGCTTACCTTTCTGTGGGTCCATTTGTTTGTAGGTTCTTGTGGAGTTGGCTGAGCTCCAAGACCGGGAGGTTGGAGATGGAACCACTTCTGTTGTCATCATAGCCGCAGAGTTGCTCAAGGTGAACTTTAATGCCAAGTTTTTGTTGCCTATGAATTTTCACACTATTGTGCATACTCTTGATGTAATTTTCTTTTAACCAGAGAGCCAACGATCTTGTGAGAAACAAGATCCATCCAACCTCTATTATCAGTGGCTACAGGGTAAGCTTATAATTTATATGTTAGCTACAATAGCATTTCCAAATGAACATTCGGGACAAAAATGTGTAATCTCTTACAACTTTTTTATTTTGAACCTCCATATTCCACCAGCTTGCTATGCGCGAAGCTTGCAAGTATGTTGAAGAAAAGCTGTCTGTCAAGGTAGAGAAGTACTCCCTGTGGAACAAATAGCAACAGAGCATTCTTCCATTTCACGCTTATGGTCAAGCTGACGTGAATATTTTTCCATACTTTCAGGTTGATAAACTTGGAAAAGACACCCTTATAAACTGTGCAAAAACTAGTATGTCCTCAAAACTGATTCATACTGACAGTGATTTCTTTGCGAATCTGGTAAGCTCCTTTGGTCTGCGCACTTTAGGTTTCTTAATCAAGTCTTGACTTTACATATGAGCACAGTAAAACTCTGAAATTTGATGGTACGGTTGTATTTTTATTTCATTGGCATTTGTTAAATCGAAAATGATTACTTAGTCTATGCATGTATTTGAGGTGGTCCATCTATTCTTTTGATAACAGTAATGGGGCGACGTGGCCTTACCCATCGACCGCCCCTTCTCTCACGGTTAATGAGTTTAATGCTGCAATGTTATGGTGTTTAGCTGAGAAGTTTACACGTCTCTGTAATGAACTGTTAGGGATTCCATTATCTTTCTGATAGCCTTGCTGGAAACAATGTGCTATTTAGTTGACATGGTGGTTGTTTCTTAGGTTGTTGAAGCAGTTCAAGCCGTGAAGACTACAAACGCTAAGGGAGAAGTGAAGTATCCAATCAAGGCAAGTAATGTGGATTTGAATACGATACTAGTCATTGTACGATGCATCCAGTTATGTGCAACTGTAGTACTGTACTTCATTTTTTTTCTT
Organism: Brachypodium distachyon; assembly: GCF_000005505.3. NCBI lineage: Eukaryota > Viridiplantae > Streptophyta > Magnoliopsida > Poales > Poaceae > Brachypodium > Brachypodium distachyon. Next base: position 21,089,584 of record NC_016135.3, read on the forward strand.
GCGTCCCTTCTTTATGAGAGTAGATTTAAATCTTACAGTCCTGTTTGGTCACTTTGTGATGTTCCTCTTTATGCACCATTTGTTTTTTCACCATATGCTAATGCTAATTTATAGTAGACTTGCGCGAGGTTGTTGTCGCCGACTAATTTCTAGATGGTGCAGGAAGAGTGGCTAGCTGCCCTGGCTTGACTCGCCGGCTATGAGGTGACCTGCTCTGACTAGCCGGCGACTAAGAATGCAGAGCTGCATGGCTTGTTTTGTTGAGGCCCACTGCCGGCATTTTTTTGGGTGGGGGCTGGGGGGTTTTAGCTCTCTGGTGCTGCTTTAGGTGGCTGGCTGCCGAATCAACCTCCTTGACGCTGCCAGCCATCGATTTTCCTTGTCACCAATGTGTGCAGATAGAGAGGGAGAGAAGAGAAGCAGGTGTGGGGAGGGAAAAAAGGAAGCTTCAGTGGCGGCTGCTGGCTACTTGTCATCCTGGTATTCTTTGTGGATAGTCTATGGCTTGGAGAAGTATGGATGTTCTGGATTGGCTTCAAGACAACTAGGGTTTTAAAATGGATCTTTTTGGGCCTCTGCTGACACCTATGCCTGCCCCTGTCTCTCTAACAAGCACCTCATGCCTCCGTTTGCTACCACCGCGGCACCGCCGCCGCTTGCTGGCACTGCCAGCTTGGTAACCCGAGTACTCGACTCCCTCCTGCATCTGCTCCTCCCTCTTCCTCTGCACTAATGACTTGAAAGCCTGCTGCATGCATTGCTAATTCCCCTTTGACTAGTCAACTCAACATGGGTCTATTAGTTGTGACTACTGACTAATCCCTGAATAGTCTCCTAGCCGATGGGGAGGTGAGTCGACTTGAGACTCAGGGAAAAATCCTTGGTATTATGTCTGCCTTAACATTGTGCCGCTCTTGATATTCATACAAACAATTCTATTGCCACTTAAAGTTGTTATTTCATATTAATGTTGTGCTTTCCTTTTACTTACTGGACATGATGTCTGATACAGTTAACACAAGGTGTTAGAAATTGTTCTTTCTGCCACTTCAAATTTTGTTTACAATGCTACCTTTGTTTGTTCCGCAGAGTATTAATATTTTGAAAGCTCATGGTAAGAGTGCCAAGGAAAGTTACTTGCTGAATGGATATGCGCTGAACACAGGTCGTGCAGCTCAAGGGATGCCTACTAGAGTAACCCCTGCTAGAATTGCTTGTCTGGATTTTAATCTTCAGAAGACAAAAATGCAAATGGGTGTTCAAGTCCTTGTATCTGATCCAAGGGAACTAGAGAAGATCCGTCAGAGGTTTGTGTTTTTTTTTCAATTTTATTATTACTCGTTTTTGTTATCTCCAGAATGAATCAGCAGTTGATGGGCTGTCTATTATCCTGTTTGTTTCTCATTCTTGTAATTGATCTTCATTCCTTTTTGTCAGTTACAATCAATTTACTTTCTATATTATGGTCTCCAATCATGTAAATAATACCTTCTTTTCCTCAGAGAATCTGACATAACAAAGGAACGAATTGAGAAAGTTCTCAAGGCTGGTGCAAATGTTGTATTTACCACAAAGGGAATTGATGATATGTCACTGAAGGTACATTTTCGGAACTCAATCATAACAAGTTGCTGTTCTTATGTGATGATGATTCTGTAAATAGTTCCCCAGCACTGCAGCACAGACAATTTATTTAGTTGAACTGGTCCACATTAGTACTGAATGATTTATTCTGCTTAGCTACTGCAACTTTTGGTTGGGTGGTGCACACTTCGATCTCTAATAAATCTGCTTTATTGTTGTGATGAAATGCCATTTCAGTACTTTGTTGAGGCTGGAGCAATTGCCGTAAGGCGTGTCCGTAAGGAGGATTTGCGCCATGTTGCCAAGGCAACTGGTGCAACAACGGTATGGCTTATTTCTTCATATTGTCAATTAGATGGTTATGATCAAACAGTAATTTAACAATTTGTACTCTTTTTGTTCTCATTCATGACTTACCGACTTGGTACTCTAATGAACTTACTTTTGCTTGAACAATAAAGTTTCTTGAATTCTGTGCTACGAGTCTTAAGGAAATGTGCAACACATCCTCTGATTTGAGTACCTTGGTAACATTGGAATACATTTATTTGATGATTTTCTGTATCTGAATATGCTATTCTAGCGTAGTAGCTTTAAAGTGCTACAAATCTACTCCCTCCTATCCATAATAAGTGTCTTGGATTTATTATGGATCGGAGGAAGTATTACAGTAGAAATTTATAAATAAAGAACTTCTATCTCCCATGTTCCCAGGAATAAGGCAAATGAATATTTGTCAATATTGAGGCCAAGGGAGCTGTTTGTCAATATCCTAAAGTAATAGGAAACTGCAGGTGACTACTTTTGCTGACATGGAGGGTGAAGAAACATTTGATCCATCATTCCTTGGACATGCTGACGAGGTTGTTGAGGAAAGGATTTCTGATGATGAAATAATTCTTGTGAAAGGCACGAAGAACACAAGTGCGGTTAGTATTTTTTTTCATGCCAATATTGAGCTAGCTTAACTACGAATGTATTAGTTTTGAATATACGGGCAGCAAACTTACATTTATTTTATGCAGGTCTCCATTATACTTAGAGGAGCTAATGACTTCATGCTAGATGAGATTGAACGGTCCCTGCATGATTCACTGTGCATTGTGAAGAGAACTCTGGAATCCAATACGGTAGAACCCTTTGTTGTTGTTCCTTGATCTGGTTGTTCCCTGTTGTTGAATGCATAAACATATATTTGTTGTCGTGATTATAATTTATGTGCTTCTACCTGTTGCGTTGTTTTTGCTACTAAATGTGATTTGTAGGAAAAGTTTAGCTGGTGCTTCCTGTTTCTAACATTTTCACAATTTTTCTATGCGAGCGAGGCCCTATTTTCAATAGCTGCAATCGCAGCAAGAACTGTTTCCTAGAAACAGTTAAAAGCCATCAGCCACTTAATGCTTCATATATGCTTCTTTTGTCTGCCATTCCACCTAATGTGGTTCAGTATTTCTGTGATATACCGAACTGGTGTAATATATCGAAGCAGCATGTTTACCAACTACACTATCTGTAGAAACTAATTATAACTAGTGTATTTAACATCTGTGGGCATGCAGGTAGTTGCTGGTGGTGGTGCAGTAGAAGCTGCATTGTCTGTCTACTTGGAGAATCTTGCCACAACTCTTGGATCTAGGGAACAACTGGCAATTGCTGAATTTGCAGAATCTTTGTTGATCATACCAAAGGTTGGATCAATTATATTTCGTGTGTATATAACCTGCATAGTAGAACCACATTATAATATTAATAGGAGTATGGCTACAGATCCTTGCTGTTAATGCTGCAAAAGATGCAACGGAGCTTGTAGCAAAGCTGAGGGCATATCATCATACTGCTCAAACAAAGGCTGATAAGCAACACTATTCAAGGTAATTACAGACTGTATAATCTTCATTACATCTCCAAATGAACTATGTTTCCACTACATTAGCAAGGACATAGGCTTTTGAAGACTACTTTATCTATCATCTTAAGGAAAGAAACTCATTCACTCTGGAGTGTGCGTTAAGCTGAAGTGTACCTAAATGTATAATGTATAATTTAGTAATAGTAACTGCTTGTAGATATTTTTTACTGACGTATTTGCCCTTTGCTGTTTTATTGTACTAGTGCAAATCTTCAATTTATTTCAATTTTTGCTGCAGCATGGGTCTTGACCTGTTGAAAGGTATCGTTCGCAACAACCTTGAATATGGTGTGATTGAACCAGCGATGAGCAAAGTAAAGATTATTCAGGTTCGTACACTTGTTAGCTATCTTGTCACTTTGTTTATGATGTTGATCCATCGCACATATTATTATACATATTTCATTGTTGCAGTTTGCCACTGAAGCAGCCATTACTATTGTGAGGATTGATGACATGATCAAGCTAACCAAGGAAGAATCTGGGAACGAAGAGTAACCATCTTGGAGAACGCCATTTTTTACGATCTCTGGTGGACTGTTTATTATCTGATGGCTAGTTGTTTGTCATATGTTTTTTCTACTTTGAATGTTGGACGGATGATGCGAGTGAACGTGTATAGTTCTGTATTTCACTGTATGATTAGAACTGTATTTCACTGTATCGTTAGAACGGCTCGTGAATGGAAGAAAATTTTGCGTACCCGCAGTCCTGGCTTCAGGGCATCGCCAACAGTATCTACACGGAGTTTATTTGAGGAACTTTGTTGTTCGTCTCGTGCTAGCTTTGCTTCGCGTCTTCCATGCCCCCAATGACATCCACATAACTGTAAATGTTATTATTAGTTGAAATATCAGGTTAAAACTGTTAGTGTAAATTCCATAGAAGCCATGTTTTCAAGCTTCAAACAATTCAGAAGAATGATGTGTTGGAGGGCTAATGTTGTGTTAGTGTGCGAAATTTTGTTGAAAATTAGTTTATTTCCATTCTGCCTTGAAAAAAGTTGGTTAGAATTGATAGACAATCTATTTTCTGGTACACCTGAGTACTTTTTTGAAACCAAAAGATCTCGGTTTATTTCCATCCAACTAATAGTATCTCCGTTGGTCCAAAAAAAAATTAATAGTACTCCATCTCCGTAACTAGCCATTCTACTGTACAAATCTGTCAAAAGTTGTACACTAACGAGGATATTACTGCGAAGCAAAGTGATCGTAATGATTAGCCCCGTAGACATTCAGTTGGTGTCATCAGACCGCCGTTGATGCAGCGATACAGTTTGCTCGCCGAGCCGCGAAGCAAGATTCACGGGATGATTCCGGTACTCCGGTAGGCACTCAATTGGTATATTTGGTTGCCTGCTAGGCTTCCACTCCAGCATAGGTTCATCAGCTTGCCTGCCGTGCCGTGGAGCAGCCTGACCCTGGTTGTCACTGTTCTCTGGCGGCGTCTCAACAGATGATGGCGGGACTGATGGCCGTTGCCAATAAGAGTCCCGTGTCCAGACGACGCTCGCACCTGCAGCCCACCGTTGCCTCAGCAGTTCAGCTTGCTCACGGTTGCCGGGGGGCCTTGGATAGGAGACCGCCATGGCACGGTTGGAAGTAGCACAAGCTGCCGATGATGGCACTGTCCCATGGACGCCGCCGTTGGGAATAACCGGCTGCTCTCTCTGAAGAAGCATTTGTTCGTTCAGCGCAGGCGTCCTCGTGGTCTGCGCATAGGCGGCAAACCGACTGTCGTCGCCGATGCTTGAACTAACTAGGCAGGCGCCGCCGTTCAACCCAATTGGGACGGTGCGGTGTTCAGGGGCTTCCGTCAACCCTCCCACGCCGTCCGGGATGGACATTGCGTGCGCCGCTGTTCCTAGCGCTGTCGTCGCACCGGCAGCACCCGCGTCGCGCACCGTTCTGTAGTGATGCAGCAGGCGTTTGAGTCGCTCGGCCTGCTTCCTCAAATCCATCTTCACGTAGTGCTCTCTGAAGAAGCCATTGTTCTGGTCACGAAGCTCCTTGTAAACTGGGCGTGCCAATCAGATCGATTAGAGATTATCCTTTCTTGACATGAACATGACCAGTAGAGAAAAACTAGATCGAAACTCGTAGCTTACCGGCAAACACGACCGCGGGGTGTAATCCCCTCAAGCGAAGCTCTCGGAACATCTGCTCCTTGCTCATGCCTGCAAGCACGCATCTCACCACCTCATCCTTAACCTTTCATGGGGTCGGCATTACGAAGTGAGATTAATTCCACCTATAGGCCAACCTGCAGGGGCTGAAATCAAACATGTGTGCAAGACAAGAGTACATGATCAATAGTCCTTACCTGGATAATGAAGGCACGGGCGCCGTCCTCGTCGCCGCCACCGGCGGCGTTGAGGCCGGGGGCTGGTCCCCTGCTTCCTTGCTCATTGCTGCAGTTGCCAGCTGCGTCGTCCTGTAGATGCTCAAAGAGGCCAACTGATGGTGATACTGGAAACAAGTAAATTGCATCTACCCTATCAGAATATTTCGTGATTTAGAGATCCTGCTTACCATTGTGCAATGGCTTCAATTATGGCTGTCTCCCTGCCGTGGCCAAAGCACCCAAAGTCGAAGCGGATAAATTGGGGGCACGGGACGAGTTGTGTAAACCCAGGACTTCTCCAACCATATCCTTGTTATGTTACCCTTACCCAGGTTGCACAATACTCCGTACCAACTTTTTTCTGGACTCCACACGCCTCTCCCAGAGTCCAAAGTGCAAACACCCTACGCCTGGTCATGTGGGCGGGCAAGCGTCAGTTGGTTGGTCCGGTGTCTAGCGGAAGCTAGAACCACCCTGGCATGGCGTCGTAAAGTTTTTTTTTAGGACAATGGCGTCGTAAAGTTGGTTGGGTGAGAACAGCATGGTGCGGGCGACAGAGGACGAAGCTGCAGCCTGCAGGCCCAAGCCGGCGCTGGGCCGGGTCCGAGACCGACGCCGACGCGAGAACGAGTATATTTCCGTGGATACACACGTAGGCCCATGTAGGCGCGACGAGTACTACTAGTAGCAGTAGGTCAGTAGCCCGGCGTTGTTGTTCGCAGCGGTCGGCGGCGGCATTGCTGGCCTCGCGCACGGAAGCAGATCTGAATCGTTGGGCCTGATCAGAACTCCAGCATCTCGGCCTGGTTGAGTAACAATTGGGCCAGTAAATAAAAAGGCCTGCCTATCTGATCTGGGCTCACTTCCCCCCGGACATCGGCTGAGAAGAGAAAACGAAACGCATGTGCGATCGTGCATCGCGAAGCAGACGCAATGGGTACTCGAAACCCGATTACCCCAGATGCGGGTCTGTGAAAAAATTAGACCCGTGGATCTGTAATCAGTAAAATTTCGGACCCGTTGGGTCTGACAGGTCCGGGTTTGGTAGAGTCTTACCCGAACCCGGGAACCCGGAAACCCGGTTGAGAATGTGGGCTTAAGTTGTTGTACAGACAAATTGAAGGAGACCTTAAATAGTTCCAGCCCAGCCCAACAACACTCAAACCTAGCCTCACCTCAGCCCAGCCCAACAACACTCACGTACTCGTGCAAGCCGCCGCCAAGGCCCATGAATCCCAGGTCCCAACTCCCCTCGTCCCAATCCCTAATCCCACGACATCTCCTCCCATCTCTCCTCCTCTGCTACAGCCGCATCTCAATCTTCCCCATCGCCTGTGCGCCGCCACCCATACCCTCCGCTCCTTCTTCTCCCTCTCCTCCATTCTCAACGGCGTCGAGGGCTGCCCTCCTTCCCTTTCTCCTCATCGAGCTCGCCGGCGCGTCCCTCCTCCTCGTGCTCGCTGCTGCCTCCCTCCTCATTCGCGGCTGCGACGGCACCGTCTCCTCCAGCCAGCCACCGCCTCGCCGTCGCCTCCAGCCCCGAACTACAGCCGCCGCCGGCCACGAACTCCGTCTCGGGACCTGATTGCGTTTTGCGTTTTTGCTTCGGGGTCTTTTGTGTAAAAGTGCAGTCCTGTTGCAATTTTCTTCGGGTTTTTCTGTAAAAGTCGTCGGGTCGGGTTTACCCGCGGGTACCCGAGACCCGTCTCGGATCCGGGTCTGAGAAATCTTTAGACCCAACGCCGGGTCCGGTCCGGTATGGCCTGACCCGCCCCCGAACCCGCGGGTGCCATCCAGAGCAGAGGCGTGATACAAAACTTACGTTACGTGCCGTGCGGGGTCACGGGTCACCGGGATTATATCCACGAATTTTGACCTGACCACAGTACTCAAATCAGTACAGTAGCCTGCGCCAATTACTCCCACGAGTCGTGCAAGTTAACTCCACACGACGAAACGTCGCGCGCGAGGCACAGTTACTACTACGCGCAGCGTGCATGAATTTCACTCGGATCCCGGCCGACCGGCGACCGGCTGGTGTAACGCACGTTAGCATGAGACGGGGAGCTAGAGCGTCGTTAGACTTATTAGAGGGAGCCGGCAGAGCTGCCCGGAATCACGGCTTCTGCTGCTGCATCGCCGCCTGCCGGGGTCAGCATGCAGCTTCCGTCCGATCGGGGGAACGAGGCCTGGTGCGACTGCGCGAGCGATCGTGGGGAGTTGACGGGAACAGGATTTGGCGGCGGCTGATAGATACGCTACGAGAGCATGGATTTAGGGAGCGCGGAGATTAATTGGGTCGGTTGACTATCCGGCCGGGAGGGAGGAAGGAGAGCCGTCTTGGGATTAGCAAGTGACCGACCGCCACGTATCATACGTGCCCAACCGAAATAACGGCCATGTAGTCATGTGCCTTCCGTATCCTATGGGTTCAGCGAGAAATATCGAGTTGTACTTATCTTACTGGACTAGAGATCGATGGGCACACCAATATAATTCGCGTTTAATTTGGGAAGTCATTGAATCCTGAACTGCAGTTACAGACGTTTTCCGAAAGAAAGCTGTCGACGATGTTTTTTTTCTTTTCTTTTTTGTGATTGTTTCACTGGCTATCTAGATCTAGTAACAAAGGCAGGAAATGAGTGGTAAAGCCCTGGAAGAGCCAATGTGCCATGGTCGAATTGAGGATGGGACATATGTGAACTACACACAAAAGGACCGGCCTAACTAGCACTGCTAGGCATAGTAGTTTAGTAAATATAGTACTCCACAGGATCTACTTAACATGTTGACCCTAGCCATGTGACATATGCATGGGACAATCCAACAGACCGCGCCCGATCGAGTGAGATCTGTCTGCATGCATGCATGAGTTGCTGACAGAGAGAGTCACAGGCCGGCCAAGGTTCGCTGCCTATAAATAGATCGCGAGCACGACTTTCCATTCCACCACAGAGCTCACACAATTCCTCATCTACTTGTCTTCTCCAAATCCCTGCAAACCCACAATCTCGTAGCTAGGTACTCCGATCTTGTTCCAGCTATGGTTTCCGGGTTCCAGATCTTGTCCATTGCCATCGCGGTTCTCGCCTCGCTCCTTTGCCCTTGCGCGTCGTCCATCGAGTTCCACCGCAAACTCTCCAGTTGGTCGAGCGCCGGCGCTACATGGTACGGCGCCGCTAATGGCGCCGGAAGTGATGGTATGTAGTCTTTGCACAATGATTTAAAAACGATCCATGCATGCAGGATATAATTCGCACGTACACGAGTGAATACTGCCCCCAGGCCCAAACTAATGTGTTACTGGTTAAGTAAGCTAGGACCACATATATAGCGATCCCATGTCTTAAACCATATGTGGATGTTTGTATATATACGTAGGTGGTGCGTGTGGGTACAAGGGTGCCGTCGACCAGGCACCGTTCTCGTCCATGATCGCCGCCGGTGGCCCTTCAATCTACGGCTCTGGCCTGGGCTGTGGCTCTTGCTACCAGGTCTGCATGCGCGCAACCCTTATTGAAAAGATTTAACATGTACAGTTCTCGCATGCATATGCTGGTATATATGCCAGCATGTGTATACGCGCGTTTTGTGATGTTAATTTTGGCATGCTGTTACTGTAGGTGAAGTGCAGTGGCAATGACGCCTGCTCGGGCAGCGTGGTGACTGTGGTGATCACGGACGAGTGTGCCGGCGGCCCTTGCTTGAATGAGCCGCACTTCGATCTGAGCGGGACGGCGTTCGGTGCCATGGCGAAGCCCGGGCAGGCCGACCAGCTCCGCGGCGCCGGCGTGCTCCAAATCCAGTACACCCGGTATATACGCATGAAGAATGAACTAATGCATGTAGCTAATCTGCAATCTACCCTTGCACCGCTCGAAACGGCCAGGCTCGCTACGCGCCTACGCATCACATGCACCTCTCGATCACGCAGCTTTGGAAACATCTACGTAATAATTTCTTACTTTTGTCGCGCGCCATGGACCATGCATGCACGCACGCATGCCAGTATGCCATGCACAGACCGGCACATGCTCTGTTTTCCCATAACCGCCACACGCAACGAACTGTCCTTTAATTCTCTTTGTTGTCACGTGATGTCTGCGCGCGGGCAGCGTGCCGTGCAGCTGGGCCGGAGCGGAGCTGACATTCGTGGTGGACGCCGGCTCGAACCCGCACTACTTCGCCGTGCTCGTCCAGTACCAGAACGGCGACGGCGACCTCTCGGGCGTCGAGCTCATGCAGGGCGGCGCCGGCGGGGCGGCGTGGACGCCGATGCAGCACTCGTGGGGTGCCGTCTGGAAGCTCGACGCCGGGTCGGCACTGCAGGCGCCGCTCTCCCTCCGCCTGACCTCCAGCTCCGGGAAGAAGCTCGTCGCCAGCAACGTCATCCCCGTTGGGTGGAAGGCCGGCGCCGCGTACCAGTCCGCGGTTAACTACTAATACATGCTAGTTTTCCTCTGTAACTAGATGTTCCCGTTTATAGTACTGCATGCGTGTTTGCGACTTGCGAGTCGACAGTATAGGTGTGGTTGCATGCATCATGACACGGTGCGATATACTACATGTGTGTGCGTTATAGTTTGATGATATGGACGTATAGTGGAGTGTTGGTAATTAAGAACTGAAATTAAGGGCAATATGCCGACGAGGAGGAGGCGCGCAGATGTATGGCTATGGTTCCAAAATCTATAGTTCTCCCCTTTTGGCATGCCAATGTGAAAGTATAATTGTGGCATGTCTTAGACCAAAAGCTATTTCTATATGGTGACCCCCGTCTTTGAGCTATTGATAAAATCATTGTTCTCTACGCTTTTGTGGGCTATTGCCCATGTTTCCTGGTGTCTCTCGATCGATTCCGAGATCGTGATCCCCATGCACTTTATCGACGGTTAGGAAAAATGTTCGTTTTGACCATTTTCGTTGTGTACAATATAGTTTATTCATGTACATGTTTTCAATGAACATGCAGTAACTAGTCAATCTGGATGGGCCTACATGCCTAGAGATTGAAAAATATGTAACGAACTGGGTATATATAGGGAGATGGGCTTAACCTGAACCGTGCAACAATCAAGTTGCATTGGATTGCATGAGCAGCCTAAAAGACTCAGTTTGGCATTGCTGAACTGTGTTATGCTGAACTTATTTGTGTTCAACTTGCCAAACACGAAAATAGTAAAAAGGGAGAAAGAAAAACAGGATTATGATAAATACATCGCAACACCAAAGAGAGAGAACAGATTGCGTCAGAATGGGCCGACTTCTTAGGCCTGGGTACAAGTGCCTTGCGGGCTTTTTCACTTCAATACTCAGCTCGGGGCAAAACTGGGCGAGCGAAACCACATTAAGTTTACTTGCGTGTGGCCATAAAGCCCAAACGTGTTTTTTTTTTCATGGACTTTCTAAAGAAGCTCGTGTCGTTTGTTTGCCTCGATGAAAAAAATATGAAAAATGGTACATGTTTTTTACATCCTCGATTATTTTTGGTTATTAAAGTTAATCAACTTACAAAAGAAAGTCTACGTATTACCTCAATCAATAAAGTCAGTTGGACTTAAATATAAGAATTTATCAATCAATTTTAAAGTTTATCCTATAGATTGACTTCATCTGATAAGCTCAAAATTTATAGGCTAGGGACACAAATTGCAACGACGTACAAACGATCGAAACAATCATTCCCATGTACGAGTTTATATAAAAAGTTCGTATGCTCTTACGCAGCCATTTGAGTACTTGACCACCACGCATGCAATGCAACTACCCCAATGATCAGATCTCTTTGCCCAAAATCTCCGGAGTTGAGACAACTGACGTCGTCACCTCCAAGGCTCCATTATCCAAGGATCGGCCGCTCCGGCTCAGTTGACCACGTACTTTACATGCGCTCCCTCTCCCTCCAGCTTACTTGCCGCCACGTTCAGTATCTCGACAATTCGTGTGTGCACGACGGCACATATTTGCCCCCACACGTTTATAACACCTAAAGTCATCCTATATATACAGCCCAAAAATCGTGCTATTCCTGCAGGGAGTACCCAAGATCTTAGTTCCAAACAAACCTAGCTAGCCCATCGATCGGCCTAACTGTGACTTAAGAGTTCAGACAGAATCACAATCAATGGCTAGTCCAGGCAGTGCGCTACCCACGACAGTGATCCTCATCCTGTCAATCCTATCACTTCTTGTAAGCTCCATCTCTTGCTGGTCCTCGGGCGGCGCGACGTGGTACGGGAGCCCTTACGGCGCCGGCAGCGACGGCAAGTCGCACGTACACCTACAATGATCAGTGCTATGTGTAGATTCTAGATTGTCAGATAGGAGACTTACTCTATCTGTTGCACGAACGAAATGCAGGTGGCGCGTGTGGTTATCAAGGCGCCGTCGGCCAGCGCCCGTTCTCGTCGATGATCGCCGCCGGGGGACCCTCCTTCTTCAAGAACGGCAAAGGCTGCGGCGCATGCTATCAGGTCAAGTGCACGGGTAACAGGGCCTGCTCCGGTCGCCCAGTGAAGGTCGTCATCACCGACTCCTGCCCCGGCGGCGTCTGCGCCAGGGAGGCGCACTTCGACATGAGCGGCACCGCCTTCGGCGCCATGGCCAACCCCGGGATGGCCGACCGCCTCCGTTCTGCCGGAGAACTCAGGATCCACTACGCCAGGTGAAAATGCAATCGACTTTAATCGATCATCAAACAATTGCAGTCAAGTTAACGGCGCACTGTGTGCATCGCGCGCGTGTTAACATTGGAATGCTTTGCTTTTTCCCTCAGGGTGCCGTGCAAGTATAACGGCATGAACGTGGCGTTCAAGGTGGACGCGGGGTCCAACCCGTACTACCTCGCCGTGCTGGTGATGTACCAGGCGGGCGACGGGGACCTGTCCTCCGTGGAGATCATGCAGGGCGGCTGCAGGGCCGGCCAGCACGGCAGGAACGGGGAGCCGTGGAGGAGGATGCAGCAGTCGTGGGGCGCCACGTGGTTCCTCAACTCCAACGACGGGAAGCCCCTGCGCGCCCCGTTCTCGTTCCGGCTCACCTCGGGCTCCGGCAAGGTGCTCGAAGTCACCAACGCCATCCCCGCCGGATGGCGAGCCGGGACGTCCTACCGCTCCTCGGTCAACTACGCCTCGTAACTCGTAAGACGGCTGGTGCTGGCTGATCTTCGAGTGTTTTAGATCTGTAGCTCTGCAGCTCTGCCGTTTGTGATGTGAGCTCTTGCCGTGTCAAAGGAACTCGGCATGTGCGTCCGGGAATTGTGAGCGGCCGCGTTAATTAGAAGAGGAGGAGGGTCGACAAGTGTTTTGTAACGCCTGCTCCTCCAAGCCTCTCCACACGGCCACTGGCTTGCAGTTATTTCCTAGTGATGTGTCTTCTTTTCTATGTATGCGACCTCGCAAACTGTTAGTCACAACCAATAGATGTGATTTTTGTCCGTTTAACTTTTTTTTTTGCCTTCTACTTTTCTCTCTCAGCTATTTGAAAAGCACACGAATCATTTCTTAATTTTCTTTTGGGATACTCTTACTCCCTCAATTGTCGAAATCGGATGGTCTCTCACACCATCTGAAGTGGCTATGCGACAACGTGTCATGATTTTGTCCTGTGACTTGTCATGTCGGCATGCATTTTGTTGACTAACCAGTTGGACCTGAACATACATCAAGATTATAGTTGACTTGTATTTACTGCCCAAACTTGAATCGGCGAGAAAAACAGTCGCTCTCTCTTTTCCAATATACATGATGTTTTGGATATGAGTGTATATGACGCAGTTACTACGCTGCAATTTAAGTAATTGAAAATTAACACAATTATTAATTAGCTAGATAATTATCGTGATACCCACGTCCATCCTGAGCATATGTTTAGTAATCACAGATTAACATAATTGTTAATTAGGATGAATAGCAGGCGAACGCGAGCCCACATCCTCCATTTTTTTGAAAAATAAATAAATCAAAACATAACTCTACAAAGTTAAAAAAGAAAAGAAAAGAAGGCATGTAAATATTATGATGTACAATGCATCTGTATAGTTACATGAACAAATGCATTAATCTGTACTCTGCATCAAAGTAACATGAATGCATGAAGAGCTAAAATAAAATGGGTGTGGCCATATCTCACGCGCCAGATTTTTAAGCAAAAGTCTTAAATCTTAGTCGTTGCCCGTTGGATTAAGATCTGAATGACATTCCCACTTCCTACTCTCCCACATGCTGCCATTGGTTAAAATCCAAGAAGCACGTCGGCTTATCTTTAACTAAAAACTGACGACTTCTCCTTAGCAAAATCAAAATAAAATCACTTGTTTCTTACATGGGCCGTGGAAATGTATTTTGTTTTACACGAAACTTAAAATCTGTATGTAATACTCAGTCATTTACATACGTTAATTTTAAATATATTTTGAGTAAATGGAAAAAGTTTTTTATTTGCTTCACATTGTGGTTTCCACACCTTTTATAATCCTAATAAAAAACCTATCCTATGCATACCACCCAAAACAGCACTATATATAGTTCTCCAAGTTAAACCAAGCAGTATATTAAGACAACTCCTAAATCAAGCAGTATATTAAGACGAAAGCCAGTCCGTTAATTAGGCACTACACCATTCCCATCATCCTATCAACCAAAGGAAACAATGGCTAGCAGCCGAGGCACATTCCTGTTTGCGGCACTCGGCGTTCTGTCCGTCCTATCACTTCCAGACGCAGCGCGCAGCTGGGCGGACGGCGGCGCGACGTGGTACGGGGGACCTTACGGTGATGGCAGCGAAGGTAAATTCATATGCACGATATGTAAATTGACCTCTAACTTGTCAGGATGTCACAAAAGAAACTCTGTTACGCGAAGGCGACACGCATATGCAGGTGGCGCGTGCGGCTATAAAAGCGATGTCGGCCAGGACCCGTTCTCGTCGATGATCGCCGCCGGCGGACCGTCCCTCTTCAAGAACGGCAAAGGCTGCGGTGCATGCTACCAGGTTAGGTGCAAAGAAGACCCGGCCTGCTCCGGCAAGCATGTGACCGTCGTCATCACCGACTCCTGCCCCGACGGGACATGCCAAAAGGAGAAGGCGCACTTCGACATGAGCGGCACCGCCTTCGGCGCCATGGCCAAGCCCGGGATGGCCGATAAGCTCCGTAACTCCGGAGTCCTCAAGATCGAATTCGACAGGTGTGCAAACGCATTCCATTGGAGTGATCTGATTAATTTCAGAAATCTCTTCAGGTTGACATGGCACACGCCTGCATGTACTACGTGCTGAGATTAATTTGGTGCATTACTTTTCACCAGGGTGCCGTGCAAGTACAACGGCAAGAAGATCAGCTTCAAGATGGACTCGGGCGCCAACCCATACTACCTCGCAATGCTGATCGAGTACGAGGCCGGCGACGGGGACCTCGCCTCCGTGGAGGTCATGGAGGCCGGCGGCAGCAAGGGCAGCGCCAAGTGGATGCCGATGCGGCAGTCGTGGGGCGCCTTGTGGTGTCTCGATTCCAAGAGCGGGAAGCCTCTGCAGGCCCCGTTCTCGTTCCGGCTCACTTCGGGCTCCGGCAAGGTGCTCGTCGCGAACAACGTCGTCCCCACCGGGTGGAATGCAGGGAAGGCCTACCAAGCCAACGTGAACTACGCCGCCTAAGGGCCTGTTTGAGGCCACCGTTGGATGGAGTTTGAATGTTTGATCAAATACAAAGACGGAGCTGGGAGCACGGGCACGCTAGCCCCTAGCTAAGTACCGGAATTTGAGAACTGCAATAAGTCAATCAGATACCTGATTTGGATATATATTATGGAACTATAAGGAACGTGCTGTTTGAAAACCGCAAATTCTCCACAGTTGTGAAGTCAAACAACCGATACAATACACACTTATAAATGTTGATCTGCATTTTACTCCCCTGAACTAATCATGGGATTCGGATTACAACTCTGAATTTTGATTTGCTTCAGGTTACCTCCATCCACAATCCCTCTATCCCTCGACTCTCAAAACCATTCTAGTACCCTCTCTAGCTAAATTGATTGATTTGGACTCCGTGTTTTCTTTTGCCATGTTAACGGTTTCTTTCTTGCTATGCCAGCTCATCATCCTAGTCGGATTAATCTTACACAGAAAAATTGAACAACCCCATTATATGAAGCATAGGTTAGTGACCAATCCGATAAAATTGCAGCAAAAGAGGACATGTTTTTAGAGAAACTTGTCGTTTCATGTTCATGTTCAAATTTTTAAAAATCGAACTATACAGAGAATTTCTGTAAACTTCCAATAAATTACACATACTAATTGATTAATTTGGTAACGTTTTATCTATATTTTGACATAAGGTCTGAGAGGAACTTGTTGTTTTAATTTCAAATTTTGGGTTCAGAATTCAAACTGCACATAATTTTTCGAAACAATTCCAGTAAACATGAGTAATGCATCGTCTATATGGTAAGTTGATCGGTAAAATTGGCGTAAGGTTCGAGAGAAACTTGTTGTGTTTCAATTTCAAACCGCGCAGAAAAAATATAAAAAATCAAATACATAATTCAATGACTAATATGTTATTTTATATAAAACTAACATAAAGTTTAAGATAAACTTTTGTTTTAGTTTCAAATTTAAAATTTGGATTCAAAATTTAAATTTCTTGACTGTGCGGGGAAAGAACGACGAGAGAGCACTCTGAGTGCTCGAGCAAATGCCTCCCTCATTGTTGTATCTCTATCCCTGCCGTTTTCCTCCTTCCATCCATCTATTGTGATTTCACAGTGTTCCTCTTCTCTCCGTCTTCCATGTTTCTATCGTTCTCTTTTGGAAGCTATCTTTACTCTTATAAAAGATCCTATTGGTGACGACGATCCGTCACAATAGGATAAAACATTTCGTTATATATTTTTTGTCCGTAGCAAGGTGGGGAAAGACTGATTTTTTTCATGAATGTTAAGTAGAGGAAGTATAGTACAGTATATCATGTTCACGCCAGTTGTACAGCTGTTAGTTAGGGCGCCTCCAACCGTATTGTCTCCTACGGTGCATTGCTTCGACGTTTTAATTAACAAAGTCTCCATCATTAGCACCATCATAAAGTAGGCCATCGAACCGCAAGCAAGCAAAATGGTGCCACGCTCACGCAGTCACGCCCACACGCGTCATGCCATTCCATGAGAGATGCCCATACCAGAACAGCAGGTAGCACGTACGCAGGGAAAAAGTCTGGAATAGTTAATGGCCGTACGGCGATCTACCGGCAGACACCGACAAGATAATTTAGCTACCGGCACTTATTTCCTAGCATAAATCCAGCCTCGGCGATGATCACGGATGCCATTCCAACCGGCACTACCACCAGCCAAATCCATCGCCCAAATCTGTCGCTAGTCACCTCCTCATACGCTCGATGATCCCAGAGCCAAAATGGAAGGTGCCTGAAGACTTCGTCTGATCCTATACATGTATGTACGTGGTGAATATCTTATGCCGATGACATTGCTTCCTCTCGCTTTCCTCCATTTTCTATAGCCACCGGTCCACAACTTGCCGCCCCCCTCGTTCGCATAAGTATCAGCGTTCCCCAAGGATTTTTTGCAGTGCAGTAGCCCCCCAGGTGTGGCCAAGAACAAGCTTCCCGTTTGATAAGTGCCGCCAGCATCGATCCCTCCTGGAGTCCTGGGCCGTGAGCGTGACCCCCAACAGTTCTTCGAGAAATGGCTTCTTCTGATGATCAGCTAGCGTCCGAGGCGCACGACTCCACGTCCGGCGGCGACGACGGCACGATGGCGGCGCTATCGCCGCCGGTGGTCGTGTCAGTGCTCGCGTCGCTGCTGGAGCGGCACATCGCGCGCAACGAGAGGGCCCTGGCCTTATCAAGGAGCAGCCACGGCACAGCCGCCGGAGACGAAGACGAAGAAGACGCGAGGAGGATGGCGGCCTTCGACGGCGGCGGCACGGTGCTGGACATGAGCATGCGCGAGTTCCTGGACCGGTTCAGCCGGTACGCGCACGTCTCGCCGCAGGTCTACGTGGTGGCCTACGCCTACCTGGACCGGCTCGGCCGCCTCCGCCGTGGCGCCGGCCCGCCGGTGCGCGTCGTGGCGGGCAACGCGCAGCGGCTGCTGACGGCGGCCATCCTCGTGGCGTCCAAGTTCGTGGAGGACAGGAACTACAAGAACTCCCACTTCGCGGCCGTGGGCGGGCTGGGCGCGGCCGAGCTGGGCGCGCTGGAGCTCCACTTCCTCTTCCTGATGCGGTTCAGGCTCAACGTGAGCGTCAGCGTGTTCCGGAGCTACTGCCGACACCTGGAGAGGGAGGCGGGATACGGCGGCGGGTACCACGTCGAGACGTGCCTCCAGAAGGCCCTCGTCGTCGTCTGCTCCGGGGAGGCGCACCACCGGCAGCAACAGCGGCAGCAGCAGCTCAGTGATTCGTCACGTACAAGCTTAATGTCCACTTAAATCTAGCAGTATGGTGTCTTACCACGAGGGCAATTTAAGACGGCCGTACAAATTAATCGTGGCAGGCAGGACTGTTTGGTAATTTGCCTGTGTTAAGCAGTTGTATTGCACGTAATCTCGATTGGAAAATGAACCGATGCGAGGATTTGCAGCAGTACAAAGTTTGTTTTTCTCGGTCTATGCGGGCACGCGTGACAAACAATTGCTTTTTTAGCAGCTAAGCCAAACCGAAAGGGACTGGCTGCTTCTAACGAAACTGGGACCAAATCTCGTTTAACAGAATGAAATGGAGACACTTTACCCGTAACTCCCGGCCCATGATCATGCCAACCGACGACAAGAAATGATTCCGTGCCTTCTGTTGTTTGATCCACAAATGATTTCATGTCGGTGTGCCGAACAGAGCACAATCTCATCAATTTTTCCCTGTCAGAAAATGCGATATTGTTGTGGGTGCGACATCATTATCACCGGCTAACTTTGGGGATAATAAAAAGTGGAAGCCACGGCACGGCACGGCTCAGCACATCCCGCACGCTGAGACGACCCATCAGCCCCCACCACGGCACCACCGGGATACGGGAAAAGGACTAGCAATCCACCCCCATGGAGGATCAGATCCTGTACAGCGCAGCTGTAGGGACGATCCCCGCTGGCTCTGGTCCGTGCGGAGACAGAATTGTACGGTAAACAGTACTACTCCGTACTGTAGTATTACCCAGCGGAAGGCAACAGTACTGATGAGTGTTGACAAAACTTCAACAGTGCTGGGCAAGAATACTAGGTCATCGCTACATCAGAGATTATCTAGCATATGACAACTGGTCGTCTGAACGAACTTGGATGAATCGATCGTTATTTTTTTTTTGCTGTTGAGTACTATTACCCGAGGCCTGTGATTTTTTTTTAGAGGATCCCGAGGCCTGTGATGAACCGGCTCATGTGCGTGCTGTGTGCATTCCTCTATTTAGTGTTAGATAGCACAGCCCAGCAAGCAGAAGCCAAGCCCAGTAGCCCAGCAAGCAGCAGCGCAGCCCTACAAAACAGCCCAGCAGCGCAGCCCGCTCGATTCCTCGCGCGGGCGTTCGACTCCTGCACGCAGTAACGGCAGTCCGTCAGAAAAAAAATTATAGGATCATGGATCCTTGTCACGTTTGTCCAACCTTAAAAAAGCCTACTCGGGATAAACTTAAGCCGACAGAAACGACAACAAAAATGCTCATTACATTACTACCAGTTCCCATCTCATTTCTCCCTCACCTTCTTTGTCGAAAAGACCACTCCATTGAGATTATCTGAAGCGCCAAAATAAAAGGCTCAGAAGGGATCAACAAGCATCAAATCAGCCTGAAATGTTCTGCATTGTCTTCCATGTGAACTTAATGCTTCTCTTCGGCTACTAATCTGCTTCCGCCAAGTCTGCAGTTTGGGCATGAAACGGGGATACATGTTCTAGTCTATCAATACGCTAGATTAATATGTCCACTCCATTCTGCAATTAGTCCCGACCGTGCACAGCATTGTGAAGAAAAACTATCTGCTCTCGTAATTGATTGTGGGCTAGAATAGCGCGTCCTGAAAATAGAAAAATAGCAGAAACTTAGCCCATCCTAATAGGCCCAAGATAGGAGGAATGTGGCCGAACAAGGCCCAAACGATTGCGATCTACGGAGTAGTGGCACTGATGGATCCAGTCATCCAGACAGAGGAGTCGCGTCCGCCGCCGCACGATTAGGATCACAAAGGGCTCACGAAAACCCCGAATGTACGGACGTGCAAAATTTGTGGGCCGAACTGTCTAGTTCCCTCAAGATTCAGACCGGGTCAGACTACCAAATATGGGGTTCAATCATCTTGACCTTCTCCTGTTGATCTCGATCCTCAAAACAAGCTTGACCTCCCCCAGCACCAGCCGGCCGTCAATTCCGACGGATATTTTCTCCGATCACAACGGAAAGCATCTAATGAAGTATCTTCCCCCCGACACTTTTTCCCGTTACTTGACAGCCGCGTCAGCGTCCACAGACCAACCACTTGGGAAGTCACACCTTGAAAGCCGCATGCACGGGCAGGTACATCATCTCAGTCTCAGTCTCACCCTCTACATGCATGCAAGCTACGGAGTACGGGCCAGAAGAGTAGCTATAAACGGGCCACTATAAACACACGCACTTTTGACAGGCACCACGCAGTTTGCTAGCGAGGGAGATCTCCGGCCAGGCGCTAGCTCCCAGCCAGCCATTGCAATGCATCGCAGCCCCCCGATCCATCTCGAGGTGCCGATCAATGTGGATCAGCTGCATCATCGTCTTTGGTACGTTCGTGTTTCCACAGAGGTTTGACGCCCCATTCATTGTCCCCCGCCACATTTTGACGCCGGCCGCCGCCGCGTGGTTCCGTATCATCACCGCCGGTTACATCTTGTTGAGCGTATAGCATGTTGCCATGGCCGCCACCACCACCACAGGCGAGGCCATACAAGCACTTCTGCAGAGTTTGCAGCAAGGGGTTCATGTGTGGCAGCGCGCTCGGCGGGCACATGAGAACCCACGCCGTCTCCGACGGAGAGCCTGGCGCCGGTGCCGACGACGACGATGACGACGAGCCCGCCGTGCCGGATGCTCCGTGGGGCCCGTCGTCCACGTCGTCCCCCGGAACGCACGTCTACGCGCTGCGGGCGAATCTTCCTAATCGCTTGATCAGGGGTTGCCACGTGTGCAAGAACTGTGGGAAGGAGTTCTCGTCCATGGACCTTTTCTTGGATCACGGTAAGTGCAACTCCGGCGAAGAGGGGGGCGATGGAGATGCAGGTGGCTCGTTGCATTCGTCGCCTGATCCGTCCGTTGGCGACGGAGATCAGGAGGATGCGTCGTCGTTGGCCGCTGGATGGTCAAAAGGGAAGCGGTCACGGCGCGCCAAGTTGATCGGCAGCGGCGAAATGCTCGCAATGACGTCGTTGGACGAACCAGAAGAAGAGGAAGACTTGGCAAATTGCCTTGTCATGCTCTCGTCGTCGTCCAAGGCTGATCAGCCGGCAAGGGTCGCCGATACCAACCCAGAGCCGTGTGCGTCTGGCACTGGCAAGGTGCACGGGAGAATAATGTCTCAGCAGCCTCAGCCATTAGCATACGTCTTACCGGCGCCAGATCCAACGATGGTGTTGCCATTGGCGTTACCAGCGCCGCAGCATGCTTCGGCACCAATTCCACGTGGCATGTTCGAGTGCAAGGCTTGTAAAAAATTGTTCACTTCGCATCAAGCTCTGGGCGGACACCGTGCCAGCCACAAGAAGGTAAAGGGCTGCTTCGCTGCCAAGCCCGAGAGCAGCGTCAGCGCGAGTGAGCCACCTCACCACGCAGCAACGCTCGGCGGTCCCAACAACGAGAAGAGCAATGCTTTCGCCCACGCCGTGGTCCAAGTCAATGTGAGTAGCGATGCCGACGCCAGGACAAACTATGTGGATGCCAGCACTGTTGGCGACAGAAATGACGCCGGCACGAGCGAGGCCGCCGAGCCATCCCTGTCAATGGCCATCGTCACCACCGGTACTGCGGACCATGAACCGCCGGTCGTGGCACTAGCTCCCGCCGTTGGATCGTCCAAGAGGAAGGCCAAGATGCACGAGTGCTCTGTCTGCAACCGCCTCTTCTCCTCCGGTCAGGCGCTCGGAGGCCACAAGCGGTGCCACTGGCTCACCTCGAGCACTGGGGAGCACGGGAGCATCGCACCCCTGAGGGCCGAAGGCCTACTGGGCGCAGCCGGCTACCAGCTCACTCTCCGTCCATTGGTGGACGCGCCGGAGCCGGAGCTAGACCTCACCATCGCGGCTAACACTAGTGCCGGCAACAGCTCGCTACATCTCGACACGTCAGCGCCACTATACCTCCAGGCGTCAGCGGCACCAACAAGCAACAACCCAAGCCACCAAAACAAGATGGCAGCAACGAGCAGCCACAACGTCAACGACGCTGTGGGTGCCGGCGCCGCCGCGGAGAACGAGGCGGACAGCACGGCGTCCGCCAAGAAAGCCAGGCTTGGTGGCCTCAAGGCCGTGAGCACGACGGGGGAGACCACGCCTTGGCTGCAGGTCGGCATTGGCTCCTCGTCGGCGGATGGTGATGGGAAGAGTACTGCTCGGGAATGAGCCGCTAAGAATAGCTAGCGCGGCCGCGGGCGCACCACGAACAACACTTAGCCTGCTGTAAGTAACATTTTTTTTGGGGCGTATGTTGTTCCCTACGCGTATACTAAATTTGCTTCTTCTTTTTTACTTTCTAGTAGATTAGTAGTTTGCACCGACAAAAATGTACGTGTGCATGTAAGATGTGTATATAAAGAGTTGAGATTACTCAGGTACATACTTCAGCAAATACTACTTTGATAGTATTAGGTCAGGAGGAGCTGCGCACAATTGCTCAGAAAAAAATATTTAATTGTGTTTATTGTTTTTGAGAGTTAATCATGTTTATTCATGTAAGCATAAGAACAAATGAAGCGGGATATATTGTTTGTACATGGCCTGTGGATCAATACACGCACTGTTCAATTTTCATGGCGAGTCCGTTGGTGCACGACGGTGTACTGCCCGTTTGGTTTTGATCGTGGCCCTGTGTTTATGCGATGTGTTCCTTCGAATCGAGCATTTCTGCATCCGGCTTTCAAATATGGGCCTTATGTTTTCTAAGTCTGGCTGGGCTAGTTAATGCTGACCGTGCCACGCTTAGACGGGCTGGGCTGCTTTGGGGCAATGTTATAACCACGAAACGACGGACACGTAGCGACCTTTTCTTTTCTTATCTTGACCCGATCCATGCATGTAGACGTAGGAAGTTCATTCTCAAGCCAAGGAAGGCCGGCCGTGCATTTACTTTTCTTACCGCCAGCCAAGCATTCCAGCCTCGTAAAAGCACGCTCTCTCTTAAGCATACTGGATGATGTTTGTTACAGAAATTTTTAGTTAATATATACGCATGAGTGAAATTGAGTACAACAACGAAAGAATATTCAAAACTCAAAACATAGAATGAAATTGTGTGATAAATTTTTCACATAGTGAGGATATCATGATAGAAAATATTACGCATGCATGTGCAACAAATATGAATTTCTCGCTAAATAGACGTGAACATATTAATGATATGATGATGTGAGAGAAATCAAGTAGTGGGTTGTTGCTACTTGTATATAAAAGATAAGCTGCACGCGAAGATACTCGTCAGCTCAGCCGCTCGTTCCTCCAAAAGTACAGCTTGGTTTGGTTCTTAACGGGCTTCCCATTTCCAGTAGCTACAGGGTAACTGACAGCTAGGTATATGTCCAGTGTGTAGATTTTGTCAAAACATTCACCAATCCAGCGAGACCGCAGCAAACCATCCTTTTCAGGCAAACAATTTAGTCGAATGAGCTTCAAGAAACAATGAGAAACTATTAACAAAATGCATTACAAGTCTTAATTCTTTCGCGAACGTGCCAAGTTAGTTCCTAATTTTTGAAAACGCACATTTACATTCTTATTGTTTCGCAAGTGGTTCATCACAGGTTCCTCGGTGTATGTGTAGCTCCAACGGCATGACTTGGCTGCCACCTAAGATTGGGCCCACACGTCAGGCTGGCGTTAGACGAGGCGATGGCTAGGCAGAGCTCTGGCAGGATTGCTGGGCGGTGGAGTTCGTGGGCCTCGCCAGCGAGATGGAACTAGTGCGGCGGCTGCCTGGGGCGCCGCAACCGCAGTACTATATAAAAACCTCCGGTTCACAACCCTAACATCTCCGGTTCCGCTACTACAAAACGAGCTATAGGCGACCCCCATCAGTGGCGTGTGGAGCAAATCCGCCACTGATAGGGCTATCAGTGGCGTGTTTGCTACACACGCCACTGATGGCACCCTATGAGTGGCGTGTGGAGCAAACCCGCCACTGATAGCCTCCTGATTGACTCATGCGCAGAAATGTAAAATTCACAAATAGACCCATCAGTGGCGGGTTTTAGGTGTAAGCCCGCCACTAGTGACTCCTGTAGACCTTTGAAGATTGAAAAATTCATAGCTAATTCAAATTGAACAAATGTGATTCTTTTTGGTAATGTCTTAATTTTTACTTCTTAACATGATGGGACAATAATATAACACGATAACATTTACAAAATGATCCATGTAGTACAAATTTGTAATTTACCAGAGTTCATGTTTGTGGCTTCAAGCTAAATGACCAAACTTTTGTCAATTTTGTTGCCATAGTTTATGATTATTTATCCCTTTTTTGCACAAAGGTGCATATTGTAATGATAAACAATATTTCGAAATAGGTTTACAAAGTTTTTCTTTAAAACATGATTTTCCATTTTCCAAATGCAAAAAATGAAGTATTTTGTGAAGCAAGTACAACTATTATGGTTCAGAATGGCACGTATCCAAATTGCACACAAAGGAGAACATTTTTCATCACTAGTTCCCAAAGGTTTTGAATTTTATAGAATTCTATATAGTTTTTCCCATTTAAATGAATTTCTAGCAATTTCCTAGAAGCAATTCAAATATGAACTAGAATTGTGTGATAGTTGGTTCCAAAAAAATTATGAAAATCATTGTAAGGTACCCCAAGTAAGAACTATGTAAGATTTATAGAGTGTATTGAAATATTCAACACTTTGCTATCGAAGTATGTGCCGACAATTTTCTGCCCAACTTGAGAAAAGTAAAAAAATATGAAGAAAATGTCAAAAAAGACTTTTCTTTGGCATGAAGTCCTCTTATGGGTACTAGTTCTCACGAAAAATGATAAACTTAAATTTTGACAACTTTTTAAAAACATCCTTCACAAAATGGCCTATCAAGTATGAATGTTTATACCTTTAGAAGCAAATGACCAAAGTAGTATTCATTTCTATGTTATAGATAACGTACTCATTTTTGCACAAAGGTGTGTATTGAAATGCCAAACAATGTTGCCAAAGAGGTTTACAAGTTTTCTTGTTAAGAAAAGTTTTTTCCTTGTTTTAAAGACAAAAAGTAAATTTTAGAACCATCACTGACGGTTTTATAACTCTTACTCGACACTGATAATGAAGAAATAAAAATTTTAGGACCCGTCAGTGTCGGGTTTAGTGGGGACCCACCACTCATGGGTTCTGGGTAAAGTACCTATTGAGCCCAAGCTGCGTATATAAAACGCACCAAGGCACCCCAAATATCCAAACCCTAACTTCTCTCTTCCTCCTCCTCAGCCGCCAACCCAGCCATCTATCTCCCTCCTCTGTTCCCTCTCTACCGCCCCCGGCCTTCTCTCTCCCTTCTCCCCTCCCTCTCCTTGCGATCTACCAGCCCGAGCCCAGATCCCTCTCCCTCGCGCTACGACGACCAACGACGCGCGGCAAGCTACCCGCGGCGGTGGAGAGCTTCCTGGCGTCCACATCGGCGGATCCGGCCTTACCCGGCCCCGACGCGGGTGGATCCGAACTCCCGCGCATCCACACCGGTGGATCTGCCTTCCCCGGCACCGCTGTCCTGGATCCGGCCGCGTTCGGCCTCTGCTCCTCCGCTGGCTCGGGTAAGATTAGGAGACCGCCTGTTATTTGTCACCTGTTTCGTGCTCCATCCCACATCTCCACCTCCCCGAGGTCTCTCTGTTCCTCTCTAAGTGTGGGGAGCAAAGCTTCTTTTTCTTTCTTTCTAAAATAGAGTGATTTGTTCCAGGATGATGAAACGAGGAGGACCAGCATGTTGATGGACGAAGCATCCATCCAAGCGGCAGCTGGTTGTGCAGTTCCTTCGCGTCGTTGTCTTGCACGGTCCAGATCAGGCGCGGCCGACAGTTCCTTCGCTAGCCCGCGTCCCGTTCCCAACGTCTCTCTCTCTCTCTCTCTCTCTCTCTCTCCTGCCGGAACTGCTGAATCCGGCCCAAATCGGCGGATTTGACCTTGCTGCCACCAGATCCGCGGGCCGCGCCTTTGGCCGACGGCGATAGACGAAGGGTGCTGCCGTTTCTATTGAAGTTGGACATGATGGAGCTCGAGTTCTTCCAAGCTACCCCCCCTATCCCTCCCTCTCTCATGCTGTTACTTCAATCGCTTGATGCTTGTGATTTTCAATCTTCTGTGATTTCTATGTTTATGATTATTTCAATCTTCTTGAACTGTGTAGGTTCTTGACTTGGAGAAGGCAAGGGAGATTGTAGACTGTATGTACACCAAATTTAGTTTAGATTTTGTTTTTGATTTGAGATTCAACAAAGCTAGATGTTGTATGTATTTTTTGTGCCAATTCGTGTGTATCGTTGTAGTGATTCTCAGGTGTTAAATTTGATCTGAGAACTGCATATGTAATAATGATTCCATGTGTTAAATTTGATATGAAAACTGCATATGGAATAAATAATTGCATCAACTGTGTATACAAAAATAATATGAAATTATATATTTTTTGCTTCCTAAACGCCCATAAGTGTCGGATGTGCACTGACCGCCATTGTTGGCAGAAAGTGTTAGTGGCGGGTGTGCCTTGAACGACACTGATGGGTGACCCATCAGTGACATGTTTTGAACCCGACACTGATAGCTTTTTTTGACCGACACTGATGGCATCTTTTGTACTAGTGTTCCCAACATGAATCTCGCCGATTCTTCGATTTGGTCGATTTCTTGTAGTCGATGATGAGTAGAATGGTGGTGGTGGCGCCGCAACTCTTGTCCTTCGACCTCTCTTCATCGCCGATGAACTCCTGGCGTCGATGGTTAGGGTTCACGTTAGTCGGCAAAGGCACATGAGACAATGCGGGGGAGAAGAAGCTGCAGGGACCGCGAAATGGAAGGACCTGAGATGCGGGGGGGGGGGGTGTAAGATGGCCCAAGCCTAGGTGGCGGCCACGTTACGCGGCTAGAGCTGCGCATACACCAAAGGGACCTGGGATGAACCATTTATGAAACAATAAGGACCTAAACGTGTGTTTTGAAAGATTAGGGACTAACCTGGCACCTTCGTGAAAAAATTAGGACCTGTGATGCATTTTAATCTAAAAAAAATGCAATATAGGTCGTCGGTCCATGGTGTCACAAAAAATTGAATGTGAATTTGATAAGTACATAGAAGAGAAATGAGTTATAGATAAGCATTCCCCCTTCTCCATTTCGTTTTTCGTTAGGTATGTTCGTCTTTTTAATCGGTGCTGCAATAATACTTTGGTTAGGTATTGGAGCAATATTACCATCCGTTCTGGAGTAATTTTTTTTAACAATAAGAGTTGTCCATACAATGCGACATTTAATTATGAAAGTTATCTAAGTAGCTATTCTTTTTAGTCGGTTCTTCTAATATAAAGCACTAAGGACCATCTTCAAAAACTGTTAAACAAGTGTATTATGAAATTATTCTCTGTCCAAGTGTATGGATCATACGTTTCTCTTCACATATTTTTCAGAATTTGACATTATCTAGTGAGAAACGTTCACCTTTTGGTGTTAATTGTTTGTTCGATATGTTAAGTGATCCATCGACTCTCATGCAAATGCGGCTTTCTTGAATGTGCCACATATGCAAGGTAACTTCCTACGTCATCTGAGGAGTGAGCCAAATTTATGAGTTAACATCCACAATAAACCTAACAAAAATGAAAAATCTTGATTCTGAAAATTAGACTAATAAACTGAAGGGATGGATTAACTAATTAATTTCAACCAAAATTGACGCGAGCATAGCAAAAGTAATGCATATTTATACTTACAAAAGTATCAAATTAAAAGTAGTTATTCCTCGCCAAACATAATTAACAAGACGAAACCTTTATAAAAGAGCAGCGTGTCCAGTGCAAACTATCCACGTGGACCATCAAATTTAAAACGTAAAATATCGGAATCATGCGTTACTGGATAAATAAAATGGGTTATGTGAAAATCGTGTTTAAGTGGGTATGTTGATCCCACCTTTGATCAACTCCCAAGTTTCGGATCCAATGGACCGACGCGAATAGTTTGAAGGCTTGCACCAAATGAAAGTTTGCAATGAATACGTACGTCACCTTGTAAAGATAATTATACTCAGTTTAGATTATATATGTGCAAAATGAGTAGTGAATTATGTTGTTGTTCTCGATAACAATTAGAGTAAAGTGTGCCAAAGCTCGATGGCACAAGTGCGAGTATAAAAGTAGGGCGTGTACGCCGGCCTTATAGCGAAGGTCGCCGTACACTTGAATAAGTTGACACGTCGATATTTTTTGAATACGTACGGTCGACCCTGCGGGTGCGACCTAGTCCTATGTTAGGAGAGGCTTCGAGCGGATCGTTAGCCAAAGCATTTCGGGTCGATCGAGGCTCCCCGAATCACTTAGCGAGAGTTCGAAAAGGGACGCCTCGTACTTGGGCCGAACGAGGCTTCCCAAGTAGCGAGGTCGAGATACCCTTAGGACTCTAACCCGATTCCCTCTCCTTCGGGCTCGGGCCGAACGAGGCTTCCCGAGATCCCGAAACTAGAGCTCCTCTCAAAGAGGCTCTCTAGCCCTCTCCCCTTGAGTTTATTCAAGTGAGAGTGAATGGTACATGCCCCCATGTGAGGGTATTTATAGCCTAGGGATCCATGACAAAAGACCATGGCTACCACTGTGGGAGAGAGAAAAGTGGGGACAAAATGGTAAAAGTAACTTCTTGCTCCATAACTTTTGTGTGCACCAAGTGGAAAAAGTGGGGCTTGGTCCATGGTCCATCATGGACTAAGGGCCCCCTCCTTGCACCTTTCTTGCCCCCTACTCAAGTTCAATTTTCCCTTTGACCAAGGCATGAGAGGCTTGAGTTGTTGACTTGTCTTCCGTTCCCACGTAGGATTGAACACGCCACGTTGGTGCCTTGACTTGTGCTGAGAAAAATTGACCTAGTGGTCGCCACATAGGATTTACGGCCCGGCCCAAATAAGGATTTTATTTTACTACAACAGTAGTCCCCTTGAGCTGGAGGCATTGTGAATGCCTTCGGGTCAACCATCGCGAGAGACTCCTGAGATCTTCCCTTCGTGAGAGGAAAAAGTACTTTGGTGGCTTTCCTACAAAAAAAAAGGAGCCTTGGAGGTGTTTTCGGGGGAAATTCCATGCCTTCGGCGATCTTTTTTTGAGAGAAATCAAATTTCGGGAGGTATTTTAGCAAAAACGGGACCCTAGGAGCCTCTCTACAAGAAAACCGGTGTCCCGAAGGACTATTTTGCAAAAATCAGGGACCCCGAGGGTCTCCCCAAAATTTCCGAGGACTTAGTGGCAATTTTCCAAAAATCCTGGGCCTTTATGCAATTTTTCCGAACCCAGCCGGCCGCGTGGGCCAACTGGGCCGGCTGCGCACGTGCGGGCGCGAAATGGGCCAGCGCCCGGGCCGGCGTCCTAGGGTGAGCAGGCCTCCTCTTCCCCCCCTTTTTTTACCTGGGCTGATTTTGGGCCGCTTTCGGGCCGCGGCCTAGCCGGGCCCGGTACCGGTTCGTTGGGCATCATGGAGATCCGACGGCTGGGAGGGATCCCCAGCCCTAGATCGGATGGCTGGGAGGTCGTCTTCCTCCTTGGTACGGGAGGGAGGGACCGTTGCCTCCTTTCGCCTTTAGCAGGCACCCGGTCGTCACTGGAGGTGACACCGGCGAGGCCAGGACGCCGGGCCCGCAGGGGAGGCGCCCTCCTTTGGCTAGGCCAGCCCCCTTTTGGGGAAAGGGGATGCTCCCCTTGCCCATTCATCCCCCTCCTTGTCTTGTTGCACTGTGACCAAGGACGGCGAGGTGTCGACCTCGGGTTGGCCGGCGCGGACGCCAAGGACGCCCTTGGGGCCTATAAAATGGAACCAGGGGTTCATGGGGGAGCTCCACACCGGCCTTGTATGATTTCTCCGGCATCGAAGCCTCGTTCGGCGGTGTCCGATACTTCTTCAGAGCTTGGTGTTCTAGGGCTTAGCCACCTCTTTGTTGTCACGGCGATCGTCTTGGCCGCCAGAGAGCCGCTGTGGAGGCTCGTCGTCGTTGAAGCTTCGTGGGGACAAGGTGTGCGCGCGAGGCCACTAGGAGCGAGGTGTAGGCGTTGCCTTAAAGTCTTCCCGGGAGAACCTTGACGTCGTCCGCTTCCTTCTTGTCCGTGTGAAGGTGAGGCGGGAGCAACCATGTCCGAACTTTGGCCCCCCCTGGGCGCCGCGTGCCCTTTAGGCACTCCGTCGAGCATCTTCGGTGCATGCAGGTGGGTTCATGGAGCGACAGGATCCGGGGGCGCTCAGCACCGCACACATAGCTAGCGGGCACGAGGCATGCGGCTTGGGCGCACGAAGGTCCCATGGCGGTGTGAGCACGGAGTGAGCCGACAAGGCGAGGGTGCGGGCGCGGCGCGGCGCGCGGAGTGTGGGTGCGGACGGGAGCATGGCGAGGCGCGGTGGTGGCACGAGCGGGCGCGCACGGGGGCACAGCGCGGCGCGGGCACGCATAGGGCGGTGCGGATGCGCGGCGAGGCATGGGCGCGCACGGGCGCGCGGCGGGGAGCGGGCGTGCTCGGGGCGGTACGGTCGCGGAGGCTGCGAGGGCTCGCACAGGCGCGCGGCGGGGCGGCAATGTGCCGAACGCGCTGCGGACGCTGGCGGCAGTTCGCCCACCCCTCGTTTTCCCTTTCTTTTTTGCTTGCACGCTGGCAGGCCGAGTGTCCCTCAGCCCGGGAGGCTTGGCCTCTCCTCTTTTTCTTTTTTTTGTGGGCCGACAGGAGTTTTTTGGTTGGGAGGCTTGGCCTCTTTCTCATCCGCGCGGGCCGAGCGGCCCAAGTAGCTTGGCTCCCTTTTCTTTTTTGTTTGCTAGTCTCTTTGAGACTTTCCCACATTCCCACTAACCGTTGTCGAATTCTTGTTCGTGTAGGCGAGATGGCGGGACCCGAAGCCGAGCTCACGACCGAGAGGGGTCCTTCCAAGGGGCAAGCCGAGCCCGGGAGGCTTGGCCTCTCCTCTTTTTCTTTTTTGTTTGCAATTTGGCTTCGTACCTTCGTGAAGCGATGGAAGAAGATTCGGAGGGAAAACCCTGGCTTTTGTTTCACGGCGTATAGCTCGTGAGCCTGCACGGCTTCTTTGAAGTTTCCTTGAAAGTTGACGATGAAGACCTCTTGGAGGCGTTCCCACGATTGCACGGAGTTCTTCCGCAGGTTATAAAACCAAGTTTGTGCCATTCCGATGAGAGCGAGCGGAAAGAGGTTGCACATCTCGACGAGACCTCCCTCGGCGGCCCGTATGGCGGTGGAGTAGACATCCAAGAATTGAAGAGGATTCGATTCCCCGTCGTATGGCCGTATTGTAGGTGGCTTGAACCTTGGCGAAAAAGGCACGTCTTGGATCTCCAGCGTGAGCGGGTTGCAAGTTGGCCGATTCTTTTGGTTCCTTCGGTGGCGAGGTCCTCCCTCGTCGCTTTCGTCGCTAGAGGGGTCGCTTGGAGAATGGTCTTGGCGTTTTCTTGGAGGGTCGGAGCGTCGACGGGAATTCCTTTCGTCGTCGGCACGGGCTACTGATTCCGCCACTTGCTCGTTCCCATGTACGCTGGGATTTCGTTCCCCACGAGGCGCAGCTTGAGGTGGTACCTGGTTGCCACCTTGCTTGACCCCGACGGGGGGAGCAAAGGCCGCTTGCGGGGCACTCGCAAAGCGAGGTTGATGTTGAGTGTGTGCGACTTGGAGAGCGCCTTGCGGCGGAAGCCCCCAATAAGGATGATACCAAGGAGCTCCAGGGGCGATCGCGGCGAGCGCCAGTGGAGGTAATCCCGGGTTGGAGGGGTCGTAGGCCGGGACTCCTTGGTTTTCCGGTGCGGATCCTCCCAACGCTACATTGTTTCTTCTTGTAGGTTCGGAGGGCAGGGTCACTACTGGTTGTAGAGAAGGTGGCGCGAAGCCCATCGAGCGAGGCATGCCGAGTTCTGTATCCCCTACGGGGGCGGCAACAGTAAGCAGCTCGCCGATTCTTGCCACTACGTTGGTGAGTGTCGAGGGACCGCCTGTGACGGTTTCGAGCACCTCGGTTCCTTCTGGGACGGACGGCAGCGAAGGGGCGACCGCGACTTCCGTCGTAGCGACCATGCTTGCGGCGACGTCCGGATTGGTGAGGGTTCCTTCTTCCTCGGGAGCCCTCGAGGCACTTGCTTTCTTCGTTTGCAACCGTGTAGACTTCGCGGCAAGTTGGGGCCCCGATGAAGTAGGTTTCGTCGGGGCCATTAAATCTTCAATTGCGGCGAGGGTTCCCCACGGTCGGCGCCATTGTTGTCGTTCTCAACAACAATTAGAGTAAGGGGTGCCAAAGCTCGATGGCACAACTACGAGTATAAAAGTAGGGCGTGTACGCCGGCCTTATAGCGAAGGTCGCCGTACACTTGGACAAGTTGACACGTCGATATTTTTTGAATAGGTACGGTCGACCCTGCGGGTGCGACCTAGTCCTATGTTAGGAGAGGCTTTGAGGGGATCGTTAGCCAAAGTGTTTCGGGTCGATCGAGGCTCCTCGAATCACTTAGCGAGAGGTCGAAAAGGGCCGCCTCGTACTTGGGCCGAACGAGGCTTTCCAAGTAGCGAGGTCGAGATACCCTTAGGACTCTAACCCGATTCCCTCTCCTTTGGGTTCGGGCCGAACGAGGCTTCCCGAGATCCCAAAACTAGAGCTCGTCTCAAAGAGGCTCTCTAGCCCTCTCCCCTTGAGTTTATTCAAGTGAGAGTGAATGGTACATGCCCCCATGGGGGTATTTTATAGTCTAGAGGTCCATGACAAAAGAACATGCTACCCTTGGGGGAGAGAGAAAAGTGGGGGTAAAATGGTAAAAGTAGTTTCTTGGTCCATAACTTTTGTGTGCACCAAGTGGAAAAAGTGGGTCTTGGTCCATGGTCCACCATGTACTAAGGGCCTCCTCTTTGCACCTTTCTTGCCCCCTACTCGAACTCAATTTTCCCTTTGACCAAAGCATGAAAGGTTTGATTTGTTGACTTGTCTTCTGTTGCCACGTAGGATTGACCACGCCACGTTGGCGCCTTGACTTGTGCTGAGAAAAGTTAACCTAGTCGTCGCCACGTAGAATTTACGACCCGGTCCAAATAAATTTTTTATTTTACTACAACAAATTATAACAATGTCTCTTTTCTAGCTTTGTTACTAAGACACTATTCAGTGCAACTTTTATATGATGAATTGGCATGAGGCCTATTTAGATATCTTGCTGAGGCTCCCTAATTTCCTTAGGCATCGCTGTGGATATTACTACTATGTCAAATCGATGATTTTCGTGAAAACTCTCGAAGGGTTATATATAGGTATCCGGAGAAGACCAAAGACATCTTTCAAAAGAACAAGAGAAGAGCAAAGACACAAGGAAAATGACAGAACAAAAAAAAAGTGGCTGTGGAAAAGAAAAACTCCAGTAGAGTAAGCAAAGGCGAGGGAAGAAAACAACACACTGCCTGCTGCTGGCCTATGATCTCACTTGCCCAGCTGCCTCCATATTTCGAACTTTCGCAGCCAGCCAGCAGAGCCGCCTCCTTGACTTGTAGCACTGGTCCTACTTGTACGAAGTAAATGGCCTGCCGGATCAACTAATATACAAATCCACGCGCAGCCACATCCATTCCATGCAAGTACCAGGGGCAACATGACATGATAGCTATAGCAAAGCAACAACAACTTGATCAGCAATACTGGCGGATACTACTATAGATCGTAAGCATAACTTTGCTTGGAGATAGATAGGCATAGGTGTTTAGTGGGGTAATCATCGTGTGCTAAATCGGCGCGCACCTAGCGTGGGCGATCCGTAATAGCCAGAGAAATCTCCAAAGCGGTTGGTTGGAAAGGCGTTTCCGTTCCACGTCTCGCGCCGCGCACAGATGCTCTGCTCGGCTCCTGAATTTTACGAGAAGAAAGTAGCGCAGCTGTGTAAATGGACGAGAGATTCGATGATGCGATGCTCATACGAGGAGGGAAGAAGTTACCGGCCGGGAGATTGATTTGGATGGACATGATGTCAAAAAGAAAAGGATTTTGATGGACATGGCATGGTTTCAAGCCGAGGTTTGTACGTGCTGCTGACCGTCGAGAAAACAGCATCGAGATGTTTGGCTCCCATCGCCACCTCCTCCGGCCAGGATCGTCATGATCTAATGGGAAAGGTGTAAGAACAGTGGTGCAGTGTAAGTGACTCTTGCATGCCATTAGCATCCGATTTAGATCCCCACGTACGGCTGATTAATTTTCCACTTGCTTCTAATTGCCCAAGGCGCACTCCACCTTGCATTCGCGCACTTTGTTTTCCTTCTCCCCGGCCCGGTCGGTACTCAAAAACCCTTCTTGTCACCTACTCTTTGTCCCCATCCCATCCTGAGCTCTTTATCTACCCTACTCAACTCACTGAACGCCTGCACGGCAGCAAGGTGGATGGAAGCAAGGAAGAGGAAAGGTATCGCGTCTCTTGATCCGGATGATTGAGTTGGCGGTTTTATAAAGAAAGCTTTAGTTATATCGAGCAAGCTCGGGAAATCGAAGAATTGACAGCAATGTGCTAATAGACAGATTCCAAAGTGGGGCAATAATGTTCAGATTCTCGCATTGGCAGTAGGAACAAACCTCACAAGAAATTTATGAAGCAGAGTAGTAGTATTGCGAAATCATCCCTGTATGGTAGCTAATAAATACTTTTTCTTTGACCGATTAGGTAACTTACGCACAATGAAATTATGCTAACTAAAGAATGGGCAGTGGACCACATGCATGGATGGAGGATAGCAAAACATTATAGAAGAGGAGTAGTACATTTCCTTCGTACTCGTAATACAATGATACCATTAATTCCAGACGATATCTCGACAATACGGTTCTACTCCAAATAGCAGCAGTGCTGGCGTGATAAGTCAAGAATACAAGGAGCCATCCACAAATCAGGGGGGCAAAAGGAAGAAAACCGAACAAATGGTGAAAGCTTGGCAGTTCCGCTATATTCCAACGCCCCCGCAGAGCCCCACGGAAGCAGCGCAGCTCCTATAGCCT
The DNA here is from genome assembly GCF_000005505.3 of Brachypodium distachyon. Taxonomy (NCBI): domain Eukaryota; kingdom Viridiplantae; phylum Streptophyta; class Magnoliopsida; order Poales; family Poaceae; genus Brachypodium; species Brachypodium distachyon. The sequence goes on from NC_016135.3 coordinate 21,124,861, forward strand.
CCTCGCCCTCGTCTCTCCCACACTCTGTTTCCTCCAAACAGCTTTGTATCTCGAGCTCTCACTATTTCGCGTGCGTCAAGCTTCTCCAAGCTCTCGCCATGGCCAAGAACACATGCAAGCTCTGCTCACGCCGCTTCGCGAGCCCCCGCGCCCTCGCCGGCCACATGCGCTCCCACTCCGTCGCAGCAGCCGCAAGGTCGCAGATCTCATCGGCGTCCTCAGCGTCCACGTCCTTCGCGGCCGGAGACGACGCCGCCGCCGCGGAAGCCAAAAAGGCCATAAACCAGGGGTACGTGCTCCGGGAGAAGCCCAAGCGCAGGGTCCGCCTCGCCGAGTCCGACTTCTCGGATCGGGAGAGCGAGGCGGAGTACCCCACGCCGGACGCCAAGCGCGCCGCGCATGCCGGATCAGCTGACACCGAGCCGCTGAGCTCGCTGTCCGACGCCGCCACGCCGGAGGAGGACGTCGCGATGTCCCTCGTGATGCTCTCCCGCGACTCATGGCCAGCAACGGAGGCGCCGTGGGCATCGTCCTACCTCGCCGACTCCGACTCTGGGAGCGACGGCGGCGGGGAAGCGCCCCGTCATCATGCCGCGGCCGCGCAGAAGCGGACGCGGTTCCAGTGCCCTGCGTGCAAGAAGGTGTTCCGATCGTACCAGGCCCTCGGCGGCCACCGCGCCAGCCGCGTCCGCGGCGGCAGGGGCGGCTGCTGCGCGCCTCCGCTTAAGCCGCTTCCTCCTCGTCCTGCTGCTCATCTGCAGCCATTGCCGGAATGCGACGGCGGGGAGGGAGGCTCGAAGCCGCAGCCGCATCCGCACGAGTGCCCCTACTGCTTCCGCATGTTCGCGTCCGGGAAAGCTCTCGGCGGGCACAAGCGGTCCCAGCTCTGCTCAGGCGCTGCCGCGGCCGCATCGGACGCTGATCCTGCGGTCGCGATCAAGAGCCTCGGCCTCATTGATCTCAACCTCCCGGCGCCCTTCGACGACGTGGTGGAGCTCTCTGCTGTGTCAGATCCCTTCCTCTCGTCAAGGCCAGGTTCCTGAACTGAAAGCAAGCAGAGCAAGCAATCGGGGCTGCTTTCGGTTGATTCCAGTGGAGGTGATTCAGGCTCTGGACTAGCGAGCTGCTGCTTGGCCTGGAAGCCAAAAAGGTAAAGAAAAGTATTAAAAAAAGAGACATCTTTGCTTGGGTAGTTCCGTTTTATATTTTGTTGCGTCGATCGAGCTACAAAATTGTTTGTTGTAGTTCCCCCCTCAATTCTGGTCTGTCCTTTTGTTTGTTTCGAGCTATGGAATGAGTAGATTTGAGCAGCAAACAGAGCCAGCTATCGTTTTGTTGATCTTCGTAGTGTAGCAAGAAGTATCCCGCAGGGAGAAGAAATGGAATAGCAAAATTTAGCTAAACCGTTGCTTTCTCTTGCAGTCTCCAGCTGTTCTTGTTCCAACTGTCCATGGCACGGGGACTTTACCAAGCGACCAATGCATGAGCCATTACGCAGTAGCAGTAAAACCATAAGCAACAAAATGGCAATGCCAATGCAATGCAGGATCGGCCAAAGCGTCCATAGTTACATCCACATGCAGCTGAGCTACAAGACCCCTGTTGCTTTCCTTTGCTTGCCCCCTCCTTGCTTCCTTTCTTTCCTCTGCACTTCTGCTCCTCCCCACCACCACCTGCCTGGCGCCGCCCGCACAACCTTCTCCTGTTGCTGGGAGCAGAAAAAGGGACGTTGTACTTGTTCGCCTAGCCCACTGTGCGTTTCCTACCACATTCCCTTCACTCACTGTGCCGTGGGGCCTCACTGTCCTGGCATGAAACAAATGCATTCATTGAATACTCACTAACAGCAGATTGCCCATTGCAGCAGCTAATACTCCTAAAGAAGAATGCTGTTTTTTAAACACGATACATGCATTACAGCCACGGAGATTGCTGTACCTGCGCAGTACAAGATTTGTTGGATTCTTTTTTTATTTCGGAAAAGCTGGATTTGTTGGGTGGGTTGGGACTTGGATCTCTATGAACAGTTGGGAGGTTTCTGCGGCCGAGTAAAACTGCTGAGATCGGTTTTGCAGGAGCTGCTCTCCACGTTTGGAGGTAGGTAGTTATGGCATGGCCCACGGCTCCCGCCCACGTGGCGCCCGTCCCTCTCGTCCCCCTTTCCTTAATTTGCTGGGATTGCATCGGCTTGGTCAGTGGCCACTAACTTCGGTGGCGTGGGCGTTATTGACTTGTGCTGGAATTAGCACGAACATTAACGCACGGTTAAGTACCGCCTGTACTGTCCAAAAGAAACTGTGGGGCGCGCAAACCGAGGCGGATCCCGCGGGCTAATTGCTTGGTCCACACGGAGCAGCAGAAGGGAACCGGGTATGACTTGTGGGTCCCCTTCCTTGCGCCCGCCGGCTGCGTGTGCTCTTAGCGTGAGGAGCCGCTTCGCGTGGGGTCGGTCGGGCGAGGCGGGGGCTGACTCACGTGGCGACACGTGACGGCCCATCGGATCATGGTTGGACGGCTACGATTGAGGATGCATCCTCTTGTCCCGCTAGCCATAAGTGTTTATCGAGGCAAAGCCGTGGCATGGCAATGTCTTAGTGCAGCTAGCACGTAGAACGCTTCAACAGCGCTGGAGGAAAGGATACCCGAAAAGTATGTTCGCTACTGCTACGAAACAAATGGAGCACAACAGTATTTGACTGGATTTAACTTTTTTCCCTTGGCGTCGTGGTCACTGCGTGCAAGACTTCCGTGAGTGGAGGACTCCGGTATACTTGCACCAAGGGTCACGCCGTAGCCGTCCCAGGAAATGAGAATTCGTAGCCTTGGACCAGTCCTGACACTGCTACAAAGGCCATGGCTAGCACTGCTCCTGCAGCTACAGTGCTGCTACCAGCATGAACAACCCCTGCGTTTTTTTAATCTTCAGCACAAAGCCACAAAAGCTACGGCACTTGAGTAGATCATGTTCGTGTTTGATGTTGCTTCACACGAATTTAAACAGATAGGTTGTTCTTATGAGAAAGGGCAAAGAACCCCGTGTCGGGAACACGGTGCACGCCCAAGCCCAGCGTAAGGTACACCGATCGAGTTGTTCATGAAAGGTGAAGGCTCGTCGACAGCTAGTAGTACAACCTGATGCCGATGCAACTGCGGGTGAATGTTCCTCGCAACGAGCGGCAAGTAATGTGGGCAGCGGTAAACGGGGGCAGCAGAATGCAACTGACCGCCGAGAGTTGATCGCCTCGTCTCCTCCGCGTAGCCGTACAGTATGCTGAATGGCGGATACCCAGCTACGGCTAGCTTGCCAGTAGAGTAGATAGTACTACTACAGTACCAGTACGGCTATGATCAGAACCTTTCCGGCCCCTGAACGGCGCGTGGCTTAACCACCACACGTCTGCACTTCAATTTCGAGTAAAATGCACGGGTGGTCATTGAACTTGTATTGACTGTTTCAATCTAAGTCATTGTACTCTCAAAACGTTCTTTTAGATCATCGAACTTTAAAATACGGTGCAATACGATCCTATATGATAAAGACGTACGTATTCTGATGATGTGTCATGTATGTGAACTACAGGGCCCACTTTCTGACACATCTCTGAACCATGGGAAATTGCAATGATCTCCCGCATCTCCCTCTCCCTTCACTCCAAGTCTCCAACACATCCCCAGGAGGCCAGGACCCCATCCCCATCCCCGTCAATCACCAACACCCGCAACCTCCTGTCCAATTCATGACCGCCACCGATGCCTGAGACGAATAGGACGAAGACAAGTACCTTCATCATATTATGGTGACATTTCTCCTCGAGTCGAATACGATGGCGGAAACAAAAGCCAAGACCCAACAGCATAGCAGCAGAGCCCGACGTCCGCCGGCAGAAGCCAAGATCAGTCCACGCCGACGAAGGTGGAGCAACAGGCGGCGCACGAGTGAGCTTCAGGAAGCGGCCCACGCTGGGATGGCGGGCGGGGTCGATGGTGGCGCCAGCCGAACTCACCCTCACTGTCATCATCTGGGGATGCTCGTCGCCGTAGGCTGACGCGCGGAGAAGAACCCGCCCGTCCAGATGGCAGAGCCCCTGTGCGACGAGGAGGAAAATTGTTGGCAGATAGGGGCTGGTGGCTGCGGCGGCAATTGACGAACTACGAGCTGCAGTAGTTCCCTGGGGGCAGCCAAGCGGTCAAGCGCCGACAGGCCCAACAGGAGCTGCAGGCTTGCTGCCTTGGTAGTGGCAGGTCTATTTCGTGCTCCCGTTGGCGCTGCAGCGCCGCCAACGGCCGCGGCTTGCAGGTGGAGGAGATGGCCGCGCCCGCTGTTCGCGCCAGCGCAACGCTGATTGGCTACCATGACGGCGAACCGCTCGTGGTCCACAATTCTTCAGCCTCCGCCGTTGCTGGTTGTGGCGCTCTTGGGAGGAAGCTGTGCAGACTCCGGCGACGGGACCAAAGGGAGGCAGTGGCGGAGGGAACGTCTCCGTGCGGCTCCGCCAAACGCCGTCTGACTGTCTCTGTGGCCGGTCGCTCCCTGGCGTATTTCTCGTTGGTGCTATGCCTACGAGCAGCATTGAGCAGTAGGAGAGTAAATGCAGGGGGTTCCTATAAAAATATCATCACCGAATACCTCTCTGTTTGTGGGCCATGTTTGTCAGACAACTGCCACGTCAACGAAATACGTATCTCTTGACCGTATAGGATCGTATCGCATCGTATTTTTTAGTTCGATGACCCAAACGAACGTTTTCAGAGTATAAGGACTTCTTTTCACGGACAACTCAAGTTCAATGACCAACGGTGCATTTTACTCTTCAGTTGCCGCTAGCTCCCTTCTTCGTGCGTGCTGCACAGTGCGCCGCGGCGTTGTTCGTGTGAGGCAAGGGCTTTGGTTTTCTTCCCCATCTTTACCGTAGTACAGGACCTGAACTCCTGAAGGACAAAAAAGGAGATCGACGAACAGTGCTACTCTAGCTCTACTCTTTAACCAGCAGGGAGAAGAAGCCAAGAAGCGTACATGGCCAGCGGAGAAGTCCGTGGAAATCTTCGCGACGGAGTGCACGTTCTGCGACAAGTACTATTATCTCTCTGGAAATTGGCCGGCCAAGAGGATATACAGAAAACATACCGGAAATGCTAGCATACGTACGTCCGATGCATTTGTAAGTGCCAGCAGCTAGCAAGGTGGCCCTGCTCACGAGACGGGTTAGGCAAATGAAATACGGATCAGTAGAAGCGTTTTCTGTTTACGCGTGTGCTGTGAGCCCATGTGACTATGCGACCTCTGAGCCTTTTTCTCGATGACGATCGGGTGCGCGGTTTGTGTACGCAGTTAAGGCGCCATTTGCAGGATCATCCGTATGCGGAAACGCGGAGCGGGGCCGCGCCGATCGTATAATAGGCAGGAGAGGTCTGCACTTCCGCAGTACAGGGTACGCGCTGGTTTGTTTGCTGGCTCGTCACGTCCGGCCGGTACCCGGTGGTGCCGCTTTTGACCGGGAGACAACAAAGTTTTATGGTCGATATTCGGTCATGATTGGACCAAGCGTACGAGTTTGGCCGTGCAAAGTGCCCAGTCCCTGAGAAAGTACTATTGTGCTACCATTGCTCAGTTTGCTAATAAAATTTCTGTTTTTTTTTTCCTCAATGCTGCGATTAGATGTACGGACTACACCACGAAAATGTTCGCACTCGTATTCTAGAAAAAAAAAAGTATTCTAGAAAATGTTCGCACTCAAATTTGGTTAAACTTCAAGAGTCAAAAATAAAAATGCTGATATGGATAGTGCTAGCTCGGATCACTATTCACAATAATTTTTTTGATTGATTTATATTGGAGTTTGTATTTTTTTTTCTCGATGCGTAAGGCCTAGTTTTTTTTTCCTTTTTTTTGATAGGATCCTAATTTTTTTTAGTGATAGTTTTTTTTCTCGTGGGAAGGCCTGGTGGAAACCGAGGAAAACTAACCAATAGCAGCCCAATAGTCCACTCCTCTGCGACCCCAGAAAGCCCAACATCAGCAGCTTCCCAAAAGAGTGGTCCAGTTTAGTCTAGCCCAGGAGCGGTTTTGTCGTGGCACAAAGCCCACCGGAGACTCCGTCGTCCTACTACTACGCCATCGGCGGATCGGCCATTCCCCATCGCTTCGCCCACCACCCACTGTCGCCGAGCACCAACGTCCCGATCTCCGGCCACCACCGGCACCATGTCGTCCACCGCCGCCGGGGCCGCCTTCCTCCTGCGCTCCACCTCCGCCACGACGAACCCTCTCCTCCGCCACACTTCCGCCACGACGAACCCTCTTCTCCACCTTTCCAGCCCCAAATCCAAGCTCCTCCGCCTCCACTCGTCACGCCGCCGCCGCCTGCCCGTGCCCCGCCTCTCCCTCACGCCCCCCGACACTGCCAGCAGCAATTCCGCACCCTCGCCGTCACCTCCGCCTCCGTCCGCCACGCCCCCGCCTCCTCTCTTCCCCAACTGGTCCCCACCGCGCCCGATCTGGCGGGGCCTCTCGGCGCTGCTCCTCGCAGGCCAGGTCTTCCACCGCGTCCTCACGGGACGCATCCACCGCCGCAACCTCCTCGCGCAGCTCCGCCGGGTGGGCCCCGGCAGCGCGGGGGTCTCGCTCCTCACCGCCGCATTTGTCGGGATGGCCTTCACAATCCAGTTTGTGCGCGAGTTTACCCGCCTTGGTCTCCACCGCTCCGTTGGCGGCGTCCTTGCCCTCGCGCTTGCTCGCGAGCTTACCCCGGTTGTCACGGCCGTGGTCGCTGCCGGCCGGGTCGGTTCGGCCTTCGCTGCTGAGCTCGGCACCATGCAGGTGTCCGAGCAGACCGACACCCTTCGCGTCCTGGGTGCACAGCCCATCGATTACCTCGTGGTCCCTCGCGTCCTCGCCTGCGTTCTTGCGCTCCCTGTCCTAACCCTCATCAGCTTCGCCCTTGGGCTAGCTTCCTCAGCATTCTTGGCTGACGCCATCTTTGGTGTAAGCACCAGCATCATTCTGGAATCAGCGCGCAGGGCACTGCGGCCGTGGGACTTGATCAGCTCGTTGATAAAATCTCAGGTGTTCGGCGCTATTATTGCGGTGGTGAGCTGTGCATGGGGAGTGACGACCCATGGGGGAGCCAAGGGCGTCGGCGAGTCCACGACGTCTGCTGTGGTCATTTCTTTAGTGGGGATTTTCATTGCAGACTTCGCTCTTTCATGCCTGTTCTTCCAGGGGGCTGGTGATTCACTCAAGCATGCGATGGGTTAACGCATGACCACGTCAGAGGTCGATTTTGCTTCGTATCAGCATAGTTTAGTAGTGTACATTGACAGAAGTGGTCTAGTGGACTCAAAAGGGGGGCATCATTGCAACATCGGCCACACTCCAGGTGAAATTAATTATTTGTTCTTGTGATGTTAATCGGAAGTAACCTATCATTTTTTAATGTATGTTGTGCAAAATGTTGCTCAATTATTTGCATATGATTTGTCATTTGTGTATAACCTTGCCGCAAAAAGAAATTAAACGGTGAAACTACTTCTGTCTAAGTCACAAGTGCCACAAAAGATGTAAATCATTTTATAACCAGCTCAAGCAGCACTGTAAAATACATATATACTTTTGGTGATATGGTATCTCGAGATATATTGATTAATTGCAGCTTCATACCCCAGGAGAGCACATATGTACAACTATTAAGTCCGAGTAAGAATAGTCTTGATACTCTTCCTTTGTAAGCATTTAGTCATCAGATGAGAAGTATTGCAGTAGTTTTGTTGACATGTCTGGAAATACACGAGTTGGACGATAATCTTTGTTGAGGCAAACAGCGGTTCCTTTAGCTTCCAATACAAGCTGAAAGGAGTATAAAATGTGTGAGACACACGAGGATGCTCAGCAAGATCAGTAGTTAATGATAGACCACGAATTTGACTAGCTTATGTTTGGAACACATTGTGTGCTCCCAAGATTGATAGTGAATGCATACCTTGTGATCTGCCAGTGTCTCAATTATGTGCTCAAATATAATCCTCACACCTTTGATTTCCATGAGCTTTGTCTTGACAACAAACCTGTCACCATTCTGGCAATGCTAGATAAACTTTATGAGTTTTTCTGGTATGACATGGTATATCTAAAAAATATGAATCTGACTTCAGAAATTGTAAATGTTGGTAAACTAAAATTATGGTGCCTATGGTATGATCGGCATCTTTCTCTAAATTGATAAACTGGATCTTTGTACTCCAGTATCATAGGTCCTTAGTTTTCTATGTTATGTGTAGTTCTTCTGGTAACGAAACGTACCTTTAAAGGTGCGAAGTACTTGAGACGCAACTCTGAAAGAGCCAGCGCATCTCCTTTGGATATTATCGAGTCTACACTAATACCAAGGCTTTCAAGTAACTTGTCACGACCTGATACAACATAAAGCGTATAAATCATGTGAATTCGGAATAACCTTCAACACTCCTTTAAAATTGGCTGGAGCTGACCATTTTGAATGTAACTAGTGTAGATAACGTTGTTGACAACACCATATTGGTCAAGTTCAGTCTCGTGTACTTCCATCTCAACCTTGAAATACTTGTCCTTCCTAATATTGCCCTTGTTAGCAAATATACTAATATAATATCCGTGTTACATAAAAATAGCACAAGAGAGATGATATCTAAGAACCTTATATTGGAATTCTGGTCCACGGTTGATGTAGTGACAGCTTGAAGAGTGCTGGATGTTCGAGGAGCAACCCTAAACTGGTGGCGGTGGAGATATGCCTTGTGGAGGGACATCAGAAGGTGGCCGGAATTGGATCTCCCTGCACCGGCAGTGCATATCCGGCATGGATGCTGAAGGAACTGGTGGTTGGCAAGAGGAACAGGGGCACCTATTTGCTGCATTGTGGATACAGACTCTGTCAATACCGGTGGCAATGCTACTTATAGTGATCCTGATTTTAGACGGCACCTGATTCTCCAACATTCTACGTAGAATTCCAATCTGATGTATGGAGTGTACACGCTAAATTTCTGGACCGGTGCTGAAGATATTATCTGGTCCGCAAAGAGCATTAACTTCTGGATTTGTTATTTGAGCTGTTAAGCATAAGTCAATCATGCACGGCAGATCATGATTTAGATCCAAGAAGGCACGGATCTGTGAGTGTACACGTCTAAATTTCTAAACGAGCATGCTGAAGATACTTTTTGGCCCACATATCCTTAACTTCCAAATTGGGTGATCAAGCGTGTGGGTCAGCTACAAATTGGCAGATTAGTTCCAGAAAGGCATGACAAGGCTTGCCAAATTCATGAGGGAACTCTGTTGTTTGTTGCAGCTGTTGGTATTATTTCCCAGCAGAACGCATTTCCTCTGCCTGAACAAGCAATGCATTTTACTCTTTGTTACTGTATACTTGTGTTCTCCTCTAGCCATATGCGTGTTAAAAGGCCTTTGCTTCATGTTCTTTATGTTATCTTCTTGCTATATACGTGTTCCAGAGGCCATAATATACGTGTTCCAGAGGCCATACCTTGCTGTTGCTTGTTTTTTGATCCAGCCATACGTGCAACAAAGATGCTGCTGTTAAGGGATCATGCTATCATCTGGGTTCAACTGAAAGTATATTTTCCATATTCTCTTTTTGCGAGATGACATCTTATATACTCTCTCCGTCCCAAAATAAGTGACGCATACAAATTCACGTTACTTATTTTGGGACGGAGAGAGTATATATATTTTTCTGTGAGAAAGATGCTATCCGGTGTATCCGCACATCATATCCCATGGCATGTTAAATGCGTTTCGCTTGTTCAAATGATGCAATTCAGGGTTCAAGACTACAAAATTAAGATGACTTTCCTGTGATGTACACATGGAAATTCGTTGCAAATGCACTCACTTACCAGGTGATTTTACTGTGATGTATCTATTGATAGTTTGGTACATTGCAAACCCAGTCACTTCCCACGTGATTTTCCTGTGATTTTCATCGGAAGTGGCTCAATTGTTTGTGTGAGATTCTCGTCGTACACGAGATGTCTGCACCCCTTAATTATTTAGTCTATTTAGGTGCAATATATTCCGTACTTTTTTGGTACAAAGTTTGGCAAATGAACTGGAACACATGTGCGCGAAGCCGTACATCACATAATTTTCATCCGCTAGGCCAAAGGACGGAAGAAAATCTTGACTTTTTAAGCTTCTTTTAGCTCCACTCATAAGTTTGGCAAATGAACTGAAACACATGTGCACGAAGCCATACAACGAGCACAACACATAAGTTACATCCGCTAGGCCAAAGGACGGAAGAAAATCTTGCCTTTTTAGCTTATTTTATTTTCACGCATCTGTGGGTCAGAAGAACGGACGTCCTTTGCAGTTTTGAAAACCAGCACCACCTCTGGGTCAGATTGAAAGATACGGGCTGAGTTGCAGATTATGAAACGAACTGAGCTGAAGCACCAGCACATGCCCCGGAGTCGGGATGTAGGAGCTGCTTTCTCTTTACAGCCGACAGTACAGTTCCTTGTGGGTGAGAGGTACATTTATTGTAGTATCACTCAACAAAATTTGGACCTAGAATCACAGGTTACAAGTGTTGCTACAAGTCCGATATTTCGAAGGAGTGTTACCGAGACAACACGAGAATTGGACACAGCTCTTCTCACATGGCGTCAGAATCGAACCAGAAGACGTAGCCGCCTAAACACTGCTTTCCTCGGACGAAAACAACTGTAGCTTGGACAGGAACTCTGGAGGTAAACGAGTTGGCCGGTAGTCTTTGTTGAGACAAACAGCTGTTGCTTTTGCTTCCACCATCAACTGGCATGATAAATGGAAATGCAGAATCGTGATATGTACATGAGAATTTTGCTGTAAAGAATGGTTGCACAGATGTCTAAGAGTAATTTATACTACTCCCTCTGATCCATAAAAGTGTCGCCCACTTCACTTTTTATGGATCAGAGGGAGTACTTGATAGTTAATACATCGTACGAATTGTAGAAAATGTACCATGCTTAACACAATGCCCTCCAGCACATGGCCTTGTTGCCGTGTTTGGATTGCAAATGTGCACTTTATCATGTTTTTCTATTCTGAATATATAAAACTCTTTTGTTCTGCATACCTCATGGTTAGGCAGCTTCTCAATGTAGTGCTCGAAAATCATCCTTACACCTTTGATGCTTGCAAGCCTCACCTTAACGACAAACTTGTCACCACTCTGACAGGGCAAGAAAATAATGAAAAGGTGAAATCAGATCCGTTGAGAACATATGATAGCACCTCACAGTATTGCATATAATATCTTGAATTTCAACAATGGAAGAAGGGCATTACTCTCAAAGGCGCCACGTACTTGAGGTGCATCTCAGAGAGGGCCAGCGACTCACCACTGCGCGCTACTGCATCTGCACTTATTCCTATGCTCTCAAGTAGTTCATGACGGCCTACTCAATTTGAAGTCACAGAACCCAATGAGAGACCTCATTTTTTAAATCCATGTTCTGTTCAGAAGATGTCGCTATGTTACCTAATGGTATATGAAGTCTTAAGATGCTATCTGGATCATGCTCATGGACCAAGAGTATAACACTACTATGAGAGATGCAATTGGAATTTGTTCTGAACTCACCATGTTGGCAGTAGCTAGCATATATAGCATTGTTGACAACTCCATACTGGTCGAGTTCATAGTCGCGCACCTTCATCTCTACTTCGAAAAACTTATCCACCCTGAAAACCGCAAGGACTAGAGACAATGTGATACGCTCACATTCATGTGCATTCAAAGATCAATCAAATGAACAAAGCATAGTTTCGAGGATATCATACAGAGGTACCAAAATTCATACTCGCCCTCCAGAGGCTGCAGAGCCTTAGCTGTACTTTAGTTTCTTTCTTTTCGGTTTTGCTAGTTTAGTTAGGACCTTCTTCCAGCTTTTGTTTTTGTTTTGTTTTTCCCTTGTGCTTCGCTCAGTTTTTGGTTGCGCTTTGCACCTTCTTGGCATCTTCGTCTAATACAAAATGACGGCCATTTTGATTCGTGAAGTGTGTGTTGAAGGGAAAAAAAATGAGATACTGAAATTATAGTGCACACCAGGAAGCATCGAGGACATGATTTCAGTTAAAGATGAAACGCCAGCAGCATGCTCAAATTAATTAGGTAGGGCATGAATTAGCATGAGTTTGTACTTCAAGATCAGCTAAATTGGTTACTCCGATTAACTTCACTGTTAGCATCAGATTCTCCATGGAAGCACACACGAGGCTCTGGACCAAAAGGCAAAAGCTGCGTCCGCGTGTCCACGATTACATCCCTTCGGCTAAGTCCGTGACCAAGGTCGATTCAGCCCCCCAATTCCGGTCCCCCCTCATCCCATGAACCAATAAGCAGAAAGGAGACGAACCTCAGACCGGTCTCGGGGCTAGCTGACTGGGCGCAGACGGCGAGGGGGCGGCATATGCGTCGGGTGGCGGCGGAGGCGAGCGCCTGACGGCGCAGCGGTGCAAATCGACCGGCCGGCCAGCAGCTCCTTCCTACTCCGGCGTGGATCGGCGGGAGCTGCGAGTGGGCGGTGGGGACGAAGCGGCAAATCTGCTGGTACATTGCGGCGGAATCACCGAATCAGAGTGGACCGGTGCGGCGCAGGCCAAGCGGCCGGGTGCCAGCATGGCCTATGTACTTTTGCCAACTTTTTTGCTTTTTTTTTTGAGAATAACATTTTTGCTTTTTTAGGGGTTGTTTGTCTTGGCATCAGCCGCCTGTTTTTGTTTTTCAAACCAGTCGCCTGGTTTTGGCTTCCAAACCAGGCGTCTGTTTTGCAAGTCCAAAACAATTGCATGCTGTTTTGAAAAAAACCAGTCGACTAATTTAAATAAAACAAACAGTCACATTTTTTTAAATCCCCCAAATCAAAGATCCAATGCACAAAAATTGTATTTCCCAACACAAAAATCTGACTTTGAACCTGCTAGAAGCACAATTGCCCCTGGAATTAATTTTCAAAAAATTCACTTTGAATTTGATGATTAAAAGCATGCAATTGCAGCTTCTAGTCATAAAAATTGCACTGTTTTTGATAATTAAAAGCATGCGATTGCAGCTGTTGGGCATAAAAACTCAATTTGAATTTGATTAATAAAAGAATGCAATTGCAACTACTGTAGCATAAAAATTGGACTGGAAAATGCATGCAATTGCAGCTCTTAGCCAGAAGAATTGCACTGGAAAAAAATGATGCAATTGCGGCTGCCTACCAGAGCAATTGCACTAAGACAGATGATGCGAAAATGTTCCCAAAATAGTTAACCTATGCAATCGAAACAAATTTCATAAATCAGCGGTTACAACTAATCGGCCAAATCAAACCCACCAACATTGATGAAGAGCATGGATGCTAACTTGAATGACCGGCAGCCACATGCATCAGAGGGTGTCCCTCCCCGTGGTAATCTTTGCCCCTCTTAAGTTAAAACCTTGATTTGAGTTCAGAAAAATCAATAAGCTGGATGAACAAGATTCCATCCATGTGCAGATAACATGGGTACATAAAAATAAATAAGATCAAATCTAGATATTTGTGCAATTGCAACTGCTTACAGCCAAAATTGCACTGTCAGGTAAGGTCTAACTGCATCTGCTTGCAGCCCAAATTTCACTGAAAAAAAATGTCATGTAAGTTGCAATTGCATCTACTCACAGCTGAAACTCCGCTGGCAAGAAAGGGTGCAATTCCAGCTGCTCAAGGTAAGCTGCAATTGCAATTGACTGCACAAAACTAGATCGAACTAAACTATTTGAATTCCAGAAAAAAAAACTAAAATCAAAAAAGGGACAGGTTGTTGTTTCCCAATTTCAAAAATGAATTTGAATTTCAAACAACTGCGATTGACCGGCAAGAAAGGGTCCGAGAGAACTATTTGAAAGCCATAACTTATCAATATCATAAAAATGGCTTGAAAAACCAACAATATTGAAACAAATATTGTAAGGCAAAAAGCTTGACGATGAGCTTGAAATCTTGAATACTAACCTCAATGAGCGGGAACAACACGCATCAAGGACGGCATATCTAAAATCACATATAGTGGCAGGAAGATAAAAAATGCAAAAAACATTCATAATCACATGAAACTTGATGAGTTTAGATGCTGACTGCTTTCACATTACTAAGTTTTTCATAAGATGGGCCCTACAAAAAGTAACCATATATACACATGATACAACTAGCTGGCAAAACACATCATTCAATGTTGGAAGACTGATTATTCTCAAGCTTTCTGCCTTACAGGGCTTTGGTAGCATTTCAAATCTACAGAAGACCAATTATTCTCAAGATGATCAGGTAGACAAGAACACAAACACAAGTTTTATAAACAAAAGTGATAAGAATTGGTCAAACTTTTAAAAGTTTAACAAATAACTGAAACAAGTAGAGGAGGCAGTGCAATTGCAACTTGACTACATTCTGATTGCATAGATAGAACAATGCAAAACTTGGCCCGGGGGAGTGCAATTAATAAAAAACTTTGCTAAATACAAACTTATGTAAGATAAAAAAAATGCAAAATCAAATTACATATATGAAGGTCCATAATCAAGAGCTAAAGCACTAGTTGAATGTGACTATGAATAGAACTCGGAATAATTGCTATAGTTAGTAGGTGTTCAGAAAATCTCACATAACAACAACACAAAACGTCCAAAATCATGCGCACAAATCCGCAAAAAATCACCCACACGGCGGCAAAGGAATGAGCCCCCAAAACAATTAGTTATGGAAGCTATGTCGCAATCGCAGAACTGAAGCCGAATGATACACAACACAAAACGTAATCCCCGGGACTCAACATAGATCTACCATTTCGCCCGGGGACAGAGCAAACGAAGCACTCAAGATGCATGGTGAACAGCCTGCGCAACCAACGACACGCCTCAGAACCTCTACTGCCTTCGCCTTACCAAATCCGCCACGAAGAGGAAAGCAAAATCTGTGACGAAGACAACTCTAGTTAGAATGTTAGTACAACCAATTCACAGGGGAATAACAGAAACTCATGAGCAACTCACCGGAGAGCCGACCAGACCTCACCGGTGGCGAGCGCAGATACAAACCCTTTTCGCCTCTGCTGTCTTCACCTCCCCATGCAGGTGCCAAAGCAAGAAATCAATCGCAAAAAACAAAACACCACTGGAGGAGGGTTTAAGATGACAAAAAATTACAGATAACAACTTAAAAGCATTAAAAATCAGTCATTAAACGCATCATCTGTAGCAAGATTAAGAAACAACCTTAACCCAAAATTGCATCAAACACAAGTTGCTTTCTTACAGAAAGGTATTCAGATAAATAGACACTCATAGTTACCAATGGACATTAAAAATTGACACTGATATTGTCCATGAAAATGATTTACTACGGTAAGTAGCAAAGTTAAATTACTGTCACGTCATACAAAAAAGCATATATATCGAGCAACAATGCTACAACATCAACATAATCAAAACATGAACGCAGAGTGGACATGCCAAGGCATATAACCATATCCTGACACTACACTCCTGCTACCCAAAATCACCCAAAAATCAACCCCTAAGATCAACAGATTAGAGGCATCAGCCAAGCATTAGAAATAGGAAGCATTAACATCATATCACCTAGGCAGAAGCTCTCCAGTAAAATCTGCAAGAAAAATCAATCATGATTCTGACAGTAGAAAAATGCATAAATACACTACTACTAGCCTCCCTTCGATCACAAGGGTCACAACCTGCGGGAGAACACAAGAGCGCCAAAACCAGGGCCAACTCGCAGCAACACGCCCAAAAAATCGTCATGAGGGTGATCTCTGCGTTGAGGAGGGAAGCCATTGGCGGAGGAGCAGGAGAATCGGGCGTTGTCCGGGTCGCGAATCGCTTCGCTTTCGCTGCAGCTGGACAAGCGCCTGCTGCTCCGCGCCCCGACGCCAAGCTCAGCGGCTTCCGTGGCCTCCTCTAAGGGCTCCACAACACCAGATCCTTGCTCCTCCTCATCCTCGCTGGCAGGACGGCGTGTTGTCCGATACAGACGCCGGCGGCGGCGGGTTCATGGCATCCATCGTGATGCTACAGAAGAGAAAGTCATAGGAGGAGAAGGTAGGGGCCGACGAGGGATGTACGAGCTCCGGTGTGCGTGCGCGCGGAGGAGGTGGAGCGGGCCGTGGTGGCGGCCGCCGGGCGCAAGTGCGGCGACCAGCTGAGCGGCGCCATGAAGGACAAGCGGAGGAGCTCAAGGCACGGCTGCAGGTGCTCCGGCCGGGCACCGACGGCCACGTGTGCGAGCTCGACGACTTCCTTGAGCTGATTTCCCTCGGCCCTCTCCGGCCAACACCTCTCCAGAAGACCAGAACTCAAACTCGAGAGCAGACAAGAAGACAAGCAGGTGGGATTGGGAATACCAAAAGGAAGCCGTGGGAGCAAAAAAAAAAACCCAACAAATTTACCCATCGCGACGCACGCATCTGACGGTACAGAAATCGCCTGCTTTTCCAACAAAAACCAGGTGCCTGTGCTAGCAAAACTGTTTTTAGGGTATGTAATTTGGCTTTGCCAACTGTTAAGACCGTCGGGAACGGGTCGGGACGTTAAGACGCGGGCTGGGTATGGGCTGGCCCATTGGCTAGCTATGTGTAAGTACTTCCCCATTTTGGTGTTGTGCTGGGCCAATCCTCAATCCAAATGAAGTACTCTCTGCGATTCATATTATTTATCAAAATATTACATGTATTTAAATATTTTTTAAACATAGATAGATTTATATTTGATAAATTTTAGACACATGATATGGATCGGAAAGAGTAGAAAATGAAGTAGCTTCGACCTATATACATCTTCCCTCAGGAGAGTTGTCATCCTCAGTAAAGCATCACATATAGACGTAGAACGAATAAACACTTGCTGTTTAGTCCGGAAATTGGTACACAGCTGTGGTTCTACTAACTTGTAACTACATTTTCTTTTCTTTCTTTGCGGTGGAACTTGTGACCACCCTTGGAAGTTTTAAACGATGAAATGAATCTATACTGTACTAGCTCATTTGTACATCATGAATTGATGCTAGCTGTTCTATTATTCCACTATCGAGTCTACTATGCCTGTGCTGTACGAATGAATCATGTGACATGTCTGCTGTAATCTCCAGTGCTCAAAACTGTGTCAAAATTCAGACATCTGGAGCGAGCCAGTGGAATCCGTTGACGAAGCTCTTTCCGAGGAACGGGCGTGCGGAGAAATAGTCGAGCTCACGCGCCCACGGCACGCCGTGCACGGCGTCGGCGCCGGGTCCCCAGTTCCTGTACATCCCAAAGAACGCCGTCCTGCATGACGAGAACAACAGCAGGTTAACCTTTGCTCCTCGACTCATAGTCATGCTGAGATTAATTACTGATCTAGCTGAAATAGTAGCACTCCATCCAACAAAAGATGTCTCAACTTTGACTAAATTTAAATGTATCTATACACTAAGTCATGTTTAGATACATCTAAATTTCGACAAATTTGAGACACGGTTTGAGTAGTACTTACATGCTCTTGTTGCTGGTGTGATCCCAGTCGTCCCATCCGCGGGGCGCGATGACGCTGTCGAAGTAGGTGTAGGCGTACACGATCCGCGAGTACTGCCCCATGGCTCGCCCGACGTAGAGCTGCCCCGTGCCGGTCACCCGGCAGTTGACGAAGGCGAAGCCGGTGCGCTCGCACGGCCCGTTCCGCCCCTGCGCCGCCACCGACCCGAACCGCTGCGCCGTCGAGTGCAGCTCGCAGTCCTGCTCGCCGTTTTCAGAAGAAGAAAAATGATCGATCCCTCGCCGTCAGTATGGCATAAAGCACTTGCGTGTGTATTATGTAAGGAGCCACGGGCGCGTGTTACTACCTTGTAGAGGGAACGGCCGTTGCCGAAGATGAAGTCGATGGAGCCCTGGATGTAGCAGTCGCGGAAGTAGTGGCGGCCGGCGTCGTCGCAGAGCGTGTCCTGCGCGCCGTAGAAGCCGCAGCCGAAGAAGAAGGCCTTGTCGCCCGAGATGCGGAACGCCACCGCCTGCCACCCTTGCATGCCGGGCATCGGTGCGGGAGCCGTGTTCTGTCATGTCAAAAAGCCATAGGAAACCGACGTCAGCCAGATGCCAACCTCAGAAACAGCCAAATCCCCAAAAAGAAACGAAGGAGGCGTTGCTGCTCGGCCCAGCAGGCTCTCCAGTCAGCAGCTAGCTAGCATCTCGCCGTAGCCAGAAGAAGCCGAGCCACACCCGGTCATTTTTGCCCTGCTCCAAGCAAAACTCAAAAACACAACACATCATGGAACGAGTTCGAAATTCTCAAAAATTGACGAGCAAGAATACACAGAGATCGATCGACAGCAGCGTTTGCATGATGTGGACTTGTGACCCTGGAGTTTTTTGTCACTTTGTCTGCCCGCCTCTGCCTCTGCACAGTGCACTGAGATATGCATGCATGCACGGTGCACCACGGGCGCCCGATGGATCTGTCCGTGTGTGCCTCGTGACTCGCGTACTTGTGTTGCGTTCATGGACCACACTGGGGGCAGCTACGTTTGTGACCTCGGCTACTGATCAGTACTCACCTTGAAGCTGATGTTTTTAGCGGTGAAATAGTTGGATAGAACGGTTACGGAGGCGGAGTTGTAGGTGCGGAGCTGCTGCCCGTCGGGGCCGCGGTCGCTCGCCCTGTCGTGCCACTCCACCACCGTCACGTCCCGCCCGGCGCCCTCGAACGTGATGTACGGCTTCGACGCCGGCACCAACACCTTCTCTCTGCATTGCATACCAGCAAACTAGTCAGATAATTAACAAACACGTGCAAGTTTGTGCATGCATGCGAAATGTGGCAAAAGGAGCTTACATGTAGGAGCCGGCGTTGATCTGCATGATGACGCGCACGGTGTTGTTGGCCGGCACGGAGTCCACGGCCTGCTGGATGGAGAGGAAGTCGCCGGCGCCGGTCGCGTCCACCACGATCCTCCGCACGCCCACCGGCTGCCTGTACTGGTGGTGCCCGCTGCCGCGCCTCGCGGCCTCGCACGGCGTCGGCGTCGTCGCCGCCTGGCACGAGATCAACAGCGGCACGAGGCTCGCGAGCGCCGCCGCCAGTACCAACAAGAGCCGGCGACCCATCTCAACAAGTCTCTGAACAAAGGACCAGTGAGATAAAAGTTTGTGCGAAATGTGGCAAACTAAGGTTCTTTGGTATCCGTGTGTTTGTGCGTGTGTGTCTTGTCACTCTGCTAGCTAGCCTTTCACTCCCACAGTCTCGTGATCGAGCTCTCTCTTACTCACGTTTGCTTGCACGAGGACCGTGAGAGCGGGCAGCTCTTTCCCACAGCCGAGAGGGTCGAAATATATAGAGGCGTGACGGGGGAGGAGCAAATAATGGAGGAGAGAGTCTGGACTCCGGAATGCACCAGAGTCCAAATGCTAGGCTTGCATGGAGCGGCCTGTTTTGGAAGTTCCGTCTTGGTCGGACGCTAACGGTCATACTTTGCCTACCTAGGTATCACATGCTTGTATGCTAGCTAACTGGCTAGCTGCGAAAACGGGTAAATTCTGCGCTAACGTTTAAGCGAAAGAAGAGGGAGACTTTACATATCGACCTGGTGAGTAGTACGTGGCCTGTGCAGTCCATGGGGGCTCAAGCTGATTTCACAGCCATCAGGTCGCACATATTATATTGTAGTAGTACGTAATTCATTCCATGGGACCTTGTCAACCTGTGCAGCTTCTTCTCTTTTCTCTGCAACATAATTCTCTTTTCACTGGAAGACAACTGTATTTCGCACATCGAGTTGTACTAGTAGTATATAGTATATAGTCGATTATTGTATATCAAAATTAATCAATGTAGGTACGTATATGATGAGCTTACGACGTGCGTGACACATATATCAGCTTTTCCAGAGCCCTAGCTAGACGGGAGGAGGATGCATGGTCCAGAACTCCTGATGTACCGTGGGCCTCTCCAAAACGGTAGATTGGATGGAGACAATAGCGTACGCATTGGTAGGAGTGCACCATCCATGCACGCATCCACCGGTTACTTCGATTTCCCATTGCAAAGGTCCAAGAAATGCCACCGCATCCGCATGCAAACGCACCGGATAGAACAGTACGTCAGTACAAATATGCAAATGCAAGACACAACGCACAAGCTGCACTAAACTACTCCGATAGCCTGATAAAACGGCAATGATCCAAGGACGACGAACGTACGACGCGCATGCACCTGACCAGAGCTGCGTGCATGCTGGCCGCCCGGGGGCGCCCATGCTGTCATGCACACTTCACACGCTGAAAAGAGGTCCGGTGTGTGTGCCCCGCCACGAGTCCGCAAAGCCGAGGCCCTTTCCAATCCATCTATCCGTGCCCGCCTTTTGTCTCTCCAGTGATTAGGAGGTGATCATCGAGAGATCAAGATATTAAAAGGCTAAACCCTTTATCATCGTCTTGCTACATATATATGGTCCGTATAACCGTATCCATATATATGGGCCTCGTTCGCAGCTTTATTAGAGTTGCCTATTGGCTTGGTAGTACTGATCGAGTACAGAGGACCACATGACATGCGCCTGCTGTTAGAAAAGCAGCTCGCGGTTGCATGCATTGAGAATAAACCCTTGCCTTTTGGTTGGGATCCATCCATGCATCACGCCCTACCTTTTTACAGTGCAATTCGGAGAAGAAAAGCTGTAGCCCTGTAGCCTTGTATCGGCAAACTCGCGCGGCTTTGACGAATTCACATCCTTTGTACACTCAAGCATGCAGCGTGCATGGACCAATCTACGAAACCCTAGCCGCGGCCTAGGGCCTACTCGCCCTCTCCCTCGCGCCGCCGTCACCGGAGGGGATGCCGGCTAAGCCGTGCACGCCCTGGGATCGTGGCAGCGGGGCGGCCCTCTCTCGTCGACTGCTGCCGCGCTCCCTGCTGCGGTGTGTGGTGGTGCAGGTGTCGGGCGGGCGTGGCGTAGGGAAGGCCGGTGCGGCTGGGCGGCGGCACCTCCCGGAGGCACGGTTTCTGGCGGGCGATTGCGGCGGCGGGCCCCGGTGCTGCCGGGCGTTGGTGGCCATGTCCAGCCGCGGATCTGGCGCCGGCGAGTGGTTGTGCGCCGGATCTGGCCGGCGGTTGGCCTGACTAGCCTCGATGGCAGACGGCGGGCTCCTTGGAGGCGTTTCCGGCTGCAGATCTGGTGCAGTCGCTCGTCTCCCTTCCCCGTGCGTATGGCTGTGGCTCGTGTGGCTTCTCGCCGGCGTTGCTTCAACGGTGGATGCCGGGACGGCGGTCTCGGGTCGCGTCTTGGTTGTCTGGGCCGCCGATCTGGCGTTTTGGGGCGCAGATTGGTCTTAGTCAAGCAGAGGAAGAATGTCGAGGCGGCGGCCTCGGAAGGGGGTGAAGGCGGTTGCTGCGCGGGGCGTGGTCGGGTTCTAGGCGCCGGGGCGGCGGCCCCGAAAAGCGTTGGTCCTCAGGAGGTCTGATGCAATGGTTGATGCCGGGTTCTTGAGGCGCGCCTCACGTCCTCCTACGTCAGGGTGGCCCAAACCTGCTCCTCTTCGCGGATTTGGTTTCTCTCCCCTTCGTGTGTTGGCGGCGAGTGTGGTTCGGTGGTGCGGGGCTCTGGCGATGTTTCTTCCGTGCTCCTTTGGAGCCCGTCAAGGTCCTTTGGCCCTCTCTGGGGAGTCATGCCGGATCTGGCTTGCTCAGAGGAGGGGCGATGTGTGCTTCGATATGGCGGGGTTCTTCTTCGGTTCTCCCATTGGTGTGTTGTCGTGTAGGTGGAGCGTTTGTTCGTTGTGTCGTTCCTCCTGTTGACTGTTAGGGGCTTCATCCTCTTGTATCTGGTTTTTGCTAGGTTTTCCCTAATAAACTGGGCAACTCTAATTCTTCTATAATGACATGCAGGAACTCCCTGCCCCTTTTGAGGTGTCCTAAAGAAAAGCATGCAGCGTGCATGCTCCTCTCCCATTTCTCGGTTCATCTCGTATTGGTCAAATATAAGTGGTTTTGCTAGGGAGAAGGGATGAGAAGTTGACCTTTTTAGTTAGAGATCGGTCATATGAAATAACGACGGCGTGTCAAAGAGTAAGGCAGTAAAGATGACACATATTTTGACCCGACGGTTTTGATACGTCGACTAAAATTTAAACATTTTATTTGAAGAGTGTGGCTATATCTCAGACGTTTGATTTTTAAGAAAAACTAGCACGATGGCCCGCGCGAAATGCGCGGGCTAGACCTGATGATCATGGTTGTATACTCCCTCCGTTCGGGTTTAAAAGGCCTACATTGGATTTTATGCGGAACTTTCGCGAAACATTACTTTGGTCATACGATGATATTATGACACAAAAAATATATCTATGTATTAGTGTTGAAAAACCTATATACATTTTTTTGTATAATTGTTCGTCGAAGTTCGGCATAAAATTCAATGCAGGTCTTATAAATCCGGATGGAGGGAGTGCAAGTCACTAATATTGCAGCATTCTGTCCAATATGTATCAATTCGTCGTATTTGCAATTCTAAAATCGAAAACATGAGATTTGAATGCCTAAGAGCAACTCCACCAGATTCCCTAATTTAAGCCCCCAAATTCATATGTGGGATCCCTGTAAAAGATTCTTCCTGTAAATTTTTGTTTTCTCCGGCAGACTCCCTATCTCACTCCCGATATTTCACTCTTGTAGTATTTTATTCAACCGCTTTTCTAAACTTTCATGCTTCAAACGACCTATTCATATAATTTAAATTCATATTATTAAATCAAATCATTTTATTTTATAGCACTTAAATAAACTATATAATGTGGGGTATTATAATAATTATAATTTAATTAACATAGTTTTCGAATTAGCGGTGTGTGTTTTACAATCTATTCTACACAAGCGTATTATCAAACTGCATCGACGTCTCTACTACTACTTAAATTGCTCTCGCCTTGATCTCTACATGAAGAAAGATCCACATGCAGCAATGGTTGTTCCCCTTTTCTCCTCTCTCTCTCTCTCTCTCTCCCCTTGTTCTCATTCTCTCTGTTCCTTTCCCCGTACAAGCTGAGGCTCACCTAATGCCCAAAATCGATACTTGCTGGCACCAGGAAGGCGCCGGACGCCTCTCCCCGTCCCCAACACCGCCGACGTCTCTCCCATCCACAACACTGCCGCCACTGACTGCCTCAACCAACGCCACCGCATCAGTCCTTGCAGCTGCGCCAGTCTCGGAGCCACTCGACCACTAACTTCCCCATCTCCTGTCTAGCAGCTCGACAGCGGCTCGCCCAAATCCAGCGGTGCCCCGCTGCTACAGCGGATTGTTCGGAACCGATTTGTAGGACGTAACATCGAACGAACGATTTCTGAGACTCCTAGATCTCATAACGATCTAACGGCTGGAAATGATTAGGATGATGTGGATCAAAGTGGAGGCTCCCCACGGTACCCCTCATATTATCAGTAATTATAACATATATATTGGACCTTAAACCACTTTAATGTTTTATTTTATCTCATCAAATATACCTCTCTCATTAAATCGATCTCATGTTAATCGATTATATAGATCTCTAGAGAATGTACGTGCAAAGCATATAAATGAATGATTTTGTTTAATATAAATTGTGATGTAGTGGGACTCGATTTATTTGTAGCAACCATACGTACGTGCAAAGCATATAAATGCGAGATTTTGTTTAATATAAATTGTGATGGAATGGGACTCAATTTATTTGCAGCAACCAAACGTGACATGCTTCTTTTTCTCAGTACCGTGGGATGGTTCCCTTTTAGCAGCCACGTTTACGCTAAAAAAAAAGCAGCCACATCACTTGTTTTCAACTAACTTGTGTTTCCACGAATATGGATTCTCAATTAAACGTGTCTACTTTTTCTACATCCCATAGATCTCAGTTCCAATGACCAGAATAATTATGATGCTGTGGATCAACGTGGAGGGTCCTCTCGGTACCCTCATATTGCTCACGGTGTCCCACGCAATTGGGCGGGAAACACTTTCATTTCCCAACTATAAGGTATGCAAAATATTTTCTCAACTACAAATTAAAATACAAAATACGATATGGTTCCCGAACTTCTGATGTATTGGGGTTGGTTGATTTTACTTCTCCAAGTGTACTGATGTTGATTACTCTTGCCTTCCTAACGACCAATCGTGTTCGAGATCCAAACTTCATTTGAGTTTATTACTCTAATATCCCATAAAACACAATATACTATCACTCGTAAATGTTCAACGTCCCTACTGTGACCAAAGATCCAATATAATATGCACAAATGCATTTTATACTGATTTAATATCGTGTACAAATGGTACACACATAAAAAAATCGCAGTTTTAATGTTTTGTGTAATTTGCAGTTGAGAAGTAAACATTGTTTTGCATGATTGATAGTTGGAAAGTAAAGATGCTTGCCGCGCACTGACAATACTAATATATCACATTGTACATAAATTTAAAGTTTGCATGCTCGTTAATTGGCCGTTTACTAATATGTCTTGTTTGTGTCAAGTTATATTAGTAGGTAGGAATTGCCGATAATAAATTATAATGTGTGAATACGTGAATATTATATCGATACTCAGAATAAAGTTTAGAACATGAGCTAATCATTGTTTGTTTATTTTGTATTTGTAGCGATATGTGATTAGTAAGTTTTCTGGGTTCGCTAGGGAGCGAATTGCTCCTACATAACGTCAATTATGTAATGAGAGTTAATATTCGGTGTCATGTATTAATATATAACTATAATTTTTTAAGTACCGGCTAATAACTCGTCGTTGAAAAAATAGATTAGGACAAATGGAGCTGATCGTACTACTTAATATTCTTATTACCCATAATTTGTGGAGAAGCAACAACAAATAAAAACTGAGAGATCCTAACATGTTGGTCGCCTTAACAGATTGACTAAGAAAAACCGAAACAAACATTGACTTGACACTAACCGTAGCATATTGGGCCTAGGTGGGTCTTAAACCGATTTGATGTTTCATGATAGCTCAACAAACATACATCATTCATTAATCTGGACCGTTAATTATAATATGTGATGGTCAAAATAATTTGCATGGTGTGGATCAACATGTTGCTTACGCGCGGTGGGAGTGGGTCTTAAACATTTTACATTCAACACATATACATTATAATACAATCTAATATATTATTTTCTGTCATCCAAAGAGATTAGTAGACGGGCCCCATCTTAAAGCTCAAGTTGGGTCTTAAGCATTTTAGGATTTATAGTTTGCAATAGCATATATGGTGGATCCGCCTTAAGGTCTGTTTGGAAAATAAACATTGGAGACGCCATTGAGGTAGGTATAATAGTTTTAGAGTTCAATTGGTAGTCCGAACCATCTTCAAAGTTTAAGGGATAATATGAACTTATTAAAAAAGACTATGTCCATTTTTGTATTGCCGTGGTGCACCCTATACTTATGCGGGCCTGATATGTTGGTCCATTCATCAGTTTCGGGGTTATTCGCTAGCAACCGAACACTTAGTGTAATCCGATGATTTTTACTTAAAAAAAGGTATACCGGTACAAAATTAAAACTCTAGCCACGATGTGGTGTTCTTTCCTAATTTACTCTTCTCACAAAGTTACGCTCCACGACATTGGCCCATCTTCCTCACAAAAAAGGGAAAAGGCACCGTGGGCCCGTGGCCCAGCTGCTTGTTTAGCCTATCACTTGGACACAGCTGTGGTATCCATGGGCTGCAAGGTCTTCAGGGTTAAAAAGCTGCGAAACCTGATTTGTTAAGATCAAAAGGACACGTGCCATAGTTCGTTAAGGTTAAAAGGATACGTTCCACTCAAAAAAAAAATAAGATACGTGCGTCAATCTTGTTGTTACACGGTTTAAAAGCAATTTTTTGTGTCACGTATATCTAACGGTTGTGTTTCAACAACTTTCATATCCAACGACCAGAATAACTGGTGTGATGTGGATCAACGTGAGGCCTCCCCTCGGTACCTCTCATATTGCTTTTAGTATATAATAGATACTTAAATCTTAGTCGAAGTATCAGAGTCGTCGCATTAATGTCTAAAGGCCATTCCACTCACATTTTTCCATAGTTTTTTTCGAATCCTAAAGACAAACCATATCCAAAACATGAGAAATCGATTTATCTCTAATTAAAAATTAGACGACTTAGATATAGCAAAACCTTGTTTAAAAGTCACGCATGCATCTTGTACATACCAACCTTCAAATTTAAATGTTCACGCGTTACAGAAATCCCCAAGGAAAAGAAAAAAACCATGCGGCAGGCGACAGAGCGTTGCCAACCAAGCGAGCATGCATGACGGACAAGGAACAGAAACTCTCGAACGGTACACGGTGACCATGCTGGCCGGTCCATGGATCTCTCTCGATGCCGTGCGTGCATCGGTGCATGCATGCCACTATGCCAGCGCAATGCAACGCATGCAGCCGGAGGCAGACGCAACGGTCACTTTTCTACGCCGCCAGCGAAAAGCTAAGGCGCGCGCGGCTGTAGGTGCATGTAGAGGAAAGCCGAAAGCACGGAGCTGGGAGCGATGACCCTACGTAAGACAGTGACCCTCTTGCCCGTGGCTTTTGTGCCGTAGCAGAGCGTCCCCCGTGCCTTGGAAAAAGAAGGAGTGTTTTGAAACGTTGGAAAATGTCGGCCAGGCATGCATGCATGCATGCTTGGCGAGAATGACACATCAGAGGTCGATCTCCGGAACAAACAACATCGTAAGGAGCGGTGGGCCAGCACGCAGTTTCACTTTCACCTTTTCCGTTGAGGCTTCAACGTTTTATCCCAGTCACCAGAGATTAAACCTAGGCTTTTTTACACCTGATATGTCTCGTTTTTTTTTCTTTTTTGCAAAATATGAGGGACTGCATGGTGCTAACTGGATGTGGTTGTGGGTGCTTTTTGCAAGATGAAAAATGTGAATCTCAAAGCGAACGAAGGCAATGGATTGTTTGTCATGAGCCGGAGACGTTCATCTATTCATACTGAGCATATAACTCAAGAGTTACAAGTTAGAAAAACTGAGTTTGATGTTCCGCTTTTTCTAGCTGGATACCAACCATTCTAAGTTGGAAGTTAAGAAAAATAGTTTAACATTCAACATGTTCGAATTGGTAAGTTGAAACCTTGAAATTATGACTCAAGATAATAATTAAAGAAAATTGATTTTGCTATCGAAAAGTCTCTTATTTTTTAGTTAGAGATAATCAACATGACTGGCCGTCGGATCTTTATCCAACGACAGCACGCGGGAGATGGAAAAGTGACGATGTCATCCAGATCTTAATATAAACGAGTATGATACATCGAGTGGGGTTTATACTTTTTTCTTAAATATCAGACATCTGAAATATAGCCACAACCATAGAAAAGTCATTCTTAGAAATTACGCCGCACAAGGTAGCCGTGTCATGCACGATGGGTTTTCCGATGGGCAAACCTCAGAGCAGTTTTGATTCTTCAATGCTCCGGTTCACATCAATTTTATACATACATCCTCAACAATAATGGTTTTGTTATTGAGGCATGTTGTTTTAGTTAGTAGAGATCAGTTGACGGACTTGGCTAAAATGTGAAAAAGATACATCTGCGTGTGGGCTCCCGCTAGTTCACACTAATTTGAAAAAAAGAATTCGGACATAGACATCAAATAAACGTTAAAATGATGCATGAGGATGTGAGCAGGCTAGCTACAGCTCTGCTAGACGACGTGGATATACTAGAGTGGCTGATTCTGTATCCAACGGCTGAACATGGCAAAGCACCTCTCGGGCTCGTACTCAGGCGCCGTGTGTCCGCCTCCCTGCAACCCAGTCGGGAGCAACAATTTTAATATGTGGAGCAGCGTCAAGTGCCACGAGCCCACATGCAGAAAGAAAGAAGGGTGTTAATTTGCAAGTCGTACCTTCACAGTGCGAATGTCATGTTGTTAGAGTATGTCACTGTGAATCTGCAACACCCCCGAAAGAGAAAACGGAGGAATCAATCCCTGGCAGTAAAGCCCCAGAAACAAAAACAAAACAAAAATCCAAACAGGCATCGAGGAAGGAAACTATGGCCAACCCGGCAGACTGGCCATGGAGATGCCACGCCCTCCAGTCGTCGACGACGGGGAAGCCGAGCGACCTCACCCACGCCTGCGTCCCCAGGTGCGGAATCACCGCGTCGTGGTCGCCGCTGCATACCCAAAGTTTCAGACTTTCAGTACGTATCAACAACAATGCAAGGAAACAATTTCGTTCATCTCACGGACCTGTACACCAGCGCCGGTAGCGTTGGCCGTGACGTTGCGGTGGTACTTGACGCTGCTCCTGAAGTCCATGGTGTACGGCAAGTAGCCGTCGTGGCACCTCACCCACTCGTCCACGGTGCCGTCCTTGATCCCCAGGGCGTCCCGGGTGCGCTCGTCGTTCGCCCAGAAATACGACAGGTAATGGCCGTAGTTCTGCTCCATGGTCGCGTACGTATATATGCGTACAGTATCAGGTCATTCCAAATGAACTGGAACATGTGTATACTATACGGTACAGGTTTATGTGCCAAGTTGACTTACGATGCAGTCAAGTGGAGGACGAACTGGCGGATTTTTCAATCGCTTATTCTTACCCATCTCGATTCCGGCTTCCTCCTCCCGTAAGACCTTCCTGCCGGCGACAACGACACCGGGCTCATCCGTCACGGAGCCTGGTCTAGCAGATGAAAAAACGCAATTGTCGTACAAAATGTGCGCCCTCATAACTTCAGAGAGGAGCTGCAGTTATTGCATATCAGTACTCAATCAGATACCACTTCTTGGAAACGGCTTGGAATTATTTGTAGGACACAACACGTTCTTACATTATTGTAAGTGCCCAGGGCTTGAGCACACAGCAAATTTGCAGGATTCTCGTAGTCCTGTGCTTGGCAATGACCCAGTATCATCTGTGGTGCGGAAATAGCATGCACACCGCTTCAGTTGCGACGAAAGTTCACTATGTATAGATGCAGATGGAATAGTGGATCTAGACGAGTTTAGCTACCTCGTACAGTTGGTCGGATATTATACCGAATCCGTGAGCGAATGGCACTCGATAGCTTAGGTCAACACTATAATCTGTTACCGGGTTGCCTACTAGATAACCCTGGGGATGAAAGGAAAATTTTGGCGGGACAAACACTTGAAGTACAGTACATATCGATTTCAGCTGGAAACATGGTGTATTTAGCTTGCCTTTGGGGTTAGCTAGAAGCATGATGGGCACCTACCATGAGATTAAGGAGCGGGCTCCTTCCAGCTTCAATCCCTGAAGAGGAGAAATGACGAAGGTATAGTTGAGTTCAGCGAATTCAATCAAGTCCACCAACCATCATCCGTGTGGGTGGAAATATACAACAAAAGCGACATTCGTACCTTCAGAAATTTTTTGTGCGATAAGTGGCACAATTTTTGCAGCATAGGAGTCTCCCCCGATGTAGAGAGGATTTGCAAGGAACTTGGGATGGTCCGTGAGCCACTGGAGATGGTCCCGTGGATCAGACAGCCAATTAATCGCACCTAATTATAGGATCGGAATAGCTAATGAACAGTAAAAGTAGCACCTTCGTGAGGAGTTCATGGAGCTGCAGTGAGGTAGATACTTCTCCGACATTGTAGCCTTCGGGGGTTCTGGAAAACGAAAATCCTGCTCCAACTGGTGAATCAACAAAGAGGATATTTGCCACCTGCCGATGGATACTGTCAAGAACCAATCAAGAGTGACAAGATATAACTGAACCTGAATTCAGTATCTAGCTGCGAAACAAGAGACCTTTGTCCATGAGTACGGGTTGATTTCCAGGCGTGGCAACGTGCCATTGTAAGGCTCTATGACGAAACTGACCGGACCTGCGGTTGCCGTGCACATGTGTGTTCATTGGAGTGTGATTGCGAGTGAAAGCTTGGGAATGCAAACTAACTAAATTTACCGCCGCCGGTGAGCCAGAGAAGGAAAGGGGCATTCTCGCCACCGGCTTCTGCCTCAACGAAGTAGTAGAACAGCTCGGCGCCGTTCTTCTCGTCCACCTCCACGTACCTTTGATATTGGCAGAAGCAGATATTAGATCCAATGGAGTCGATGATCAAGAAATTGCAGAACCGAATGGCTAAATGTCTTAAGGATTGTTACCCCGTCTCGAGGTGGAAGGGAAGGCGGCCGTGGAACCCAGGGAGGGTGGTTACTGCCATAGATCTGGAGGTTGTGGCGGCACGGACTTGCTGCCGCAAGGACAAGAAGCAGAGCAGCAGGAGCAGCCGCTCGATCATCACTACGCTTTGATGCTTTCTTCTGCTCCCTTTTGTTGTTCTCCTGGCCAGGTCTCGGAGACGGAGAGGCCGAGGGATGGGCGCCGAGGCAACTTGCTCAATACTTGCGCATGGTAGCAGCAGAAGAACCGGGGGTGAGCGTGGTCTGCATCAGAATTCCTTTAAGCTTTTCCTGATTGTGCAATATGCACATAGCTGATGGAAAAATATCATGGGGACAAGCGCTGTCAGTTGCCTCGAAGTAGTAGATCTGAAATAACTCTAAAATTCTGTGGTCAAAATCACCATCTGGAGCCAAATAGGAAAATGGATCCGGATCAGCCGGAAACACATTGGGGTTCGGCAGAATCTTAGTGTGAGGCTATTCTGATTTTGTTCCTTGGCAGTCTTTGTTGGTTTTTCTTTGTACTTGGAGCCGTAATCAAGAAATTGCAGCTGCCATCAGAAAACATGAGGATTCATCGCCTGGCTTATCCATCGCAACCTGAAGATCTGCCAGGGAGCAGTCGCCTAAGAATTAGTTGTTCTCAGTCGACACGTGTGGGACGTTGGACCAGGCATCAAGATTTGTGCAACAAGGAAGACAACGGATAGCTAGAATAGGATAAATAAGGCAGCATTCACAAATACAGTCATCGTGCTGGTCCAGTGGTCATGGTCATGCATCGGGTTTCCAACAAAGTGAGGTCTGGTGTCCTATTCTTCAATAGGGCTATCTTACGCAAGTTTTTTTTTTTCCTTTTTCCTTTCTTTATTTTATCTTTTTTGTTTTTACTGATATTTTTGTATCATCAAACACAAAAATTTCACATTTCTTTTCTGCAACCCTAGCGTATTAACGTTCAGTTGCATTCTAAATTTCTTAGTTGCAACAACGGCACAACTGTAATTTTTAAAGTCGTGCCCGTAATTTTAAAAAAATGCAAGTGAAAGTTTATAAAAATTTCATGCGAAAGTTTATGTGCAATTAAAAAATGCACGTGAAATTTTATGTGGATATTAAAATTGCAAGGAAAAGTTTATGTGCATTTCAAAAATTGTAGGTGAAGTTTTAAGTGCAATTTTAAAAATTGCATGCGAATTTCTCATGCGGTTATTCCCTGCCAAATTCGTTATCCCATTGCACGTTTCTTTCACTCTTTTGCGTTTTATTTTCTCTTCCGTATATGCGTTCCAACATTTTCCTTCTCAATGCACCAACAAGCGTTAGCATGTAATTTTTTTATTCTTTTGTAAACAGAGTGTGTTTGTTTTTTATCTGGCACGGCCAGCATCGTGACGTAGCAGTGCCCTCGCTCCAGCCATGGTCAGAACAGCCCAGATACATTTACCTCGTTGCAGCTATCATAAATCGTTTGCTAAAAAAAGCTATCAAAAACCATTACCGAACGTACATGTGTAGTACTAGAACCAGAATAAAGGGTAACGTGATTAGTAGCGATGAGATCGACTGAGAAATTGTGAATCTGTCAACTCAGCCGCAGTCATTCGCAACCCCAGGGCGTCTCTGGTGCGCGTCGTCCGCCCAGAAATACGACAGGTGGTGGCCGTAGTTCTGCTCCATGGTCGCGTATACACGACCGGGTCGTTCCAAGGAACGGGAACATGCACGTACAAGAGAAAATTATTTAAAATCCCCACATTTGGGGCACATGTTTAAGAAAATCACTTTTTTTTAATTTTTTTCAAATTACCATCGTTTTGGGGATAGCAGTTACTTCGAGCACTGATCTCTCGTTTGATCACGAACTGACGGCAAATCTGACAACAGGGTCCACTTGTCGGAGCCAACATGGCTCCACATCATCACACAACATGCAAAAGAAAGTAAGAAACGGAGACTAGCCAGAGACTCGCCGGAGTAGCGCCTTGGTGCGGCTCAGGCGCAGCTGGGGAGAAGAGGAAATAGAAGGACACACAGCTGCAGCTGGGGAGGTAGAGCAGTCGGCTCGTTGTCGGAATCTTGCTGACGGAGCGTGCTCAAGCGGTGCAAGGCCCCGGGGGATTACAGGGACAGGGAGGCTCGGGACAAGGGGCAAAAGAGCCGGAGGCTCACCGTGAGTGTGCATGGGAGGTAGGGGGCGAGAAGGACAAGTTCGGCGAGGTTGACCTCCATGGTGGCCGGCGGCGGCCGAAGCGGAGCGTCTATGCGGGAACAGCTCGGAGCTAGCGGGATCCGGCGGGGGAGCGCAGGCTCGGCAGAGGCAGAGAGAGAGGAGGATGGAGGAGCGGCTGTGCGTGCTCGGCACCGACGCGGCGGAGGAAATGAGGGAGTGCAGCGGCGCCGCCCTCGCATGCGTCTCCTCCCCCTTCCAACCGTGCTTCTCCTAATCTCCTCCCAACCACGGCTGCCTTGGGCTCTTCGACGAGAGCCTGATTTGACCGGCATCGGAGCTTGCCACGCCCGCCTCCGTCCGCGATGGCGGCCCGCGCCGGCGGCGCTCACGCCCGCGCACTCCCGAGGGGGCGGCGGCTCGCGTGCACCCGAGACAGTTGCGGCGGCGCATCGATAGACACCCGTTTACTACTACGATTCAGGAGTCTCGATTACAAGAAATTTGTAGCGAATTGGGGAAGAGAAATAAGAGAACAGCAAGGGTGAGAACTAGATAAGGTGAGGTAGAGCCAGTTCTTCGTCATCTCTCAAGATGCCATCTTCGGATGGAGTTGCCTTCCTTAAGTAGCTCACTTAGTCCACTCTGGGCCTGCATAGCGCTTGGATGGAACTCGACGACGCTTCTCGTTCATGGGCTTGACAGGTGATTCCTTAGGCCCAATATGATCCGCCAGCCCAACCTTGTCAATCTTCTCTATAGCAGAGCTCCTCGCAGTAGGTGCCTCTAGATTAGGGATCTGCCAAATATTCTTGTATAATTTCATCTAGCCAAGTGGGTGGACATTCAGACACTGCTAAAACCTCTTCATCTTGCTGGGGAGCTCTTCTGGAAAGGGCATCTGTAACTTTATTCTCATGCCCCTTTTTATACAGAATTTTGTAATTCAGACATAACAGCTTTGTCAGTGCTCTGTGTTGCCAAGGAGTAGAGAGGCTCTAATCATCCAAATGGGTCAGAGCTTTTTGGTCAGTTCTGATGATAAATTCACCCCTCTGTAAATAAGGTCTCCATTTATCCACTGCCATAAGGATAGCTAAACATTCTTTTTCATAGGTTGACAGTCCTCTGTTCTTGGGTCCTAAGGCCTTACT
Source organism: Brachypodium distachyon (assembly GCF_000005505.3). Classification (NCBI taxonomy): domain Eukaryota; kingdom Viridiplantae; phylum Streptophyta; class Magnoliopsida; order Poales; family Poaceae; genus Brachypodium; species Brachypodium distachyon. The sequence goes on from NC_016135.3 coordinate 21,158,412, forward strand.
GAAGAAGGCAATGGGATGGTTCTGTTGCATGAGAACTGCTCCTATCCCATAATCACAAGCATCAGTCTCTATTTCAAAAGGCAATGTGAAATCTGGTAATGCAAGGGCAGGTGCAGTTATAAAAGCCTGCTTCAATGTTTGAAAAGCTTCTTCAGTTTGGGAAGTCCACACAAATACTGTCCCCTTTCTTAACAGATCAGTCAAAGATCTGCTGATTATCCCAAAATTCTTAACAAACCTTCTATAATAGCCCACCATACCCAAGAAACTCCTTAATTCCTTGACATTCTGAGGAACAGCCCATGTTTTAATTGTTTGAATTTTTTCACTGTCAGTTAAGACACCTTCAACACTGATCTCAACACTTGCACTTAGAGAATTTGACCTTGAGATTATGTTGCTTAAGCACTTGAAAAACTTGCTGCACCAAAAACAAGTGTTGCTCCCAAGTCTTGGACTAGATCAAGATATCGTCAATAAAAACCAAGACTCCTTTTCTCAACCAAGGACCTAAAATGTTGTTCATGGTTCCTTGGAAAGTGGCTGGAGCACCTGTTAGTTCATAGGGCATCACCTTATATTCATAATGCCCTTGGTGAGTTTGAAAGGCAGTTTTAGATTCCTCCCCTTCTTTCATTCTAATCTGATGGTACCCCGAGCGCAGATCCAAACTGGTGAAATAAGTAGCCCCAGCAAGCTCATGAAGCAGTTCTTCCATAATAGGAATAGGGTATCTATTCTTGATAGTAATGGCATTGAGATGCTTATAATCTACACATAACCTCCATGTCAAATCTTTCTTGGCAACCAACAACACTGGTGAAGAAAAAGGGCTTGAACTAGGTACAATTACTCCATTAGCTAACATGTCAAAGATCTGCTTTTCTATTTCATCTTTTTTCTCAGGGTTGTACCTGTATGGCCTAACATTCACAGGCTGTGCTCCAGGAAGAAGAGGTATAGAATGATCAAACTCCCTCGCAGGAGGTAGTCCTTTGGGCTCGTCAAACACATCTGAAAATGATTCCAGCAGTTGCTTCATATCTGGTAGGCAGATAGATATCACCTCTTTCTGCACTTCACTAAGGAAAATGCAATAATGAATTGATTGCTTGGTCTCCCAACTAGCCAGTCTTTTATCACTGATCTCCTCACAAGAATCCAACTGTGGAAGTAACCCTTGAAGTTTAACAGTTCTGCCATTGTGTGGTATGATCATCCACTTCAGATTCCAGTCCACTTGCATTGGGCTATGCTTTTTTAACCAATTCATTCCAATAATCACATCATAGCAGTCGAGTGGTAAAGTTTTGAAACCAGTGTTGAAAGTACTGCCCTGGCACTTCCAAGCACACTGAGGAAACTGGGAATGCCCTTGTAACACTCCTCCCCCAGCCACTCTAACATGTACAATTTTCTCCAATGGCTCACCACCTGTCAGCTTCTGCCCCAGGTTCTCACTAATGAAGCTAGCTGAGCTGCCAGAATCCACCAGAATAATAACATCAAACTGCTGCACCTTGCCCAATAACCTCATAGTCATGTTTCCTTCAATACCCTTTAGAGCATGATCAGAGAGAGATAATAATTCTTCTTCAGATTCTTCAGTTTCCATAGTTATTGGAATTTCTTCAGATTCATCAGTTCGCAATAACTGCAACAGTTCTTCCACCACATGCAACTGAACTGTTTGGCCACACTTATGACCAGGATTCCACTTAACTCCACATGTAAAACACAACCCACGAGCGCGACGATATGCTCTAAGTGTGTTTACTTTCTCACCAACATTGTTGACTCTAGCAGCATCCATGCCTCTACGGTCATCAGCAACTGTTATCCCTTTTGGTACTTGCGCTGGTACAACAATGGTAGCAACAGATTTCTGAGAGTTCTTAGCCCAATTTGAGGGATCCAAGCGACGATTATCCTTGCGCCGTAGGCTATCCAGCACCTCCTCCTGCAATATAGCCAGTGAACCCGCAGTATCCAGATCGTCGGGACGTTGAATAATGATAACATCACGAATTTCATCTTTCAGCCCATCAATAAAAGTGGTGGTGAAGATTTCATGATCGATGGCGGAGTTATGAGCTAACATCGATGCATTAACCCATTAAAATTTTCTATGTACTCATGGGCACTACCTTCCTGTCTAATGGGAGCTAACTTGCGTATGAGGTTTTGAAACTGATTACGCCCAAACCTATCACACACAAATTCACAAAATTCATTCCAATTCATGTGTTCAGTCTCATGCTCTACGGACTGCAACCACAGCGCTGCCGGTCCAGTGAAATACAGAGTGGCAAAATCCTTCCACACATACTCACTAGTTTGACAGAGGTGGAAATACTTCTCACAATTCCTCTTCCACCACTTAGGATTATCACCATCGAAGGTAGGGAACTCAGTACGACTACCCAGATTGCCTAATATTGTGCCACTACTTCCCTCACCAACACTAAAATCAAGCACACGATTCACTGGGGTAGAATTCGAAGGAAGCTGAAACGTACCATTGTCCGGAGGCTCAACGTGAAGCCCCCGGTGTTCCATTGGTTTGCCGTGCCCAATGGGGCCTGCATGTCCACTGGCCGCACTTGCTGCCTTTGGAGCCAGCGGTGGAGTGAGCAGTGGTGGCATCTTGGTGCTGAGATCTAGCACCCCATGACCAGGTTTGGCGGTGACGACGATGACGCGCTCGTCCCCCATCTCCTGATCGATGTGGTTGAGTCTCACTGAGAGATGATCAACCGTCTTGGACAGATCGGCCAAGGATTTGTCTACTTGTGGCTTCCAATTCGTCATCAGATCCACTTGAGATTTCTAAATTTCCCCCAATTTCTCCCGAAATACTCCCGCATCCGCCTCTCTCTTCTTCTCTGCCACCACCATGAACTCCATCACCTGCTTCAAGTCCAAATCCTCCCCCATCCTAGCGATCTGCTCTTCTCCGAATCACCTTTACTCAGTTTAGGTACACCGAAGTGTATTGCGTTAAATCTACGAATGGATCCAACACCTTTCACCAGAGTTTTACAAGTCGATCAAGAGGATTTGAGCGAGATTCCCTGGGATCGGAAAGCTCTGAATACCAACTGATAGACACCCGTTTACTACTATGATTCAAGAGTCTCGATTACAAGAATTTTGTAGTGAATTGGGGAAGAGAAATAAGAGAACAGCAAGGGTGAGAACTAGATAAGGTGAGGTAGAGCCAGTTCTTCGTCGTCTCTCAAGATGCCGTCTTCGGATGGAGTTGCCTTCCTTAAGTAGCTCACTTAGTCCACTCGGGGCCTGCATAGCGCTTGGATGGAATTCGACGACGCTTCTCGTTCATGGGCTTGACAGGTGATTCCCTAGGCCCAATATGATCCGCCAGCCCAACCTTGTCAATCTTCTCTATAGCCGAGCTCCTCGCAGTAGGTGCCTCTAGATTAGGGATCGTAACACGCACGCGCTAGGGGCGGCGGCGGCTTCCCGCGTCCGCGACTTGTCGGGTGCCACGCGAAAGCTCGTTGATTATTTCTGAGTCTTCTGATTGTTTTTCCTTCAATGGGATTCCTTGTAAAGCTGGCTGCTTCTTGTGGTGATACTCCTGTGATTGATGATGTGCGGTCGGGTTCGTCCATGGCTTGATTAGTAGTACTCGACCGGATGCGCAGAGCAGCCCACTGCTCTGCGCGAAGCACATCGGTGATGGCCTGGCGCGCACATGGCGTCGGCTCGCGTCGGAGGCGGTGGTTTGCGCCCGTCTGGCGGCAGCAGCGCTCCCGCTCCTAGGCAGCGGTGGCGGCGTGCTCAGAGGCGGCGGCTCGCGTCGTCCATGGCTGCAGCGACACCGTGCGCACGTCCGGCGGCTCGGCTCGTGCCCGTAGGCAGCGGTGGCCGAGAAGTAGAAAGGGACGAGCATTGTCCAACGTGGCGCCTCGGTGGACCTGATATGTGAGCCCCCCTGTCAGTTTTTTCCGTCAAAATAAGATCAACAGCGAAATCAGTGTGCGGGAGTATAAGGGACCAAGAAAGTGGTGGTAATTTGAATATTTTTGTTAAAAGGTGGTTTTCCTAGACATGTGCCCCAAATGTGGTGGGTTTAAGTAATTTTCTCTATGTACAAAAATGTTTATGCATGAAGTTGACTTACAATGCAGTCAAGTGGAGGACAAACTGGTAGATTTTTCAATCGCTTATTATACCACCGAACATTAGGGCTCTCCAAATGTTCCAAGATGTGTACCATATCTTAAATATTTCACCTATAAAAAAAATATGATGTGACACTTTATTTAATGAAGAAAAAGAGAGGTATTGTATCCTAATCTAGATACAACTCTTTAGTGCTAAAACCCAAGTAAAATCATAATTCATCTCTCACAAAACATAATGAGCATGTTTAGATACTTCCTCCGTTCTAAAATATAGCATGCCCACGCATTTTGAGGCCTAACTTTGACCATCAATTACACCAACAAAATGTGAATTATATGTTACTCCCTCCGCCCCAAATTAACTGTCATGGATTTGCATATATTAACTGTCATGGATTTGCATAGATTCATATGCAAATCCATGACAGTTAATTTGGGACGGAGGGAGTATAAAACTTATACCACTAGATTCATATTTAAAAGAAATTTTCAATGGTATAACTTTTATAGTACATGATTTACATTTTGTTCGTCTAATTGATGATCAAATCAAAATGTGTGCGCGCGTTATATTATGAAACGGAGGGAGTACAACACTAAGGACGCTCCCAGTGCAGATAGGGCAAAGTCGTATCATAGACTGAACACCTCAATTAGATACCAACTCCAAAACGAGTTTCATAGTAACCGGTAACCTTGTCACAGTGATAGCAAAGAGCCAATGCAGCGCAGAAGTGATATCAAGTCAGAACTTCAAGTAGAAGTAGGAAGGAACGCCCGGAGCATCAAGTCCAAATTCCTTCTCGAACTTCTCACGGATGTCCTCCACCGAGACAAGGAGACGGTCGTGTTTGACCCAAATTGCAACTGTCCTCTTGCGGTAGGCACCGCAGCGGGTTAACACATCAGCTCTTTTCAGAAGCACCTTGCGTCCTTGCGAGTCTTAGAGATGGGCTCAAAAAACCCGAAGATCCTGGCGACCTCCTTATCAACTTCAGCAATGCCGGTGAGCTCAGGCATGTCGAAGACAACGCCAGGGAACTAAGCATTGAGTGTCTATTTTTCAGTCATCCAAGAAATAGTTATTTTTCAGTCCATAATCGTAGTCATCCAATGAATATTTTCTTATCCATCGAAACCTACATTAATCTTACACAATCTCAATGATTGAATCAAAGAGTTGTTATCATCGACTAAGAAATAGTTATTTTTCAGTCGCCTAAGAAATAGCAAAACCGTTTTGAATAGTAAAAATATTAATGCATGGAAATTAACATATAAGTACTCGGTAACATTTATGGAATGTATCCAACCGGTAAAATCACAGTAGCACGGGCATGATGAATAGGTAGCACGGTTTAAATTAAGTTTAGTGGAGAAAATATAGCTCACTATTCTGAACTGGACATTCAAATTCTACGAGAAAATGTTGAGAAATAGCAATGCATATATTTGAGAATATTCTGAAATGCTTTGGATAATTGGAGAGTGTTGAGAATTACCTATTCATATTTGAGAAGATTTTATAATACTTTGGATTATTGAAGGAGAAGATATTTACCAGGAGCCTTCTGGTGACATGAGAGGATTAGAATATTATACAAGGCTTGAGAGGTTACTTGAAGAGTGTTGCTTTTTACCATGGAAAGTACTAGGGTAAGTTTCAAGAATAAGTGAGAATTCCCTAGAACTAAGTATTTGTAGAGTATTCTATAGAATTGTAATAGAATGCACCACATGCTATTGTACAACTATAGATAGAGGTGATCCCCCTCTCCATGATAGTACCACAATCACCACAGTACCACTATCACAACATCAACCACACCAAATAGAGAAGTGAGCTACCATGATAGAGTAATATGATTGTGTAGTAGGATAGCCACTAAAACAGTGTTGTACCAACATTGAGAATATTGAATAAAGTGTTGAGTTCACACAAATGTGATATCCCAAATAGTGTAGGTGTGCAAAGCTCCTCAAGAGTGGTTGTTAGGTCACCGTCCTAAATTCTCTACAAAAAACTAATTTCGGGATCCACAAAGTCTCTCCATTTGTGTTACAAACTAACACAAGCTTGTCAATCACTCCTTATAAACAATTCCTGAATCCAACCAAAAATTTGAACCATAATTTGAAGAGACGATTCCAGGTCTACATATTATTAGAGGAACACTAAACTAAAGACTCACCGAAAACACCACAGCTTCCTATGAAACTATGAATCCTTATTGCAGGTTTACAATTCTACATCGTTATTTCCATGTGTAATATAACAGGTTATAAGCTAGCACCACACTAAAGCAGAATCACCAAAAACTCCAGATTACTATGAACCACCACAGACTTTTGAAACTAAATAATAACAAATTATTTGATATTTAAGCCCTGAATACTCTTAATGCAAGAATGGTCAAACGGTGGCAGGGAGTGAACATATATATAAACTACAACATATATGCAATGTCCCCGACTGATAAAATCATTAATTGTAGCACATGCCTAATGAACAGATACATCATCATCTGTTAAGGTTAATTTAATCTAAGTTGAGATAATATATCTCTCTTCTCTAAAGGGCGGAGAATTTGACCCCCTATATTTGCGTCCACGCATTTTGATTCCTACCGTACGCGTGTAATAATCTATGTCATTGGAGTTGGTTGTTGGAGGCTGCGAGTCTGCGACTGCGTCTTCTCCTTCCTTTCGCCTCTCCTCCAGTGCCACCAGCCTTGCCCCTATTCTCCTTCCTCTCCCCTATCCTCCAGCGCCAGTACTCATGTCCTTTTTGTCATCAGCACCACCCCCGTCCTCTCTTTCTTGCCAATCGAACGGCGGCAGCACAGACACATCTTCTCCGGCCAAATCGACGCGGCGGATACTTCCTTCTACTCCAGGCGTGTGGCTTTGATTTTGGTGCATCTGTTTGTTCCGCTCTTTGATTTCTACTTTTCTAGGATACACGTGATACCTTGGAAGCCGCCGCCACGAACGACGATGACGATGGGAACAGCAGGGGCTTGGACGCCAGCGTGTCGTTGAGGAAGCGGTTCCTGTCGTCCAGATCGAGGGCACCATGAAGAAGAGCGGTGGTAGAGGAAGTGCAGGTGGAGGAGGCCGCCTCGCTGCCTTCTACAGTCTCTGCTGACCGCCAAGGTGACGCATGTTAGTTTCCCCCGCCTCCCTTGTCGGCTTTCTTCCTCCCTTTGGCCTCTTCCGATGTCCCATCTCCACTTCTCCTTCTCTCTATTCTTGGGTTTTGGTGCAGAACTAAGGATTTTCTTTGATGATGAATGGGTTGAGTCTATTGATGTTGATAGAAGTGATATGCTTCCTGAGATGTGCCTTCCACTTAAGCAGCCTTATTTGAAGGCATTCAAATTGATGGACGAGCAGCTCAAGCTGCAGCCTAAAATTGATTGCTTTTGCAGTGGCACTACGACAGTCACGTTGGTCAAACAGGTGATTGGTACTTTTAAACAAGCCTTTCACGTTTGTAGATAATTATTGAATGAAGCTTTTGAAAAAAGTTGTCGAAATATAATTTAAATTGATGCATGAACTGGACATGGTTTATTCTCCAGGGATGGAATTTTGTATTTGGAAATCTTGCCTTAATGCAAATAGATATGTTTTAGACCATCCATTTCATGTCATTACCTGCCGGCTGCCACTTTAGTCCCTAAATAAAAAATAAAATCATATGTTCATTCAGGATTGGGTACAACCCAACTCCAATGTATCTGTAGTTTAACATGTAACCATTTACCTTACTTTAGATCTCTTTGTGTGGGAATTACAGATGGGAGAAGAATGGGGCTTTGTTTGATATTTATCTTGAAAATAGTCGTACAAGGACTACTCAATGTAGAGAACAATGAAATGAATCGTGATGGTTGAAACCAGGAATATATCAATTTGATACCTAACTTCATTTGGCCTACAGTGTCTTCCTTCAAGAACAAAAGAAGATTGCATAGGATGTTTTGGATCATCGGGGCTTCATCAATTTCTATTTTTTTTCATACATGTCCTGTATATTTACTTCATTTTTGTTACAGCTATAGAAGACGTAGACTTTTAATATTTTGTTAAATATATTAGGTACACAAGTTGTCTATCATCGGAAGGAGCTGATGCATTTGGTACCTTTGCTTTTTTGGACCTTCAGTAGTAGTCACGGCACATAAATATATCATGAAAGTTGTTCTACCTATGAATTAATGTTGATCGGTTTTTACTTTCAGTGCACCTTTACATCTATGGTGTGAGTGAATGGGACTTTGCAATAGTCGGAACAGAGGTGGCCAGACGCAGTGGTCATCATAGCTACTCCCCTCCATTTCCCATCTTCTCCCTCCAGTCAGTGGTGAATGCAAATTTGTTGTTTAGCAGGAGGAAGAGGCATAGCGGGTCAACAGTGCCAACAACATCCCCAAGCTGCAACCAGTACGTGGAGGTGCTCAGCTATGAGGTGTCCATCAGGCACCTCAAACGTTGCTGCCTTCTCAACTGATATTGGGTAAGTTTAAAAATTCAGACCCGTATAAATGTTTTTCCACTTATGTTTGTGCAAGGAAAAAAAATCAAGGTACTTTTGATAAAATTGGAAAGAATCGCTAATGTGATATGTTTCTACTATTTGGTTTGACAAAAATACCCTTATGGTTATCTCCAAGAGACTATATTGTCATTTCTGATTCAACAGAGTTCAGTTAGCATTCAATATTGCTTCTTCTTTTTCTTACTGATAAAGACTATAACGAACCACACGTCGGAAAGGGAAAACAAATATCCATTTTTATTTACTTTGGCTCTGTGATCTCAGTTCTTTTCTATCTCCTTATGTTTTGTGTGATTATGGTTGGTTGCTCTGAAGCTCAAGTCCTCCTTACTGTCTCTACCTTTTAATTGCATTGAGAAGTACATGATTTTGCAGTTTTAAGTGTTCACTTTTACTCTTATTACCTACGCTGTTGTGTACATTCTTCCATGCATTGTATCTCTACTTACTTCTTATTTGGAGCTGACATCGGGACATCATAGTTGGTGTCTCTTTTCTGAAGCTTCTACTTTCATAATAATCATGCTGTGATGTATTGTACCCTTCACGTCAAGTCCGCCGGTCGTGAGCTCTGCTGTATCCACTATTGCTGCTGAGTCTGGAGGTGCTCATGTTATGTCTAAGGTTGGAATGTTGATATCAAAGTATAATTATCTTCATTGGGAAGAGCTCTCATCACTCAGTACATAAGCAAATGTTCAGCTATCAATTGATGTTCCCACTTGGCAATTACATAACAAAGGGGACATTTTCAGATTGTTGCTTGGTGTATGGAAGTTTTTTGGACCCTGTATAAATATTTCTATCATATTTCTTTGGTCAATATATCCTTGTGGAAGAAAGAGAGGATTGCCACATATTTAAACAGTTTTCTACCAGTCATTCCCGTTCGCTCTTTTGGGATCAATTAAAACATAGATCAAAATAAATATATTAGAGTGGTGAAACAAAATTCAATGGATTATCGCAACATTTTTCTGGCGCAGCAAAGCGCGCTAATCACTTCTACACGGCTCATCACGAGTTGCGGCCCGTCAAGACCGATCCTCGTGTGCGCAGAGTTGCGAAACAGCATATCGGTCGATCAAGATTAATTCAGAGGTAGGAAAACCTGTAAAGAATTCAGACCGAAATCGTAAAGAAAATTAAGGATACGAATGTACCTATTACTCCTATCTTCCATCTCGATCGGATCCTCGTGCATGGATGAAGGCGCGAAGACGTGCATGCAGACAAGGTGGCGGATGGTCATCTGTGTGTCTCGACGAGAGGACGAAAGCTCAAGCGTATAGTGGGACAGTAACCAGTGAATGCGAGTCTATTCAATGAGGCCATGTCTCTACGTGGAGCTATGGGTTTAGCTAGCACGTATTGCGCTAGGTGTGGACGGTGTAGTCCAAGCGGAAGTTAGCGTGACTGGAAGTCTAGATCATACGTTGAGTGTAGTCGAAGAGTCGTGAAACCGCAGAGAATCAAAATCAGAGAGAGCATCGGAAATGACAAAAAGATTCGGATTAAGGGGAGATTGTTGGAAATAATCCAAACTCCCGTACTGGTAGGGTGGAGTTCATGTCTGAGTCGAACTTAGGTGTTAGTGCGTAGCTAATTAGTTGTAATTAGTACGGCTAGCTGAGAGTTTGAATCGGATATGATTCCTAGTTTGTGTAGGTCTTTGCATGTGTAGTCCGAGTAGGTCTTGGCGTGCAACTCGTACATGTAGGTTTCCTCTGTAGGTTTTGCACGTGGCTGGTCTCTGTGTATATATACACATCAAAGTATGCAGCTTTGTAACATCAAGTTTTGCAAAGAGATGTTGAGATAATAAATAAAGTAAGGCACGACAGGTGTCTTTGGCCATAATCCGATGATTGTTGTGTGATCGTGTGCGTCTTCATGTTATTGATCTTTGGGGAAACCCAACAGTGTTGTCCGCACAGATGTTCTAACGCGGGCACGTTCGCACGCTATTTTGGCCCAACAAAGTTTTCTCACCCTGTCTTAATTAGAACTTTTTAAAATTTGACCAATTCAATTAAAAAATTGCAAATACCTATAAAATTTAATAAGTTTTATTAAATTGGTCATGATATATGTCTTTATAGTATGATTATTTTGATAATGTTGATATTATATTGTTTCTATGAATTTATCAATTTTGAAAAAGATTGCTTTATCATAATACTAGATCACCTTATAGTATGATTATTTGATCCAATAACCCCAGAGCTCGGCGACTATCAAACTATCCCCGCCGCCGTCCATCCCACCAACGTGGGAGATGTCGCACAACAAGAATTGTAAGAGGAACTCGCAGAATGTAAGAAGAGTATGGAAGTGATGAAGGCAAGATTAGATGAGAAGAGTAGGTATGTGTAATAGCATCTGTAATGCTATTTGTATGGGCTTAGAAGTGATTTAATGAGAAGTTTGTATGGCATCACAATTTGAATTCTGTATTTAAATGATTTGTTGTCTAAATTGAATAATCAATTCATTCAAGTAAATGATGTGCATTTTTGAATTAGATGAGACGAGATGAGAAGCACAATTAGTCTGTGGGCCATATGAGGGGAAATAGAGTGTGGACCGTGGGTTGGATAACTAAGAAATCGATGGGGGTTGCTACGAATTCACGGTGGCATTCTTTCACTAGGCCCCTCGGTTTGGTCCCACATTGGACAGATCAATGCCATGTGGCCACTTAACCATGGGTTAACTACCGAATACTACATTTGGACCTTGGTTGATTCGACAAAGCCAAGTTTAGTGACTGTGCACTGCGGTGCGAGTTTTGCAAGTTGGAAGACTAAAGTGAACGTCCCGGTCAAGTTAAAGGACCGCAATGGTATTTCCTCATACATTTTTTAAAGAGTTGAACTACATGGCACCCCCTCCTACAAAAAAAAAGGGAGAAAAGATATATCATTCCAAACAGGGCAAGCCTTGATTAACATGCAAATGAACAAAAACTCCCTTCTAAGGACAGATACAAGGGGGGGGGGGGGGGGCTTTGGCCCCCTAAAAAATTACATTTTACTTAGTACTTACTAATCAGCTCATTAAAATTCACTTAAAAATAGGTGAAGTCTGTAACTTTGCCCCCCTAATCCCAACTCGCTCCCCTCATGTCTAATTCCTGACTCCGACCCTGCTCCCTTCTCCTGGATACATAAGGACGTGCAGTGCAAAATTTTATGTCAAAACTTACATATGAGTAAAATAATCTCATACTACCCAGTATAAGTAAAGATACATAACATAGAGATGGAGATGGAAAGGTGCCTGCGTGTACGACGCATGTTATGGTGTCTTATCTTACCTTATTCTTATCTACTCCCTCCGTCCCATAATTTTATCAAAATATTACATTTAGACAATCTTTAAAGATAGGTACGTTCATTTTGTGACAAAATTGAGATAAGAATTATGGACAGAGAAAATATCTCATAGTTTAGAGTTTGTGTCTCTTCATACGTCTTGTCAAAATTACTTTACATGCCACCGCCATCGCTGGAAAACCCACCCTTTAATCGCACCTATATTGGATCGGAGTAGCTAGTGAGCAGTAAAAGTAGCACTTCGTGAGTTCATGGAGCTGCAACCAGGTAGATACTTCTCCGACCTTGTAGTCTTCGTGTGTGCTTTTTTTCTTTCGAAAAGAAGGTTAAAACCCCGGCCTTCGGGCGTGTTGGAAAAAGAAAATTTCGCTCCAACAGCTGAATCAACAAAGAGGATGTTTGACACCTGCGGAGGGACATTTATCAAGAATCAATCAAAGGGAGGACAGAACCTGAATTCGGTATCTAGCAGCGCTGTGAAGAACAAGACCGACCTTTGTCCATGAGTACCGGTTGGTTTCCAGGCTATTGTAATGCTCTATGACGAAGCTAACCGAACCTGCGGTTGCGGTGCACATGTGTGTTCATTGGAGTGTAAATTGCGAGTGAAAGCTTGAGAGGACACACTCGAAGGCGAGGCCGCTGAGTACGGAGCAGCCAATCGCCGCCGGTGAGCCAGAGAAGGAAAGGGGCATTCTCGCCACCGGCTTGCCTCAACGAAGTGGAGTAGTAGAACAGCTCGGCGCTGTTCTTCTCGTCCACCTATAGACAGATTATTGTCCGAATAATCTACAGTGCTCTCTGTAACTGACAATACAGTACTGCATACGATTAGATATTCAGACAAATTCGTTCAAGCAGGTTTCCCCTAGCTAGTACTTGGACAGTTCTTTACTCGGTAACAAAGTTCCTCCATGTCACAGTTTAAGAGGCAAAACCATATGCCGTAGCACAGAGTGTTCAGAGAGTATTTCCCAAGAGCACCGACAAAATTAATTCGGCCAGTTTCCATGATAGCGGAACTGAAGATTTCAGTTACATCAAAGTCAAGAACATGTTGGCCTTCTTTTCTCGAGTAATGGTAAATCAGGAAACAAAGAACAAAAAAAGAAAGGAAAAATCTAGTGTAGTGCCCCACAGTACCACACCCAAAACACATGCAGATTGCAGAAGCACCAAACTCCACCTTCCCTTGCCATTGCCACTGTATACATCATCTACACGTCAAGAGGACAATCATGGGTCCGAGATGGTGTTGAAGAGGTACAACAAAAACTGTAGTTCCCAAACCCAGCGGTTTACTTGTACAACTAAATTGGCTATCAGAATCGCCAACGTAAATTGGGATTAGCTGATCAAATTGAATGACACTGGAAGTGACCATATGTATCTGCAGCAGTGCCCACCTTAGTAAAGCTTCGTGAACTCAGCCGTCTGGTTAGGTTCTCCAAGCCTGAATGCGTCCCTCTCAATTAGGATCTGCAAGGAGCTCATTGTCTTGACCAAAGATGCCCAAACTACGGGCGCACAGAAAAACGCATAGGCAAACACTGCCAATGCCCTGACGACGCCGTTCATATACCATGGGAATGCCATCACAAAGAGTGTGCCGATGATCCCAATCCATGTCGTCAGGACAGCAAGGGGTTGAAGGAGGAAGACATTGATCACAATTAAAGAAAGAGAGAAAGACCCTAGCAGGTACAGCGGCCAGCCAAACAGCGGATGCACAGTCCGTGGGACGAGGAAGAAGGGAATGGTGTAAGCTGCAAGTATGGACCATGCTGCCACTACTCTGAGTGCAGTGAGTAAGAACATAGTGTTTTTCTCTGTTCTTCTGTTGTAGCACATCTTTGACAAACTGGGCCGTGCTAGCCGGTTGACTGCAATGACTCCAATATACAGTAGAGCCTGTATTAATGCCACAGGTATCTCCGATGAATACCTGTTTTGTACCATGTTCCCAAATAGTCAGAAAATGCAATTGAGGCAGTATTCCGAATTAACACTCCATGCAACATCCTTTTACATGGCAATACTGATGCTACTTTACTGATAGGAAAAAGTTTGAGAGCATCATATCCCCCTACTTCATGGAATTTTATCCCACGGCACACAAAAAAGCATGATATTGCTCTGTCTTACGAATCTTTGTTCTAAAGAAGATAAAAGGCAATTAGAAAAAGACATGTCACCAATCACATCAGATCACACTAACTGAGTGCTACTATCATCCACTATAACAGCATTTTCTTATCTAGTACTGCATTTCGTGCATGGCACTGTTAATGTCAAAACTTCAGATTGCAAAAGAAATATGCATATGCCAGAAAAAACTAAACAAATCACTCACCCTAGGTTTTCACGACGTTGTTCATGCCAAGAAAGCCCCAGAGGTAAAACTGGCCAAGACCACCAGTACCATGGTTTTAACCATGGAGCACTTGGAAATGTAACCACACTATTTGGTCCACAAGGAATACTCCAGCGGAGCTTCAAATCTGAAAGAATTGTTGCCCGTTAGTCTTAGCCTACAAAATGCATAGGCATATCAAAGGATCATATACCGGTAGTGATACTCACAATAGTAAGATGCGTCCATCTGATAGCCTAGAGGAAGGCGATAAGTTCCATCAAGCTTAGTGCCATTAACTGGTGGGTGGAACATTGGTTGATCAAGCAAGTCCGGGAAATAGCTAGCAAGGAAGCCCTGATCTGCACCATCTGGATTTTCACGTCCAACAGCTAGCTCATGGAGCATGTTGTTAAAAACATCCATTGAGGGCTACAAATATAACAAAGCGAACACTGAGGACAGTTGTGATTTTTCAGAAGGAACAGAAGAACAAAATGATTGATTAATAGCTGATGAGTACACCAACAATAATTTTGTGGGTGCATAATATAGGGGTCTAAGTGTTTCAGAACCCCTACGAAAATTTTTACAGTACATAATTGGGCTCAACAGTTCTAGGTAAGTTGGCATGCACAATGCATAATTTTAAAACCTCAAAACTTTTACAATGCACATGGATCAGATAACTACATCTATGTTTGAGAAGGGCTAACAGAGGAAAGTACAATCCTGAGAAAAAATACCAAATTCAATGCAAGTTTCCAGCTTCAAAGTTGAAACAGCGCCAAGGCTGATATATTTGAGGTAACACAACTGCACTGAACTAGTTGATAAATGATAGTAACAAAACTACAAAGATCTATTTTTAATCCAACACAATAAACGAAGAACTAACAAGCATCAAACGACAGCTCCATTGCTCCTAAGCTGAAGCACTGAACGACAGACATTGCATCTCTAGATGATTTCCAAAACAAAAAAGCATCTCTAGATAATTCCAAAGCAGCGAAAATTTAGATCGGCAAAAGATAAGAAAGAGCTGCACGCTGCTAAGTAACCCTACCTTCAGTACAAAGAGACCCGTATGGAAGATACAAGGGTTGATGAAGACAGCACAGAATTGGCCACACTGAAACAATTCATCAGTGTTCTGGAGAAACATGTTGTCAGAGTCGAGCATAACAACTCGATCATAGGAAACTAAGCTCCAAGCATACAGCTTGTTTAAAGTCAACTTGAATCGTGTGTTGAAGTTTTCTTGTTTTTCATAAGGATTCTTTAAATTATCCACAGAGACCACCTTCACACCATCATCCTTCCTACAAAAACAGTTGGAGATGCACAAATCAATAACAAAATCAACACTCAACAAGGCAGAAAAAGTCACAGTTCAGCTTATGGTAAATTTATTTAGCTTCAATAAATATACATTGCTTGGTTCATGATACATGTAAATTCTAGCAGCAGCATGGTGCATGAAAAATATGTGTTAGCTAAAGAAAGGGAACATTCTGCTTCACACACTTGCTAATCCAATAATAATTGTCCCACAGTAAGCTGAAGGTAATCTAGTATTTTTCAATTTGGTCATGAAGTCATCATAATAAAGTGAAGGAGAGATGGACATAGAATTATTACTTATTCCATCGTTCCATAAATATTTAGGCCTAGAGAGGGACACCAGCCAGCTTCAGCTTCAGTACAACCTTAACCTTAGTTTCACACTATACTGCCACTATTATTTGTTCATGATTGGTTACACTGTATTAATTCTCATAACAAAATTTTACACTGGTAGTTACAGGGCTCTATAAAGACTAAGCTTCAAGGCCCAACATGTCTATCAACTTCAAGTAGTATTTTCATATCATGTTCAACCAGTTGTCCATATATTAAAGCCCAGAATTAAAAATGCTCAAACTCAGCACTTGAAGGGGGTCATATTCTCTGGAACAGGGGAGAAAGTTTGTGCCACCACGATACAGAGTCAACAAAACAAAGCTAGCATTCCCTGAATCATAACCTCATAAGCAAACACTGCCAAGCCATATCACAGCCCAAATCAACTCAGGTCGACGTGTAGATGTGGTCACGTAGACAATACAACACATATACATAGTAGCCCAAGTGCCCAACTGAAAATACTTCTATAGAACCATCCAGTCACAATCAAGTAATCAGCTTGACTATAATGTTAACAGGTCAGCTTGCAGCAAATATCTAACAGAGGCTAAGTCAGTGGTCTAACACAAATACACTTCTACAGTTTAGCATTACTGATTATCAATCAGCTAAGTGTAAATTGTGCAACTATTTGTGGTGGAAATTCGCAGCTCAGAACTTGCAGTTCCTCAACAAATCTTTCACAGCACAGACGTGGTATTGCACTTAACAAGCTTAATGCCTTTGTACAAATAAATCAACATGCATATCAGAGCTACAGACTCAAAGACCGTAACAATTACAGAAAACCATTTCCAAGAAGCAAGTATGTCAACATACTCTTGTGCACCCGAAAGTACTGCAAGGAACAGGACAGGGCCAAAAGGGCACAAGGGTCTGCGCGCCAAAAACGGTCACACAAATGCAAGATAAATACGCAAGAATTTACATGACGCCGCGAAAGAAAGGCACTACCTTTAAAACCGGAAAATCGAAATGCTTAAATGGTTGTATCCATGTGCTGTGAAACCAATCAATAACCAACCAAAGTTCAACGAAACAGCAAACGAAGGAATTCATCAAAATTAATATTGCATCGAACTATATTAAAGGCGTCAACTTAACAATACAGAGCATAGATATAGCTAAAAATATGCAACAAGCCACAAACCAGGCATGAAGTTAGACTCTAGGAGGTTTTAAAAAAAAAACAAAAGTTGCATCACACCCCCCAAATCGAGTATACCGCAACCTGGGCATCGAACATCTACATGGGCATGGAGTTTTTGGCAGCACCCAACGATCCCAGGTAAAATCCAACAGAGGAGCGACAGTGAGAGTGGGGGAGCTTACAGCGCCTGGACCCAGCGCGGCGGGACGTCGAGCGAGGCGATCACGACGCGGTCTGCATCGGCGCCGAGCCCCCGCAGCGACCGCATCATGACGCGCGTGGCCACGTAGAACTCGTAGTCCCGGGGCGTGCCCATGTACATCATCGCGGCGTACGCGTGCCGTCGCCCCGCGACCACCCCCTCCTCCTCCGCCGCAGCCAACGCCCCCGCCGCGACCCACGCCACGACGAGCCACCACAACCCTACACGCCGCCCCATCCCGCGCGCCGGGGAATCTCCCGCGCCTCAGATCTATCTAGCTACGAAGCGAGGATCGCCGGAGCCAGGCAGGGGCCCCGGAGCATCACCAGGCGGCGGCGAGCGCGCGGGCGGGCGGGGGCCGGGGAGCTCCGCGGGAATGGCCGGAGCAGGTCGGTCGCCGGTGCGCTGTCTCGGGAGCTGGAGCTGGAGCTGGAGCGGCGCGTTGTTTTCTCCTTCTTTTTTCTGCTGCTTCTTTTTCTTTGTTCCAGTTTGGCTTCAACGTGAATGGAAAGGTGGAGGCAGTTGAGTGGAGGTGGCCGGGGGAAGAGCAGGAGAAGCGAGATGCGAAAGTCTCCTGCGCTTCAGTTTATGCTTGAGCTGGCTCCCTGATAATTGCGCTTCACGTGAAAAAAAAGGGGTTGGCTTTGCGTAATCAGATTACTATGTGGTGTAATGATCGTTTGGCATGGTATCAGTCAAAACAGAGTCCATCGGTTTAACCCCTGGTCAGTCAAGCCAGGAGATGATGCTTTCTCAGGAGTCAACAGGACCCAAGCGAAGCTCACCAACCTGTAATGAATTTGAGAAGCCAAGGAGGCTCGTTTGGTTGGGACTCAGGAGGCAAACAGGCCCGGAGAGACTGTTCCGTTGGCTCGCCGCATCTTTCGTGGTCTGGCTAGGTAGGCAGCACCTGCAAGCTGGAGGGAGCTCTCTCTCGGCTTCTCGGATGATCTATCGCTGTCAATGTCTTTGATCCCCCAGGTTTCGTGCACATGCTTCCGAGCAAACAGCTCCTATCAAAATAAAAACCAGCTAATATTCAGGCTGCTTCTGGACACCAACTTTTTGCCAGGAAAGTTGTTCGGGCCTCAACAAAACAAACAGTGCCCTAAAACCGGAACCGTTCTTTAGTTCGGTCGGTACGTCGTTTCGAATAGAAAGAAATAAGGAAAAACAGAAAGAAGAGCAGGTAGGCACGTGAAGACTCCGGAGTCCTGGCCCCTGGGTGCCGTTGGACTTTGGAGCGGGGTCTCCATGGGAAGAAAAAAATACTCTTTGCCGGAACGACTCGGCACACGACGGCACGCAGAAAACTGTTCGGAAGATGAGATGTGCCCAAATTGTCACTCCTTTCGGTGATGGATTAGATAGAGACTCCTACCGTGCGGCGTGCACTTGGCCGTACGCGTGTGCAACTCGTCTTCACGCGCTGCTTTTGGCAGAGCAAAAGCTCGCGACTGGTCACTGGGTTTGGATAGGGATGAGCACGTCACGGACACGGTGGCCGTCAGCGGTCGGTCACGATGTTGAGTGCCCGACGGTGCAAAAATAAAGCCAGTGTTTGACGCTTTGCGCTTTTGGTTCCATCTACTCGTTCCATAATTCTTGTCAAAATATTACATGTATCTAGACGTCTTTTAAATAGATACATCCATTTTTAAGCAAATTTGAGACAAGAATTATGAAACAGAAGGAGTATCTCTTTAAAAAAATCTCGAGCACGTAATGCTTATCTTCATCGGAATCTATTTTCTGTTGTTTCTTTGAATAAAACTGTCAATGTTTTGAAAAAAAAAAAGGCATCTATATACGTCCTATTGTACTCTAACAAACATTCTTGCTAAACTTGACTTAAAATATGTTCATATGCATTATACGAAAACACGGTTTCAACAGTAACAACTAGGATCTCAGTCTCGCCTGCATCCCTAACCACTTGTAGTCTGCTAGGGCTACCCTAAATGCAAATTTTGAGCCAAAATTTTTTAAATACAGGAATGTTTAAAGTTTAAATTAGAAGTGCGTCATCTATCACCACGGCTGCCTAGATCAGCCTCGCCGGAACCGGCACGGTTTCTCCACCGCTGGTGCTCCATCTGCCTTGCCGGAACCGCGGGTACTCCTTCCGCTCTATCACTATTCACTACTGCTGCTCTCGCAGTCTCGCCAAAAATGCCAAAGCAGTCGTCCTCGATCTACCCCCACCGCCCACAGTTCAGGATTTCCCGTATGTAGAACATTCCAGGAGCTAATTAATTTCAGCCGACGAGTTTGCGTTCTAACGTACGGCCAAAGTTCTTAAACTATGCGTGAGTAGTTGAAGAATTTCCTGGGTTCCAACTACCGAACCACAGTCTAGTTGGTCAAGGGCTAGAGGCAACCAGCCTACCGGTCCAATAAATTGAGAAACAACATTGTTTGTCCTACAGACTTGCCTGTCATCTTCACGGAAGGACGGAAGCGATAGCAGGAGAAACACTGGGTTGGAGTGTTTGGTGACTGTCAAACTCCATTACTTCACCAAAGCTGTTCCATATAAATAAGAGTCTCTAAAAATGCAAACTGTTGCACAGTGGCATGAGCAAAGTTGGGACAAAAAAAATCAACCTTGCCTAGCATAAGGAAAAAACTAAACAATTCTTTAAACCTAGTGGGGGATACTTGGTCGGCGACCACCGAAGCTATCCACTTCCGGCGCTGTGAAATATAGTCGCCAGGAAATGATGAGGTGCTAATGTCATTTCTACCAGACTTAAACTGATGGGCTACTGGTCAACTGTATAATTACGACTGTTCCTTCCATCTCACCAAGGAATTGAGGAATTCCATCACCTGCACCGCAAACAATTGGCAAGTACAGAAAAACCAAATCAGAGGTCAATCGACTGAATAAAATCACCAGGAATGCAGAAATCAATGAAGCGTGAGGTGTTCTTTACTTCAGATGGGCCTGTCAGTGAGTAGAAGGCTTCCGTCTCCTTGGGCACTTGCGAAACCAGTATTCCAAATCCACAGTTCCGCTCCCGAAATACCTGACCATCGCAGCAACACAATAGAAAAATAAATACAATACATTTTCAGTGAATAATTCTGAGGGATATGCACACTCTTTTTTTTCGTGAAGTAAAGGAAACCTTGAATGCATCTTCGTCTGTTCGATCGTCTCCAATGTAGATAGGAAGAACGCTTTCAGGGTCATCTAACCCCAGCGCCTGAAGCAGAAACTCCACCGCCTTCCCCTTGTCCCAGTCGATCACCGGACGAACCTCTAAAACCTGTGCACTTGCAGCATAATTATTTAGTAACACGAAGAACGCTTGGTGAAGGATCCTTCGGATCTTCCTACCTTTCGTCCGGTCGTTACTTTTAGGCGAGGGAAAGCTTTGAGGACACCATCGACGAGCTCCGTGACCAATTTCCAGTCCTGGGAAACGAAACAGGCGAGAGAAGAATCTTCAGAGGAGGACGTCAAGGGGCAGGGAAACTTGAGTCGATCTAACTCTACCTTCTTGTCGACGTTGCGGTAGTGTACAGACACACAGAACTTGTTGTTCTCAACAATTGCACCCTTGATTGATCTAGTGGCTTCCACTAGAGATTTGTTAACCTGTTGGGCAAACGGAAATAAATACCATGACATTTCCTTTGTACAAGTAGATCGAATAACGTGACTATTAACATGGTTTAACTGTATACCTCACTGATGATCTGTAGAAACTCGTTTGCAGGCTGGAAAAGTTTCGCCTCTTTGTTCTACAATAAAGTATTGTTCAAAGAAGAAGAAAAAAAAATCAAAGGTCCCAAGGAAAAAAACTATAGTAAACTGAGGATTTACAGGAGCAAAAATGAAGAAAGCAATGTTTTTTTTGCCACGGAGGTAACGCCAAAAAGCAGTTTAGTCGTCTCTGAAATCCGAAAACGAAGGAAGAACTCACATCTTTTGTTATACTTTCAGAATCTGCACACGTTACCATTATGTCCATTCCATGACTTCCAGCATAGTAGAGTTCTTTCAGCTTTACAAAATCAAATACCTGGACATCAGTCATCAGATATAAACCAGGTTGGACACGTGATACATCATCAAATATATAATTTCCATACAGTTCAAGCTCCCAGTTTGTTCTTACTTTGTCACGAGACCTCCCGCTGACAATTGCGGTGGGGCAGAACCTTGCAACATTCTTCACAGCAGTGCGCATCTGAACGAAGTTTTTCGGATTGAGCAACCAACATATACATACGTCCAGCAGTGTTGCAGTAATAAGGAATGCATGGTGGATGTTTGCACGAGATATTAGTTACCTCAGGGGACATGAATGCCTTCTCAGGATCATTAACAATAGGCGAAAGTGTGCCATCATAGTCAAGAAACAACGCAATCTTCTTGCCCTGCGTTCTGGCTATGATTTGGTCGAAGGAAGCTAAAGCAGAAGGACATTTTTTCTGCAACAAAGGGCAAAGCTGTAACATGCTTTGCATAAGACGGCAAGACACTCACTAGATAACTGAAAATCAAAATGGACATTGATCTTACCAGCCAAGTGTTGTTACCAGAAACTTTGTCAGATGAAATATCGCAACCGGAATGCACGTATGGCTGTTTACGGGTTGACAGTGTCATGACACCGAGCAGGCCATCAACGACTTCGGCAAGTTTACGTCTACTGATATATGTCACACTCAAGGAAGAACATGGATGTTTCTTGGAGGTTGCTGAAGATGGCATCATATTTGGAGGGAGGGTCAATACTGGCTGGGTTTTGGCCACATGATCAGACATGACAGGTAAGCTGTTGTTCTAAATGAGTACAATAAGGAGTGTCTTTTGGGATCCAAATTAGGTAGAACAAGCTTTATTTCAAATAGATTTAACCCACAGTCTTGTCAATGAAAAACCACTTCTTCAATGTTTTCTTGTCAGTGTAAGTTCGCAGAAAATTGCCAGTGATCTGATGAAAGAAGCATGTCAATATTAGACAAAAGCATGTTATGTTTACTCAATTAAAACATGAAATACTTTGTAGTCACAATATGTTACTTACCTTCATACACTCCTTTGCAAGAACGCATGTGTATTCATATGTCACAAAAGTGAAACTTCAGTAGAAAAGGGACCATATAACTCAGCTTGTGTGTATAGTTGATCAGACGGCATTGCTGCATGAGTCAGGGAACAAGTTTATGTCATTGATCTAAAAATGTCATAATACTCTAATAATGTTATGGCATCATCATGCATGCATAGACAGAATTTGTAATGGCACCTAGGTTCTAGCCAACAGGGAGTTCCTCTGAACCTAGGTTAATCCCGACAGCAAGTAAATGTGTAACATCAGTGTCCTTATCATTCAGGGATAACATAAACAACACCATAATTGCCTAGTAAGCATTTTGATATCAACATTTCTTTTTAATTTGTTTGGAAAATGGGGGATCTGAACGTTTTAATTGAAGGTAGGTTCAGACAAACGTGCAGCCTGTTCTCACTACAGCATTTGTAAAGCGTGTTAAAGACGGTCCGTAAAAAAAGTATTGATCTGCCTACACTATGTAAGATCAAAATTACTGCTACTTAAACAATGTAGAAGGTCGTGTCTTTCACTAGAAGGATTTGGTGATCATCAACAAGGTTAGGCCCAATGCCTACCATCTATAATGATAGGCTACCCCAGAAAGCACCCAGTAATCAGTAACTAGTTTCGATCATAAACCCTTAATGACATGTTAGGTACGCCTAACTTCTCTTTTTTTCCTATTGAATCATCAGAAATTCTCTTTTGTCCAGTGAATCGCCATGGCACCAAAAACAGCTACAGATCCAGATTTTGGTACATAAAATGCACATCGCTTTAGTCTATGGTCATAAATTCTAGCGATGCGATTCACAGCTGCTAGAGGAACTAAGAAACCATATCGTGGAAAGGATCTCATGAAATCGATACGACATGAAGGGAGTCTATTATTAAATTAATGTGATTTAACTAAAAAAAGACATGCAAGTTGATCAAGTCAAAAAGCAAAAACGATTCAGATGCAATGCAATTCAATCGCATAAACCATATCAGGCGAGAAAAGTACGGCATTATATAAATTTAAAACTTTTGGATATAAATTCTCGCATCTAGATGCAAGTACCATGTAGGGGGGGAAAGGGATAGACAGACGGAATTAGGAATTCGAGGCAGTGAATCATCATTCTTAGAGCAATTGAAAGATCGCTTGCAAAATTGGGGGCAAATGAAGGGAAGATAAGAGAGAGAAATATGTACAGACACTCACCTTGGTGAAGAACAGGGAGGGCGGTGTATTTGCAGACGCCGAGAAAAGAGAAGAAGAAAAAGCCGTGAGGCGGAGATGTATATATAAGAGAACGGAGGCAGAAAGGGGATTTCAAAATCTCGAAGAATTTCAACTCCGCCTGTTCATCGTAGATACTCGCTAGGTGCCCCGGGTCGACTAAACTGGATGGGCCTTCGTCCACAGTAAATGGGCATTGGGCTAGTACGGCACTGCCCGCTGGGTTCCTCTTTACCCACGGAGTGTTCACCCCGTTGGGTTCTGATCCAAATTCCCAAGGGCCGGAAGTTCCGGCCGAACTTCCGGCCGAACCTCCGGATGCTCTCTGTTATTTTTCGGGAAATTTCGAAACTTGCTGCGGAACTTCCGGATATTCAAGAATATGCAGAACTTCCGGCCTCCAACCGGAACTTCCGGTGTGACCGTTACGGATCTGACTTGCCCTAATGCTCCTGCTATAAATACCCCTTGTATGCCGCTGTTTTGGGTAGAGTTCGCACGAGTTGAGTTCGTGAAATCTCCCTGGCGTTGTAAACACTCCCATATAGTGAAGTTTCGCTGGTTGGCGCCCGTGGTTTTTCCTACTCGTTGTTTGAGAGGGTTTTCCATGTTAAATCCGTGTGTCCTTATGCTGTGATTTCTTCTTCGTTTTTGTTTGTCGTGTTCATAACAAGTGGTATCAGATCCCCAGGTTCCGCCTAGGGTTTTCGACATGTCTACCTTGAAGTTCGATCTGTCGCGGCTGGAGTACACCACACGATTCTCGTTGTGGCAAGTGAAGATGCGGACGATTCTCGCTCAAACTTCAGATCTGGATGAAGCGCTTGATTCCTTCGGCAAGAAGGATGAAAAGGAGTGGACTGCCGAAGAGAAACGCAAAGATCGTAAGGCTTTGTCTTTGATTCAACTTCATCTATCCAATAATATTTTGCAGGAAGTGTTGGAGGAGAAATCCACAGCAGCCCTGTGGCTGAAACTGGAATCGATCTGCATGTCTAAAGATTTAACCAGTAAGATCCATGTAAAGATGAAGTTGTTTACCCATAAGCTGCAACAAGGTGGATCGGTAATATCTCATATAACTGTTTTTTTGAGAGATAGTTTCTGACTTGCAAGCTTTGGAGGTTAAGTATGATGATGAGGATTTAGCCATCTTACTCTTATGCTCGTTGCCTAGTTCCTATACAAATTTCCGCGATTCAATTCTTTATAGCCATGACTCTCTAACCCTTAATGAGATTTTAGAAGCACTTAGACAGAAAGAAAAGATGAAGTCTATGATGCAGACCGATGGGTCGTCGTCAAAGGCAAAAGCTCTGCAGGTTCGTGGCAGGAGCAGAGGAACAACAACTATGACAACCGAGATAAGAGCAGGGACAGAAAAGCTCGTTCAAAGTCCCGAGGAAAAGATAAGTTCTGCAGGTATTGTAAGAAAAATAATCATGTTATTGAGGATTGTTATAAACTGCAGAACAAGGAGAAAAGGAACGGTACCTACAAACCGAAATACAAGTCCGATGGTAATGGTAAGGCCGCTGTCATTTCTACCAACAGCTCCGAGGGTGAATGCCTCGCTGTTCTTGCTGCTTGTATTTCACGTGATGATGAATGGATTCTTGATACGGCATGTTCCTTTCATATTTGGTGTAACAAGGATTGGTTCAGTTCTTATGAGTCTGTGCAGACTGGAGATTTTGTGCGTGCGGGCGATGACAATCCTTGTCATATTGTTGTCGTTGGGTCCGTTCAGATCAAGACCCATGATGGCATGACACGCATGTTGAAAGAGGTGAAGCACATACCAAGCATGGTCAGGAATTTGATCTCGCTTAGTACCATGGATTGTGACGGGTACAAGTACGCCGGAGGGCATAGACTTCTGAAGGTATCTAGAGGTTCTCTCATTCACATGATAGGTGATATGAATTCTGCCAAATTATATGTTCTTAGAGGTGTCACTTTGCCTGGTTTTGCTGCTGCCGTTACACCTAATGATTCTGATGATTTTGCTAAAACGAATCTATGGCATATGGGTCTTTGGGCATATGAGTGAACATGGGATGGAAGAGTTGGTCAAGAGAGAGCTCATCGATAGCTGCAACTTGAGTAAACTTGAGTTTTGTGAGCACTTCGTTTATGGTAACCACAAAAGGGTTAAGTTTATTTCTTCCGTTCATACTACCAAAGGCATATTAGATCATGTGCATGCTGATGTTTGGGGACCCTCCCGTAAGATTTCTATTGGTGGTGCTAATTACATGCTTACCATTATTGATGATTATTCAAGAAAAGTTTGGTCTTATTTTCTGAAACATAAATCTGATGTTTTTGGTGCATTCAAGAAGTGGAAAGTTATGATAGAAAAGCAAACTGAAAGAAAGGTGAAAATTTTGCGTACTGATAATGGTGGTGAATTTATTTCTGATGAGTTTGAGGAGTTTTGCAGCAATGATGGTGTGGCTAGGCACTACACGGTTGCCCGTACTCCACAACAAATTGGCGTGGCTGAACGCATGAATAGAACCATCATCTCGAGAACCCGTTGCATGCTGTCCAATGCAGGTTTGGGCAGGCGTTTTTGGGCTGAGGTAGATTCCACCACATGCTACCTCATAAACAGGTCACCTTCTAATCCACTTGATAAGAAAACTCCCATTGAGGTATGGTCTGGTAAACCTGCTGATTATTCACAGTTGAGAGTTTTCGGTTGCACCGCTTATGCTCACGTTGATAATGGAAAGCTAGAGCCTAGAGCTGTTAAGTGCATTTTTCATGGCTATGGTTCTGGAGTTAAAGCTTTCAGGTTGTGGGATCCTGAAACTAAATTTTTTTACTAAGCAGGAATGTTGTCTTTAATGAAAAAGTTATATATCATGATACTTTATCCACTGATGCCTCGCATTGAAGAGGAGAGACTTAGAGTGCAGGTGGAGCACGTTGATGAAATTGTTGACAACGATGATGCTCAGGTTGATCATGGTAATGATGATGGGAACAATGATGATAATAATGATGATATTGTTCCACCCTCACCACCTGTTTTGCAGCAACCCACACGGTCTATTGCAGCTGACCGTCCGAAGAGAAATAAAGGTCCTCGTCCACGTTTAATTAAAAAGTGTGATTTTGTTTATTATGCTTTGAGTTGTGCAGAACAGGTGGAGCATGATAGTGAACCGGCCGCATATAGTGAAGCAGTTGTTTCCGGCGACCGTGTGAAGTGGTTGTCTGCCATGCAAGAGGAGATGCAATCTCTTGAGAAGAATGACACATGGGATGTTGTGCCCTTGCCAAAACAAAAGAAGGCCGTTCGCTGCAAATGGTTTTCAAGAGAAATGAGTGTATGTCTCCTAATGAGTCTATGAGGTTTAAGGCAAGGTTAGTGACAAAAGGTTTCAGTCAAATACCAGGTATTGATTATAGTGATGTGTTCTCTCCAGTGGTAAAGCATTGTTCCATCCATACTTTCTTTGGTATTGTTGCTATGCATGATTTTGAGCTTGAACAGTTAGATGTGAAGACTGCATTTTTGCATGGAGAGATTGACGAGGAAATATATATGGACCAACCTGAAGGGTTCATAGTTTCTGGTAAAGAGGAGTTTGTTTTTAAGTTGAAGAAGTCCCTTTATGGTTTGAAGCAATCTCCTAGACAGTGGTATAAAATGTTTGATTCATTTATGATCTCACGTGGCTTTAGTAGATCTCAGTATGACAGTTGTGTCTACATTAAATTTGTTGATGGATCACCTATATACTTGCTGTTATATGTTGATGATATGTTAATCGCTGTCAAGAGCATGAAAATAATCACTACTTTGAAGGCACAACTAAGTAGTGAATTGGAGATGAAGGATCTTGGTGCTGCTAAGAAAATCTTAGGTATGGAAATTAAAAGGGACAGAAAATCTAGATTGCTATTTCTTAGTCAGCAAAGTTACATCGAGAAAGTATTTCACCGTTTTAATATGCATGATGCAAAGTGTGTTAGTACTCCTATTGCTTCTCATTTCAAGTTGTTAGCGTTTCAATGTCCTACTTCTGATGAAGATATTGAGTACATTTCACGAGTTCCCTATTCTAGTGCTGTTGGTTCCTTGATGTATGCCATGGTTTGTTCACGTCCTGATTTATCATATGCTATGAGCTTGGTCAGTCGTTACATGGCTAATTCCTGTAAAGAACATTGGAAAGCTGTTCAGTGGATTTTCAGGTATCTTCATGGCACATGCAATGCTTGCGTGAAGTTTGGCAAAACTGATGAGGAACTCGCTGGCTATGTGGACACAGATTTTGCTGCCAACTTGGATAAGAGGAGATCCCTCACAGTTTATGTGTTCACGATAGGTGGATGTGCTGTGAGTTGGAAGGCAACACTGCAACTAGTTGTTGCTCAATCTACAACCGAAGCAGAATATATGGCTATTGCTGAAACTTGCAAATAATCTGTTTGGTTGAAGGGTTTATATGCTGAGCTTTGTCAAGATGTTTTTTGCATTAACCT
Source organism: Brachypodium distachyon (assembly GCF_000005505.3). Lineage (NCBI taxonomy): Eukaryota > Viridiplantae > Streptophyta > Magnoliopsida > Poales > Poaceae > Brachypodium > Brachypodium distachyon. The sequence goes on from NC_016135.3 coordinate 21,186,659, forward strand.
GTTTTGTGACAGTCAAAGTGCTATTTACCTTACTAAGGATCAGATGTTCCATGAGAGAACCAAACACATTGATGTCAAGTACTATTTTGTTCGCGACGTTGTTGCACAAGGTAAATTGAAAGTATGCAAGATCAGCACTCATGATAATCCTGCTGATATGATGACAAAGCCTGTTTCTATTGCTAAGTTTGAACTATGTTGAAGCTTAGTTGGTATAACTGTTTAGTCCCTAGTGGGTGTTGGTGCCAAAAGTGTTCTTTGTTTGTTTCAGGAGTTGTTGATGTTCATGCTACAAGCAGAAATTTGTTATAAGGAGAAATCTGTCTCAAGGTGGAGTTTGTTGGGTTCTGATCCAAAATCCCAGTGGCCGGAAGTTCGGGCCCAACTTTCGGCCGAACCTCTGGATGCTCTCTGTTACTTTTCGGGAAATTGCGGAACTTGCTGCGGAACTTCCGGATATTCAAGAATATGCGGAACTTCCGTTCTCCAACCGAAACTTTCGGTGTGACCGTTACGGATCTGACTTGCCTTAATGCTCCTGCTTTAAATACCCTTTGTATGCCGCCGTTTTGGGTAGAGTTCGCACGAGTTGAGTTCATGAAATCTCCCTGGCATTATAAACACTCTCATATAGTGAAGTTTCGCTGGCTGGCGTCCGTGGTTTTTCCCCTTTGTTGTTTGAGAGGGTTTTCCACATTAAATCCGTGTGTTCTTGTGTTGTGATTTGTTCTTCGTTTTTCGTAATTGCTTGTCGCGTTCATAACACACACTTGAGGCCTTGACAATTACTTGTTCAGCGCAGAAGTGGGCTACCCTGCCTGGTCCAGCGAGCCTTCTCCCGCGGCCGGACGCGGGACGCCGGTGGCGGCCACAGTGCCATTCAACTGATTAAACCTTGCCCTTTTTTTTGCGATCGATTAACCTTGTCCTTGAAGGCAGCAAACCAGACATAACTTTTTTCAGATCTGAATTTTTAGATTTATTATCTGCATCTTAATATTTCTTCTTCCATGAAACTTTAGAAAATCAGACATGCACAAACTAGACAAGCTCGTACATTTTGAGTAGTTTAGAAAAGATGTTGAGAACATAAACCCGCGTGCAGCGTTCAAGGAACGGTGAAGTACTAGTTCACCATGTGGCATGTATACCTGAAGGGAGAAAGTCGAATTATGATGCTAAATAGTCTTGTAAAATTAGTTTGCTCTATAGATCCAGGACACCGTGTTTGGTTGATCCAGTCGCCGGACACACACGTTCTACCTATGTCTCTAGAATCTAGATAACATTAACAAAAAGGACATATTTTTCCTTCAAAAATGATGGCAGAGGAGAGCTGCTTTTTTTTTTGTGCAAAGCTTCTACGCATTGCTACTTCAGATACTTAGGTATGGACTATCGAGCTCTCTGGCACAAGATTTGTGTTCTAATGCAATTCAAAAAGGTGAACAATGTCTGACGGCGCTGCTACTTTATGTTGCTTGCAGAAACAAGTCAGGAATATGTTCAATTTTCAATTAAGACGCACGCACCATACATGACTTTGGTGACGAAGCATTGTGGATTACGGTCATAATAAAGTACGTAGTATATCAACAGGATTAGTGGACAGTGAGTCAGCGACTACAAACCTAGAGTAGAAAAGCAGACCTGCAGCGAATGTTATGGCCTTATGGGTGTCTCACAAAGCACAGCTACAAAACTCCTTTAATCACAATCAAACCTGGTAGTCGTTCAGGAAAATTTCGGGTGAATCCAGTCGCCTCTAAACAAAAATTTTGTTGACACAGCTCTGAAGACATTCGAGTTCATTGTGGTAATGCTGAAGCTGATATCTCACCGATAATTGATTCCACAACCACTACCTTGGCCCGGGGCCCCTGGCGGCCTTTAAAGAAAGAGAGACACGAATCACCACCAGCTCCATTTTGAAGCTGTAGAGAAATCCATCAGTTCGTTACCCTGGTCTAACTAGTACACAGGATATCTTTTCTCTCTTGACAGTGTCCCAGAACAAGAAGCGATAAGACCACTGCTCAGTTACAAAGTTAAGTAGTGTGGTAATGCATCACATCCCACAAGCATCAAACAAAAAAGTCACATCCAATTGTCCCAAAGTTGTGCCCGAAAGGAAACGCAAGGGGAAGAAGAAGAAAAATAAATAAATCCGGAGGAGGCATAGAGCTAACGTGGACGGCGCATCCTACCGATGCGATTGCGAAATCACATCCTCCCGTCGCCGGCTTTGCAATTCCACCACCCCGGAAGCTGGAACATCTAAATAAGAAGCAGCCGAAATCAGCACTATTCGCCAGGAATATAGCCGCGGAGATCGATCCCCACCCCAGCAATATCCTATTCCTCCGGTTACGGAGCTGCTCCCCTGCGTTTTCAGATCACCCTGCCTCATCATCATTGCGATTTATTCGCGCACTTTGCTTCTGGAGGCAGGAACCACACCAGGACTGCCACTTCTCGCGCCGTCCAGTTCACTGGTTCTTGCCAAGTAGTAGAGGGAAAATATCGAATCTTTCTGCTGTTCTTGTTTCTCCTCTAGTGCTCTGGTAGTGGCCGGAGCCATGAGCAGCACGCTGCTTCGAGTCTACCCTTCAGAGCTCAAGATCCCCTGTAAGTGTTCTCGACAGAGTTCAGTGAGGCTTCATGGTGGTCTTCTCCGGAGTCCTGGACTGATTTTCTTCTTGCTTTCTGTGCCCTGAGAATTAAGATGAGGTCAAGAGGCAGCGATCTTGCTGCATGCAGCTGATCAACAAGACCGACAAGTACGTGGCGTTCAAGGTGAATACCCTCTTATACTGTCCTGGCACTCTGCGGTGTATCGGGAGGAAGGATGGGTGATGGATTTCTGTCCTGTGTGCCAAATCCTTAGGTGAAGACGACGAACCCGAGGAAGTACTCGGTGCGGCACACCTGCGGCATACTGCTGCCGCGGAGCTCTTGCAGCGTCACAGGTGCTGTTTGCTTTGCAGAGTTATCTTCTCCTCAATTTGCTTGATACGCATTGTCCATCGTGCCATTGTTACTGAAGTGCTGGAATTGGTGCAGTTACGATGCAGGCTCCCAAGGAGATGCAGTTGGATTATCATTGCAAGGACAAATTCCTCGTGCAGAGCGTCGTGGCGAGAGATGGGGCTACCATGAGAGATTTTCTCCCTGAACTGGTAAACTCAGGGAATGTTCATGTTGATCTGATGAAGACTCTCTAGTAATCAAGTTCTTATGTGTAATGCGGCGGTCTGTTGCGGTATGTAGTTCACTAGAACACCGGGCAGGTTAATCGAGGAGTTCAAGCTTCGGGTGGTTTACATTGCTGCTAACCCTCCCTCGCCAGTGCCCGAGGAGGCAGAGGAAGAAAAGGCATCCCCTCGGTCAGAGGTGATGGACTATGAAGTGAAAATATCATCAGCGTTTGATGCTGTAAGTAATAAGCACCATTGTTTTGGGGTGCCACATGAAAATATTATCACTGTTCTTTCTGATGATATTTTCATTTCTGTCTCAGGCGTCTAGATACATGGATAATTCTGGAACCAAACTTCCATGTGCGGAGGTAATTCGTCGTTCAGTTAACACACACTTGGTATATAGTTTTGCAGTGGTTGACGGAAAGAGCTCTTATCATTATTTGCATTGATATCTAGGCTTCAGGAATTTTCGACATGTTGGGTGTGCATATATTCAACATTTTTTTCTTGAATTGTTTGAAAAATGCACAACGCTACAAATATCCGACTGATATTCTTTTGGACAAATCCTTCGGGTTCATGATAATCCATCTCATCGAATAATGTAATTACAATGTATTTATTCCGTTTGCTGAAAACAAGAAAAAAACTTGTTTTCAGCAGAGTTTACGTTTAGTAATTGATATCTTCTTTTGAGTTAAAGAAAATTCTTTTAATGTTCCATTTTGTTTCCGGGCAGATCAGGACCTTGTCGCAGCACCGTGTCATTTTCAATATAGCAATATGATACCCTAAAAAAAATGTAAACTTCTACCCCCACCCCCCTCAGGGTGCCTTGTTTGTACATTATTAGATTAATCAAGTACAGTTCATTGAGTTGGTAATCAGAATCAATTTGCACTATATTTTTTTGAACTTGTATGTTACATGATTTGATTAATCAAGTACAGTTCATTGAGTTGGACATAATCAATTTGCACTAAACTTATAAATTTAATCCATTGGTTTATTTTTGCTACATTATTTATCCTATGCGTCTGTTTAGGGTGCCTCTGTAGTATCAAAGCTGGTTGGAGAGAGAGTATATTCAGTGGATGAAAATCAGAAGCTTCAGCAGGATATTGTAAGAATTCCCCTTCAGATGTACTCGAGTACTTATCTATATTACCCCTCATATGGTGTGCTGAACATTTGTATTTGACCTTGTTTCAGGAACTCCTGAGGGAAGCAAGATCATCTCAACAGGGTTTCTCAGTAATGTTTGTGCTGTTAGTCTTCATGTCATCTGTCTTCATTGGACACTTGATGAAGCACATCAAGGTTTAGCTACAAAAAAAATTACTGAAAGAAAGGGATCTTTATGCCTGTGCTCCCACCGTGGTGGGGCTCTGTCTCCATTATTCTTGGGCTTTCTCATACGAGCATCCTGGAGGCTGGAACTACAGAGGGATCCTCAGGCTGTAAATTTTTCACAGAGAAGGACAACATCAATCGTATTCATGTATATAAATATGCTTCAATTTTGTAGGAGTTCCAGAACTAGTTATCCTTGTGATGTACTAGTAGTACTGATATCCAATGTCTCAGAATCGCTGATAGCAGAGCTGGTTTCCCAAGAAAGGTATGCTCCAAATTTGCGTTTGCGTTTTCGCATATTTCATCAACAAATTCAACAGAAAAATCACATCAGTGATGTACTCAAGATACAGAGAACCATGCACCATCAAAAGCACAGAAAACTCATCTATACAAGTAAGCCGCGAAGAAAGGGGCGCCGATGGGCTAGGCCACGCCGACGGTTCCTGTACCTTTCTGTCGCAGTGTGAAGGGAGCGCGCGTTCTTCGGGCGTGGCTTTGCTGGGTGCACATCGACGGATACTGTGCATTCATCGGTGCGTTTTCGTGCGTGGCTCTGCTGGATGCATGTCGATGGCCACTGTGCATTCGTCGGTGTGTTGTTCTTATCCGGTCCAGTCCGTCGTAAAGCCTCCTCGCAGCCTTCCTTTTCTCCCCCTAGCCCCGTCTCTCCACCCTCCCCGGCGACCTGCCCCCTTTCACTCTCTCTGCCCGTCGGCCTGCCTCTGCTGCTCCACACCGCACTCTACGCAGAGAGACCGAAGCCTAGCACCGCCGACCTCGAGTCCTGTCTGCCATGGAGCCCCCCGCCACCTACCTAGGACGAGCCGTCCTCCTCCGATCCGTAAGATCCCTCCTCGATCTAGGCTCCTAGGGCTCCCGATCTGATTGCTTTCGTATTTTTTGGGTGGGATTTGGTACATGCAGATGCCGTGCCAGTGCGCGGGCTGCACCAGGAAGGTCGAGAAGGTGATGGCCTCCATCTGGAGTTTCGGAGGTACCGAGTACCAACAGCCTCCCTGACTCCGTATATGATTTACTTTATGTATTTTTGTTGCCTGAAAATACTTTGATTCTCGGGGACATTTTGCTTGAATTTTGGTGTGATAGAAGTCCGTGCGTCGAGAGCTTTACCAATGGCTAAAGACGAAGACAAGGAAGGATGTCAAAATTGTCTGTCCTGATCCACCGGCTGAGAATCATGATCAGGTACTTCTCTTGTCTACCAGGGAAAAATGAAGGGCACTGTCACATTCTTGGTTTCACGAATGGATTCATCTTGATATTTACTTTGGTATCCACTGGAAATAGCAAATGAACTGCACAAAATTGAGGGTGAAGAAGTATCGGGCTAGAAAACCATTTAAAAGAACTGATAACTCTAAGGGGACCAGGCATTGAATTTGGACGACTGCATGATTTTTAGCAGTTAAAGGAGCCACAGGGTTCCTATTTCCATAATGATTTCCCTTATCCTGACTAAACTACTATCTGGTTGTAGAAAATGATATTGGTTCTTGGAAGTAGTTTCTAGCACCATCAGGAATTCACTCTGGCGATGAGGACCTGCAGCTGATTGAGGAGCAGTTCATCACCTTTAGGGAGCTCGCGGCAGCCTCGAGCAAGTTCAAAGCTGATTGCCTTCTAGGAAAAGGTGGCTTCAAACCATAATAGTGAGTTGGGTACTCGGACCTTTGAGAAAATTGTAGTGGCAATATTCTGTTTTTGTGCTTTGTTGATTTCTCTAGATAATACTATTTAGTAATATTTTCCTCCATAAGCTTTTATGGTCTCCATGATGCATGACAGTTGATAATCAGCTTGGATTTTAAATGAAACCTTCCTTTCCCCACTTCTTAGTGTTAATCCTAAAAGTGGCCTCAGGAGTCGAGGACAAAAAACACAGTGAGGGGAAGCAAATAGTTACTCCCTCCGTTCCATAAAGATTGGCACGAATTTAAACTAGCTCTAGTTCAAATTCATGCCAATCTTTATGGAACGGAGGGTAGTTCAAATTCATGCGAATCTTTATGGAACGGAGGGAGTAAGAGGTAAGCAATATATCTCTTTTTCAGAAGTTCATACACGAGGATTTTGGATATATCTGCATTTAATTGTAGTTGCAACTTGCAAGCTAGAACATTCCAGGTTTATAGCTCCTAGGATTAGCTTGCTACTTAAACTTTTTTATGTTATTTTTCATAGGAACTACATGATCACTTAATCTTGACAGATGAGAAGATATACAGTTTTCCCCTGATGGTCAAAGTGTTGGAGTATCGTCTCAAGGTAATTTGTTTATTTGCAGTTCGATTATCACCAAGTGCTACTTTTATGGCACAATAATAGCCCTGTCCTTTAGTGCAGCAAACCACTAAATCTTTGGATTTTCTTAGACTCCAAACTTTTTTCCCTGGCTATATATGGAATGCTTGGAATTCCTTTATTGTACCTGATTTGTGGTATAGGCCTGTCCATCGTGCAATGAGATATGCATCTAATATAGTTAATGTTTCCTGGCTTCCTGCTATGAACACAATATAATCTGGATCAGTCCATGCTTCTATTTCCAGATTCCACTTCGTACTAGCCCAATATGCATAGCCTTGCTAACTAACAACAGAAAATTGTTGATATTCTCTTCAAACAGTAAAGTATGGAAATGAAATTTCAACCAGAGCCTCTATTGTCTTATTTTTAATACTTGATCAACCTAGTGGTGTCAGTTCCGCAACCATGGGGGGCTATTATCGTGCCCTGTCTGGTGCTCTTTGGATTTAGTACTGTGTGGTTGCTCTGTCACTGGATTTGGACCAAAAAGAGCCTATGAAATAGAAGTGTGTTCTCTTCTCTTTGTTTTACCAAGTGTAAACAGACTTGAAAAGGATCATGTGTGAGTGTTCGGTTTCCTATTTGAAACCTGCAGAATTATGAACTAGAATCTTGCGTCCATGATCCATTCACAACTTATGACCTTGACTGTTTGTACATGAAAAGTTGACCCAAATATACTTTGTTTTAATTATCCTTTTTCTGAAAATATATAGATTCCTTCAGTTGTTGCATGTTTTGTATCCTAGCATGTTAATTCAAGTTAAATAAGGAATGACGGTCAATGTAATTAGTTGCTTCTACTCTAACTAACTTAGTGTCATGTGTGACCTCCAAGACTTATTATACTTCACTGTGTAAGCTAAAAACCCATACATCTACTGCCCCATAAAGCTTAGTTGATCATATCAAGTTCAATCTTGAACTTGTTGTTTTTGTGTCATTTGAGCATCTAGGTGGCACAAACAAGTTCTGAATTCTGATCATATCATGACCGAAGGACCAACTCTTTTTAGGATAGGATTGGGTTTTCTTTTTGAAATATGATAATAAGGATTAAACAACACCTTTTAGAATTGAACATTAACTCTGCATTCTTACCAGAGTAAGGACGGAACATGCATGTGCCTGCAAGTAACACACGATTGTTGTGTTTTTCCTGATCATAAATATTAGCTGTAGCAGCCAGCAGGTTGTTATTGTTGCTCTGTAGATTTGCAGCACACACTTGATACTTGCTCATGTTGTGTTAAATTTGATCTTAAAATGTCCAAAATTTTTATTTGTAGTTTTCAAATTTGACCAGCTTGTGAGAGATAACGAACCAGCAGCAGACTAAAATTGCCAAATCCAAAACTTATTTATTACCTACCGCTGGTTTTTGTATATAGTCTCTTGGTTAGTAAATTACTGTCTAAACAACTTCCCATCTAATTTTAGGTAAAAGAAGACTATGGAATCTGAAGATGGTGTGACGGCCCAATTAGGGCATTCCTCAAATATCTGCCTTAAAGAACAGAACCAAGTTCACCTCCACCATCTCCGGGTGTTCTAGAGTTCCTAAGCCCAGCCACTAAATGTTTGGGGTGCTCTTAGGTGCTCTGATGAGATGCAGATTTACAAGCATACGATCTTTCCTGTCGAAAGAAGAGGCTAAAATGGTTCTCGTTTGATTTGCTATGCTGTTTTTTTGTTCAAAAAGAATGTGGAAGCCCGAATGTAAATAGTTGAAGAATAGATGACTGAGCCGGGCGTGTGTGCTTTATCGTTTTGCATCCTTTATTTTTTTGGTTAACTGAACTTCATACATATACCTTGAGAGATCAGCAGTAATACAAATCCTTGATCTCCTCTTGTAATTGACTTAATTTCCTCTAAACTGACCCATGTCAAGAAACAATTAGGCGGGGGGGGGGGGGGGGGGATATGCTGAGTCGTCTGGCCTGCCATTGCTTCATTTTTTACTGCACTGATTGCTATCACTGGCAGAAACCTGTATATGTCCCGCATAAATTTTTTTACGGCTGCATCCGCCCACTGCAGAAACGCACGTCCTCCAAATACCGCCACAGGAGGCGTGCAAGGGCACGGCCCAACCCCTAGTACAGTACAATTATTAATAAAAGACACTGTTCTTCAGGCTAGCACAAACAGTTAACCATACGGGGCGGCGCCTTGATTTCTCCAAAGCCGTCAGATGTCGATTGTCATGTCTGTCTAAACTCGTGATGACTTGACTGGAATGTATAAGGCTTTTTCGCTGCCTATATAAATAGTGGTAGTACCTGCAACGATGGGGGCGTCGTGCCCATCGTTGATGGTTGATGACTCCACCAGAGGTGAAGGGATGAGCGATGACAGCAGAAGGATGCAGAAGAAGATGTTGACCATGGCCATGGAGAGGTGCTTCGTCATGGATAGCTTTGGGATTGTGGTTCTTGCCTCGCAAAAAAAGATGTGCCGCCGTAAGGTTAGGTGGAGTAGGTTTTGTTGGGAGGAATAAGATGGGAACTTGTAGATTGTAGTAATGCACTCCTCCTAAGATAGTACAGTATTATGGCGTCCAATTGCAAAGCTTCCCTTTTTTATTTGTAACTCCATAAAGCAGCTTCCTTCTTTGCTTCGTCCTCATCAGGCGACCTGATATAGTATCACTTAATTTAAACCATTTTTTTGTCCTTGTCTGCATGGAGATTGGTGCGCTATGACGTTGATCCGATGGATATTGCAACTGTTTTGGTGGCTATTTTTTACTTGGGATCACGGGATACCAGTTTTAAGGAGAGCTGGTGGTCATCCGTTCGTTGAACTGAGACTATTAACAATGTGAGCTGATCATTGTTGGGCTGATCCCTCCACATGGAGGTGGATACCAGTTCACTGAGTGTAGACTATTAATGTAATTGTTGGGCTGATCTCTCCACATGGAGGTGGTGTGCTGCAGTCCAATCCAATGACTGAGATGCCTCCTAGAGAGAGGAGATGAACAAAAATCTAACCCTTACCTCCTCAGTTGAGTGTTTTTTTTGCTGCCTCTTGAGAGTGAGAGAGCAAGGAAGAGAGCAGCACACACCTACAACCAAAGAGAGGAGAAAAAAAAGAAAGAGAAAATCTGTCTAAATTCGAGCTCCGTGTGAAGTTTTCACCAAACTTGTTCGTAGGAGGATCAAACGTGGTTTGATCAGCTCCAAACTTGGTGTGTTCGTTCCACACTTAGAGCACTTCGATTTGGTATGTTGGTTTGAGGATTAAGCGGTCAGGGAGCCAAATTAGTGAGTGGTTTCGTGAGATCTGTTTGCTGGAACTTCAGAGATGTGTAGTGTTGGAATATTGTCAGTTTGAGGGATCAAACGATGTCGGATTGAACTGCAATTTTGCTAGCGTGTTGAGGACTCATAGAACTACATATCTGTCAAGTTTCACGTATTTTGGTCTAGCCGTTTAAGAACAGTAATATGAAAACCGAAGGGGGTAGAAACTGCATTTCTCTGTTTACATGATTTTGAGCTATATCCTTTTGCTCTTGTTAAGACTTAAGAGTGGTCGTTGTTGATGGTGGCAGCAAGTTTGTAACTTGTAATGGTGTTGTTTTTATTCTTTAGAAGTTCTAGAAGACTCAATTGTGTCCATTTGCTAATAGTGGAATTTGGAGTGGACCGATTAGTCTCGTGGTTTTTACTTCTCACGTTGAGGACGTTTTCCATGTAAAATTTGCGAACATAGGAATAAAATGCATATTAGAACAGTATTAGCAAACTCTTTTGAATATGCGTCAAGAGAAAAACCCATTGTTTCATAAGATGTTGGAGTGCTTGGTAAAATGAAGCATACGAGGGAATATTAACGGAAACAGGTAATGTTGTAACGGAACGTTGAATGTAACTCTTTTTCAGTTTTAGACACAACGATTTCCTTTAATGAAATCCAAGGAGAGCCCCTGATAATAAAAAACGGTTTTGCTATATCTGAGTCGTAAGATTTTAATTAGAAATAAATTAATTTTCCGTGTTTTAAGATTCGAAATGAATGATGAAAAAATAAAATAAAAATGACATCTAGATACTAATCCAACGGATCTGATTGTCAACTTATAATTTACGCATTTTGCTTAAAAATTAGGCGCCTAAATATAGTCACACCCATAAAAAAAACCTCCCTCGGATCCATAATAAGTGTCTTAGGTTTTGTACAAACGCTTATTAATGATCGGAGGGAGTATTTAAAAAAAACATAAAAAACTATTTTCATTTTCTAAAAAAGAGGGTTATAATGTTCTAAACTCGAAGGGCAAGTTGCTGAATTACCAATGCCAGGGGCTGGCACAGATTTAGGGAAAGGTATTCAGCTGAATGACAATTATTTTCACCAAGAAACTAGATATATACGTTATATAGTAGTATGTACATGTAAGAACAAAAGAAAATAGATCAAAATAACAAGGCATTCAAGCAATTCAGCCCAAAAAACAACTAAGGCCACATCTTCGGCTACCTCCTTACTTGGTTCAGTGGCACAATTTTCAATTTTAACCGAACCAAATTAAAAAATTGTCAAGTTTTATTGTAAAAAAATCTCTTCTTTTCACTTTGAAATTTTGATTACCAAACTCTCAAATCCTGGGCCCGCCCATGGCCAATGCAATGCTGCTTGAAAATTCCTAAAAGGTTAAGTTCAGCCAACCATCTTAGAAGGGTCATGTACTATGTTGATCTTGGTCGAAATTGAATGGAACAGAAAAATCAGCACAGGAGCTGTACATGAAGTGCAAAGCATCCCAGATCAGACTAAGCCTGGTAAATGGTTGAAACCCACCCCGTATCCAGCCCAAACCATTCAAGCATACGTGAATTAACCAAACTGCACCAAACCAAAACTCACTCCTCAAAATCCAAACCGCACCAATCCAGACTAGTTTTTCCCCCGGACCAAATCAAACCCATTTTATGCACGCGGTTTGAACCCATGGATGGTGGCGTGCAGCTGGGACGGGTTGGTGTTTCACAACATTTGGCTATCGATAGGAGCAAACAAGCTAATGAAGAGTCCATTAGCAAGATTGGTACATGCAAATGCAGCTGCCGCTGTAACAACCCATGAATACTATTCCGGTAAAAAAAACAAGAATATTGTTGATCGATAATTGCATGTTAATTTCAGCAAGATTGATACATGCAAATCAGGCTCTACAAGCAAATCATTGTCAAACTTTATATGCGGAGTATTATTACATTAGTCACTATAAATAGTCCTTCTGAAGTTCATCAAGAGTCTATCAATGAAGACAACAATGATTCCATAAACTGCTAGCCGTGACTGCCCGTGTCGATCATCCTCTGCATAGAAAAGAAAAAGGCATTAAGGAAGCCCATGATGGCAAATGATATGAACAGTTTCAGGTTCAGTACTCCATTTCTGTTTGGAGTACAAAATAAAAGAAAATGCTAATAATAAATCAAAATAAACAAGAGCAAACATGATAAAATCTTACACTAGACTAGGAAAAAAGATCCTGTAGTGGGAGCTAGCCTTCGAGGATCAATTAAAAAGATAGCATTTGTTATACTTTACAGAGCATGACATTTTTTTGTGAAGTTCTGCACCCCGGACAAACCCTGCAAACTCAAAGAGTAAGATAATCACATGCAGACAGGCCAATCAAACTCACAGGCCTGAAGCTAAAAGCATCAGCCAAGTAAAAACATCAAAGGCAGGTCAATCAAACATCATCAAAGTAACTTTTGGAGTGAGGTTGTCATTTATATACCTAGTGAACAAATCTGGTGGCTTAATTTTGCTTGTTCTGACAATTGAGAACAAAAATTGATAACTACTTTCAGCACAAATTAAGGTACATGTGAAGATGGAACTGAGCTTGAAGAAAGCAAACTGAACATCTTATAAACAAATTAAATTGAAGAAAGAAACACTGTTCACCTGAAACAAAAGATCTTACAACACAGGTTTAAGAGTTGCTCTTTAGGAGCCCCTTTATTCAAGGTTCAGCAAGAGAGCTAGGCAAGCTAAATAATGATGATGTAATTAAGACTATGCAAGCTGGTTCAGCAAGAGAACTTCAATCATGTCCACAAAAAATATTCAATGATTATGACTACATAACAATAAACTAATCATGATACTTACCCACAGGCCTACGGGTAAACATTGTCAGGCCATCTCACTCACCGACGCTTGGTCAGCCAGTCCTTTCCACATACGAGGGCCTCAAGACTATCAGGTTTTAGAGAGGCTCGTGTGTCCCCAAGGATGCGACCACCAAGACTGAATGCCGATTCCGACGAGACTGTACTTAGAGGTATTGCGAGGAAGTCTCTGGCCATTGCTGCAAGTACAGGGTATTTTACCGTGTTTTGCTCCCAAAATCCCAAAACATCAAAGTCCTTCACAGTATGCAAAGCTGGTTCCTCAAGATAAGCATCAAGCTCTGAACCGGGCTCCTTCCTCGCTCTTCTCCTAGCCTTGTACCTTATAAATTCCTCATCAAGTTTCCTTTTTCCTAGCACCGGTGAACCCAACAAAATTTCAGGTTGACAAGGCATTGACTTCTCAACGGTTCTCTTCACATTTTCTGCATACAAGTCATAGTACTGCTTCAATTTTTGTATTGTGCGTTCTATATTGCTTTCAATGCGATCTTCGGACAAACACACTCTTCCATAAAAGAACTCCACATAATCCATCTTTTGTGTTGGATCCAGAATAGCAGCAATCACAAGCGTTGTGTTCATTGAAGCCTCAGCCCAATACTTGCTGAATTTTGTAGCCATACTATCAGCCAGATTGTTCAACACATGATCGGTTTGCCATGCTGCATCTAGTAAAGCATTTTTTATACACAACACCATATTCAAAAACATATGGGCTGATGGTTTCCTATCAGTTGATACTATAAGTGTAGCCTCTTCAAATGCTTTAAGGACTTTCCCAATTGACATTGCAGCAGCCCATTCTTCTTCAGTTGGTGCAGCCACTTCCTTAGTTTCATCTGCATAACTATTCAAAACATGTTTGTATGGATAAGCTTCTTCGATCATGTCAAAGGTAGAATTCCAGCGATGCGGAAGATCAAGAGTTAAACCGGCCTTCTTTGGGAGTCCCTTCAGATCAGCAATAGAATTGAATGTTTGCAGGCGAGAAGGTGAAGTTTCAATATGTCTATACAACTCCCTGATTTTCTTTATTGCTTCCTTAACATGAACTAACCCGTCTTGGACTAAAATGTTCAGAATATGTGCAGAACACCTCACATGAAAGTCTAGTCCATCTAGCAAAAGACCATGATCTTCATTATGTAAGTATGATGTCACTGCCTTGGTGTTGTTAGATGCATTGTCCAAAGTGATTGTGAGCAACTTCCTTTTGATCCCCCAATCTGCAACTGATCTTGAAAGTGCATCTTCAATAGCTAAACCGGTATGAGGATACTTGACATTTTTGAAAGAAATAATCTTCTTATGAAGCTTATAGTTTGCATCTATGTAATGTGCTGTTACACACATATATCCTAGCTTCTGGTTTGAAGTCCACAGATCGGAAGTGAGACTGACACGGGAATCAATATTCTGAAATTCATCGCGCAAATCTTTCTTCATGTTCTCATACAATCTAATACAGTCATCTCTAACAACATGACGATCAGGGACAAAAAAGGTAGGCTGCATTGAGGCCATAAACTCTTGGAAATACGGATTGTTGAACTTGTTGAAGGGAATCTCACCATCTATACAAAACATGGCAATAAGCTCACATGTTCTTTCTGGATTGAACACGAACACATCTGCTGATTGTTTCTTTATTGCTGCTAAGAATTTGCGTCTCTCAACATCTCCAATTTTAGGACATGACTCCCCAATGTGGTTTCTGAAACTACTAGTGCCTGACCTTGCAGTAGCTTTCATCTTTAGACCACAATATTTGCAGACAGCCATCGGCACATCATTAACCATTACCAACTCTTCTTCAAAATGCTGCCAAGCTATGGACTTTCTGCCACGAGGTGTCTCTGGAAGAACACCCGTTGATTCAGCAACATCTGAGCTATCCCCCATCTGTAATGACATCTTAGCTACTTCTGTTCTCTTTATATATAGTGCAGGCTGGTATCAATCAAACATCATATGACATCAAGTTTAACTACAGTTGGTACTATCACCTCTGGAAGTTGAACTATAGGTTGTAACTGAATGCATAGTATATAAAAGTGCTGCTACCAGTCCATAACTCATCACATTCTAACTAGAATAAGATATGCTGCTACCAAGTACTCTAATGGCAGAACTAAAATCAATATGTAACTATGTTCTTTAATTAAGTTGGAACGGCTTATTAGCTGAGAACAACTACTGTTGGTATATGAGCATGAACATGTGACATCAGAACCTTTTCCGAGATATCGGTCTTGATCTTCTCTTGATGACTGATTCAACAATTTCAAGTTTGCTAATGTTGATAGCTCCTGCAGATAGAAAATTGTGTTATTCTAACTAATCCCTATTGGAACTTAAATATTCTTACATACAAAAAGATTCACAGCACGGTTCAGAAACAGCCATTGAATCCATGGTAAGCTAGGCTTCAGCACGAGTCATAGCATCCTCTGAAGGGGAGTGGAAGAGGAAGGGGGCGAAGGGGATCCCGCCATGGGGAGCATGGCGAGGAGGCCTGGCTCCAGCGGAGCTGCTTTGCACGTGGAGAAGTTGGGGGCGAGCACGGACTGGAGAAAGTGCCATGGGAGAGAGAGGGGACAGGGAGGGGAAGGAGGGACGGAGAGCACCGACCTGCGCGCCGTCGTTGAATCCCTGGATATATGGCCTCGCCGCCGGCCGCCCCTCCTCCTCCTCCTCCAAGATCCAGCCGAATTGGGGAGGGCGGCCTCCGGCGTCCGCACGCCGGGCTTGTGTCCCGGCCTTGCTTCTCGAGGTGGACGAGGTTGCGGTGTGCGGTGGAGTGGCCCGGAGGAGACGGGCGGCGGCGGGGAGTCCCGAATAGGGTCGGGACTCGCTGGGGCGTTGGGCTGATTCAGGCTGAAACCGTTCTACACCCACGGGTTGAACCCACGTTAAACCGAACCATTTGGGCCCAGACCGAACCGAATCAAACCGCATTTGAATAAAAAACCAAACCAGACCAGACTTTTTGTGAACTCAGCCCAATCGCACCCGTCCAGAGGAAACCCATTAAACGATCCAAACCATTGTAACCATTCGATACGAAACCATTTGCCAGGGCTAGATCAGACGACTCAAAGCAGTGTCGCGCACAAAGACGAGCTAGCGGACGTTAGCTCGTTAGAATTTTCCGTAAGAATATACACTTGCTTGCAATAGACGCAGAGGAGGATCACTTCAGTTATAAAAACACAGCTTAAATTCGCCTGTTCAGAAAACAGTAAGAACAGCATACTTAGCCATCAGACAGATCAAAGTAGAGATCACAAATTTCACAACAGTGGATCGAAGAACAGGAATGACTAATCAAACACCTGCGGTAACGCACCTACTCTACGTCGGAACAAGGTAAACAGATTGCTGAGCCACGGCGGCGAACTCCAACGCCAGCCCGGCCGCGAGCGCTACCGCCGCCAAGACGCCGGCAGCACCGCACAGCGCGGCAGCGCGCCGCCTCCACCGAGCGGTGGTACTCCTCGTGGCCGCAGCCGCCACCTCTACCGGCGCCGCCTTGCGCGCGTCCGCGGCTCGATCCTGCAGCTCCAAATCGCGCTTGCCGTCGAACGTCGCCTCCTGCAGGTCCTGGCCCGTGAAATCGAAGCCGAAGCAGGACTCCGTGCACGAGCAGCCCGTGGAACCCGACCCGGGCGCTCTCGGCTGATCATCACCCCGCTGATCTTCTTCTTCTTCCTCGGTTCGCGCGGGGGGCGCGAGGACGGGGCCGCTCTGCGCGGCCCACTGCCGGAACGCGCGCTCGAGTACGGCGAAGCGCGCCTCGGCTTCGACCTGGTGCTCGGGCCGCGCGTCGCCGTGGCAGTCCCGCTCGGCGGCGATGAGCGTGCGGAGGAAGTCGGTCCGGGCGTTGATCTCCGCGAAGAGGCTGTCGTCCACGTCGGAGCGGCGCGGCCGGTAGGAGAGCGCCTCGGCGAGGACGGCGTCCAGCGCGCCCAGCTTCCTCTCCACCACGAGGTTCGGGCGCAACAGGCGCGCCGTCGTCCGCGCCTCCGGCGACTTGTCCATGGGCGGCGGCAGGGCTTCTTCTTCCGTTTCTGGGTCGGCAACGGCGCCGGTCATCGGCGGTGCACGCACGCAAGTAATTTTGTGGGGGGAGTGATGAGCGGTTTTGAACACGGTTTGAGCGAGCGGCCGCGGGTGACGTTTGAGGAGTTGCGACTCTTCGTCGGAACGTGCGCGAGCGCGCGCGCTTCCGGTAACCGCATCGGTGCGTGCGTGCGTGTGCACACTGGTTGCTTCGTGCCTCGTGGAGCGAGTGTGCGCGCGTTTCCGATGGGGGATCGGTTCGGTAACTGCAATCTGAATGAGTGTTTTAGGGGAACGATGCTCATGGGCGTGTGCATGTTAGCCTAGCCCGGGGAAAAAAGAACAACGGTCCTATACGCACGAATTTTCGTCCAACACCCACACGACGGTACGGAGTACTCCACAGATCTGGATGGGCCTTGGGCATGGGCCGGAAAAAGCTCCTGGGCAGTCCTAGAACACGGGCCAACGCAATTTCGAAAATAAAAAAATAGAAAACACACACACAAAGATCTGGACTGGGCCTTGTCTGACATGAGAAATTGAGAATAAGATATATCTAACAGATGACTCCACTAAAAAAAACTAACAGATGACTGGGAGTATATTATTATCCTTACTCTTAGTCGCCTGATACATTATATGTGTAGAAGAGAACTACAGATACATAGACCCTACCTAATCAACGAATACATATACATCATCTCTCAGCGCCACAAGCTTTCTGTCCATCATTAAGGTCTAAGGCAGATACGATCGAGTGCCGAATGGTTGATCTGATGGCTGGACGTAACTACCGAACTTAGCTAGCTAGCTAAGCCAACACACACGCTAGCGATCGGCATGAGTATATTGAGTACAGTGAGTAGTGCGTGAAGTTCTTCGACATCATATACTCTCTCCGTCCAAAAAAATATGTCTCAACTTTAACTAAATTTGATTGCATCTATACACTAAGTCATGTCTACATACATTCAAATTTTAACAAACTTGAGCCACATTTTGTTGGGCAGAGTGAGTACACAAAATTACAGAGGAAATATATACAGACAGCTACCACGCACGCATACTGACATACTTGCACATGACCAAACCTGTTAATTCCATCGTCTAGATCGATCACGGGCGGAAACGATAATTAAGCAAGCATCGATCCCACCTGGCCGGGTAACGAACTACTCCTGAGTAACCATCACGGGAAGCGACGGACCGGTCGAGCTAGCGCGGTTGGTGCCGGCGAACGTCCTGATTGTTATCACACGTAAGAACTAAGAAGCATACATGCTGGAATAGCGAGTGAACGACCGGTGACGTACCGCAGCAAATGTCCGCGCGGCATGCAAAAGATGAAGGCAAGCAGACAATTCGGCAGTTGGCACCATCGTCTTGATCGGTCCAAGAGTTGGTTTTGATTCCTGCGTCCCGTGACTCGCAAGAGTGCCCCCACACGCGTCCGGGGTCCCGGCCGGGTTTCTGGTCAGTTGATCAGTTTCATGCTTCCAAAGGTAGCACGTGTCACCCGTCTAGAAAATAGATCTTAATAACAATAGAGAAGGAAAGATCATTATAGTCTTGTTTGGCATTAGTGTTATTTTAGAGTTTGTATAGTATTATTTATTTCAAATTCAGAAACACAAGAAACTCTGAATGAGCCGTTTGTAAAAGTACGGATCATAAGGGAAAATCACAAATTTCTCTCACGGGAGTTGGGAGAGTGGATGTAAAATCACATCAACTGAAAAACACTAGTGCTAAACAAGTAAGGTGTGAGAAAGGACAGCCTTGCTAGTGTTTGATTCCGTGCAATAATTCTGGTTTTCCACGCCTTGGTCACATGACCCACATGTCATAGAACTATTGTTTAGCTAAGCAAGCAACATTTGAAGGACTTAATTTGGCTTGCATAGTTTTGACATAGTTAGGCATCTCACACAATACATTATCCTTAAGGTACAACTAAGCTGGCCGAGGGGGGCTATTAATTGGTGTCATAACTAATCCGACAGTATTATTCTTACAAATAAATAAAAAAATGTACTGATTTATCAAGAATCTGCAACAAATAAGCAGTGTCAATTGAAACCGGTGCTACAACACGTCAGCTTCATCATGTTTCATAGTGTTATAACTAAAATAGTGGTCATGATATATTCGAGAGGGAGATTTAATGATGCCTGTATTGGTTTGTGTGAAGAGGCGACCGATATTTAGTACAAGGGGCGATTTTATCATGTTTCCTTATTAACTATGTAACAAGACAAGGGATTGTTGCGGTCAAGCAAAGCAGCCCAGTCCGTCCTAGAAATTTGAAATTTTGTAAAAAAAAAAGGATTGAAGTCCATCCTTGAAAATTTGGAAGTTACAAAAATGGAAGTCCATGTGAAAAAGGTTCAAAGTTTGTCCAATTTATTTGAAAATTCCATCCTAGAAAATTTGAAAGATTGTCCAAAAAAACTGAATTCTATCCTAGAAGTTTGAAAAATTGTAAAACAAAATAGAAATTAAGTTTGTCCCTAAAAAACTGGAAGTATTTCAATATTTGTGAAAAGTTCATCCACAATTTTGAATCTTGACTCGTCCTAATGTTTATTGAAAGTTCTCAAATTTCGAAAACTCATCCGTATTCCACAGAAAACTGAAAGTTCATCTCTCTGGATTTTGGAACCTGGTTTGCATTTCAGAAAGTTGATTATATAAAAGCCGGAAGTTATGTACAGCAAGATGGAGGGGTTTCCGAGCTGACCGCATGGGAGTTTTCATTAGGTCGTCCGTGGACTAGCAGCGCCCTTTACTCTTCGGAACAATCGATTTAAGATACCATACAAAAAAACTTATTGGCATGCATGCATGTCATGGGAGATTACCCCTATCCTTGCACGGTTGCTGGGTATAGTACATGTCACGAGATGGATACCTACATAGCTAGGTTGCGAACTGAACAATGATATGATCGATGACGATAATGCGCGCTCGAGATCGAATCATGGAAACGACGCACGCTACATACCATGTACGTACGTGCAATCAGCAACAGCAAGCTAGCTAGCTAGCTAGCTGGGGCACGTTGTACTGGGAAAGAACTGGAAAGTTGAGACTGGTAATGCACAAAGAAACTGATGATTAATTAATTCACTTTTCTCATCACTACACCCATGAGTCCATGACCCATACACGTTCTGTGATGCCACCCCCTTGTCTAGATCCTTCCCCACTATCTGATAGTACGACCGATCGGCGGACACTGGTTCACCCAGTCCACACAACTCCACGCGACATGATCCATCATCGAGCTATCTGGCACATGCATTTGCACCCCGGGCGTACGTAGCTACCTGATCTTCAGATGCCGGGAGCTAGAAGCAATTAGATCCCCTTCCTTTCCCTATAAATACCACCCAAAGCTCCCTTGCACTGCCACACGCTAATAACACGCACTCTGTAGACGTGCATCAACGACCTAGCTAGCTAGCTACGTACGCAGCCATGGCGAAGAAAGTGGAACTGATCGTTGCGCTTCTGGCCCTGAACCTTCTCTTCTTCACCTTCTCCGATGCCAGCAGACGCTCCTACCCTCCAGCAGCCGGGGGAGGGGGCGGCGGCGGTGGGGGGAACGGAGGCGGTGGCGGCGGCAATTGCGGAGGCGGAAACTGTGGTGGCGGCGGCAGCGGCAATTGTGGCGGCACTGGAAACGGTGGCGGCGGCACTTGTGGAGGCGGAAACTGCGGAAACTGTGGTGGGGGCGGAAACGGTGGCGGAGGTAACAACGGTGGAGGGGGCAACGGAGGCAACAGTAGTAGTTGCCCGATCGACGCGCTGAAGCTGGGGGTGTGCGCGAACTTGCTCAACGGGCTGCTCAACCTGCAGCTGGGGACGCCGCCGGCGCTGCCGTGCTGCTCGGTCATCAGGGGCCTGCTGGACCTGGAGGCGGCCGTGTGCCTCTGCACGGCGCTGCGCGCCAACATCCTGGGCATCATCAACCTCAACATCCCCATCGACCTCAGCCTCCTCATCAACTACTGCGGTGGGACCGTCCCCTCCGGCTTCCAGTGCAACTGATCAAACCATCAGTACGGTCGTACCTACTTGTTTAATCATTTGCTGGTTTTCTCTTTGTGATTGAATCAATTGAGGAGAGGATACGACTTCTCCAGTTCTAAGTACTATACGTACGCGCGTACGTACGGTTTCGGTGTGTGAGATATGTTATTGTACATTTGTATTTCACATATATGTTTGTGAGTTGTGAGCTTGGTTTATATATGTACTACACGTGTGGTGTTGTTCTTGTGTACTGCTCGCATGCTGTCTTCGATTTGAATAAAGGAGCTTTGTCAATTTCATGATTTTCATATGAGAGTGTCTATTTCTCACATGACTTGAAAATGGTTATTTTTCAGTCGACAATCATAGCCATTCAATTAAGGTTTACTCATCCTTTATGCTTGGATGAATTTACCCATGCTTTACGTACTAAGAAATTAAAAATCGCTATTATGCATGAGTTGTTTAGACATTTCTGCTCTACATATTATTCTAAATTTGTGGTGAATAAGATTATCTCAAAATATTTATTTGATAAAAACAATGATCTTGAAAAATGTTCAAGACCAATCGACCATATATAGTTAAAAGACGTGATATATATAGCTACAACGTAGAATGAGTGGCAATTAGATGATTCCGTAGCAATTGATGAGTAGTCTTGTTCGAGTGAACGGACGACTACCAACTCAGATCTTCATAAGTGTAAAGATAAGATGTTTTAGCTTTATGCTAAGTGACTAAGTTTATAGAAAAATCTACCAATGTGTACAACTCTAAATTAGTTTATTAAATTTATCATGATATAATTCCTTTCATAGTGTACTTATTTAATAACTTCGAATTTTGGGACAAAGGTAGGACATTTTATAAAAAGAGATGGAGGTAGTAGTAACAACTGATAAAAAGTAGATTAATGTGCAATATTACAAGTGTTCCTATGAATTCTTTAAAGAAGTCAGACCCAACATATATATATTTGTTCTTTGGGGTTGAGTGCAAAAGTGGTTCATAGGAAATATTTCCAAAGTGTTAGGGCTCTTTTGATTCAAAGAAAATCGATAGGATTTTTGGAGGATTTCATTTGATTCACATAGAGTCCGTAAGAAATTTTTCTACGGATCCATTTGCACTCTAATTTGAAGGAAAATCTACATCAGCTCAAACCTGTTTGCTCGAATTCATTTTTTAGGGGAATAAAATAATTTTCAATAGTGAAAAATATATATGTGCAATGCGAAGTCGTCATATTAACATCATGAATTAAAAGGGGAATAATGCTACTAGAGGGTCTCTACCAACAGGCAGTGTTGAACATCACAGGAATTGCAACCAATACGGTTTGGTTACATCATTCATTAGAAAATCTTGACACAAAGGTTCAGGTCACATATTTTTTTCAAAAAAGAGGAAAATCATCTCCCGGCTTCTGCATCAATCGATGCACACAGCCATAGTTCAGGTCACATATAGATGAAATATATATAGTGCAAGGAAATCATGGAAATGTCATCCTTTCAAGTCCTCAGGGCTAGCCTTAATTCGATCGGTTGACACGTCGATCCTAATTTCCTTTCCGGCGTCACATTGTTATTGCCCGTACGTCGATAGGCCTCTCGCCCTATGAACCAGAGCTCAAGTTAGGAAGATTGGAGCGGCCGGAGTCATCATGAGAAGCCGACTTTTTAGCTGAGTAGTCACTCGCTGCATACCGGCATATCTAGCTAGCTTTTAGCCGCATGCAGAAAGAGGATTATTCGTCGATTGTCGTCGTCCGCGTATACTTGAAACAGACAGGCAAGAAGAATCCTATAGCTGGCTATATATATGTGTGTGTGTGTGTCTCTCTCTCTCTCTCTCTCTCTCTCTCTCTCTCTCTCTCTCTATATATATATATATATATATATATATATATATGCTTTTTTTTAGCAAATCTACATTTATAATTTGTGACAACCAGAAACAACAGATATATAGGGCATTGGTCCTACTAAGATTTTGTTTACAGCATACCAGTCGAGTCTTCAGGATCACAACGTTATGTAATGCTAATGCATATGCAGTTTGTCCCATGCATGCGTCTGAACAAATAATGGATATACAGGGTAACACCGGCAGCATGTATGTATGCGCGCGGCGCGCGCTAATCACCCATAACATTACCGTAGACACGTACCTGACATGGAGCCCAAGCCGACTGAAGTACTGGACGCCTAGGAGGGAGGTGCAGCAGCAAGCAGTTGGTCTTTTGCTGTTTGGATCCGAGGTTGGGGATGTCTGTTCTTTTTTGGAGCAGGGGTTTGCATCCCGATCGCCCCTGCCATGTTAATCGCATTCTTTGTCTAGTCTAGTCGATTGTTTGTACTACTACTACTTACAGTACTCCACTCCACAGGATTTAGGTGCAGGGAAAACATTCTTGGAAGATTGGGTTATGTGCAACGTGTCTCAAGTCTCAACTGGACACGCATTAGTTTTTGCAATTTGTGCCCCCAACGCACATGAATGGCTAGCTCCACGGGCTCTAGACACACGGTTGCAGAAATCGAAGTTTACTTTTGATTAAACTCTGTCAGGTCAACGCTTTTTACGCTAAAGCATTCTTGTCTGATTGACTGATCTTGCTTGCGTCTCGTGTAAATCTTGGCCTCTGGGGAGTCGAGGATTTATGGAAAGCATGCTCGGACCTCGGAAGCGGCACAGGGGATGGACAAAGCTCGGCGTGCGCAAGCTCTGTTATGTTTGCTCGAAGCAATGTTCATGTCCTAGATTTACCAGCAGGACAAATGGTGAGTTGTATTCGAGGCCAAACATATTTTCCCAAAGCATCAGTGTCGTGAGCGGTTTTTAAGACGTAACTTCTTTAGCGGTAAGAGAAATGGTACTGTATTCCCTCCGCTCCTTAGAAGGACGGAGTATCCGGTGAAAACTCTCATTTGGTGCAAACCATGCAAACTACATAAATACCACATTTAGAAGTTTCAAAAAAATTCTAAAGAAATATTATATGTTGGGACTGTGATGTTCTACAAATCTGCAAAATTTCAAGTTCAAAATCAAAAGCATTTGGGAAAAATTAAAAAGAGAAATTTACAACGAATAGTGTCAAACACTAAAAAACAACTATTCATGCAGAATTTGTCTTTTTCGCTGATACCAAACGAAATTGAGTTTGGACTTGAAATTTTACACCTATATAAAACATCACTTTTCTAACATATGTGATTTTTTTGAGAATTTTTTGAACTTTTTTCGATAGAGTTTGCACAGTTTGCACCGTAGAGGTGGTTTTCACCAAATACTTCGCCCCTTTAAAGAGCCCATATTAGTTTTCATTAAGACAACAAGGCTTTGACCACAAATTATTACGTTAAGATGTGATTTATATGACATGAAATTAATATCGTTACATTCGTTATCAAAAGTATTTCATAATGCTTGTGGTTTCATATCTTACAAGCCACATATTAATAGAGCAAGTCTTGGTCAAAGCTTTGTCTTAATAAAATCTAGAGGTCTTTTACGGTACAACTTGCTTGTCCGGCCGAGGAGTCTCGATGAAGGCTAGAGGTTTTTTACGGCAGAGACGAATGAATATAGACTTTTCATTACGCAGATCGAAACTCTCGATGAAGTCTAGAGGTTTTTTTACGGTAGGGACGAATGAATATAGACCTTTACTTATAAAAAAATGGAACGAATCATTAACGAAATTTGAATTTTGTGAAACCCAGATGAGATTAGAATAAAAAACCTCATTGAAACTTTTCATTTTTAAATGAAATTGAATGAGAAGGAAATACCAATGATGTGGAGGGGTAAATATTAGTTTCATCGCGATTGGTGTGAGATAGCGGCCTGGAGCAATATGGGAAGGGGCCTCATGTGGTCGTACATGCTTCATTATTTCTTGACCCAGAAGATGGGCTTTCTGCATAGAGAATATTCCGCGATAACCCATGATAACGAGAGTTAGGGTTAGGTTTCGAGGGCCCTCAATTTAAAGGAAACCGGGGGTGCCATGGACCGAGGGTGATGGAAATTCAACTAGTGTGTGGTGGGGCTTTAGCACCATCGACCATGGGGTATTGTCACCAACCAAAGACAAGGAAGGACGGTGGCGGTGGCCTCACATGGAAAAAGGAAGTTAGCGCAGAATTTAGGGTGTGGCATGGTGCTGTGGAGACTGGAGAGGTAAGGCAGCAGAAGAAACATGGGTCTTGGTTCATGGATCTACATAGAAGATGAGTGTGGGCTGATGAAAACAGTCAATTAATTATTACTGGCTAGCTAGTTACAACAACAAAATGGTACTAGCTGGTTACAGAACAAATCAATATGCATTCAGTGTGATTTGTTCCATTTTGTGACAAAAGAGAAGTTTCTAGCCAGAAACATGCACGGGTTTTGATTCAAAATGCTTCACAGAAAATTGTTGTGAGTGTGTTTCCTTGTAAAGAAGTCAATTGTGTGCTAGCTATAACACAACAAAGAATATGTATCCAGTGTGATCTGTTCTTAAAAACAAAACAAAAAAAATAAAGCGGTAAAAAAAGCAAGAAATAAAAATCCTAGCTAGCGCTTGTCGACCCATCTCTCTGCCATGCATTGTTGAAGCTAGAAAGATAGCAGTTATACAAGGACAGGTCAAGCAGACCTGAGTCTTCGCCAGAATTAGGGCTCTATCGGACACTCATGCATGTATATATATATACATCGATCACTTCAGATGTAAATAAATTAGTACAGTACTAACCAGTAAGAGAACATCACAGAATGAGATATCATCACACTTGAATCAGTTGTGAGAAGGGGGATGGGTTATAGGTCCAGCATAATCCAGATGAAACTCTGTGCCCTCCCCTTGCAACTCCCTCTGAGAAAGCCGTCGCGAAACCCTACTGGCAATCGTGGTTTGAACGCCTGCACCCGATGATGCCATTGCCATTGGCACTCCCTTCTTCACCTTGGCATCCACCTGATCCACGAGAGTACCCGTAGCGTCTACTGCATTTGATAGATTCTTCTTCTGGTTTATCGGAGAACCATCGGCCTTCAAGTTTAGGAAGATCACAAACAGGGAAATAATAGGACTTAGGACAACCAACAGGAAAGACAACTGCAATGATTCTAGCTATAACCAGGGAAACTTGCTTCATGCATTCATGGTACCTTACACGGTGCAGGAGGAGGTGACCTGCTTGAACTGTCCTTGCCATGGGGAAGAAGGTGCCGCGGCTCGCATGAGCGAACGAACAGAGCAAGGAATACGAGCGTGATGAGAACAGTAGTGGGAGTGGCAGCAGTGACCTTCAGCTGCCTCGTCTTAGGGGGCAGAGGAGAGCTGAACGTCGGCATGGCAAGGCACGAGTGTCTGTGATGAAAGGCAAGAGAAGCGGCGCCTATGGAGATAAACATGAGGAGAGACCGAAGATCTAGCGAGAGGATCGTGTAAACTAGCTAGGACAGGAGAGTGCGCGTGCAAACAGAAGGGGAGAAGGGACAAACGGAGCTTGCCGTTGGGGATATATACAAGTGCATGGTTGAACCCACCATATACTATATATGGTTTTGTAAGTTGTTGGAGTTTGCATGTTGTCTCCCAAAGTTCTATAACACGGCAAACGATGTGCTACGTTGTCTTTGTGCTTTTTGTATCAGGATGATGGTGAGAACACCCAGAAGACCTTATTAATTCGTGTCCCAACAATCAACAGGCTGCGATGTGATTACTCACTACTTAAAGAGGGATTAGTGCCCTGAAGACCTTCGTTGAGCAATGGCTCCTTCGCCTAATAGGCAATTACGTGTTAGAAAGGTTTACCACTTTTGATACTATGTACCTACCTTAATTCTGCTGAGACATGAGTACTACTAGTACAGTAATCTGAAGACAAGAATGGGTGCATGCATCGAAGGCAAGGAACAGACGAACAGGGCATGCAGAGGAACCCAGCGAAGCCACGCACGGTGTTCCGATCCATCCCGTGTACACACGGAATGCTTAGCCAGCGTGGCCCCCGTTCGCGAGGCTACCGTGGACGCTTAACTTGCCCTCTGACCGCTTTGCATGCACATGCATGGTCCGTGCGTTCGGATTCTACGCAATGCTGTTCCCACCTCCCGCGCGTACGTCTCACACGTGCATCCCAAGTAGCCGTCACACGCATGCATGCGGATTGCGGCGCATGCCGCCTTTTACGCTGCTCATGTCAGGAGTAACTTTACATCGCAACATGTAATGCCAGCTAGCAGCCATTTTGATAACATGTGATGATAATTATCATGAAAAAAAGAGAGAAGGAGGCAGGTTGGGACGGAGTTACATAGCCTCTCCCTCTTCGTCAAGTTTCAGATTTCTTTTTACTAGCAATTAGGACAAAAGGTTGCTACCGACTGGAGATGGTCGTTCGGGATATCTTCAACCAGGTTGGCCGGCGGTGTACAAGACGCCTAGATGCATAATTTCGTCTTGTTAGAGCTATTTCGTTAGCTTATCTTTGTATCGACTATCGTTGATTAGTGAATTTTATGACTTTTGATCACTTTGCAATAAAAATGGTTGTGTGCATCAATTGATGCAGAAGCCGGGGATCGCTTCCCCTTTTCAAAAAAAAAGGACAAAAGGTTGCAATGTGCACCAGGTTAAATCAAGAAAAATGGGTCATGTCCTGAAAATTCATAGAGTAATTAAGCAACCCAAGAGAACTATTGTGCATCAGGTCATTCTTTTCTCTAGCTCCGCCCTTGGAAGAAGGTGGTAACTAGATGTGTTAGCATAACATCACATAAATCAAAACAAAATGAGTTTACAACCTAATAAATGATGCAATACATAACACCACATATAAATTACTATCCACTATAAGTATAATAATTAGACTAATAACATAACCATGCAAACTTCATTCGGTGTAAACCGTGCAAACTTCATAAAAACCATGTTTAAAGTTTCAAAAAAATTCTACAAAAATAAATATGTTGGGAGTGTGATGTTCTACAAACCTGCAAAATTTCAAGTTTAAAATCAAAAGCATTTGGAAGGAATTAAAAAGAGAAATTTCCAATGAATAGTGTCAAACACTAGAAGACCACTGTTCATGCAGAATTTGATTTTTTCGCTGCTACCAAACGAAATTGAGTTTGAACTTGAAATTCTACACATATATAAAACATTACTTTTATAACATATGTGACTTTTTTGAGAATTTTTGAACTTTTTTCATGCAGTTTTCATAGTTTGCACCGTAGAGATGGTTTTTACCGGATACTTCGCCTAATACTTTAAGTTACTCCTCGCTGTGACGAGACTTGCAACAACCGGTACAACACCAGCTCGACGCGCTCCATTAGCAAACCGACGACGATAACCGTGGGGATTTACGTGACATGCGTCGCCACACGAGAGGTTTTTGCTTGGGCGAAGTGGTGTGGGGAGCGTTGGAGACAGCGAGATGGATGTCGCGGAAAGCTGCCGCGGCCCGCAGGAGAGCGTGTCTTGCCGCGCAAGTCGTGCGCCGAGCGCCCACCCGACCGAACATCTCCCCCGGTGTTTCCGTCTCCGTTGTCAACACGACGCGTACCTGCTGGCTGCTGCTACGTGGATTGGATCACTGAACAGCGCCGGGGCACCATGTGCATCGATCATGATTTCACAATGGGCCGTAGTGGGCCTAGTAGATGAGAGTGGGGCACGGAGGACGTAATCTGTATCGCGGCATCTGATAATTCATGCATTAATGGGCCGCGGCCCGCAATGAGCAAAACCATCGCGGCACCACATTGGTTTATAGAGTAAATTAAAAAAATCACCACATTAGTGACTAGGGCTTCGCTTCGGTACCAGTTTATTATAAACCACCAGATTCAATTAACCCCTCGGTCACTGGCGTCTAAACTCAAAACTGACGCCGCAGATCCACCGATCAGGTCAACGTGGCATCGGCAACTGACCGAACAATCGACATCTCTCTCGTTCCTCCTCAGAAGCTGCAGCGGCCAACTCTCTCCTCCCTTCCTCCCTCCCTCTCTCTCTCCACCCGCCCAACGCCAACGCCACCGTGGCCGCCGTCGAGCAGCAGCGTGCACGGGGCCTCTCGCACGCCCACTCAACGCCAACGCCCCCGTGGCCGGCCGCTGTCGAGGAGCAGATCCAATCAGGCGAGCTGCCATGGTCGCGGACAGGGAAGGGAGAGGGCTCCATCATCTCGCCCGACCGCATCTTCGTCCTCAGGAGCGGCAGCTGAATGCCTGAATCCATCTCCTCCTCTCTCTCTCACTTCGCCCTCGCATGCCCTTTCCTCCTCCCGATCCTTCCATGGTCGCGCACGAGGGGGTCAAGGGCCCCGGCCACAAGCGGGCGCACGGAGTTGGCCGCCATGGACTTGGCTCGGAGTTGGCTGCCATCGTGGAGGGATATGGCATCGGAGTTGCCGTACGAGCGGGCGCACCTACGTCCAGAGCGCGTCCGCGCGCCGCCGCAGCTAGAGACCTCGC
Source organism: Brachypodium distachyon (assembly GCF_000005505.3). NCBI lineage: Eukaryota > Viridiplantae > Streptophyta > Magnoliopsida > Poales > Poaceae > Brachypodium > Brachypodium distachyon. The sequence goes on from NC_016135.3 coordinate 21,216,312, forward strand.
CGAGCCGCATCAACGTGTCCCCGAGCTCTGCCTTGTCATGGTGAAGCTCCCCCTCGGAGGAATCGATGCCATCTTCAGCGAATCGTCGGCGCCGCGTTCATCTTCCCTGACGACGGCCGAGTACCACCGCCGCTCGATCTCCTCGTCCGGCGAGTCCCGGACTCGAACGCCAACTCCCTCGGCTCGGCGTCAACGTTCTGAATCTTCCGGTGCTCCTCATGGTCTCTCTAAAGCCCCGAGCTGCCCCCGCGTCGGCGCCATATTCCGGCCGCCGCCTGCTGCCGTCGAGGGCCAAACTCCAAGCTTCTTCTCCTTGCTGTCCAAGGACTTCGAGACGGCTGGACACGTAGAGCAGGGCCACGCTGAGGACGTTGCACATCTCGGCCCTGCAGGACTCCACTTCCTCCGGCACGGCACGGACTTGGAGAAGAAGGCTGCGGCACCAAGGCGCACTCGCCACGCTGGCGACAGGATGGCAAGCCATGCTGGCCCGACAGTGGGCCATCGCTGTCAGTTTTGGGCTTAGACGCTAACGACCGAGCGGTTAGATAAATCCGATGGTTTTTAGTAACGCAAACGTAAAGTGGTACCGAAGTAAAACCTTAACCAGTAACGTGGCGATTCATATCCCCTCAGGGAAGAAAACTGAAGTACATGCAACACTTTTCTAAAAGATGGCAAACGTGGCAAGCTATCTTCAAATGTTCAGAAAGAAAAAAATAAGTTAAATGCAACAAGGTTTGCTACAGTAAGTTTTTTTTTTCAGACAAGGCCTCACCTCTCCCGCTGCTCGGCTGACGCTTTTTTGAAACAACTTCAAAACAACTACCCCTCTGACCGGAATTACTTGTCGAAATATTACCGTATTTGAGCAAATTTGAGACAAGTAATACCGGTAGAAGAGAGTAACATCTCATCTATTTTTTGTGAGGAATTGGGGTTAATTCCATGAAACTTCAAGTTGAGTTTCTTAAGGCAATTATGTGCGAGCCGAACAAGTTGGTTTTTGTGAATTAAAATTAGAATTCTAAGCTCAAAACGGGTGCCAAACGAGATGTGAGGTCTTGTAACCGTTTCATTTTCATTAGATAGCCGATGGACGGCTCGACGTCGACGAACAGACCGTGCAATTATCCGCACTTCCAATCGAATTTAGTAACCACTCCCCTATGCACAGACAGTACAACACAAGCACATCAGAAGCCAGAGGTGCTGCAGTTCAGACACTGAAGAGTAGAGCGCCTGCCCTACACCCCTGTTGTCAAATCAGAGGAGAGTAGTTCCCTCTTCCTCCTGTCACGCCTCGAAAGTTCACAGCCCGTCGGCCGTGTCCGCTCCTCCATGTAAAGCACACAGCAGATCGATCGAGACAGTCCCAAGTGTCCAACCATCTCCAGCGCCTAAGCTTCCTCCAAGGAGGACACGGGCAGATCACTAGCATGATCAGCAGCCCTCCGTGACTCCATCTTCGCGGAGATCTCCGCCACGACGAGCCTCGACAGCAGCAGCCCGGCGATGAGCGCCGACGCCATGAGCATCGTGAACACGCCGCTCCAGCTTTTCGCAGAGATGTACCCCGTCAGCAGCGGCCCGACCGCGGCGCCGATGGACCCGGTCCCGTCGATGATCGCCGTCACGGTGGCCAGCGCGCGGGAGTTGCCGTTGAGCGAGCTGTGCGTGCCGAGGTCGGCGGAGACGGCCGTTGTGATGAGCGCGTACGGCCCGTTCACCAGCACCCCCGTCAGGAACATGAGCGCCACGTTCCAGGCCAGCGAGACGCTCCCGTAGATCCGGTAGAAGAAGAGCGCCGGGATCGCCGAGAAGGTGAAGCTCGCCGCCGTCAGCGCCCGCGCGTCCAGGCGGTCCGAGATGTGGCCCGCCAGGATGCCGCCTACGACGCCGCCCACGTCGAACAGGGTCGACAGCACCCCCGCGGCAGAGTCCGACAGATATTCGCCCCCAATCGCTGCAATGTGGGGAACAAAATTACAAAACGGTGGTCAGGTACTAGTACAAGATTCGATCCCTCGGATAAATTTTGGTATGGAACTAAACGCACCTGTGTGGCTGAGATAAAAGGGGAGCCAGTACAGGAAGGTGTAGGCGACAAGCTTGCAGAAGAAGAGGCAGAGAGCAAACGGAGCGACGCCAGGGATTCTCCATGCCTGAATGAACCCCACTGCCTCGTCTCTTGCATCTGATTGTCTTTTTTCCAGCAGCGGGGCATCCATGTCATCCTTCTCGGAATCCTTCACACGGCGATCCTCCTCGATCCCAATCACCTCTGGACCGACGGGCAAGAAGAGAAACACGGCGATCCCAACCAAAGCGATCATGGCGCCGGGCACTGCGAACGACCAACACCATCCGAACTTGAGCATCGCGGCCGCGATCAGAGACCCGGATATGTTTCCCACAGATGTATGAGCGTTCCAGATCCCCATGATCAGGCCCCTCTTGCTCTTCCCAAACCAGTTGCCGACTACGGCGACGACGGAAGGCCAGCCGGATGACTGAAACAGGCCGGCGATCATCTGGACGCCCAGGAAGTAGTAGAAGCTGTGTATGTTGAACCAGTAGCCGGCTCCGAAAGCAGCGGTGAACAGCCCGGTTCCTACCATTCCGATGGTCAGAAGGATCCTCAGATCCACTCGGTCACCCAAATGGCCAGCGAAGAACATGCCAATCGCATAGACCCCAAGGAAAGCCAGGTCGATCTCGCCGAGCAACGCGGTGCCACCGTCGCCATTAAACGGAGCCCAGCCATTGTGGATAGCAGTGTTGTTGTTCTCTGCTTTGTTTAGATGTTGGAGATACAGATTGCTTGGCCAGTGCAACATGCCTACATTTGCTGTCTTAGGATCAAGAACACTCTTGACAATGCTCGTAGTTTTCCTCGTGGCATGGTAGCTAGCGTACGACAGGAAGGTCAGTATCAACACGAGAGCCTGGGATGATCTGAAGGACAGAGGACCCCCTCGGACACACTCGAATAGTTGAATCCCCAAGGGTTTTGTGGTGCCCATTTTGCTTCTGCATCCACTTGAGGAGCCCATGAGTGAATCTGAATTTGGTTTCGCCACAACTATAACTGCAGCCAGGAAGAAGGCCGGCTGGTATTATTGCCTTATCTGAAAAGGCCAAGTAGAGCAAATATCAGAATTATCCATAAGATCAGAAGAGCTGACTACTTGACACAAATGGGGAACTTGCATTGAAGAAAATGATAGTGACAGATGCAATGCTTATTTTGCAACAAAGAGTAATCATCCTATAACATGTTTGGATGAATTATTAAGGGCAGGGACTAGTGGGTTCTTCTAAAACATAATAGTACTCCTACCCCTTATTGCATTTCCATATATGAATAGGTAGGATGTTACGATATGCACAACTAATTATATTATTAATGACCGAATCATTTATTTGAGCGATCATTGACATCAGCATGCACCTACAAATAAACACTATTCATCAGAACCAATCCAAGAGGATAGATCAAGCCCCACCTCAGAATCTCAGATACAACCGCGGATTGAGCAGAGAAAACAACCAATATGTACAGCTAAAATTAACTTGAAAATTAGTTGGCAAAATTGGTCGATAAAAAAAGGGGGCGGCATCTAATGACTCCCAAAATCAAGAACTGCGACAGAACTTGTCTTGATCTCAACTGAAATACTGGTTGCAAAAGAAACAAACTATCTCCCACAACCAGAGCAGCCTCTCACCTCCAATTCTGAAATGGGGAGAGGAGAAGTCAAGATACAGATGCGTACCCCCTTCCACCTGTCCTATTAGCTCAACGGCACGAACATAAACAGGAAGCAAGACAAAACCAGCCTTGCAAGCAAGCCAAGAAAGCCCAACAAAGAAGCAACGGAACCAACGGATCGCAATCTTCAGAAAGGAAAGTGGAATGAGCAGGGCAGAAGCTGCCTAAAAACTTGCAAACTTGCAAGGTAGGCGTAGAAGATGGGCGATCCGTCAGCCGGGCACCATCTGGATTCGGGAAGAAGCCCCTCGTTTTTCTTTCTTTTTTCTGATGCGGCCAAAAGAAGCGGAGCTGCAAGCAAGATGTGGAGGCCACGAGAAACGAGATTACGCAGACGCTTGGGGAGAGCAATTACCTGAGGAAGTGCCTGCCTGAAAAGTCGTCCACGAAACAGAGTCTGTTCTTGTCGGCGGCGGTCCTTGACCTCGCGCTTTCGTGGGGAGCGGGCCGTGGAAGGCAGCTTTCTGAGGCGCCTCGGCCGTAGCTTCAAGGGAGTTGCTGGTCTTTTATAGGAGTTTGCGACAGCGTTTCCTTTGGTTGCTCGTGGTGCCCGTGGTCGCGGGCTGGCAAGGCTGCTGCTGAATCGGCTCTTTTGCCGGTAAGCACATCCACGCTTTCTCGTGCTGCCTAATTCCTAGGTCGCCGCTACCGCTTAACAACGGTGGCGTATCTTTAACTTTGTGCATCTACGGTCGTGATAGAATTTTTAAGGTATGGGTTTGACAGCAAAAATATGTTAAAATGTGTTTTCTATAACAAGAAGTTAATAAGTTATACCATTGGTTTCGTCTTAAAACATACTTACTGATAATTACAATTATAGCATATAGATCACGCATCAATAAAATATAGTCAAAATTCAATAAAATAGTATGACATGCATATGAGAAGTGGAGGGGTCATAGACTCATAACCCATATATTGTCAGTCTGCTAGCTAGCTATTTTCTATGGAGAGGATATATACATATCTCTATTTTACATGGCAAAAATGTATAACTTATTTCTTTATTTTGTTTTGAACACAGCTCTCTTTTTCAAATATAAGCGTGTACATTTTGTTTGACCGGATAAGCGGAGTATCACCTTATCCTATAGCCCGCCTCAACAGTTGACTCTTAACCGAAACTACTGCGAAATTGAAGGAACGCACGCAAACGTGAAGACAACGGGGCTGCTCCTTGTTCATACCGGTGGTGACGACACACACCTAGGTTCGCCGGTTCCGCGGATTTGTTACGGGGCTGAGACGCTAAGAATAGAGTATTAGAAGGGAATATTGAGAGTGGATATTCTTTTTTGAGACGGATATTCCTTGAGCTAAAATTATGCCTCGTACCGGATCCCAACAGCTGTAGGGCCCCTGCGAACGCAACCCTGTGCCTCACGTCATGTGGGTGTTGTTGGCTTTTGATTTTACAGGCCATAATCGCAGTTTTAACTTTTGTTGACATTCTTAATTCCCCTTGTGGCGAAGATCATAAAACGAACCTTTGCTTTTGATCACCTCTGCTGCCGACGGGAACAGGGAGCTCGACAGTTGATGGCCGGAGGCGCATGCAGCTGTCCGGCGTGGCGTGTCTGCACATGAGGAGGGAAGGAAATCGAGTGAGAATGTAGGGCGCGATTGATTGGTTAAAAGTCCGAAGGATCGAGAAGGTGTCCAGAGATGATAACACGGAGGGAGGAGAAAGGTAGGTAGGTTACCTCGGTTCGTCCAGGGGAGTCCCGGAGCTCCATCGCTCAGGGGCAGCGAGCGGGCAAACGAGGGAGAAACGCCTTGGCCTATTTATGCCAGGAGAATTAGTAACCACCGGGTTTCAGAAATGCGAAAAGGGCAGAAACGAAAAAACTGTGTATCCATGCGTTTACGGTGTATATACAACAGCTGAAACCATATCCTGCGCCCCTCCGGTAAACTAGTACGGAGTAGCATAAACGATTGTTTTATCAGGAGATCAAAAGATACAATGATCGAATACGGCACGGCTCTCACCCATGGATCGTGAATATTCTACGAGTGGTCACTCACAACGGCGCCAGCTTCGCACCGCAATGATCGATCTGGGTCATGTCGATGGAAGTCGACCCGGGGAACAGATGGATGAAGAAGCATCTCAACTGCGCGCATTGATCCGCCGCACCCTCGCGCGCGCGTGACACGGACGGGGCGTCCGGCCGTCGTACGTAGCGACCAATCATGCACCGGACGCTGGTTCGATCGGATTTAGCGAAGATTGCTAACCCGAGACGTGTCCCCAACGCCGGGCCGGTTGAAGGCCGGCTCCTATGCTCCCGTGAGTTACTGGTTGACGCGGCCTGCCCCGTCCCGCTGGATGCTTCTGTCGACCGGACTCTTCCAATTTACTCCCTCCGATTTCTTTAAAATAAGATGACGTATTAGTTTTCATTAAGATAAACCTTTGATCACAAATTCTATGATAAAGTGTTGTTTATATGACATTAAATCACAATTATTATGAAGAACTTTTGATAACGAATCTAGCGATACTAAATTCATGTCATAGTCCCTCTGATCCTAAATTTTTAACTCAAATTTGTCCAAATACGAATGTATCTATTTTTAAAAAGTGTCTAGATACATGTAATATTTCGACAACAATTTAGGATCGGAGGAAGTATAAATCACACCTTGACATAGTAATTTGTGATCAAAGTCTTGTTTTAATCAAAACTAATATGACATCTTTTAAAAAACAGAGGGAATATATCGCCGGCTCTTAAAACTTATGCGGTTTAAAAATATATTTATAGAAGTTTAATGTTTAATGTGTGTTGCGGTGGTCCTGCTCGGCATGACAGTTGGCCCTTGACTTGCACATTGTGAGCTCACCCACGTTGCCCGAGTCGTCAGAGGAGACAACAGTGTGTGAATCGAGGCGGCGGAGGCGGATCGGGAGCTCCCCTCCGCCGCTCCTCCTCGTGGCGAGGACCTCAGAACACCCGGAGGACCTGGCGGGCACCGCACTTCCGCGTTGCCTTCGGCTGGACGCGGCGACGACGACACTCCACCTCATCGGCGGCCTGCCTGCCCTTGCCGCTGGCGTTCCCTGGCCGCGCAGAATGCGGAGCGAGCTCCCTGATCTCGTCCCGCCCCAACGGAGCTTTTGACAGGGTACATCGGTGCTGGGCTTTGCTGGGTGTGGCGGCAATTTCTCGTAAGTGGCAAGTGGTAGTGTATTTTTCGCAACGGAGTAACGAGGAGATCAATCCGCAACCCCCCACCCCCGTGTGGTAGATATATCCTGTGTGGAAAGGCTTTTAGGGTTTACCGCAATAAATTTTACGGGCTGGATCAATATAAGGGATATGTTTTGTTTTTCGGGCAAAACCGGTCATATAAGAAATCTGCTAGAGATGCTTGATTGCTGCTATTTCCGGTCTGGAGCTAGTGGTACTATTTGTCAATTTGACATTAGGAATTTCCATGGGGCCTTGTGACAATTCGAGGTCTCTCTGAACCGATTGCGTTTAAAGCTCTAGCTTGCAATGAGGTTAAGGCCAATTCCTTCAGTGTTCCACAATAAATCGCTCGCCTACTCAGTATCAATCCCATGCACATAATAAAACGGCTAATGGTAGACAGAAATTGTCCAACCTTAACAACTACTCGCCAATACATAATTTTTTTGTAAAGCACTATTGATTCATAGTAAGTTAACAAAATATCCGAAGCAATTTTGATCATGTTTTAACTGAAGAACAGACATCAGGTTAAGCCAAACTAAACGAAACATATTTTTTTCATCAAGCAACAGTGATGTGATACAATAAATATCAAGAGACTGCCACAATTTCAGGCTAGGCAAAGAAACCAACAAAGTTGACGAAGTATCAAAAAAAGAAAGTACTACATAAAGCTAAATGCTCATGTTTTCCTAAAACATTTGCATCATCGTAGTACCTAATTTAGTGCAAAATAAAAATATCAAAATAATCAACCAAATAAACTAATCAAAATATCATGATAACATGTCTAACGCATATATGGTACTGATAGTTATGGTGATTAATTCCTTTCCAACTTTCAAGGTCGCTAAGGGTGACCGACCGACACAAGCCACAACTGTATGATACGGCAACCACAAATACATTGCCAAAGATGTAGAATCATTACTCACCCACTCTACAAAAATAACGGAGACTTTACAAGGCAAAACTGGTGCAAAAGAAAAAAGGATTTTGCAGTTCCTCAGCAAGTCTGCTCGTTCACTCCTTTTATCTCTGGCTAAATGACCCTGTTGGATGCAGTATACGACCTAGCCTAACTCGCAATCCCTATCAATCACCATTTTGTACAGATGCCATATTCCACCACACCATTTCTTCATAACCCTGCTCCTAACTATGCTACAAATTGGGCATCCTACGTCTTTAAGCAAGTAATGATTCGCCAAACATCACTGCTTTGCTTATGACTGAAGAAGTCCATCCCCTTCCCAACCAAGCCGTAGCATTTGATCTACTACCTTCAGGCTCAACTGCAACACCACCAACTCTACCATGTCAGAAAAATGGTTCGAAGGAGCACAAAACAGTCAAATCTTCATGCAACTGGTAACATTCTAATTAGTTAAGTATTCATGTAGACCTAAAAGAAAGTACTCATGTAAAGGAGGTGATGCAAAATTCATACTAAAATTACAGAAATCTAGGATACTCACAGCAGGATCAGTGAAGACCATTAGATGCTTATCAGCAGTGGAAACTAGAAGGTTAGTGTTCTCTTTGTTTAGAGCAATTGCTGTGATGTCTTGGCCCTTTTCCAGCTTCAGCGTATGTAATACCTAGGAGGAAAAGGTTTCTGGTGACTTCCATAACTGACAAAAAAGATGAATTGGAAAAATGTTTTTATATATTCTGTTCTTAATATTAACCTTAAGCTTATGCAGATCAACAAAGCAGATCGAAGGCACGTGAACAGACTGGGCAGTTTCAGTTTGTTCAGATATATCATTGCCACTGGGTTTGTTGAGCTCATGATCTGGATTCTCAGTGCTGTCCTCACACTTGTAATTGCTAGACGAACATGTTCCTATTAGAGCAAAATGGCCATCCATAGAAATCTCAATGCAACTAACTCGCCCAGAAAAAGGTGATAGAACTGAGGTAGCAATAGGAAGCCCATTGACAGTGAAGCTAGATAGTCTTTTCTTTGATTCACTCCATACCAAAATCACTCCCTGAGAAGATAAGGATACAGTATGTGCCTCCGCTACATGAATCTTCTTTATCAGCCGGCCTGTTCGCAAAGAATGTAGAAGCACACCTGACATTTTTGACGAGGATACAACAAGCCCCAAGTCCGGACTAACTGAACAGCTAAGTACTTCTCCAAGATGTCCTCTTAGCACATGCATAGGACCTTCAATTCGACGTCTCCTTGTTTCTAAAAGGTTGCCCATGCTACTAGGACTGATGGGAAGAGGGCTACGTGGTGTTGTTGGTGTTGCCTGTGGAGGTTCAGGCTGGTTTTTCTTATGTATGGAGCCTGCCTGATGTACCCTCCAGAGTATAACTGTCGTATCTCGAGACCCAGTCACAAGGTAGTTGCTATCAGGAGAAAGTGCGACGCAGGTAACAGGAGCAAGATGCCCAGAAGCACTTTCAATTGTCTTTGCTCCATCTGGTGATATCAACTTCACCGAACCATCCACATGCCCACCTATTATTCAATAAAGTGACATTAGAAACAGCATATGCAGCATCATGGAAGGACCACAAAACTATAGAAGCACCTAAAAAGTACCATAGCAAACTTCATTAGGAAACAGAGAAAATTCAGAATGTCACTATATTTGGGTAGATGATATCTCTACATAAGATACAAAGCAAAGTAGGCTGATTTTGAGGCGCAAACCCAGATGAACAAGGCATTGTTAATCCTAAATGTTTTAGTTTGAGGTGTCTTCACAAGGTAGTGCATTAGTATTCTCCTCCAATTCTACCCTTGTACATCAGAATTCAGACTATACAGAGCTCATTGACTTGCAGCAATGTTATCAGTTCACCACAAAGGAATTGAAACGAAAAGGACGAATGAAGAGGAAGGAAGATCATTAACTGTCTGACAAGTATACAAATAATAAATCTAAGAGATAAGTAGTGAGAAGAAATAATCACCAGTGATAATATCTTTGTCAGACGTGACAGCAACAATAGCTGAACTACGGATTGCAGAAGCAGCAAATGCTATAGCTCTTGGGAATTCATAATCTTCTCCAGAAGTAGTGGATCCCTTAAAAATTCGCATGAATGCACCGCTTGTTGAATTTGCAGCATTTCTACCATGATGAAAAAGGAAAGGTGTTCCTTGGCCATCTGGAGTATTAGGTTGCCAATGGTGAAGTGCCACATGTGCTGCGGGAACATTTACATCTACAACTACAATAGAATCATTTGATACAAACATGGTACTTGCAGGGACATTGCAACGATCTGGATTGGGCAGTACGTATGATTTAAGTTCACTTGGATTCCTGAATATGGTCTGCATGGTAAATCACAGTGTCAGGTCATGTAGAAGTCCAGCAAGACAAGTCATTAGCAGTCATGCAATACAACAGCACATCTTACATATTTGTATCACATTTAGAGCTTATTACTTATGCAGTACAAGAGCTATTAGAGTGATTGTCTATTTAATTATATTTTTTGTGGGGACGGAGTGCTTTTCTAAGCATGATAAAAGAAATGGAGAGAACAATAATTTCAAAAAGAACTATACCTAGAACCGGTGATCAAAGGCTACATCAATAGTTTTTATATTAATTCTTTGCTTGACATTGCAATGCCAGTTCCAACATGGGAAAACGCAAAAATCCATCAGCTACACAAACCCAGCATAATTATAGTTAAACTTGAACATCAGCTGATAGAGTACCTGTAACTGTAAGACATCTGTCAATGACTTTCTCTTCATGTGTGGAACAGTCAGCAATTGAGATGGTGTTTGTCCAAAGTAGGCTATTTGATCTTGCATGGCTCGCCGTTGCACCTTCAGGATTTTCAGTAAAATATCAGCAGCTAAATAAAAGTGGTACACAAACTATATATACACTACATTAAATGCATGATACATTGATACTAACCGGATCTGCTATTTTGTCAATATCCACAGTTCCCTCATATGTGATGTAGAAGAACACATTGTTGGCCATTACTGCTTCTTTACCCCTCTGTTTATATCTGTAAAAGGGAGTTTCCATGATAAAACAGTGACATTGTAAAGAAAGAACATGACAAGTGATGTTTAAAACAACTAAACAGATGTCCTGCCTGGCCACCTCATTCATGGATGCCGTAACACATAATTTGATAAATTACTTGAGGTATGTAACATGATCTTTCTACTAAAATATAAGCACAAAAGAATGAAGGACTGGAGTTCCAGTATAGAAAATCCAGATCCTTCAACTTGCCACATTACATAAATTTTATTTTCAGAACTAATACAGGATGTTCCCATCTGAAGGACTTGAGGTTTTTTATAGCATAGAAAGGGCTTGAAATCATTATGATGTACCCATCCACCTCAACGCCTAAGAGAACACTCTCAAACTGACAGGTCAAATTGTCGGGAGAATCGAAAAATCTACTAACAGTGATAAAAAAAAGGTAATGCTCGAAAGAAAGGGTAGCAAGAGAGATACAAAAGAGAGTTGTGTCACCTGGACCAAACCTATTAAATGGGCCATATAAGCCAAGTCATCTTATATACACAATACATATACTAAACAGTCTCCGCTAAATTTGTGATGTGCGTACAAACACACACAGACAACCTTCCACGAAGAGTATTTACAAAAGTGGTAAAAATATAATAGAATCAAACGTACCCAAATATTAGATCAATCCACTCATGTAAATGAGTGGAAACATGCTCACTCTCAAGAGCCTTCCGGTGTTTGTGGATAAAATCAACAGGGCTCTCAGCCCAATGAGGCAATTCTACAAAATCTGTAATTCTGTTCAGAATATATAGCTATGCATTTATGTATTCTGAAACATACTTTATATAGGGGAAATGCATTTACCTAGCTTCCCACCAAGTTGAGTTGTCCCAAAGTCAATAGAATTTATATTGGTAAATACCTCAGGAAGGTAAAACATCTCCGGGACCTACATAAATATCATCACATAATAAAATTGCAGTAAAGTCTTTGGAGGCCCTGCTGGATTGTTGTATTTTTTATTTGTTGGAGGGGCTAGTATATAGTTTAACTCCCCCCAAAGTTGAACTAAATACCAGCCCTCCCACTATAGAAATAAACAATCCAAGCAGGTCCGAATGGATTTTGGTTACAACCCAATCAACATCCAGGAAAACATACTAAAGATATTAGCGACTTACTAGCTCTTTTACATCACTCATGTCTTCAAGAACACTATCCCATGTGCCAGAAAGATCAGAAAACATGCGATCAGCATGGTCAAATTTGCCGCCTTGCAGCTGTATAGAGAGTGTAGTAAAAGGCTCCACCCTGAAAAGGTAATACAAGACCTGCAACAAATATTAGTTATCAGTACGGAGATGAAACGTTTTTGCGACCAAGAAATGCATTTGAACTACAAAATAAAAACTAGGCCACAGAAATCAAGTTTCGAGGTTATATCTTCTAAATTTATGAACATATATTAACAAAAGCAGACTGCATACAGAAACAAAATTTTATAGAAGGGTGAACCTGCCAACATTCATCTTAATACTAATATGAGCCACAAGCAAAGTGCAGACAAAACGATACGCAAATATAACCTGTAGGCCCTTCTATGGTAATTCAGATAACCTCTTTCAGTCTGCGTATTACAACTTAATCTAGCTACAAATTATTGTAGAGTGTACAGAGACCCAGAGAATTAAATATGCTAACCAATTTTATATGTAAACATTTGGTCCAGCTATGCGAAGAAGATATACCGTGCCAGCACTGGAGTAATGTGAACCATAATGAAACTTTGGGATGATTGGATCCTCAAACGTGGAGTACCGCTCTTGGAACTTCTTTAATCGTTCAGGATTTAGTGCTCCAATTGGCTGCATCAATAATATCCGTTATGGTTAACAGTTTAAGAAATTGGCGAAATAACTGATGCAACAACAGGTGTAGATCAACCTTTGAAAGATCTCGGTACGTAGAAGGATCATCAAGATTCAACACTTTGGATTGGTAATCAGCTATTATCCAAGGGAAAACAGGATACTGCACAATCATAAAGATTATTCGAATCACAGGTTACTTTATCAGACATTTATTTAGGCTAGAAATACATTTGTGCAGTAAGCTGACCTGAGTTATGTCATTATAACTGCGACCAGCAAGAGTGTTCAGTTCCATCAAGTACTCAAAATTGCTAATCTGAAGAAATTGGACGTATTTAGATCTTGAAACTACCAACACACATGGAAGAAAAAAAACATATTTAGTGCTTGTGTACCTCCCAGTTAGCCCAGCGCTCCATCAATTGAGTTCTTTTAAGGATTTGCTCGGCTCTCTGAAGAAGATAACATAGATTACTGTCAATCATCATTATATATTGATATTACTGGAAATTTAGGATAAAAACACTTTACACAAACCTGGGTGGCTAGAAAAATGTCATTCAAATTAGGTGGCTTGGTCTGAATAATAGCCCGATAAGCATTTTTGCGCGCTTCCATATCCTAGATGAAGCACCAGAAAATCAGACACAAGTCTAGGAAAGCCATTCAGCTGTGTCATGCATGGAATTCAGACTATAGAGTAGAGTTCGTAAAGGTCATACCCCGAAATCAAAGAAGAAATTTGACCTATCTACCATAAATAATTCCAAAGCACTTCGCCGTAACAAGTATCTGCAACAAGTCATCAAAATCACCAACTGAGTGGATGAAAAATAAAAGCTAAACTATATGGTGCGTTGATTCACAGATGCTGCATTGAGTTATTCACTCTAACAGCACAGAATATACATATTTTGTTAGAACAAAATAGGAAATATGCATAGTAGGAGTATATCAAAAATCAGCTTCTAACACTGGAACCAGATCAGAAAATATAATTTACCTCCTGCTATATATCTGATGTAGAGAAGAGACCAACCAGCTCCTGTCTTTATCTTGCTGGTAATATTCGCCACTAGTGCATGCATGATCATCCATGTGAGTCTCACTTCCATGCTCATCAATTATAAAGTTAATCCTCTTTGATGTTACCTGAGAACGAAATTACAGGAGCAGATGGTATCAGTTAAAAGCTAAAGTGGGAGTTGAAGACAAAGGATATTATGCCACCATATAATCCTTGTGGTTCCATCAACATAATTTCATATGAAAAAGATATTTAGTTGAGCACAAAGCAGATTTGGTGCGCCCTACTCATTTACATCGTATTTTTGCACAAAGTTTTGCATGCACACATATTACGTGCACATTTACTCACAACATAGGGAATGCATGAATCAAACAATGGCAATAGAAACACGATATATATCATGGCAGGGGATAGATAATGATATATAAACTTTGTAAGAAGCAAGTACTAAAACTACTCAGTGCTTACTTGGAAGGTCCCACGAACAACTTTCAATGGCCGCACCATCAATGATGGAAGTTCAACAATAATTCTCTCATCAGCTTCACTAGGCACATATCCAGGTGCAACAACTGCGGATCGAACCAAATTGCGATTAGTAGAAATGCCAGAACTTCTTGAATCTACTGATCCTTTCACAGATTGTTGATCCGCTGACGAGGAATGTGGAAGTTGATCAACACTGCCAGTAGTAGTATCGGATTCTATCTGCTCGTTCTCCTCATTTCTATCATCCACTGACATGGCCTCAACCATTATTACTGATGCGTTTGATGGAATAGTATCTGTTAATGAAGAATCTGCACCCTCAGGATTGCTTTCATTGGATTGTGCGGCAGCACTAAGAAGCTTTCGATCATCATAATCGGCAGCTGCACCCAAATGATCAGATCCCTTATAGTTCCTTTTCATAAATCTTCTCATTCTTGAAGAACTTTCAGTAAAATCTAATTTCCAGAAAATCTGCAAAATGCAGGAGTGAAAAAAAATATAAGAACACATACTGGAGTGCTTTTCCCCCTCTTTTCACAGGGAGTGCTTCTTTCTCATCCAGATAGAAAAAATGTTGCATGGAAACAATCATCTATTCCTAAATGTAATGGTCAACAAATTGCTTTGCCTTCATAAAGAAGACACTGGGCAGGAAAACAGAGACAGAAAAAATAAGTAGTAACAGAACATACACGATCAGGAGCACACAGAGGTCCTTCAAAAGGTCCATATAGTCTTCCCATCTCTGTTAGGCAGTGAAGAAGATGTCGCCACGCTCGAACTCCAGTTGATGCACGATGCCGATTTAACATATCAGCTTGTGTTTGCCTCTCCATCTGCATGTTACTAAGTTTATAGGATGTATGGTAAATTCTACGAAACAGAAATGAAAATGTTTCAAGTAGATTTACCTCAACGCGCTGTAAGTTTCGTGCTAATGCAAACCCGGAAACAAGAATTGCGACATATTTGTATGAAAGGGCTGAAAATTCCCTTCCTGAAACTGGCTTAGAATCAGCTGATTGCAGGCATTCCATCCAAGCAGCACTCATAGCCTCAGATGTATTCCACCTCTTTGCACGCTCAACATCACTTGCGCTCCTCCTCTGTCCTGATGTTGCCATTGCTACAGCACTAAGACCCCTTCCTGAACCAATCTTAGCCGTCCGCTCGAGGTCACGTGTAGCAGCTAATGCAGCAGCTTTAGCCCCTGCTTTGTCCTTTGGGGTGGACCCAGGCTTGATGGGTGCAATTTCAATAGGCTTCTGGAAACTTGAGAAAGTCTGTAGTCTTGCAGCTGCTTTACGCTCCGGCAAAGACGTGTCACGCCTATTCAAGGTATTCCTTGGGGTTGTTATTGTTTCTGTTCCGGAGGCACCAGCAGCCATCATGGCTAATGCCATTGCAACTGGTGGTGACGCAAAAGCAGCAGCCCATCCAGGTGATATCATTGAAAGAGCAGCCTGACAACGCAAAAGTGGAAAAAGACCCATTAAAGGATTTTTTTTCTTTGAAGAAAAACCAAGAAAACAATCTGATAGTAATCTTTAAACCAACCAAGACCAATAACTTATTTTTACACAAAGTTCATGACAAGGAGGGCATAGCTATGATAAATGGAATGAAGCCACTTGAATATTAAGACGTGTGAGCTCCGGTTAGATATTTAAGTGTCCACTACAAAAATACTAATTGAATTTCAATAAGAAAAGCTAACGAAAGTCAAGCAGCCGAAGGCTAACGAGTCAGAGAGAATAAAGCAAGGATCAGAAGTTACGGCAAGTGTCAATAGATTCAAATAAGCTAGTTGATGTCAGCTTCTGGGTTTGTCTATCCTTGCCTACAGTCAAGGTTACCAGATAAGGAGAACCTGGATAGAATCATATTCAGGGCCAGTTCTTTACGGCTTCCTGGACCGGCTTCTCAGAGAAGCTGCCCTCCCCCAGCTTCTTGGAGAAGCCGTCACCTAAATTTGATTAGACTACCAAACTAGTTTGGCCTAAACTATTTTGAAAATCTAGCTAAATTTGTGATGCGGCTTCTCCAGGAAGCTAGGTGAGGGCAGCTTCTAGGAGAAGCCGGTCCTAGAAGCCGAAAAGAACGCACCCTCAGATTAGGTTATGATTACCAGCTTATGGTAGGTCTATGGGTAGTTGGACCCACTCCAACCTTCCACTTAAGCTTTTTACCAGCTTAAAGAGATCGATATCCAGGATTTACTGCGTATACTATAGTACTAGTATCAATGTCACTGATAGAATTCGGCATTAAGAACATGTGACATCACTTGCGGGCTATGGTTGGCTTACAAAGAGTCAGGAAGTACCTCAAGGGGCAGTGCATCTGCTGCCAAAGCACGGTCATCAGCAATCAGTGGATTTCGTCCATCATATGAAGTAAGCTCATGAACACCAGCCAAAAGCGGTCGCCACCTTCTTAGGATGGCTACAAATGGTGGTAAAATCAGCTCGATGTACTGTTTCCTGAGGGGACTTCTGTCCCTACCAATAGCGTGCCATACCTACATCATGAGTAAGATAGCATGAACTCTTATGTGACCTTTATTTTCACTAAGAATTAGAATATTGTGAAACTAAAATTTGAAAATAAACTCTTATGTGACCTTTACCAAGTTTATAAAAATTCTCCCAATGTCTACGACTCTAAATTAGTTTTATTGCATACATCATGATATGTTTATAGTATAATGATTTGATATTGCAGATGTTAGTATATTTTTCTATAAACTTGGTAAAACTTTAAGAAATTTGAGTTAGGACAAAGCTAGAACATCTTATATTGAGGAATGGAGGGAGTAGTTCACATGTTTAAGTGCAGAACGAAACGCAAACTTACAAACTCACCTCTGAATAGAGAATAGAGGAAGCAACCAACACCCTCTGTCTCTTTGACTCGGAAATTGGCATATTCAGGATGGGGCCAAGCACACTGCAGAATTAGAATTAGAGAAGTCCTAATGAAACAAGAGTTGACATGATAATTGCCCAGAATAGACTGGGTGAACATCTATGTTGTAATATATTAAGGCAACTGTTATTCCATCAAGTTCTGGTAACTAATTAATTAAGATAACAGTATTAAGAACAAGAAGTTTTTCAAGTAGAGAAATGAGCATCTGAAAAAATCAGCATGAAAGACTTTTCAATTTTCAATACACCACATGTTCAGCTCCTGTCAAAGATCATTAGCACATCATTGTGCCAAAATGGATTATTGGTTTTGTTAATGCTTTTCCTCTCAAAATGGATAGATGGTAGTTCAATGGAAAGATACAGTTTGCAGATCCCATTTTTCAGCAGTCGAAAACATAAAAATTTCCAATTAGACAATTGATACTTGATGGTACACACCTCCAAAGAAGTGCAGGTCGGGGTTTTCTTGTAAATGAGGGACTGTTGCCATCAAATGGCATCATATTTCCAGCTTGATGGCCCGTCCCTTCTGATATGACATCCTTTATACTAGTGTTCTTCAAAAGAGCATCACCTTCACCATTGTCATCCTCCCTCATCGAAACAAGAGTCATTCTGAGCATGCAAAGGAATGGCTGATCACTATCTAGCAACTGATAAAGTGCAGCCATCACCCCCATACCAGGGCCAGATCCCCCTCCAATACCAAGACCACCACCAAGTCCAGAATCATCTAACAAGAGTGCCCGCAGAACTTCGACTGATTTCTTCACAAGTGGAAGCTCAACCCAATTCCCATTTGAGTCCTTCTCTAGAACGTATTTCCAAGACTCCCAATCACTTCCACCGCCACCAAATAAATCAGATTTGGATGGAATGCCTACACCATACCATAGTCGGCTCCTGTATTTCCAGCTTTCCGCAAGATCTGCAATGCAGCTCCCATAAGACACAAATGCATGCTTCACAGATTCATATGGCTCAGCTGCCGCTGCTGCTGTAAGACGTTCCATCACGGCAGCAGAAATTTGTCCATTTGCATCAGCCATAGAAGTAAGCACCTGTTTTGGTCACACAGTAAACAAGAATAAATGCAGCATTCATATGAGTAAAATACGAAAAGCCTATGGTAGTACGGAACTACAACTCTTGCAGAAAGCCTCTTCAATAGAGTGGACTCACATATTAGCTCTCATCTGTTAAACAAACATGAACACACACTCTAGATCTTCCTTCATGCAATTTGAAATATAGCAAACATGATCAATACCTTTTACGACAGATAT
Source organism: Brachypodium distachyon (assembly GCF_000005505.3). Classification (NCBI taxonomy): domain Eukaryota; kingdom Viridiplantae; phylum Streptophyta; class Magnoliopsida; order Poales; family Poaceae; genus Brachypodium; species Brachypodium distachyon. Next base: position 21,234,891 of record NC_016135.3, read on the forward strand.
CCTAGCATTCACTATGTAATAAATTGCTCCTGTTAAATACCAATGCAGGACAAGGTGGCCAAAGGTGACTAAGCTTAAATAATAGCTTTTGTAAAATATCCAGCCATGAGACCAAGATAGCTATTCTCTAAAGCTAGAAATGATATGCCAGGAACATGGTTCAAGTTTGAAGTCAATCTAAGATTCTAAACCTGGGTTAATAATTATGATTTTCCAAAACATCAAACATCATGTTGAAGGAAACACATGTATGCAAGATGACTACTGTGTATATGCTTATAAAGACAAAGTATAACTACTCAAATTTCAAGCACATTTAGAAATATATATCCGTGTGATCAGAATTAGTGCCAATAACCGACCGAATGTAGCATATAGCCTTTCTGCATTACTTACATCTAGTGGAAGGCCACCAGCATCACTGGACAAAGATGACCGCCTTGAGAGCCCAGCATCAATATGTTCGCTACCAGTTCTGCTCAATGAATTTGACCGACTGGGAGCAGATGAAGCCATGGAGGCAGAAGATAAAAAGCTATTGAGTACACGGGACATGCAAAAGTGTTGACCTTGTGACCTCAGATGATCTTCTACAAGCATGAGAATAACTATTGCGTTTTCAGCTAGTGCTACTGAGAGATGAGCAGCATTTTCTGCTTGTACTTTTGCTTCTTCAGGAGACAAGCCCTCGGCTGCAACACCAGCAGCAGCAGCTGCAATTACTTCAGTCTGGTGTGGAGACAAGCAAATGGAGACATTATAGAGAGACACTAATAGAAGTATATAGCAGTATCCACATAAATAGTGACATGTCAAACTACAACAACTAGCATCATCATGAGAAATGCACATCGCCCAAAACAACATGCATGTTATGGTCATTATTGTCAAAGTTCGAAACACAAAAATCGAATTGAGTTGGATATATGTATTCCCAGTAACATTACCAATAACAGTCCAATGTTGCATGGTTGTGCTAGTGTGCTACATCAAGGTGTCGACTGCTGTTTTCGTTTTCTCAAACACTCAACTGCTGTTTTCTTGTTCAAAGGGAATAGATAGTGGAACTCAAGCTACCAGTTGTAGTATTCCACTAATTCAATCGTAAGGATCCCCCATAATCCCTCTAGGTTTATGCTGAAATTTTCCCAGAATTATCAACATTTAAGGCCCTCTTTGGATAACAGAATTACCAAATTATTTTTGTAGGATTCCAATCCTTAGGTCTGTTTCCTATAATCCGTCTAGGAACTATGCTATCAAATTTCTATGAACTGCTTTCCTGTGCCCCAATTCCATAGCAATTTTACAATCCGCTCATTCATGTATGATTCAGGCACTTTTCATGTGTTCTATCCAAATGAATATTCCGGCAATTTGCACGTGATTTGTAATATTGTCTTCTGCATTTGCATGCTCACCAAATTTACTGTACTTTTTCTGCTCTTGATTTCTATCCCTACAATACAAAGACACCCTAACACATGACAAAGTAATATTCAATTATAGAAAGAAGTTAAAACAATAAGAAACAACAGTTTGGACGTATACATAAAACATCTTTTTAAAATGCAAAGAAAATCTTGTCAAGAAAAGTACAAATACCTGAACTTGAAGCTCCCTGGCACAGAAATCAAGCAGACTGCTTAATAGCCTCCTTTTGAAAATTGGTAATGATTCTTCACGCCTAAAAACAAAAATAGCATGTCATTAAAAAAGTACACAACAATAACCTAACAAAAAGGGGAAACTAGCATAGAGGAAAAACTTACACTAGTTAGCCCAATTGGCTAGTTCAACTACAAAAGAACACGTACACACAAACAGAGAGGTTTAGCGAGATAGCATATACCTGCTCCGTTGGTCTCCAGTGCTAGATCCCCCAACCATTGAAAGCCAGTCCGCACAATGAATCGTAGCCTCTACATCCTAGTGTCACAACAATACAAAAACCAGAGTTGATAAGTTATACAACCAGCCGAAGCACACCAGAAAGAAGGTTGCATGACTCTAAGGGAAAAGGTTTAGGAATAAACTGATCTACCAAAGAAGTTATCTTACCTTCCACCCATCTTTTTGTCGCATTGAATGCTCTAACATGATAATCAGGAAATTATGTACGAGATCTTCAATCTCACCAATGCTGACACCATCAACATTTCTTTTACTACCCTTCTGTATTAGAAATTTCTGAATCAGAACAATGAGTCGCACAGAGTACAAAATGTAGTTGATGAAACTATAATGCATCCTACTATAATTCTGAGTAAAATGCGCTTGTAGTCCCTCAAACTGCGTCCTGCGGTGTTCTCAGTATAGTCCTCCGAGTCTAAAAACTCTGTAAAGGGGTCCACTAGTACAATCCAGAACAAGCTACAGTGGCGAATTTCTGACATGGCGTCCACCTTAACAGTCTAAAAACTCTGTTATCTCCCTCCTGTCTCTCCCATCTCTCTTCCAGGCAGCGGCAGGGCTATTCTGCACGGGTGTTGTTCGCTGAGCCGGCATAAGGGCTCACCTCCGTGACCAGAGTCACCGATCTTGCCCTCCTCTCCTGTTGAGCCTCCAGCACCAACAACATGCCACCACCTCCGACATCCCTGGATAGAAGCACTGTGTTCCGCTAAAACCGGACAACCCTGCCCACGTCCTCCTCCTTGTCTCTGCAGCGCCAACCCCACTCATCCCCGTTGGGTCAGGCTAGGAGAGCAGGCCCACTTCCAGATGCACGTCACCGAGGGAGCTCTCCAGGGAAGAGGCAGTGCGGAGGGTGGCTCCTGCTGAGGAGCTCAGATTTTTCCAGCGGTGCTGATTGCACGGCACTGAGATTTACCCTAATAGTAGCAGATGGACAGCATGAACATGGGTTTAATATCTGAACGAATTGTGACCATGGACAACTGCGCGTGCAACTTGACAGCAATGGCCATGGTATACTTGAAGTGCCATAGTTGGTTGGACTGGATAGCAACAACAAATTGATCAATGGGTGTGCTGTACAGAGAAATCACATGAAGGCCACAGCTGACATGAAGAAATAATTCACTGTGTCCTCACAGATTCACATGGGGAAGAAGGAGAAAAGAAGTTGAGTAAGGCAGAGAGACAACGAATGCCTTGTGAAGACCAAGCCAACAGCCAACTTGGCTTTTCAGGCAGTAGTGCTTGAAGTAGCTGTACCAGAGTCTCACTCTGTCACATGGAGAGTGCCGCAGGGGAGGCGGCTGTGTGTCTGCAGCTACTGCTGTTGGGAAGCAGAGGGTCAAGGCGGCTGGCGAAGGAACGGAGTGGTTTCCGGAGCGTCAATGGCAAACGTGCACGTCGGAGAGGCAGGTGCCGTTGGATCTGGCGCTACCCCGTCGATGGGCGGATCAATTGGGATGACCAAATAAGGGACAAATCAGAGAATGGTTGCCACAGTAGACCACATTACATAGTTTATGGAGCCAAATTGTAATTTGAGAATGGAGTACTAAACTGACCACACAGAGCAAGTTTGGAGATTTCAAATGCATTTTACTCTACAGTTCTCATTACAATATATTATGATGTCAAAACATTTGGTACTTACCTCATGATTATAAATCAAAACCTCTAAAATCCATTCTGGCCATTCTGCAATTGAGGTCAATGTGGTTCTATTCTCCGGATGACTGCAAGCCAAAAACAGAATATCCTGAAATGATATAGAAGGAAATTTTGACACCATAAGAAATTAAAGCAGGTAAGATGGTAAACAAGTTTACAGAAAAAGTAACTACTGGATAAGATGAAACAATGTTAACGCAGATTGTGAGCATATATGCATGCAAATAAGTGTGCAGCATATGTGCAGGTGTTTGGCTACATGACATCAACAATGTTCCTACCCCCTATGGCCTAACGGATGCAGGTGACATGGATATCTGTCGAATACACTTTTCACTTCTTGTCTTACTTCTACTGATGAGAAGGACAACTGCTGGTTATGGATCTCATGAAGATGTATAGGCATTCAGATCTAAGCCACACCTTCATGTGGTTGTACTGAGAATGGTTTGAGTAATGCAAATAAAGCTAAATAATACCCTATAGTCTAATATTGTAAGTAACAAGCCCAGAGCCTGAAAGCACGCTAGGATATATGCCACCTTGGTTGGCAAGAAAAAATTAGCTCACATGAGCAATAGCTCAGGAAAGGAAAGCAATACTAAGCGTAAAATGAATAATGGGTGTATGTTTAACACCAAGTAAAAAAAGTGCAGCATTTGTTTGACCTGTTTGGTAGCCACAACATGATAAATGGTTGGTACCTGCCAATGCCCACATTATAGAGCTAATTGACTATCCTCAGTAGGTACGTTTCCTGCCCATATGGGCAAGTTTTCTCAGCAACTAAGGTTTTTGAGGTCAAATGAACACATAACCTTGATAGAAAACATTATATGGCAATTTCTTGGGATAGCAAGGGAGCTGGGCAGCTGGCCATGCCCTATATTAAGCAACAAATCTCCCTCCTCTTCTATGAGTGGTGCCTTAATGCCACCCACCACTGAAGTGCGCACTATATCAATCTCTACCACCACGAGTCATTCAAGTAGCCAAGACACTACAATTGCAGGGAACTATTTAAACTGTAGCATATGTTATGAAATGAAACTTTAATCCCTACTAGACGGCAGCATTATTGTATCCATCAATGAAAAGAAGATGTGTTCGGTGTTTGGATACTCTCGTACTCCTAGTAAAATCAAAAAATACAAGGCAAACTGGATCAATATTTTTCTGTAACCAATGGCAGTCCAAAACTATCACAAAACAAGACAGCCACTCTATGTTTATCTATACTGCTATGTTACTATAGTATAAAGATGTCAATCGGTAGCAGCGGTCTGTTCACCTTTGAACCTGCCTACCCCTTGTTAGATCTCGCATTACATTTATAATGGGAGCGGGTATGGGTTGTAGATTTTTAATGTACAAACGATAGTGTAGTCTTCTTAAACATGTATCAAAATATTCTATAGCAACGCAGGGGGCTTGTCCTAGTATAGCACAAACTAGCTTCGACATAAGAAAACAATCATGCAATATGTTATACAGTAACAAAACACACCTGTATAGCACGAGCTTGGAATGACCTTGATGCATATGGAAGCGTACGGAGCAGCACTAGCAAAAGTTGAATATGTTCAAAACGGTGGCCACAATCATAAAGGTTTAGATTTTCATCAACTGAAGAAACGTTAATCTGCATTCAACACAATAACAACATCAAAGCTAGAAACTTCAGACTTTGAGGCAAAAATTCAATCAGCAAGGTTGAAAGAACAAACTAAACCATATCGTCAAACTTGAAACGCAGTGCTCAATTCTCTAAATGGGCAAAAACTGGTGATGCAACTGGATGGGTGGGGTGTCCCCTAAAAAAATACAGAACAGGGAAAACAAACCAACTGAAACTGATTGTCATCCAGGCTCTCAACCCCTCGTCTGGGCAGACATTTAGCATCCAGGCTCATTTTTTGTTGGAATACCATAAAAGCACAATATGTCATTTTCTATGTTTATCTGATAGCAAGTAATTTATTTTGATTTGTGTGAAGAAAAGTTGTCTATATAGAAGGTGATAATCAAAACTAGCAGACAACTAGGTCATTTAATCACATGAAATATTTCAATACAAGACAAAAACATAGTCAATTAGCAAACATCATACCGCAGCAGAAATTAAAGCCATATAAATATTTGCAGTCATTAGCCTCCTTGGGGCTGCTTGGAATGCTTTCTGCAATGCAAAAAGTAACAGTGATACTCTATCTTCTGACATAGTATTTCCTTCATCATGAACTGTCGGCAGACCACCACCCGCTAAATGTTGATTTGAAGCACTCGAGGCAAATTTTAGGTGACCTGATGCAACTAGAGCACCCAGAATGTGAATGATTCCAACAACAATTCCATCAGCTTTGTCAACATTGTATACATTATTCCGGACATTGTCAGCAGTTATTGAGAATCTGATACCACCCAAATTCTTCAGGAGCTGATTCTCAGAGTTGGAGATCTTTCTTCCTATATTTGCTCCCAACATTTTAAACGAAGCACCCTTTGTGCTTGTAGCTTCCTGTTCAGTGTCTTCTTCATGAAGGATGGATTCATGCTGTTCGGCTAACTGAATTTCATCATCCTGGTGATCTTTATCACCGGTGGTGGCTTTTGCGTCAGAATCCCCATTATTCAATACATCACATTCACTTAATGTTGCACCAGGATTATTACCGGCTTTAGCTTCACGCTGTAAAAGAACAAGAAGTGCTTCCACACCACCACTAGATATGAATGACTGACCAAACATGTTGGCCCTAGAAATGTTAGGCTGCACAATCAGCCTATAGATGAGGTGAAGCAACCTTGCTACCTGCCAACAAGCACATTTGTGATATCATAAAAGCTTCATACTAGATAGTCAACTAAGCCAGACAGATAAAGAAATTCTACACATGATCGATACTGAAAATAGGTAACCGGTGCTCAACAGGTCCCTGACCTTGTAGCACTGTAACTGAGTAAGCGGATCGTTGAAAGATTCAACTCATGCTTAAGAGGTTTAAGAGTAATAAAAGTACCACCGCTAATTCCCATGCACAAAATCACAAAGGAAGCATTGGCAGTGGTACACAACAGTGACAAATCAATGCATTCACTAAATCTAAACCCCTTCCACAAACATCCGACAACTTGTGCACAGCATTTTAGGATGATTATGCTGATTAATAGGCCAGTTAAACCTGGTAAATAATTGGCTTTATTCGTAGCAACGGTGAGGGTACCAAGTATGAGTATATGACCTAATATACAGTCTGTTGAACCTGCTTTCAATACCTTGAACATACGATGTTGCAGCTTAAATAAGATCATATGCAATATATCCCAAAAGCAGAATGTTGCACAATAATTAAGAGCAAACAGCCAATGTAATGTAAAAATTAGCCACAACTTATCATTAATATGAAACCTACTTCTTCCTTAATCTGTATGAGAACATATGGGCCAGGATTTGAACTTTGAAGTGACTTTAAGGTTTGCAGTATATGTGCATCATAATCTACTATACTTATGAAATTGTTAATCCAACAACACTTAAATGTGTAGAGTTGAAAGTTCAAACATATAGCTCAACGGGAAACAATAGAAGCACTGGTGAAAATATGTCTAGTAAGGCAGCGTCATCTACCTGATTAGGCTGTGGGCAGTCAACAATAAATCCGATCAAACAGCGAACATCATCGGAAGCTGCTGTGGAAGATGCTGCTCCTAATAGAAGTTCGATAACAACCAAAAGTTCATCAATCAGAGCATTCACCTCACCCAAGGATCTCTCCATACCAGTACGTGGTAAGTTATCGATTGAATCTGATTCCCGAATCGCCCAGTAACACCTTCTGCAGCCATCCAGAAGCATCTGCAATGCATTTGCATCTTGCATGCAACCAGACTCCGTAAATACCATGTCTGCAAGTGAGGACAGAAGCTTCTTCTGTAAACCGTAGTTACATGAACTCCACATCTTCAAGTCCAACAGCAAAGTGCCGAAAAGCTGCACCTTAAGCTCATGATTGTTTCCTTGAGACTGGCATAAAGATACAATTGCGGTAACTAGCTCCTCATCAGTCACTGCCTCTTCTTCTCCACTTTCCAGCTTTGAAATTGCTTGCAACAGATAATGTAAAACACGTGACAGAAGCTCAGGTGCACATGTCCTGCATAATTCTTCATTATTGCCAGGATGTTGAATAGCCAGGGAAATAATCCTGAAAATTGGGGCAGAAAGGGAAGCAGTTCCAAGTGACAATGGCAGTTCGCCAAGTGCAGGTTCAAGACTATCCGTCTGCACACTGCTTACAGTCAATGGAAGTAAAGCCATTGGACCCCCATAAGCTAAGGCCCACAAAGATTCTGCAGGCCGCACACGAGATGAAACATAAACCAACCCAAGAACCTCTGCAGGCCTTCGATGAGTGCCTAAAATTCAACAGCAGAGTATCAGTAAAATTGCATATGTAACAGAACATCACCCCGTACATTCAGTTTCAGAGGTATAGTGCAAGACATCATATTAGCAATGACAAATACGATAAGTGGAACATGATTATTCAATAGCTTTGCACACTGAAAATCGATGATTCAAGACAGTGTAATCCAGCCTCAGTGATTTTTCAATATTTCGTAGTAATGTTTGGATTGAAGAACTGACTCATCAGAATTAGTATATTTTCTATAAACTTGGTCAAACTTTACAAAGTTTGACTTAGGACAAAGCTAGAACATCTTATATTTAGAAACAAAGGTAGTACTTTTCTGATAGAAAATTCTCTGACCTTATGCGAATAGCCTTATTTTCGGTAATTCAATTTTGGCATATAGTTTTATCGGACCAAACTTTCCAAGGATACAATTATGGGGCCAAAATGAGAAAGTTGCTGGATCGACAATGACATTCAAAAGGGCCTCCCCTACAGTTTTTCCCATAAAAAGGTCCTAAGACAGACTAGAGCCCAACATTGATGGGTCCCTTGTGTGCATGATAGAAAACACCACTTTATATGGCTTAAAGCGTAATAGTATGTTTTCTTCAAGAAATAAATGTATATTAAAATATTGAAAATGAGAAATGCAATAGTCTAGAGGTAGAAGCTATATCATATGTTCATCAGTTCCTAAGTTCATAGTGTTTTTGTATCTGCATAGCTATTTCACTCGGGTAAATTAGGCCACAGTTTAATTGTCCAAAAACATAGAATGTAATGCTGATAAGGGAGAAGGATTATAGTGAAAACCAAGGAGAAAGGAGGAAATGAAACGAACCTGCTGAACCAGACGGGGAAGCATCTGGACAAAAACGACCATTGAGAAGACTAGGGTGATAAAGAAGATGCAAGCAGCCTCCAATCTCATGGTTCAGTGCAAAGCTCTCTTCTGCCATGTTCTTAATGTGGTCATTGGTTGCCTTCCATGGCAAACCAGCACCATTTCCAAAACTCGGAAGTATATCTCCTCCCCGGAGTGCCAGCCGACACATTCTATCTGGACCAATTGGCTCCCGGAAGATGTAGACGGGGCCCATTTCGGCAAACAATGGACACTGCCGGCGGCGTCTCTGCAGGCCTGCAATAGTTGGTGGCGGATTCGTCCCAATGCAGCAAAACGCCAGTGGTTTTGATATGCGTGGGAAATCAAAAGCACGGCTCTCATGCAGACTACCGTCAACATATAACCTCAACTCACTGTCGCCCTTCCCAAGCAAACCGTGCTTGTTTGTGTGCTCCAACCCAACAAAGTACCAACGCTGAGGCTTAAAGGCGTATGTGAAGTGCAAAGAAGCCTTCTTACCTTTCCCACCCCCACTCTCCACCACCAAGAACTGGCCATGGAAGTAAGCCTCCACACCCTGGTTATCCGAAGACAGAAAGCTGAAAAGCCGAGGCATGTGTGTTGTACCTTCTCCTGCAAGGGCGCTGGCTGCTGCAGCTGCTGACATTGCTGATGATTTTCCAGATGTCGCTGCTGCAGCAGCAGCAATGGCAGCTGCAGCTGTTGCTGTGCTAAGTGTGTCCGAGAACGACTCTATATAAATCCAAGTAGCAAATCCGTAACCACTCGAGAAGGGCCACCTGCTATCTCCAGGACCAAGCAGACCAGAGCTCTCCCCATCAAATTCGAATGTCACAGCAGGACCTCTTGCTTCCTCACTCCCCATGGCTTTCTCAAGCGCCAGCATCAGTGGTGTGGCCCAGCTCGTCCCGAGCGACTTCTTAACCAAGCCAAGCCAGGAATGGAGATCCTTCACACTAAGCGAGTGCCCGCCCAAGAGCTGAATGCTCTGAAGCAGTGGTGTCCCGTCCCAGCTACCACTACTACTCTGACCCGTTCCTATGAATAGCTTCTCAGCAGACTCAAGAAGTATGGCTAGGAGGCCTGACAAAGAGCACATGGCGCGGTTGCGGGTGCAGGCCCTGAGGGCAGCATGAAGCCCAATGGCCATACGAGTGCGTGGTGATGGCTCCTCGCCGCAGGGGAGGTCAGGCAGGAGCTCAGCGGCAGTGACGGCGGCATGCGAGTTGGACATTATGCTGGGGGGAGCACCGGTGCCGGTGCCGTCGCCAACCTTGTCGAGGCCATCCACACCGCCCATGGTTCCGAGCAGCACGTCGACGACGGAGTGAGGTAATTCTCCCTGCTCCTCATAAAGCATCTCGCGGAGGCGGTCCACCCCGCCCCCACGACTGCCCATGATCGCCGCGTCCACGGCCCGCACCACTTCAAGCGGCGCGTCAGCTGGCACTCCCGGTGGCCGATGCCTACTCCTCATCGATGGCAAAGGATCCGACGGCGTCTTCGGCGTGCCCGTGCTCATCTTCGAACTTGGCGCCCCTTCCTCGGCACCTAACTCATCGGTAAGCGGAAGCGCCGCTAACTGCTCCACGGAGCCCTGCTCCCCACTAATCAGCGGGGGCGGGGGCGGGGGCGGGGGCGAGGGCGGGGGCAGCGACGTGCCCGTGCTCATCTCCTGGGTCGATGCCATCTCCTCAGTGCTCATCTCCTGACTCGATGCCATCTCCTCAGGTAGCGGATCTGGATTGTGTGCCGAGTGTCCACCGGCACACCCGAAATTTCTGGACTAGAGTGGTGTTTACCTAGTCATGGATGATAAAATGCTCATACCTCAGAAACCAATGGCCACCGCGGGGGAGAGGTAGGGCACGGCGGCGGCTCTAGAGCCACATTGGGGCGGATTGGGGTAGGTGCTCGCGAGAGGGAGAGGAAGGAGAAGGCACCGTGGAGATGGATCTTGACTCTGAACGGAGAACAGATTTTCATTAAATAAATAACAGTGCCAGTTTTTTCTTTTCTAGGCTGAAAATATTTTTTTGAGTTTGATTTTTTTTTAAGAAAACACACGGATTTTATAATTTTGCGAAAAATAGATGAACATTTAGCAGTTTATTAAATGTTCTCCGGAATAAAAAAATTCTTTCCTGCAAGGGGTTGGACCATAAGGACACTTTGAATGCATCGTATCTTAAACTGTATCATATGCATTAACCACATGTTTAGATACAACTCTTTCAATGGTTTGTATCTTAATGTTGTATCTAAACAAACTCTCATTTATTATGTTTTGTGAGAGAGAAGTTATGATTTTTCTTGGGTTTAGCGCTAAGAGTTGAACTCCCATTTGGTTGATGTAATTGATGGTCAAAGTTCGACCTCGAAATACATGAGCACATTATATCATGAAACGGAGGGATATCTAGATTAAGATACCATGACTCTCACTTTCTTCATTAAATAGGATGCCATGTCATATTTTACCTATGTGGCATATTAAAATACGGTACATGGCGGAGCATTGGGACTGTCCTAATTTGACTTGCTTTCTAGGCTTCATTTCTAATTCTTGTGATAAAATGCTCATGTAATTATTGTGTTTTTCAATCACCTTTCTTCATACAAATTTGTTGTTATTCATGTGTTTTCCGATTAAGTTTTTAGAATCTCATAAAGTTTGTCTTATGAATTGGCGCGCCTAGTGGCTTACCGAACAATGTGTTCTTCCATTAAGCCGGTAATGAAGCCATTATCAAACGACTGGTTAAAGCAACCATGTGTTTACGGTGGACTACCGATGTGCAGACAAAGCATCGGAGAAATTCTCAACAAAGTATTCATGTTTTGCTTAAGAGAGACACGAGGAAAAGTTGTTATACAAATAATGTGTGGTGGATACAGGTTGCACGACACGTGAAATGGAATTTTGTTTGACCACAGTTCACAAGGGATCATGGTCTCATCACCCCACTACCCGGAGACTCACCCATTTTACTACCGGTGAAATAAACTGTATGAAAATATAGCTCGGAGGGAGATAACTAGATTGCCACAGCATCTGACGAGACATTATAGAGTCGGACAAAACCTGCAGAAAGAGAAATAAAATGAAGGAATTAGGCCAAGTGCACGAGGAGGCAGAACTTGTGCAAATACCTCCGTCCCCTTTTACAAGACATGCACGTGTTCTAAGATCATCAATCTAACTGTAACAAAATATATATTACATGGCATAAAAATATACCATTCAAATGTTCAGTTGATTACGAACCTAATGATATATTTTTTGTGAATGCAGTACATATTTTGTTATTTAAATTGACGATTTTGTAACACCCTAACACGGGTATGTCTTATAGAAGCAGAGCTGCTCACTGGCTTGCTGCTACTGATCATGTGCTGCATTCACAATATTCAGTCGATCGTGGGTTATTCCGAGCCTCCGGGGACAGGACCATTCAAGTCGCAGAGGGGCACAGGAAACGGTGGCTGATCTCTCTGGATGATGCTCTTGGTTTGTGTACTGATAAAAAAAGCTTCCGTTTTGTTTACTTCCAAGTGACGAGGAAGTCAGAGTAGTAGATTCATCGCTCGATCGAACTGGACAGGACCGGATTGCTCACGCACACGCCGAGGCCCAGCAAAGCCGTGCAGAAATACGAGTATACGACCAGAATCAAGCTACTCCGGGCCAGGACCGGAGTAGTATATTCTTCTCTTTTCGTGAAATGCCATCGTCTGTCCGCGTGGAGCCGGTCTCTCACGTATTTGCTTCGTTTCTTAAATACTCGTCGCTGTTTTAATGCAAACAGACACGAAGGGAGTACTTAACGGGCACGGACGCATCAATACATATACGTACATACATTATACATACGGTACCCGAGCAACAACAAGGAAAAGATCGAGACGCCGTCTAAAATCTTGGAACGGGAAAGACGCGACCGTCTAGTTTACAGGGGTGGCTGGCATGCGCTGCAACTGACACCGAGGGAGATGAAACGGCATACGGGCTGGAACTGACGCAGAAAAAAAAAGCTTTATCGTTCCTGCAGGGTGCGGGGGCATGTACGTACGTATGTGGATGGAGGTCTTAATCGGAAACGATTTTAATTCAGAGGGCTCTGGCCTTGACGATGTCCATGCTCATCTCGCTGGGTTCGGTCGCCTGCAGCTCCACCTGGATGCCGTCGAGCTCCCTCTTGAACCGGTCCTTGGAGCTGGCGTACAGCATCTTGCTCCTCACCCTCGATGTGTCCGGGGACCTGCAGCGACAGCAATAATCAAGCTTCAGCACATACAGTACTTGTTATGTTACAACAACCGATGGAAAATGGAACCGAAGGAGGAGATCTCTCTGTAGTCTGTACCAGGAGATGAAGAAGATCTTGCTCTTCTGGCAGTTCTCGTCGGTGACGAAGTCGAAGTCGAAGACGGCGTAGCGGCACTCGTCGGCGGGGATAGAGGCGGTGAAGTCGGCGTAGGTCTCGCCCGGCTGGCCCACCCTGTCCACCACCACCTGCTGCGTGTTCTCGTTCACCTTGAACGTGATGAACCGGAAGCTCCTCTTGGCCTTGAGCTCCTGGAACTTGTGCTTGCACTCGTCGCTCACGGCCATCCCCGACGCCGAGTTCGCCTTGCAACAACAAACAACAACAACAACAGTTACATTGGCTTCGAAAGGGGTTCGATAGATCGAACACGACGAGGCGGCGCGCTCACCATGGCTGACGCGCGGGGTTTCTCTTCTTTCCACAGCCGGACACGACGGTGGTGCGCAACGGCAACGGCGCAGGCGCAGGCGGCGGGCGAGAGTCTCAAGGCCCGGAAGAGAGGAGGGGTCAGGCGTAATATAGGGGAACCTGAGGCTTCCATTTGCATGCATTCATGCCGGCATGTTAGGAGCAGGAAGAGGGGGGGGGGGGGGGGGGGGGGGTTTGACCAAGCACGTTCCCTCCTCGCGAGAGATTGAGCGAATGGCCATGAGCGATTGAGAACTCGCCTGACCAACCTACGCGCCAGCGCCACCACCCATCACTCTTGAGCCTAAAACAAACCGGAACGCCCCTGGTTACAACGGAATAATTTTGACAGCAACAGCGTTTCTTTTTTAGATTGCAGTTGCGTGTCTGTATCCTAATTGGAGGATCATCACTCATCAGATATATCAAAAGATGACACTTCTCGAACATCACGTTGTAAACAGATAAATCCTCACTGTGAGTTACACAGTCGTGATTTCCCCTAAAAATAAATTGTCCAGAAGGATCACTTCATATAAGCTACAAAAATGTCACTGTTTAACCAAAGAATTTTACAACCTTCGGAGCTTGTTTTCCTTTTGTCTTTGCGTTGGCAGTCTTCTCGCCGTTGCCTGCTGCTGTTGCGGAGTCCGAACTAGGTAGCTTCCCCTTCTTTGTTTTGGTGGGTTTTGTCTCTTCTTCGTCGATGAAATCATCTTCAAGATCATCTCCACCCCGCAGAGCATGGTCCTCCTGGTGGTCTCCCTCCATATTCGTATCTAAAATAAGAACCAGTGCCAATTAAACACAAATTCTTGCACGGAACAACTACAGTAGAAATTTAATTGCACCTCAGCTTACTGACCATCTCAATATATATTACAGCAGAATTCATCTAAGATAATGCTGTCCGCATAGTTAGTCATTACGAAGGACTGAAGAAAGTAAGTGCAAATCCACAGCCTCTACCTTACAGTACAAACCTGCATGGCTACACTCCTACAGATATATTTCTATCTTGGACATAACTATGAGAAATCATGTTATGTAACAAAACAAAAGAAGCCTTAAGAAAAAAAACGTAGTTGTATAATCTGAACTTTTAACTTTGGCCAGCCTGCTTACAAACAAGTATTGTTCTTCAAATATTTTTTGCAGAATTTAGATGATAATGAAGATAATTTGAATATGCAGATCAACCACAAGCACTCCATATGCCAAGAATATGTGGAACCTGTGATATTGCAAGATATGTCAAGGGAGTAGAGTAATTGCAATTTCTTACCATCATCTCTGGAGTACATGAAGTCCTGTTGCCGTTTGTTTGGACAATGCCTGGCCAAGTGTGTGACTTCACCACATACCTTACAGCAACCACCCTAACATTGTATAGAATTAAAAATGTATAAGGGAGCAGTAAATCAACAATATAAAGATAATCCAGGTAGAACAGTTTAACTGTAACAAAAGCAATAACAGAAAGTTTAGACTATTGAGCCTCACAGGAAATGATCGACGTCTCCAAGCACTATCTCCCTGTGAGGCTCTACCCAAGGATAGGCTTTGTATAGGACTACCAGGAAAACCAGACTTACCTAGTTTCACAAACTTTTATTTAGTTTTCAAAGCTATAACAAACTTAGGCACCACAACAAACTGGTTATGTACCTCCAAACTCAGACAAAGAAGAAAAAGCCCTAGAAGCAGGTACTTATCAATTGGAAGTTATATCTCAAGATTATCAATCCATTTGTTTGCATTGCGCCAAACACTTCTGTACTAAACTCTAGATGCAAATTGAAGGCAAATGTGCTTTGATTTCAACACCCTACATTGGTAGCAGTAGCAGTAGGATCATGAGAAGGGACAAGGAAGCATGTGTAATACCTTCGGATAAATGCCATGTTTATTTTCAGGACAATCCTTGCTCAAATGTCCCTGCTGTTTGCAGACAAAGCAGCTCGCAAAGTTTGTACCACCTGCAAAAAATATAAAACAATGTTAAACACATGAAGAAACCACATGTATAAGGATAATAGTGCTGGCAGGTATTCAGCACTAGAACTAGCAGCTCTATGAGTAAGAAGTGTGGATGAAGAGTACCATTTTCAATGGGTTTGGGGCACTTGGAAAGGGAATGTCCAGATCCACCACAATTGTAGCAAAATTTCTTCAAATCCCCATCACTTTTCTCAGGGCAGTTCTTCAGACTATGGCCCCGCTCCCTGCAGAGCAAGCAGATCTGAAAAGAACACAATAATAATACATTGTTAAAAGATTGTGAAACTGGACCCTTGCAAATAGAGAAATAGAGCATCAAATCAACTGATGGAGAAATAGGTTTATAACCAAACACCATTTAGCTATAACAAACATTTTTCAGCAATACCATGTAGATGTAGGAGTATTCATTTGACCACAAGTAGCTGCCAGCTCATCATATAAGCACTGATCAAGATTTATTCCTGACTATTGTGGTGACTTTATATGGTAGGCATAGCTCCTGGCAGTCGCAGAACAAACACACCCTAGTGAACATGCTGACAATCTTGCCCAACAAGGTCAAGCTAGAGGAAAAACATCTGCCTCTCTACGTTTTTACTACCCCCATCAATTAGCACTAAGCTGCTATAAACAACCTAGTCTTCGGTTAAGCTAGTTTATCACAAGCAATTGACACTACCGGGAACAAAATTATCACCCCCAAGCTTCTAAACACGGCAATTTATCCGAGCATTCGTGGGCTGGTACCTTATTCTTATCCCAGAGGGACTTCTCGGGGCAGGTCTTGGCTACGTGGTCGGTGGACTTGCAGATGAAGCACCTTTCCCCGGGCCGCATCCCGGGAACCCGCAGCGGGTGCTTCGACCTCCCCGCGCCACCGCTTCCGCCGCCGCCCGCCTTCTTCACCTTCTTGAACATGCTTTTCTTGCTCTTCTTTTTGGTGCCGTCGGCGGGAGGGGCGGGTGCTGGTTGACAGAGGTCGGGGTTCGCCTCGCGGAAGCGCTTTCGCGCCTCCCGCTGACGCTTGTTCGGCATCGTTCGCTACAGCCGCCCCACTCGCTTTCTCGCGCGCGCGTGCTCCGAGCAAGCAGTATCTCTCTTTGCGGCGGTGGCGGCGGCGGCGGAGGGGAGGAAGAAGGGGGCGTGGAACGGGGGAACGGACGTGTACTGGTTCGGGTGGCAACTTGGCTTTTGCCCTTTCTTTTGGGTGGAACTGTGGAAGGGGTGCTTCAAGATTCGTGTATCGCAGAAATAGGGGCTCCGATCTGATGCACTTCTGTAGTATACTAGCAAGCATCAGCGACACCCCAAAAAAGAGAACACTGGTGTTGGCGTATCTGCAGATACATACGCTAAAAAAATACACCTTGAATCAACCAAATTAGTTTATCGACTTGGCAAACAAATTGCTTTGATGGACAGGGGATCAATGGAGATTGTTTCGATTCATATTGCTTCAGGCTTCAGCCGCCACTGTCACCCTAAAAACTGAAAACAAACCATAGTTTTTCTAAGGAAACCGATGAACTGTCAAAGTGCATGATGAATTTTTTTGCACCGAGTAACTCAACAGACAATACAGTTCCATGTGAGAAATAAGTAGGTTACAATTTTACAACAACTGACCTCGTGCATTTCAAATTCAAATATAGTACAACTTTGTATGGTCCAATCGTCATTTATAGAGGGACTCCCAAAGCACACGGAGGTCTACATTGCCTCCAGAAACAATGATACCTATCTTGCTGCTCTCATGCCAATAAGAGCTTTGCTTGAACTCATCGGAAAGGGCAGCAGCAAGGCCAATGGCTCCACTAGGCTCCACAGCTACCTTGAGAGTCTCGTAGCACATTTTCATGGCGTTGACAATGGCACTGTCATCCACAACGATGACATCATCCACCAAATCACGCACCACCGGCCTAGAATATAAAGATAGAATGTAAAACATGTCTTGAAACATATGGCGGTTCCGTCCACTAGAATACATTTAGGCCAAGACGAGTTTTAGTGAAACAAATTATCCAATTAAAATTCATGTTTTCATGAAAGTCTTTAAAATGAGTGGGGGAAAATCAACATTTTAGTATGAATCCAGGACAATAAGGATGTGCAAAAGAATAAGATGTAAACGTGCTCAATTTATAGATACTGCTTTACCATGTCAAGTCACCGAGAAAAGCTCGTAGTCCATCAGCAATGGTGTTGGTTGCAGGTAGTTTGATGATCTTTCCAGCAACCTTGGATTGGGCTGAATCATCAGCACCCTTTGGTTCTGCTGCCAGAATGCGTATTGAAGGGTTTATGGCCTTTGCAGCCAATGCCACACCAGAAATTAAACCACCACCTGAGGTTTAGACAAAAATATTTGCCAACTTTCAAATTAGAAAATACTCCGTAATATTTACGTTAAGAAGAAGATAAGAGAGTACAAACCACTAATTGGAACAATAACAGTGTCAATCTCAGGGACCTGCTCCAATAGTTCAAGGAATACTGTACCCTGACCACTGAAAAAGAATCAAATAAATTTTCAGATTTCCTGGAAAATTGAAGGGAAACGAAATTGCTCATGCGCTACTCTATGTGCTTAGAGCAACCAATCAAATGGAAACGCATAAAAAAATCTTGGGGATTTTTTATATAGAGCATAAAACATATTCATTTATTTGTGTGAAAAAATGGGTTGACATCCCCTTTAGTTTAAATTTTAAAATGGTCCTACATTAGAAATATAGAAAATGCTGGATGTTGTGTTACCAAATGAAACAAGTTAGTGAAGAGTCATAAGATCATACATTTAGATGGTGTGTGCCGAGGTTAGACCAAGTAACTCATTGTGATTATTTCACCGGAAGAAGAGTTCATCAGTCTTGAGTAAGCATGTGATCAAATTTCTTCATACTCTCTACAGACGTCAACTAAGTTTTTGCATCAACACAGTAGCCTGGGAATTAGGACTACCAGATAAAGAATATAGGACTAGTGGAATACTAAATCTTACCAGAAGCGATGTCTATGGTACCTTAGACAGATTTTCACATGGCACAGAAGAATTCAACAATGAGAAGCTTTAGATTGCAAAAGAAAAAGACTACCTGATAGTATACTTGTCATTGAATGGATGAATAAGAATGGCACCAGTTTCCTCCTGAACTTTTTTAGCAATAGATTCTCTTGATTCCATTGTGACATCACTCCAGATAATACGGCCACCATAACGCTTAACGTTGTCAACCTTACATTCTGGTGCATTTTTGGGTATGACAATGTAAGCAGGTATGCCACGCAACTTTGCAGCCAGAGCCACGGCAGCAGCATGGTTTCCACTGAGAAGAAACCATATTATCAGTATCTTAAATTTCTTCAGATGTCACAAACAGTCGCAAAAAAGGGTGAACCTAGCATCAACCTGCTATGCGTTACAACACCCTTCGATGCCTGGGCATCATCAAGGGCAAATATTGAATTGGATGCCCCTCGGATCTTGAATGCCCCTCTACACAACACAACATAGGTCCACAAACATTTATCACCATGAACTCCAAGACATTGCAGAGGCAAACAGCACATGAGTAAGTAATTCTCACGCCTTCTGGAAGCACTCGCACTTAAAGAACAACTGCTTCCCCACTATGGCATTGATAGATGTCGATGACAGAATGGTTGTCTTGTGCACATACGGCGCGATGCGGACCTGCGCCTCCCTGATGGAATGGATGTCTGCGGCATAGCCTTGATCCTCAGTGGTTGGGCCATCGTCATCTCTGCTTCCCATTAAGCCTAATAATTATCAGCTACATAAAAAAAAAATACCGTCCTTCGCTTAGGTATAAACATTTTCAGTTTAGGATATTTCGTATAACGCTACTAATAGGATCGGTATTAGTAAATGATAGCATTCATCGGAATAAAGTGAACACAGAACAAAATCTGGATAAAGTTCAGCGATTCACAGTTGTTTGTGTTCCACTACTTGGTTATACTTGCTGAAGAAAAAAATACATAAAAGTAAAAACTGACCAGTACTAGTAAGCCGTATCGTCCCAGCAGATTGAATTGCATACAGTATAAAATACACAGAAAAACAGTGGATTCTAGTTCTACTATTCACAGTTTCCAATTTGTGGCCGCCAACAAATCTGCTGACTTACTAGTTACTACGCAGGGAGCAAAAGAGAAACATATCTACGCAGCTAATTAACTACCCATGTAGTCACCTACATGGAAAGGCAAAGGCCGGGGGGGTCACTAACTAACACGAATCAGCTAACAAACTAATTTAGCCAAAGGCCGGGGGTTTCACTCCTTTTCAAAAAAAAAAAGGTCTCGTACAGGCAAGTGAAGCTTTGACGTTACCGAAGCTAGCGGACGATTCGGAAGGGGAGATGCAAGAATTTAGCGTCGAGAGGAATCTGAAGAAGGGAGGTAGTGGAGATTTGGAGGCGGATTCTGCTGGAGGTGGAAAAGGTAGAGGAATCCTCCCAAGAACAAAATCGAGGAGCAACCGACCGAACGAGAGCAGCCTCGCGATATGCCGTTAGGTTTGGCAGGCCACGGGCTCTAATTTGGCCTTTTGTTATTGGGCTATTATCGTATCACGGGCCGACATTGAGTTTTTGTTTTTTCATATAATTTTCATGCACGGCCAACATTATTGAGGTTAACAGGGCTGTTTCAGAGCGAAGAAAGACCCTGAGAGCTCGTTTGGCACCCACCCTTTCATTTCATTTGGTAGAAATGAAATTAAATCTAATTTTTGATAGGATTTTATTTGGTTGAATTTGAATTACAAGTTAAAAAATCATGTTTGTCTACCACATGGATTTGTAGAGTGAGAGACAATTTCAGAGAAATGAGGTCTTTTAGAGAGGAATTGCGTTTAGTTATAATGTGATTTCATGAAATTGCAAATTAAATTCATGTAGCCAATTCCGTTCCACCAAACAAGTTAGTTTTTAGAATTCAAAATGAATTCCATAATTCTAGCCTCAAATGATGGGTGCCAAACGGGCAAGATTGTTTGGCACCCATTATTTGGGTCTGAAATCCTGAAATTCATTTTGGATTTCAGAAATCAACCTGTTTGGCGGGTGCAGAATTGGGTATAAAAATCACACAATAACTAATCCCAATTTCTCTCTAAAAGCCATTATTTCTCTAGAATTGTCTCACATTCTACAAATCCATGTGGCAAACACATGATTTTTGAATCCAGAATTCAAAATCAGCCAAATAAAATCATATCAAAAAATTGATTTCATTTCATGTCTACCAAATGAAATGGAATGAGGGCTACGAAACGGGCTGTAAGGGTCAGTAATTTCGGACAATCTTTTTTCTTTTCTTGAGGAAATTTCGGTCACTCTTTTTTGGGTTACTCTTTAAAAAATTATGTATCTTCTTCGAGCAAACACATCTCAAGATTGAACCTACCTGGTTCGGGTTGAGCCACTACATATTGTAATCCGCTCCATATTATCTTACCCATTAGCCATACCCATACTAGTGGCCGTGTTAAATGTTTTTTCGTACCTGTCACTCGAGTACTCGACAGAGTAGACGTGTAAGCCGGGGTAAAAATACTCATGTTTGCAACACTAGAGCGGACGGCGTGGCTGTCGGTGGCGGGATTTGTCGGGCTAGCGAGGTGGGGAAAGAATTGTCCACTTGGGTCTAATACTTGTATCGAGTATTGGTGTGTTACATCTTCAGAGGCGTGCGCTTCTAGCAGTAAACCATATGTCCCGCGGTTCGTGGCATATAGGATAAATATGTTAAATGTTTTAAAAAAATGTTTTATTCTTATTTTGTTGGCTCATAGTATCAAATATACATACAAACATGGTTTGTGCTTTATAAATAAATACGATTTTGCTATATCAAATATTAAAAAATACGGCCATTCAAACCGCAAATAAAACAAATATGGCCTGAATTTTATTCTTACTTCTGCACCCTTCTTTTAATTAAATCCGAAAATTTGATCCTACTTTGCTTGGTTCTGAGGTCATGTGTGCATGTTGTTACTCAAAGAAACTCAAATTAGAATCCTTTGAGAGGATTTCAAACCAAAATCTAGATCTATCATATGCTCCCGCGCGCTGTTCCAACTTACTTGTTCTTTTAGAATATGTGCTGATCAAACTTCTTATGCTGTGGCTATGATTTCAAAAAAGAATTTATCAACATTGAAATCATCAAATTGATACTATTAAGTCTGTCATAACGTGTCGCATTGAGGGCCACGTCAATATTAGTATGTTGAACAAGTATTTTGAGGCAAAGTGATAGATATTAACTGTTTAACCCTTTATACAACACTGTGACCTGACTTCTATCAGGCGAAGACACTGAAAACGACAACGTCGCATGTCAGGCTCCTGCTGATAGAGCCTCTTTTCAAGTTTTCATGGAGATTGCAGAACATTATCCAAACTAAGCAATTGAGCATGTAGTTTAACGTAATGGCAACATCAGGTTGTTAAGAAAAGAATAAGATTCGAAGAGTAAGTGTTGAGGAGTCAAGATTCAGTGAACCAAACCCTTTGAAACAAGATTCAGTGAACCAAGACAGTTCTTCATCCTCCTGTGTATTTCTGAATTATTTGTGTTCACATCATGCAAATATACATGTATTTCGTCAAACAACGGCAGCGAGAAAGAGAAGACGTGCAAATGCTGAAATGCATAACAGGTTTTATGATTTGGCTCCTGCAACCGAGGGAGATTTTGTTCTACTCCTACAAGTATACGCAGGCGCTCAGGTGCCGGAGTTGACATTTTGATTTCCTGACCAGTAAAATAACTCCAGAATACAGCCTGCAGTTTGTTTCGCCGAATCACCTGCTCGATGGTGGCGCGATGTGAAAACAACGCGTTATTAGTTTTATCAGTTCACCTGTCCCGTTTGATTTGCCTTCCTTTGCTTTTGAAACGCGGGATCTCCACGACAAATCAGGCTCGAATTGTCGAATTTGATTCGTGGGCACGGGAGAGTTTCCCGATAACTTAATTCGAATTTGACCTGAGATTGCTTGGCTTTGAGGCTAGGTGCGTAGGCATGCTGCTACCGCAAGCAATTGGAAGTCAAATTTGAATTTGAGATTTTTAATTATGTGGCGTGCTAGCCTACAATCAATCGACCATCCATGCTTGCATTTCTATGCAACACGAATGAATGCGTGTAGAACTTTGAAACGCCAGCGAGAATTTTAAAGATTCAAATGCCACGCTTTTGCCTTCGTACGGATTTCTGTCCGGATTTCTTGCCCGGTGACAAGGACAGCATCATTTTCAGAAGGAATTTCTTGCCACTTACGTGAGAGGGGATCCTGGGCTGAGTTCCAGGTCATCCCAGCCCATTTTAGAAAACTAACCGTCCAATCCACAGAGTCGAAAACCGATCCAGGCTTTCTTGCGGCCCAAGCCCACTATTACAAAATTGGTTAAAGCGTAACTGAATTCCCCACTCGGCTATGGACGTGACGTAAATTTCCGTTTCGACGCTTTAGCGGTAGTACAACGACGAGCACTTGCTTGATCTGTGCCAAAGCACGCACAATCCGGGCCAGCTTGCGCCGGGCTACCGCCTATAAATCCGCCAATGTGTTTAAACCATTTTCTCGAAGCCACATCCGTGATCACCCTCCGCCCCCACCAAAATCCCCATACTAAAACCCTTTCTCCATTTTGGTGGGAATTCGTGCTCCCAATGGCGGCGACCACCCGGGCCCTCTTCCTCTCGTGCTTCCACGGCGGCTCCGATGCGAGCGGCCACCTCGCGCTGCGGTCGCGGTACCCGTCGATGCCGCGGCGCCCCAGGTCGGCCGTGGTCGCTGGCGAGGGTGCTGGTAGTAGTGGAGGTGGGGGCGATCTGGAGGCAGCGGAGGAGGAGGAGGAGAAGGTGGCGGTGTTCGCGGTATCAGGGATGACGTGCGCCGCGTGCGCTGGGTCGGTGGAGAAGGCCGTCAAGCGGCTCCCAGGCATCCACGAAGCCGCGGTCGACGTCCTCGGGGGCCGCGCGCAGGTCGCCTTCTACCCGGCATCGGTCTCGGTGAGCATCGGGGTACTTTGCGGTTTGCGCCACTCGCAATTGTTGGGCCTGCATTTATTATCCTCGTCTTTCTCAGATGCCGTTTTCATCAGATCGATTGATTCCGGTAGGCATATTTTAAGGGGAAACAAAATGAATTTCGATGCTTGTGTGCTATTCTTCTTTGAAGTTCGTTGAGTGAAATTTTGGTACGCAGTTATATGTTTTTGATTTAATGCAATATAGATGGGTGCAACTGTACAGTAGTTCATCTCGTTAGGTGTGGGTGGCTGGGTGCTTAATTGCTTATACGTAAAGAGAACTGAAGGTGCTTCCAAATAAAGCGTAGAACACCTCTAAAAATGAAGCCTAGAACACGGGGGTGTTTAACTTTGGATGTCACAGTTACACAAAATTGTTTTCATTTGTGAACATTAGCAACACTGTACAGTGTAGAGGCAAATGTGTAGCTGTTGAAATACTCTATGTATGTATTTGTTTCTGAAGAAAATTTCCTCATGAAAATCGATTGACACAACCACACAGGCTTCGGCCTTCGAGGTTTATGAGCTGTCTGATGGGATCCACCAGTTAGAGGATGTTTTTATGTCAATTCAGAAAGAGAACTGCCTGTAATTGGGCATGCCCGAACTTTAGCTTAATTTGGCAGCGAATGAAGCTGACCCTACTTGGCAATCCTAATTATCCGAGAGATCTGCTACACCTGTTCTCTTCCAACACCTTAGGCCTGCTTCGAGTGTTGTATTTTTTTTGGGAGGGGCTGTTATTGAGTTCAACTTGATTGATAGTTGATAGCATCACCCAGCCTTAATTGATGCTTCACCAGTTGAGAAATGTTTAAAATGAGAGGGAAGTTGTATTTGCATTTATTTGCTTTGTTGTGGTTTAGGAGGTTACATATAAACAACTTTCCTTCTGATGTAGAACTGCTAACCACCTAGCTTGCCCTTAAAACATTGATTGGTCAATTGGGATCTCATGACACTTCCTAGTTGCAAATATGTGATGTGTGCAAGCCTGTGAAGCTTGATTTGAATTTATGTTCAAAATAAGTTGGTGGTTCCTTCGTATAATTTGTATTTACAAGACAACAAGTGCAATTATTAAATACGACGCTGTAATAATATTTTTCTTATTCTGGAAGAATTTTTCATTCACATTTCTCATCTCATAGGTCATAATTATTTCCTTCCATCAGTGGAACATTTGGGGTGTGGTCTTGCCCCCACCCCCCTTTCCCCGCCCCGCCCCGTTACCTTGTAATATCGCGAAATGTATTAGC
The DNA here is from genome assembly GCF_000005505.3 of Brachypodium distachyon. Classification (NCBI taxonomy): domain Eukaryota; kingdom Viridiplantae; phylum Streptophyta; class Magnoliopsida; order Poales; family Poaceae; genus Brachypodium; species Brachypodium distachyon. Next base: position 21,259,846 of record NC_016135.3, read on the forward strand.
ACAAAAGGAGTGCCTTTTGCGCCTTCTCTTTTATTGGAAGTCATTTTCCTGCGGTGCGCCGTTACGGTTGGATGATGAGAGATCCTTAATTTGGTTGCAATTATAGGGTCCCGAAAAGAGTACCTCTTTTTCAACAAAATACATGCTTGCTTGCTCAGACACTTTCTTGTTGGATAGCACCGATGATTTGGCTGCTGTCAATTCTCGCTGCACCTTGTAATAAGAGAATGAGACGTACCGGATATTCCATTTACGGATAAAAGTATAGAGATTAAAGAATGAAATTACTATTTGAGGAATAAGTTTTTCTCAAGAATGGAATCGTCAATATTTCAGTTTTCTTTGTTAAGATCCCACTACAAGTAAAAGCTTGTGTTGTATCTATATGCATTAGTACAATTTGAGAATGATCAGCATATGGACACCTTAGGCCTGGATACTTCTTTTCCAATATCGCTTTCTAGTGATTGAGTATTGGAAAAATCCTACTGGTCACCAAGCAATATTTTACTTTTGTTTGTTAAGATCCCCACTACAAGTAAAAGCTTGTCTCTTTATACCTCACTACAATTTGAGAATGATCAACATATGGGCACCTTAGGCCATTTCAAGTGAACTACAGACCATTTTGATGATTCATCACTACAGGCAACGGTCAATTTAGACATTACTCCGATAACGTATAAAATTTGATTTGTGTATTAGTTCTCAATTCTGTCTCACAGATACTTCTACTTTCTTGTTTATTTTATACACTATACTTTTCTTATTCCTGCCAACGTTCCCTAGAAAGTAGTACAGTACTTGACATACTCAAGAAAATACATACAGATACACATGGTCAAAACATTATTCCTATATGACAACTGTTACAGCTGATCAGAACAAATTTGATTGTTGTAGTTACTAGTAGGTTTCTGCTCATTTTATTTATTGGCCAATAAGATCAACACTGAATATGTTATTTGGAGCAAACCTCATTTGTGTTCTTTCAGTAACTTTACTTCGTGCTCTAATATATTAGTACATGCTCATGTTATTCCTTTCCCTATATATTTGGAGATTGAGTTCATGGATGCCTTTTTACAGGAGGAAAAAATTAAGGAAACCATCGAAGATGCTGGTTTTGGAGCTAAACTGATTGATGAGGAGGTCAAGGAAAAGAGCATTCTAGTATGCAGGCTGCACATAAAAGGTATGACCTGTACATCTTGTGCAAGCACGGTCGAGTCTGCCTTGCAAGTTGTTCCAGGGGTTCAGAGAGCTTCGGTTGCGCTGGCTATTGAAGAGGCAGAAATCCGTTATGATCGCAGGGTCATCTCTGCTACCCAACTAATTCATGCAGTCGAAGAAACTGGCTTTGAAGCTATACTGGTCACCACAGGAGAAGATCAGAGCAGGATAGACCTCAAAGTGCATGGCATTCTTGACGAGAGATCAATAATGATAGTGAAAAGCTCTGTTCAAGCTCTTCCTGGTGTGGAAGACATAAAAGTTGACACTGAGCTCCACAAGCTTACCATCTCATACAAGCCTGACCAGACTGGTCCCCGGGACCTCATCGAAGTCATCGAGTCTGCTACATCTGGTCATGTTACCGTGTCAATATACCCAGAAGCAGACGGGAGAGAGCAGCATAGAAATGAGGAGATCAGGCAATACAAGAATTCTTTATTATGGAGCTTAGTATTCACGATCCCAGTGTTCCTCACCTCCATGGTGTTCATGTACATCCCAGGGCTGAAGAATGGGCTGGACAAAAAGGTTATCAACATGATGAGCATTGGTGAATTACTGCGATGGATTTTGTCGACACCTGTCCAATTTGTGATTGGCCGCAGATTTTATACTGGTGCTTACAAAGCCTTGTGCCACATCTCGCCGAACATGGATGTGCTCATTGCTCTAGGGACCAACACAGCTTACTTCTACTCAGTTTACTCGGTTCTCCGAGCTGCTACATCTGAGAACTACATGGCAACTGATTTTTTTGAGACTAGTTCCATGCTCATATCTTTTATCCTTCTTGGGAAGTACCTTGAGATCTTGGCAAAAGGAAAAACCTCTGAGGCTATTGCCAAGCTGATGGATCTTGCGCCGGAAACTGCAACAGTGCTGATGCACGACAACAAAGGGCATGTTGTAGGTGAGAAGGAGATTGACAGTAGATTGATTCAAAAAAATGATGTGATCAAAGTAGTTCCAGGTGGCAAAGTTGCTTCCGATGGCTTTGTTATATGGGGTCAGAGCCATGTGAATGAAAGCATGATCACCGGAGAATCACGGCCTGTGGCAAAGAGAAAGGGTGACACTGTGATCGGAGGGACAGTGAACGAGAATGGTGTGCTCCATGTCCGTGCAACATTTGTTGGATCAGAGAGTGCCCTGGCACAGATCGTAAGGCTAGTAGAATCGGCACAGATGGCAAAAGCTCCTGTGCAGAAATTTGCTGATCAGATATCTAAAGTCTTTGTCCCCCTGGTAAGTTCAGTTGCATTGTGGTAATCCAATGAAAGGTGTGCTCTTCTCCATGCTGAACAATCTGCTTCCTGTTTGCAGGTGATCGTCCTTTCTTTGCTTACTTGGCTTTCATGGTTTTTAGCTGGGAGGTTCAATGGATACCCAAAATCGTGGATACCATCTTCCATGGATAGCTTTCAGCTAGCTCTTCAGTTTGGGATATCAGTTATGGTGATCGCCTGTCCTTGTGCCCTTGGGTTGGCCACTCCAACTGCCGTGATGGTTGCTACTGGAGTTGGTGCCTCGCAGGGTGTTCTGATTAAGGGTGGGCAAGCTCTGGAGAGTGCACAGAAGGTCTACAAAATACATTATACATGTGAACACACATGTTTGAAAAAGTGTTTCGAATTGCTGACAAACATTACTTTGCATGACGTTTTACAGGTGGACTGCATTGTTTTTGACAAGACAGGAACACTAACGATTGGGAAACCTGTTGTTGTGAACACCAGGCTTTTAAAAAACATGGTCTTACGTGAATTCTATGACTATGTTGCAGCAGCAGAGGTATGCTTTCCAACTCTACATATATCTTTAATATCTTCCAAGAAGATACTCCCTCCGATCCATAAAAAGTGTCGCCACAGTGTGGCCCACTTAGTGCAAAATTTGTACTAACTTAGTACTAAATTGGCGACACTTTTTATGGATCGGAGGGAGTATGTTTCTGTGTCTTGGAATGATACCTTGCTCAAATTTCATTGGTTATGGTCTTAATCAGGTCAACAGTGAACATCCGCTGGCGAAGGCGATAGTGGAGCATGCCAAGAAGTTCCACTCAGAAGAAAACCATATCTGGCCTGAAGCAAGGGATTTCATTTCAGTCACCGGACACGGTGTCAAGGCAAAAATCAGTGACAAGAGTGTCATTGTGGGCAACAAGAGCTTTATGTTGTCATCACATATTAATGTTCCCGTGGAAGCTTCAGAAATCCTCGTGGAAGAAGAAGACAAGGCGCAAACAGGGATCATTGTGGCTATGGACCAAGAAATTGTGGGCATAATCTCTGTGTCTGATCCAATAAAACCAAATGCCCATGAAGTGATATCATACCTCAAGTCAATGAAGGTGGAGTGTATAATGGTGACTGGGGACAACTGGGGAACGGCCAATGCCATCGGAAAAGAGGTTGGCATTGAAAAGATCATAGCTGAAGCGAAACCGGAGCAGAAGGCTGAGAAGGTGAAGGAACTTCAGGTGAGCTAGTATATCTTTGTTGTCTCACTGTCTTGCTTTTGTCATACAGTTACTCAGTAACTCATTGCCTTTGAATTTTGATTGTTGCAGTTGTCTGGAAGAACCGTGGCGATGGTTGGTGATGGAATCAATGACTCCCCAGCGCTTGTCGCAGCAGACGTGGGTATGGCTATTGGCGCTGGCACTGATATTGCCATTGAAGCTGCGGACATTGTCCTCATGAAGAGCAACTTGGAGGATGTGATCACCGCTATCGATCTGTCGAGGAAAACCTTCTTCCGCATACGGATGAACTATGTGTGGGCGCTCGGCTACAACATCCTCGGCATACCAATTGCTGCTGGGGTGCTATTCCCATCGACCCGCTTCCGATTGCCGCCGTGGGTCGCTGGCGCTGCAATGGCGGCATCCTCCGTCAGTGTCGTTTGCTGGTCCCTGCTGTTGAGGTACTACAAGAGGCCATTGATCACGCAGGAGCGACAATCATACACAAGTGGATAAACTGCAGATATCCGGAACTCCGTGGTATATGTTGGGTGAAAATCTTGAAGAATTACAAGGGTTGTAGGAGTAGATATTTGTAACTCCGTGGTATATGTTGGGTGAAAAATGAAAATCTTGGAGCACGACAAGGGTAGCAGTTCTCTGATGTAAATATAATCCTCTATCTTTAAATATGTGTGCGTGCTGGACTACTGCCTAGTAATCCTTTTTTTAGCAAGTCAGGCAGCACACTACTTGCATTTCTTTTCTTCTTTTTTTGAACGGGAACTACTTGCATTTCTGTTGTGCTACACCGGTTCACCTTAACCAAGAAGCTCTGGAGGGTCGCAGTTGGTTAAAGATGCCAGCAGGCACTAATTAAGATTTCGCTAGAGCACCAAGCAGGAGCAGAGGAACGAGCCGCTTTGCAAATACGGAGCGAGTATCAGTGAAGAAAGGGATCAAAGCCAATGACAGTCCGAGGAACGATCTGCTTTGCAAATATCCAGTCTGAACTTGACCTTTCAAGAAGGGGATCGAACAACTCGGGAAGGGTCAGGGTCAAGGTGTGACCGGGGGTCAAATTCAAAAGATGGAGTTAAAGCTGGTGCCTTGTGACGATGCTAGTAGATCTCATCCTAGTAGAAGGGATGCTTATTCACGGTGGATTGTCCACTTGTCTTCCCTGTGTGTGATGCCGGTAACCTAACTAACCAAGCCATTAAGAACGCAATGCGCGCACACTTTGCAACCAAAACAATCATGATATAAAGTGTCGCTCCTTTCTTTAGACAGGAATATAAAGTGATGGTCCAGCTGGTAGTCGTAGTCGTAAATAAATGTGGGCAAAGCAAAAAGACGCGCTGTATACCACATCTCCAGCAAACTCGCTCAGCTCAGTTTACCTCCCGTCTCGCCAACGCCATGTGCATGGCCGATCCGATCCGATGGCGACCGATGACCAACCTCCATGCCGTTGCCGTCCATCTCAAGGCACGCAAACCCCAAATCCAAAGGCATCCACCGATCAAATCAGACACTTTTGCTTGCCAGGCTCGTTGCTTTGCACGGTTGCGCCATGCCGTCATCCGGTCGACCTGATCGTTGGTTGATCCACGTATGCAGCGTGCTTCGTGCCAATCGCTGCTGGGACTTTGCATTTTTCGCACCAACAGTACAACCGTAGTGTCATCGGCATCAGCTCAAAAAAAAATAGTGTCATCGGCATCAGGGAGTCCGCCCCATGCGTGATGCGTGCCAGGTCCGAACAAGTTCTGGTCAACGGAATGCCAACACCCGGCCCGAACAAGTTCTGGTCGTTTAGGCAGCCAGCTCGCTTGCCTTCCTGAGACGCAGTGCTGGGCCAGTACAACGGAATGCCAAGAACTTCCCAACCACACGGTGCGTGTCGATTTACTGGGCTAGTGGGCCGGGCTTATCCTGAGACGTACCATAGAAGCCCAGGATAACGTACCTTTCTTTGAGCCCACCAAATCCAGAGGAAGCAACAAGTTGTTACTTTCCTCATGCGTCGATCCTGAAGACTTCTTCATTCAAAAGAGTTGTGGCTCAATTTGTGAAGATCCGATAGAGTCAGAAAACGTGTCGCGCTTCAGGACCATCGCTCGCTCCACCGGCGCCGTGCATTGATGCGCGTTGCATCTCGCGAGAACCGTACACCCACCAGAATGATCGGTGCACGCGCTCATGCGTGACGCCTGCCATGCCCGAAAACGCGCAAAACAGAATTCCAGATTCCCAAACAAAAAGCTCTTGCTCGGTTAGAAGAACCGCGACGTATACCGCGCGGACGTACAACGCCAGGTGCTGCTAGCTGCTAGGTGCCAACTGCACGTACGTGATCCCCTTGACACGGATTCTTCTAGACGCTTCTACGACCTTCGCTGACCTCTGCCTTCCCACCAAGCCTGCGAAATGAGAGAGGCGATTGAGACCGTCCGATCCGACCTGACGCCGCAGCCACTCGCGCATCGATGCCGTTCACACGTGCGGGCCCGGCCGGTCGACGCCTCCATCGCGGGCCACGCAGTCGCAGCCGCGGGCGTTCACACTTCCGTAACCCTCGCCCATAAGATTCCAAGCCCCAACTTCCTTCCTCCCCTGCCCCCCGGACGTGGGCCTTGACTTATAAATATTTCCGGCCGGTGACGTCTCGGCCCACGGCTCGTCATCATATTCTCTCTCTGCCCACCTTCTTCGTCGGCTCCACGCTACCGCCCTCCCAACTCCCAACTACCCCTCAGTTCTCAACACGCTCGATCTCCGCCACCGCCGCCGCTCCGTCCGGCCGCGCCTCCGCCCCAGCATGGCCACCGCATCGTCGGCCACCTCCGTCTACGACTTTACCGTCAAGGTAAGCTCCGCGCTCCACTACTCCTGAACTGGACACGATTCTGTAGCGCAAGCCCCGCAGGTCCTCTGTATCTTTCACACGCTACCCAGATGCCCCGCCCCCAACTCCGAGCTAGCAGTTCGAGACGTGCTTACTTTGCGCTTTGCTAATCGGGTGAAGCTTCCTGTGAATTGCGCTGCCGATCCATCGGATCAGGCCGCTAAACCGCCTGAATTCGCTAACAAGTAGTTCGACGTTTCACGTCATTTCTGAAAGATGCAAGGTGAAAAAATTGTGCATTATGAGGCTAAGGAACACGTTTCGCTTGTCGTGCAGGATGCAAGCGGGAAGGACGTCGATCTGAGCGTCTACAAGGGGAAGGTTCTTCTCATCGTTAACGTCGCATCCCAGTGGTACGACTTATCTCTGTTACTTCGCATTCGATCCTTTCTTTCTGAGCTGCTCGCCTATGTATGCGACATCTTCAGTTTCACATGCACATCATGTTTATATCAAATTACCATCGTGTTGTCCACAGCAAAAATGGCCCGATCAATAAGTTTGCTGTTGTCTGCTAGACGCTAGCACTCCCTCCGTTCCATAATTCTTGTCGAAATTTTACATGTATCAAGACATTTTTTAGAAATAGATACATCCATTTTTGAGCAAATTTGAGACGAGAATTATGGAACGAGGGAGTACTTGATTGTCCAAAATAATGACCTCTAGTTCCTTCCCTGTGTGGTGTACACATCTACAAAAGAAATTCCATAGAACACTAATCCTTCAGCTACGCTATTAATTATTGTGCGTGACCAATTGTTTCAGCGGCTTAACTAACTCCAACTACACCGAGCTGAGCCAGGTTTATGAGAAGTACAAGGACCAAGGTGATCTCTTCACCGGCCATTACTTCTGTATATAGTTCCTTTACCTTGTAATATCTATCTGGTTCTGTCATTGTCATATGAGCTACTGGGCTTTTGTCTTCTTAATAGCGGTTTGTTTATTCGCTTTAAATAACAAAGTCTGGTTGTTGGTATGCTAATCACTATGTTCTGTTGCCATGTGTGGTTTTATAGGCCTTGAGATCTTGGCTTTCCCATGCAATCAGTTTGCTGGGCAGGAGCCTGGCACCAATGAGGAGATTGTCCAGTTTGCCTGCACTCGCTTCAAGGCCGAGTACCCCATTTTTGACAAGGTAAATTTGTGCAGTTATTTGGAGTAATACATTTATCTGTTTTACTGTTTCAGTGTGAAACAAAAATATGATCCTGCTTGAGTTGGACAATCTTTTCAGTGTCATAATTGTTAGCAAATGTTTCAATGGGAAACGCTTTATTGAAATTCCATCCTAGAAGAATGTTTTACTGTGGAGTGCTCTAGTATTGATGCCTAGCTCCTATCGTCCGTCAGGTTGACGTCAATGGCAGCAATGCTTCCCCCCTGTACAAGTTCCTGAAGTCTAGCAAAGGCGGAATTTTTGGCGATAGTGTCAAATGGAACTTCTCCAAGTTCTTGGTTGACAAGGAGGGTCGCGTTGTGGACCGCTATGCTCCCACCACTTCCCCGCTGAGCATTGAGGTAACTTACCGGATGCTGATTCACACTCCCTTTGCACAAGCAAAATTGTGAAACACCAGGCGGTTAACATACCACTTGCTTTTATATCTGCAGAAGGATATCAAGAAGCTGCTTGGGATCTCATAACCCTAAGGCTGGAGCCTGTAGAAAGCACAACACTTCTGTACTGCGAAATGAAAATAATTTTGTGTTGAATAAAAAAATAATACCTAGCACTTCAGGGGTTGCAGCTGCTATATTTTCTGGATCCTAATCCGTATGTGTATATGTTGTTTTAATGAATTCACATGTTGTAGCCGATTGGGTTGTGCGCCTTTCATGGAATCCTGTGTTGTCTTGTCTGGTTATGTTCCTGAAGAACCGTATCTATCTCATTACTTCATCAGCTTCATGGCATAATGCAAATCTGCATTTGATTCACAGCAGATACCGAACACATGATCTTAGCCTGCTTTAATGCCCCAATCATGGATAGTTAAGATGAATTCTACATGATACAAATGCTAATAAGACGCTTTGGCCATCTCAAGTCCTCAGACATAAAATAAGTTGCTCTGACAATTTAGTTCTCATTTCCATATTTATGTCGATATAAACACTAAAACTACTCTTCATTGGAATTAGAGTTAGAACTACTTCTCCTCTGCTAAGTATGCATTGGAATTAGAGTTTGAAATAAGTGTTTGGAAGCACTACTCCGTCCACAAATAATCCTTGGGATTCCATGTTTTCAACAACTCGGCCTAACAGTTGTTTTGATACCTGCATCATGTACTATCTTCATACATATAGTGCCCAGTGCTAACCATTGGTCAGGTCGAAGCCATGCCGCTCAAATTTGACGTCTTCAATCCTGGACCACCCAAAATGAGGCAAAGGTGAAAATGGTTCATAAGGCTCTGAATCCAGCTCCCAAGGTACTTTCAGCTCGGTAAGTTGGCTGTCACTGATCTTTGGTTCCTTCTTTTCCTCTGTCACCCTGTAATTGAAGCTTCCGGCAATCACCTGAGGGAAGAACAGGCAATAAAAAATTCACTATATGACTTTATGCACGCAAGAAAAGGCAAAAAATAACAGCATGAACATATCATCAACTATAATATCTCAACTCTTTGGAGAATTTTTGTCTTAGTTCATGTGTCTATGGTATGTACCTGCAGTTCAACTTGACAATGACAAATTATGGCATGTACCTGCACAGGGTCTGCAGCAATCAGCGGCCCTCCAATGCTACCTCCAAATATGGTGCCGCAGGGAGTAGAAACTACAATGCTTAAACCCCCACCATGGTTTCCTGAGTCACCCTCATCAGACAGCAGACAAGAGCCTTTTAGTGAAATTATCTCAAAATGACCCTGCAAAATCAGTGCAAAGTAATCACCAAGAGGTGGAAGCGGCTTCTTTTAGAATCCATGAAGGAGTGAAGGAAATGTAGCTGCTCTTTTCACACTACACAAGGGGCTCAAGACTTTGTACTAGACTAATAGGCTAAATTAAGCCTATAAGGAACTGAGACAAGACAGCAATGTGTTGCTGAAGACAGCGGAGTAGTAAAATCTAGAGGTCAGAATGTGAAGCAAACCTGGTAAACTGCATTGTCAAGGCCGTCAGAATGTGAAGATAGACGGAGAGTTACAGTTGACACAGTACCATTAGCTGATAGAATGCAGATGGATTTGGCATGCAGCTCTGAGAACGACATGATCTTGGAGGTAATATCCTGCGAGTATAAGTATTTTCATTGTTGCTGTTAGTTTGCTAAATTATACTCCTGCGAGTAGAGAACACATGAACAATGCAGATACCGAATCTTCTGTGGCAAATAGTTTTGAACCCACCATTTTTTTTCTTAAGAAATAGGTAGAGAGTGAGAAAGCAAGAAAGCAAGTGATGTTTCTACGATCTAAAACACAACCATAGTAAAGGTTTGTGTATAAGCCCAGGGAGAGAAAAATATCGTAGTCCATGGTATATAGATCAAGGACACTCAGTTGCATAAAAAACATGAACAGAATACATATAGCATTGCATAAACACCAAGAAGTATACTATGGGTAGTCAATAAATATGGTACTACGTTAATGTTGAGAACACACAGGTTGCTAGAATGAAGCTTTGGATCCATCTAAATTTAGAAGTTTGCTAGTGAACAAGGACAGCTGGCAAACATTAACATCGATCATGATGCAGATAATACAGTCCAAGGAACAGCAAATTGACAATGCTGTATATTTTCACACATCATACAGGTTGAAGCACTCGAGAAAATAAGAAACACACTAAACCACGTTATACAGAGAAAATTTGAACATTGCTCGGCAACTGAAGCTCCAGATTAAGCTAAAGTGATTTGCAACATAAGAAGCTAGGCAGGCGCTTGAAGGGGCATACCTCTCCCTGATTTATATGCAGTACATGCGGAGCAAATGCATTTCCAGGTGAACATCCTCCTGTGATTAAAACATGTATAAATTCAGGGCTACTTAATGCACATACAGAAGGGCAAGTTTTCTATTTTAGGAGATGATGAAATTTCTCGAGCAGCAAGCTTCATAAATACGACGAACCTCCAGCTATATACAAGCACAAGCACATCACATGCTTCGAACTGTCAAATTTCCAGACACTTAGAGTTGACACTCGTACCGGTCTACTAAGAGGAAAAACATAATGTATTTTTTTTAGTAACATAAAGACATTATATTTATGATCACGTGACATTTGCACATCTCTTAGGACTTCATGGTGCTAGATTGGACACGGAAATGTAGCATATTTTATCCAAAACACTTGTGACAAGAACATGGTCCATGATGAATTCATAATATCAATATATCACTACATTGTAAGCATGTGACAGAAAGCTCCAATTAGGATGTTGTTCTCTAGGTTCGCTTCCAAGATTATCCTTTTAATTAATCCCCTACGCATCAGGGACACCACATCCAACTCATCCCCACACCATAATTAAACACTATAACTCTATAAGTACAGCACCGCGTTGCCCAGTTACAATATTGCAGCAGCAAAACCAGAAGACCGCAAAGAAACGAAGTGAATATCAAGCAAACAAGGAGCCCTCTGCTCCTCTTGCACGGTACGGTACTCGGTGCACGGTACTCACCAAGAAGGGCGAGCTGCGACTTCCCCCCAGACTTCGGCGGCCGGCCTCTCCGCTTCATCGTCTTCTTCTCCGGCGAGGGAGCCATCACCGCTGGTGCGCGCATTGCCAAGACGCCGCCGCCTTCGGTGAAGAGAGGTGTGGGCGAACCCTAGTTGCCTGATCCTTTTGGCGTTTGCGTACAGGGCAGTGGCTTTGCAGAGCTGCAGCCTGCAGGTGTTTCGGGTTGCCGGTGGAAGGTTAGGGGTGACAGCTATACAGTTGGTTGCAGATTTTGGATGGTTAAGCAGAAGAAGATACTGTAGCGTGATGTCTCTTTGAGTACTGACACAGTGACACTGCTTGTAAATCATGGGCTGGGCGATGTCTAAATTTGGGCTTGGTTGGGCTTAAATCCAGCCAATAGGCAATAGTCAGCCCTTAAAAAAAGAAATTCTGGGCATCACTGTTCTAATGATAAATAAATAAAACCTGGCCATTACTACCTGCAAAGTGCAAATGACATCCACTCCAGGAAAATTCTGTAAGAAAAATCCACTCTAAAAAAAGGAAAATACTGTAACAACAGCCCAGCTTGTCACAATCAAGCTACAAGTCAGAAGGAAAACAGCATGCACCAAATAACGAAGAGAACGCATTACTGAGGTTTGTTCTGAAAATAAGAAAAGTTTAACGGGTTTAATTTCGCAAATATTATTATTTCGCACTGTTGAAGTAATTTGTCTGGCGTTTTTCCATCAACTCGGGTTTGATTTATAACTGAACAAGGAGTTCATCAATACAAAGCAAAATAAAGTGCTGGAACAGGCAAAATGTTCTGCTGATTCATAACATATTGTTACACAATGTTACAATAAAGACATTGCCAGCCCACGCTCCCATCGTGCTGAACAAAATCGAAATAACCATGCGGGCACTAAAGTACCGAACACATGACCCGGCGTGCCCGTGTGTTTTTGCAAGTCATGGTAAAGGCCTCCTGGTAAGTTGCTTCACCTTGCAATATAAGTGATGAATTCCTCCAGGTCCTTGTGCGACGATCCGCCATCGGCCACGGATGCGCGGATGGACTCGCCAAGCGCCTTGGCTCGCTCCCTCGTTTGCAATCCTTCGTCGGACACCAGCGCCTTCTCGATGACCTCCCGGATGGCCTCCGCCGGTACCACCGTGTCGCGCTTCTCCAGCGGCCGCACGAGAAGGCCGGCCTTGAGGTACTTGCAGAGGAGCTCGGCGTCCCACGGCTGGTCCGAGTGCATGGGCCAGGCGAGGATCGGCTTGCCGTGGCTCAGGCTCTCCACGGTGGAGTTCCAGCCGCAGTGGCTCATGAAGGCCGCCGTGGAGCCGTGCGCCAGGATCTCCAGCTGCGGCGCCCACCCGGTGATCACGAGCCCCGTCCCTTGGGTTTGCCTCGCAAATCCGGGCAGGGAGGACAGCGCCCTGGCGTGCCGGCTTTCGGTAGCTTCCTCATCGTGTGAGGCGCGGTCGGCGTCCCGGAGCACCCAGATGAAGCGGTGCTTGCTGTCGCGCAGCGCCGCGCCGATCTCCGCAACTTGCTCGGCGAGCAGCGAGGACGTGGTGCCGAAGGACACGTACAGCACCGACGCCGGCGGCTGCCTGTCCAGCCAGTCCAGGCACTCGTGACGCGGCAGCCCTGGCGTCGTCGTTGTCGTCGTTGTCGCGTCGAGGAGCAGCGGGTTTAATGGCCCGACGGCGAAGATCCTCTGACCGCCGTACTCCGGACTGTGGGCTTCCACGTCGATGAACTCGCCCTCCAGCGCGCGGCAGGTGTTCACGACAAGCCCGCGCACCGTCGTTCCCTGCCCGTCCTGCCACGTCTTGGCGATGTACTCCTCGAACTCCTTGGATACGCACGCGTCCACGGGGTGGAACTCCAGGCCGTGGCCGCGCAGGAGCCGGTGCGCGGCGTCCTTGAACGCGACGTTGTACGACACGGACACGCACTGCACGCAGAACGCCTCGCCGTTGGGCAGCCCCGCCGCTTCGACGGCCGCGAAGGAGCTCAGGCGGTCGTAAACCACGACGACGCGGCGGTGGCGGGCGGAGAGACGTGCGAGGAGCCTGGCCAACGGGGCCCCCGCGTGGGACACGAAGGCGTCCAGCATGGGCATCAGGTGGGACGGGAAGGACGTCGGGACGGTTGGGTCCGGCGGCGGCTGCTCGTACGCCGGCAGGTCGAGGTCGTGGAAGTGGACGGAGGCCAGGGCCTGGGGATCCCAGCCGTGCACGCGCGACCGCGCCTGGCGGACGTGCGGCGCCGGCGCGGCGTAGTGCACGGGCAGGCCCCGGGACGCGAGATGCAGCGACAGGTGTAGCAGCTGGTTCAGGTGGCCCTGCGCCGGGAACGGCACTGCCACGACCGCGACGGACTCCATGACGATTGAGTTCGCGTGGACGCAAAATGAGGCACTTCTCAGATCTCGCGGTTGCGCGTCCGTGATGCGCAGCAAGGGCCCGCCGGGAGTACACATACACAGCGGCCACATACACTGTCGCATGATGTCACGTAGAGAGTAGCCAAGTGGCCATTGGCTAGCGCTAGCCAGACTGCGTCAAGACTTCGAATATTCTAGTCTTCTACACCGGGGCTCGGAAGTTGGAACATCAACTAATCCGGAGTCTCCTGTTCCAGCCGTGTGGCTGGTCGTGGGAGTAGAGTTAAAAACCGATGTCCAGCGGATCCCTATTGCCTCCTCAAAATATTCGCGTCCCTGATCCAGCCCTCTTCTCCCCGATCACGATTATAATATTAGCACTATCTTTTTTTTTATTTAATGACGTGCCACATCAACCAAGTGTCTAGATGGCAGTGTATGATACTATGACCAGCCTGAGAATTGAGACGGTGAGAGTGGACGACACGTATCATTGTCGTGGGACATGCCAGTTTCTTCGCAAGAAAAGAGAAAAAGGAAAAACAACAACATGTGAGTTGCTGACTCGAGACAAGTATCTTGAACGATCGGATGGAACCTACTCCTGGCCTGGGACTGGAGCCACATGCACACATCAAAGATTTTGTTAGAGCTGCCTGCTGTCCGTGCAGAGAGAATATGCAGTGCTCCAACCCGCTACGTGCTAAGTTATGATATTTTTTACGTCCATTTACTTGTATATAATGCTTATATACAAGTCTTGATGCTTGTATGACCTAGAGTTTTAAACCTAGTTAATTAGTATTATGCTTTTATTTCAGACAACTATGATTGGATTGGATACAATGAGGCGTGGATAAGTAGGTTGGAGAAAGGTCGAATAGATTGTGCAATGAATTGTCCAATTATTTCTAAAAGGTTGTTCGTACAACTAATTTGAAATGAAGGAGGCTAAAACAAACTATGATTTGTTTTAAAGAATTGAGAGACTTCCACAGGATATGTAATCCTGCAAAATTTAAAATTCAAACTCGATTTAGCCACATGAAAAAAAGAAAGATAATTCTAGTGCAAATAGTGCACGAAAGACAAAATTTCAAATATCATTCATTGTTGGAAATTTTATAGGATTGAAGAGACCAGATATCTATTCTCTCAAGATATTTCAAAAAGATCATAACATTTTAGCACTAGATATTCTCTTTGATGCCATTTCGTATTAGTCTTGATGAGTTTGCCACTCGACTTTAAAAAATAGGTCACACGATAGTCAAAGATCAACTTGCTTGAAGTTACTAACCCTAAATTAAATGGAAAAAGGGATTTTGTCTTACATATATATTAAAATCAGAGAATTTAACAAGATATACAGAAACAAAAAATTTTATTTAAAAACCATTTTATTGTATTTCTAAAATTGAAACTATGAAGCATGGGCTAGGGCTGTGGATTACACGAGCTTCTTGAAGCACCAACTATTCATCAAAAAGGAATCTATAAGTTAGCATGGTGAAGCCCGAAGCTGTTCATTATAAAGTACATGTTCAACTACATGATAAGTTTCAGTTAAAAAAAACTACTCCCTCCATCCCATATTAATTGTCGAAATATTTCATGTATCTAGACGTATTTTAGTATATACGTTCATATCTAGACAAATTTGAATCACTAATTATGAGACGGATGGAGTACATGATAAGTGGACAAGACACCACACCAAATTTTTTTTGACGAAAGCGGCAGCACCAATTCATTAATTAAGAGTTGGAATATACAAGCGCAAAGCGCAAAGCAAAAGGGAAGAGACAGAGCTACAGAGCAGAGAATAGTAAACCCTAGCGGCTACTCGGGGGCTCTCACGGTCTCGAACCAGGTCTCCTTATCCATTAGAGTTTGGCGACACCGCGAAGGCCTGCCGCCTGCCACATGCGGATTTCTTCAACAACATCAGCAGCCACAGCGGAGGGTGGGCAACCTGAGGATCTGAAAACACGCTGGTTCCTCTCAAGCCAAACGAACCACCAGAACCGCTGAAGCTCTCCCTGTTGGCGGCGCAGGTGAGGTGGGAGGTGGCCTAGTCCCACCAGGAGATAAGGTCGCAGGCCGGAGCGGCAGCGCAGAGGAGCGACGCAAGCCGAAGTCGGGGTAGGAGGGAGTTCCACACCTGGACCGTGAAGGAGCAGGTCGAGAATGTTATGAACGCGACAAGCAAGAACGAAGAACGAAGAAGAAATCACAGCACAAGGACACATGGATTTAACGTGGAAAACCCTCTCAAACAACGAGAGGGAAAAACCACGGGCGCCAGCCAGCGAAACTTCACTATATGGGAGTGTTTACAACGCCAGGAAGATTTCACGAACTCAACTCATCCCAAAACGGCGTCATACAAGGGTAATATATAGCAGGAGCATTAGGGCAAGTCAGATCCGTAACGGGCACACCGGAAGTTCCGGTTGGAGGCCGGAAGTTCCGCATATTCTTGAATATCCGGAAGTTCCGCAGCAAGTTCCGCAATTTCCCGAAAAGTAACAGAGAGCACCCGGAGGTTCGGTTGGAAGTTGGGCCGGAACTTCCGACGCCTGGAATGGCCGGAAGTTCAGAACTTCCGGCCACTGGGATTTGGATCACAATCAACAAACTCCACCTTGAGACAAATTCCTATTCCTCCTTGTAGCATGAACAACAACAACTCCTGAAACAACAAAGAAGAACATTTTCGGCGCCAACAGCCACTAGGGGCTAAACAGTTATACCAACTAAGCTTGAGCATAGCTCAAACTTAGCAATAGGAACAGGCTTTGTCATCATATCAGCAGGATTATCATGAGTGTTGATCCTGCATACCTTCAATTTACCTTGTGCAACAACATCGCGAACAAAATGGTACTTGACATCAATGTGCTTGGTTCTCTCATGGAGCATCTGATCCTTAGTAAGGTAAATTGCACTTTAACTGTCACAAAACAGGTTAATGCATGAAACATCTTGACAACCAAACAGATTCTTTGCAAGGTTCAGCAATAGCCATATGTTCTGCTTCGGTTGTAGATTGAGCAACAACTGGTTGCAGTGTTGCCTTCCAACTCACAGCACATCCACCTACCGTGAGCACCTAACCTGTGAGGGATCTCATCTTATCTAAGTCGGCAGCAAAATTTGTGTCCACATAGCCAGCGAGTCCCTCATCAGTCTTGCCAAACTTCAAGTAAGCATTGGATGTGCCACGGAGGTACCTGAAAATCCACTGAACAGTTTTGCAATGTTCTTTACCGGGATTAGCCATGTAACGACTGACCAAACTCATAGCATATGATAAATCAGGACGTGAACAAACCATGGCATACATCAAGGAACCAACAGCACTAGAATAGAAAACTCGTGACATGTACTCAATATTTTCATGAGAAGTAGGACATTGCAACGCTGACAACTTGAAATGAGAAGCAATAGGAGTACTAACACACTTTGCATCATGCATATTAAAACGGTGAAGTACTTTCTCAATGTAACTTTGCTGACTAAGAAATAGCAACCTAGATTTTCTGTCCCTTTTAATTTCCATACCTAAGATTTTCTTAGCAGCACCAAGATCCTTCATCTCAAATTCACTACTTAGTTGTGCCTTCAAAGTAGTGATTACTTTCATGCTCTTAGCAGCAATTAAATATCATCAACATATAACAGCAAGTATATAGGTGATCCATCAACAAATTTAATGTAGACACAACTGTCATACTGAGATCTACTAAAGCCACGTGAGATCATAAATGAATCAAACTTTTTATACCACTGTCTAGGAGATTGTTTCAAACCATAAAGGGACTTCTTCAACTTGCAAACAAACTCCTCTTTACCAGGAACTATGAACCCTTCAGGTTGGTCCATGTATATTTCCTCCTCAAGCTCTCCATGCAAAAATGCAGTCTTCACATCTAACCGCTCAAGCTCAAGATCATGCATAGCAACAATACCAAAGAAAGTACAGATGGAACTATGCTTTACGACTGGAGAGAACACATCATTATAATCAATACCTGGTATTTGACCGAAACCTTTTGCCACTAACCTTGCCTTAAACCTCATCGGTTCATTAGGAGACAAACCCTCCTTTCTCTTGAAAATCCACTTGCAACGAACGGCCTTCTTTTGTTTAGGCAAGGGCACAACATCCCATGTGTCATTCTTCTCAAGAGATTGCATCTCCTCTTGCATGGCAGATAACCACTTCACATGATCGCCGGAAACAACTGCTTCATTATATGTGGCCGGTTCACTATCATGCTCCACCTGTTCTGCACAACTCAAAGCATAATAAACAAGATCACACTCTTCAATTAAACGTGGGCGAGGACCTTTATTTCTCTTTGGACGGTCAGCTGCAATAGATCGTGTGGGTTGCTGCAAAACAGGTGGTGAGGGTGGAACAATATCATCATTATCACTATTCCCATCATCATTGCCATGATCAACCTGAGCATCATCGTTGTCAACAATTTCATCAACGTGCTCCACCTGCACTTTAAGTCTCTCCTCTTCAATGCGAGAGGCATAAGTGGACAAATGTATCATGATACATAACTTTTTCATTAAAGACAACATTCCTGCTCAGTAAAATCTTTTTAGTTTCAGGATTCCACAACCTGAAAACTTTAACTCCAGAACCATAGCCAAGAAAAATGCACTTAACAGCTCTAAGCTCTAGCTTTCCATTATCAACGTGAGCATGAGCGGTGCAACCAAAAACTCTCAACTGTGAATAATCAACAGGTTTACCAGACCATATCTCAATGGGAGTTTTCTTGTCAAGTGGAATAGAAGGTGACCTGTTCATGAGATAGCATGCGGTGGAAGCTGCCTCAGCCCAAAAACGCATGCCCAAACATGCATTGGACAGCATGCAACGGGCTCTTGATACGATGGTTCTATTCATGCGTTCAGCCACGCGTCGATATGCCAGTGCGAGAGTTGGTTAGTTGGAAGAATCTTGAACTCATCTTGAGTTTGAAACTTAGCTTATTTGTCTTTTTCTGTTTCTTCTGGTTTGTAACAACTCCCACGTGCAGGCCCACGTGTCGATGAAAGTGGAGGAAGAAGAGTGACCAGGCTAACGAGTTCAATGCATCAAGTTGAGAGTGTTTGTTAATCTCGTGATACAGTCTATGTAGTAGCGTGTAAACCCTAGCTCTGTTCATGGACACCAGAGATCACGCATCACGTACGTTTGACGTCGTATGTGCTCGTAAAAGACGGATTATCCTACAATGGTAGGTGAATCGAGCTCAAGGTATCAGTGGTGACTTCGTTCATACCGGGATCCAACGACCACAACTTTGACAGTTGTTGTGTGAGTGTGGTGGTGTGTGTCCGCGTTGTAATCAGTATTTCCTCAAAAAGTAGTCAAATGAAACCCCAATTCGACAAGCCTTGTAGCCACCCGTAGGCCCAATGCGGCGGTGCGTGCCTAAGACCTTGGCTCAGAGGCTTCGAAACAACATAAAATTATAAACCAAGCAGAAGCCTGTGACTTTTAGCAAATTTTTGGCACATACTGTGGCTAATACAAACAACAAGAAGTTTCCAATCTTTTGGTTATGCCCTTACTTGATCACACCAACACTTTGGTAACAGACCCTTAGATTGGTGCGAGGCGCCGAGGTTCGTGTGCCATGTTGAACAGGGGTGGTCGTCATGGCAATTGGTGATGACGCAAATCGTACGAGTCACAAGAAAGTACTAAGTACTAAGTATATCATAGCAAGATACTACATCATTTCCATTTATAGGACAAAAAATACTAGACGATTCATTTACATCATTTGCTCCGTCCCAAAACAAGTGAATTAAATTTGCGTAGATTCTTATACAAATCCGTATCACTTATTTCGGGATGGAGGGAGTACATCGTCTTCATTTATGTGCCACGTTGGACAAGAGTATGATCCTAGGCGCTTCATTTAATAGGACAAAAATTACATCATTTTCTTTCTTTCTTGGTCCACCACCGGTCGCAAGCTGGTGCAGAAATCTTTATTAATTGTTGCTGGATCCAAGATATAGTCAAAGATTTCAGTGAAGTTTTGTTTTTTCATGTTCAGACCTCTAAAACACTGAACCTCTCTCCAAAAACGATAGTCAAAAACTACGAAGGGGATGGGCTCTAGTCTTCTAATTTGTTGTTTGGTTCACTGTGAAGGAGGCGCCGAGGTTCACTGTAAATCTTAACCTTTCCAATGCCCCACGCCAGTGTCAACTTAAAAGACAACTGCCTACAATTCCATGAACAAGCTTGTAGTACAACGCAAACTCAACCCAACCAGCCAAAAGTTTAATTAAGATACGCCTGTCTTAAGTTCAGATTTAAGAAGATTCATTTGTTTTGCAAGCGTTCTTCAAGCAAGAAAATCCTATGCGACCCTACCTGGAACTCCCCGCTGTGAAATCTCAGTGCAGCTGACTTCTTGAATCACCTTGTCATGTATGCAATGAAATCCTCCAGTTCCTTGCGTGACGACCCGCCTTCAGACCGGACGGCCTCCCCGAGCGCCTTTGCGCGCTGCCTCACCGCGAGCCCTTCCTCGGCGACCATCATAGTTTCAATCACCTCTTGTATGGCGGCCACCGGTATCACCTCGTTGTGTTTCTCCCACGGCCTCACTAGCAGGCCGGCCTTGAGGTACCCGCACACCAGCTCCGCGTCCCACGGCTGGTCAGAGTGCATGGGCCACGCCAGGATCGGCTTCCCATGGCTCATGCTCTCCATGGTGGAGTTCCAGCCGCAGTGGCTCATGAACGCCGCCGTGGCGCCGTGCGCCAGGATCTCCAGCTGCGGCGCCCACCCGGTGATCACCAGACCCGTGCCTTCGGTTCGCCTGGTGAACTCGGACAGCAGCTTGGCGTGCCGGTCGTCGCGGTCGTCCGTGTAAATGTTGCCGCGGTCGGCGTCACGCAGCACCCAGATGAACCGCTGCTTGCTGCCGTGCAGCGCCGCCGCGAGCTCCGCGACCTGCTCCTCGCGGAGCGACGACGTGGAGCCGAACGACACGTAGAGCACCGACGCCGCAGGCTGCTTGTCGAGCCAGTCCAGGCACTCGTGCCGCTGCCGCTGCTCCTTCCCCTGCTTCTCCCCCGCTGTCGCGTGCGCGTCGAGCAGAGGGTTCAACGGCCCGACGGCGAAGATCTTCTTGCCGCCGGCCGCCAGACTCTCGGCGGCGGCGTCGATGAACTCGCCCTCGAGCGCGCGGCACGTGTTGCAGACGATGCCGACGCAGGACGCCATCGACTCCGCCACGCGCGCGCGTTTCATGATGTACTCCATGACCTCCCCCGGCACGCAGGCGTCGAATGGGTGGTAGTTCAGGCCGTTGTCGCGCAGGAGCCGGTGCCCGGCGTCGATCCGCCCCACGATGGACGACACGGCGGTGCAGTGCAGCCCGACGGCCTCCCCGTTGGGGAGCCCCGCGGCCTCCTCGGCCGCGAAGGTGTTCATGAGGTCGTGCACGACGACGACGCGGCGGCGGGAGGCCGAGAGCTCGCGGAGCACGGCGGCCAGCGGGGCGCGCGCGTCCGCGGTGAAGGCCTCGAAGAGCGGCATGAGGTGGGAGGGGAACGGCGAGCCCGCGGTGGGGTCCGGAGGCGGCGAGACGTAGGAGGAGATGCCGAGGTCGTGGAACCGGATGGAGAGGAGCGCGTCCTCGCCCCAGCCGTGCACACGCGCGCGGGCCTGGCGGACGTGCGGCGTGGGCGCGGCGTAGTGCACGTCCAGCCCGCCGCGGGACGCGAGCTGCAGCGACAGGTGCAGCAGCTGGTTCAGGTGGCCCTGCGCCGGGAACGGCACCGCCACGACGGCGACCGACGACTCCGCTGCGTTCATCCCAGCCATTTCGGTGTTCTGTTCGTGCAGTGGATGAGTGGAGCAGGGCAGTATGGGCGTCTGTATCGATGCTTGGCGCAGTGAGGGGCGGTGTAGTGACGGAACCAGGCTCGGCCCTTTCTTAAACGATATCAGCGTTGAAAATCTAGAACCGTTGTCGCGTTCAAGTGCGTGAAGCGCCACGTCCAGCTATGGCTAGTCGCAGTGTTTTGTTTGACTGCATAATATGGGTGTACTACTACAATTCTTTCCTTTGACTTTTTCCATCATCATTGAACATCGTTGCCGATCCGAAAAGGACACATAATCACTAGATAACAGGTTTGCTAACTGCGTCTACAATCGCCGGTTTACAGAACGTTATGTCCCCTTCAAAGAAAACGTAATCACCAGATAGCAGGTTTGCGAAGTGCGTCTACAATCGGCGGTTTACAAAACATTATGTCCACTTCAAAGAAAACGAAAAAAATTGGACGAGGGAAGCAGCCCATTCACCTCGTGCTTGCAATGCCCAGGAAAAGAAAATGCAATGCTAAATTCTACTCCCTCGTGCCTTACTGAGTATTAAACTTGTGCACCTGATGTGCATAGTAAGACAGAAGCTGAGAAAATATTTCCAAGCTAAATGAGAAAATACTTTTTTATACAGCCTGGGTGCGTTTTGATTGAAAAGACGTGATTCATACGGAGGGAATGAGGTTTTAAAGTTAGTTTAGAGTTTGAAATTTGCTCGAAGACCAGTAACTTTTAGTTTGAGGCTATGAACTTAATGAACTTTTTCTGAACAGAGTTGAAAAGTCACTAACTCAGCTGAAAACTCCTTTCTGGTTGGAAGTTTCTCTCGAGTTCAGTCAAAAGTCAATAAACTGGTCCGAAGTTCTCCAAGGAACTTTAAAGTTCAGGAAATAAGATGGAAAATATAAAGTCGTCTCAATCAAAGTGTGTGTAGGAAAAATGTCCGGACCATGGACTTGGAGACAAGCCGCCAATTGTCTAGACTAAAACCAAACCTTGTAGGTCTTCAAGTAGTGAGTCTATCTTACTTGGTTGGAGGAGTGGGTGCACAATCCGAATACTCAAACCTTGTAGGTTTAAATCCTCCGGGATGCGAATATATCTTCCTATTACTATTACTATTACTATTACTTCCTCCGTCCCATAATAAGTGACTCAAATTTTTTCAAATATGGATGTATCTATACCTAAAAAATGTTTAGATACATGTGATAGAAAGTCACATAATATGGGACGGAGAGAGTATACTGTATGGATCTCCCTTATAGTTTCCTATATATAAATAATTTTAAGGCCTTCTGGCCCCCAAGCTACAATTCCTATATTGTTTTAACCGACACCTAGTAGGGTTGTTTAGAAAAGTGTAAATTTTGTGGGTAGATTGGTATGTAGTTCATGGTTAAGTTAAGTACCGGTCCATTCACGAAATTTGGTGTTGGGTGCTACACAGCCATTACTATTGGTGTAGGTCGTCTCCACCGGCGGATTTTGAATTAGCCAATGGCAAACAAAATGCACAGATCTAACAAATGGCATTTAGGGCATGTGAAATGGGTAATGTCAGCCATACTTCTAGCGATAGTGCCACAAAGGATGATGATATGGGAAGGAGAGAAATACAAAGGCTCGAGCCTTTTCTTAACTAAGAGATGATCTCTTGATGGGATAGGTTATTTTTCTCATTGTTTATATTTCATTTTCTGACATTAATTTAATTAATTTCTTTGACTTAAACATTAATTAGAATATACTCCATAGGGCATTTAGTAGATGATCCATTGTTTAACATGTTTAATTATTTTATCTAAATAATGTGGAAGATAAGGGAGATCAAAATGTATAAGTACGGAAGCTCAAAGACTGATGCATTGTTTTTTGTTTGACAGCAAGACTGATGCATTGTTTATCCGGATGCATGATTCAATGTTTTTTGCAGTAGACTATCGAGTCTACGGACAAACTGGCTGAGGTGCCAGCATCAAAAGGAACCTTCTCACATGGCATTCCTAATCACCTTGTCATGTAAGCAATGAGGTCATCAAGGTCTTTGCGCGACGAACCGCCGGGAGCCACGGCGGCGCGGACGGCATCCCCCAGCACCCTTGCCCGCTGCTGCACAGCCATTCCTTTGTCAGAGAGCATGGCCTCCTCGATGACTTCCTGTATGGCCTTCGCCGTAATCACCTCACTGTGCTTCTCCCATGGACGCACGAGGATGCCGGCCTTGAGGTAGTTGCACACCAGCTCCGCGTCCCACGGCTGGTCGCAGTGCATTGGCCAGGCGAGGATCGGCTTGCCGTGGCTCAGGCTCTCCATGGTCGAGTTCCAGCCGCAGTGGCTCATGAACGCCGCCGTGGCGCCGTGTGCCAGGATCTCCAGCTGCGGCGCCCACCCGGTGATCACCAGCCCCGTCCCTTGTGTCTGCTTCGTGAACTCCGACAGCAGCTTCTCGTGGCGGCTCTCGCCGGCCTCCGCGAATATGTCGCCGCGGTCGGCGTCGCGCAGCACCCAGATGAATCGTTGCTTGCTGCCGCGCAGTGCTGCTGCGAGCTCTTCAATCTGCTCCGCCCGCAACGACGACGTCGTGCCGAAGGACACGTACAACACCGATGCCGGGGGCTGCTTGTCGAGCCAATCAAGGCACTCGTGCGGCCGCTGCTTCGACGCGCTCGCGTGGAGCAGCGGGTTTAAAGGCCCGATGGCGAAGACCTTCTTGCCGTCTGCGGCCAGGTCCTCGGCGACAACGTCGATGAAATCACCCTCGAGCGCCCGGCATGTGTTTGTCAGAATGCCTACGCCGGGCGAGATCTGTGCCAGCGGTCTGGCCCGGTTGGCGTACTCCACGAACTCCTTGGTCGCACAGTTCTCGATGGGGGCGAAGGTGAGGCCGTTCTCGCGCATCAGCCTGTGGTCGGCGTCCATCTTGCCGACGAGCGTCGACACGGCCAAGCAGTGCAGCCCAAACGCCTCGCCGTTGGGCAGCCGCGCCGCCTCCTCGCCGGCGAAGGCGTTGATGCGGTCGTGCACCACGACCACGCGGCGGCAGGAAGCGGAGAGCTTGCCGAGGAGAGCCGCGAGCGGGCCGCGCGCGTCCGCGGTGAAGGCCTCGAAGAGCGGCATGAGGTGGGAGGGGAACGGCGAGTCGGCGGTGGGGTTCGGAGGCGGGGAGACGTAGGAGGAGATGCCGAGCTCGTGGAACCGGATGGAGAGTAGCGCGTCCTCGTCCCAGCCGTGCACGCGCGCGCGGGCCTGGCGGACATGCTGGGCGGGCGCGGCGTAGTGCACTTGCAGCCCCCCGCGGGACGCGAGCAGCAGCGACAGGTGCAGCAGCTGGTTCAGGTGGCCCTGCGCCGGGAACGGCACCGCCACGACGGCGACCGGATCCAATGGCTGGTTGTTCCCTCTCACCATCGCCGTGCCTTTTCAGTGCTCCTGGGGGCTGTGGCTGTGGTGATGAGCTGAGTTGTTTGCTGATGGTCCTGAACGGCACGATGGGAGATGGAAGTTATACATGCAGGCGGCAGGCCGGCCGCGATCGATCGAGACAAAACAGTTGGCAGCGTAGCTGGGCCCGGCTGAAGCTTCCTGGACCCAGGCAATAGCTCTTCGTCACGTGGAGCTAACGGCATGCACGGATGCATCCACGCTTACCTCCAGTTTCAGAGTAAACGATAAGCAGGGGGTGATGCTGACGCGACCCAGGTAAAATTCAACCCAAATTTCCAGTCGCTTGTTGTTTTCTAAAGAGAAAAATCTATTTTCAACCCGGTATCAGACAGGTCAAGGGCTAAAAACCCAGAATTAGAAGATTAGGGTTTGATTCAGACAAGTTTTACGAGTTCAGGGTTCAGAATGGACTTTTCTCTTTTCGAAGAGCCCAAGATACTTCACCATGTCTCCGGGTCAACACAGCAGATCGATACACGCTACAATTAGTCGGTAGCAATTCTATCCTCCACGAATAAAAGATCATTGTTACGTCCTCCTTCCATCCTATAAAGATTGGCACGGCTTTGAACTAGCTCTAGTTTAAAACTGTGCCAATCTTTATGGAACAGAGGAAGGACTTATTTCAAAAAGGAGAAATCCCCGCGACCTCTGCATCGATGGTCAAAGAGGTTCGTTGTCACATAGTTGGGTGCCTTAGATGTTGAGGCCGATAGATAGACGATTAAATTCTTCTTTTTGGCAGTAATGTTAATTAGATGTCTTTCCCAGAGACTCTTCAGAGGGGAAAGTTCGGGTCTAGATTATAGAACACGTGCTTCATAAACTTCCATATATTCCTAATGCTTACGAATGTCTGCATATAAGTAAATGTTTCTAAGACTTCTTGATATGACTTATTTCTCATAGAAACTTAATAAACTCGGTTCCATTAACGGGGAATTCGCCAAACTGCAGACCAAACTTTTATTCAGAGGTGGCGCTGTGTCATAATCGGTCTGATTGTGGCACCATTTTTGCATAGATTATCCAAAAAATGAGATCTGAATGCAGCACCAGTTCTTTTTATAGATCATCTAAGATCTTATCTGAATGTGGCACCAGCAATACATAATATATGCAATTCTAATCAAAGACCAAAGCAGCGTGCGTTCTTACAAAAAGATAGTAATAGGTGTCATGTATGGATCAACGATAAACCGTCATAAATAATAACTCGAACATACATATCATGAAGTACTCAAATGCTTGCCACAATTTTATAATTCGAAATGAATTTTCACGAAAGGAAATCGAATTCATCTGATGAAACAGCCAAGACATTGAAGATTTTAGCAACAAGCCAATCACCTAGAGATGTGAGCAACAAAGTCGTCCAGGCCTTGGCTCGAGGTGCCGCCATCTGCCACGGAGGCGCGGACGGCCTCACCAAGCACCTTGGCCCGCTGCCGCACGGCCATCCCATTGTCAGAGAGCATCGCTTCCTCGATCACCTTCTGGATATCCTCTGCCGGCACCACCTCATTGTGCTTCTCCCATGGCCTCACGAGGAGGCCGGCCTTGTGGTACTTGCAGAGAAGCTCCGCGTCCCACGGCTGGTCCGAGTGCATCGGCCAGGCGAGGATCGGCTTGCCGTGGCTCAGGCTCTCCATGGTCGAGTTCCAGCCGCAGTGGCTCATGAACGCCGCCGTGGCGCCGTGCGCCAGGATCTCCAGCTGCGGCGCCCACCCGGTGATCACCAGCCCCGTCCCCTCTGTTTCCTTGGTGAACTCGGCCAGCATCTTGTCGTGGTTCCGGCTCTCGCCGGAGTCCGCGAATATGTCGGCCCGGTCGGCCTCGCGCAGCACCCAGATGAACCGCTGCTTGCTTCCCTTCAGCGCCGCGGCAAGCTCCGCGATCTGCTCCCCCAGGAAAGACGACGTCGTCCCGAAGGACACATAGAGCACCGACGCCGCCGGCTGCTCGTCGAGCCAGTCCATGCACTCGTGCCGCGCCTTCCCGGGCGTCCGGGCGCTGGCGTCCAGCAGCGGATTCAGTGGGCCGACCGCGAAGAGCTTCTGGTTTTCGAACACCGGGTGCGCGGCGATCGTGTCGATGAACTCGCCCTCAATCGCGCGGCTCGTGTTCATCACCATGCCTGCGGGGGCCGCGCCGGCGCCACCCTCCTCCTGCATCTCCTTCTCCGTCCGGAACACGAACTCCACGAACTCCTTGGACATGCAAACATCGATGGGGAGGAACTCGAGGCCGTGGTCGCGCAGGAGCTGGTGCCCGGGGTCCAGCCACCCGATGTTGTACGAGATGGCGACGCACTGCAGCGCGAACGCCTCGGCGTTGCCCTTGCCCACCCGCGCCGCCTCGACGGCCGCGAAGCTGTTCAGCCGGTCGTAGACGACGACCACGCGGCGGTGGGTGGCCGAGAGCGTCTCCAGGAGAGCCGCGAGCGGGGCGCGCGCGGCGGTCGTGAATGTCTCCCAGAGCGGCATGAGGTGGTTGGGGAAGGGAGACGGCGCGGCCGGGTCGGGCGCCGGGGACTCGAAGGCCGGGACGTCGAGGTCGTGGAAGTGGATGGAGACGAGGGACTTCGGGTCCCAGCCGTGCACGCGCGACCGCGCCTGCCGGACGTGCGCCGCGGGCGCCGCGTAGTGCACCGGGAGCCCCCGCGACGCGAGCAGCAGAGACAGGTGCATCAGCTGGTTCAGGTGGCCCTGCGCCGGGAACGGCACCGCCACGATGGCCACCGAGTTCTCCGTCGAGTCAACCGCCATCGATGATCGAGTTTCTGGATGTGAAGTACGAATACTACAGTAGACGACTTCCTGCGGCGTAGAACCTCGTTGGACAGGCTATATATGGACAAGAAATCGGTCTGTCCGCCAATAATAAATGGGCGTGATTAATCCAATTAATCTAGGCGACATGTGCTTGCGGGTCCAATTTCCACTGGTGACGTCGCATACTAGGAGGATAATCTATCAGGACCGTATCATCGGAGATACTGTATTTATGTCCCGTAATTTAAAGCCAGACCATATTGGCTATAGCGGCGTGAATCGATAGGTGCAGCATATGCAGTGACGTCTGACGTGAGCAACCACGAATTGCTTAATTAGCGCATGGTAGAGAAATGCCCGGAGCACTGGAATTGTATTGTTCACAGAAAGATCATCGGCGACGACGCTAGCGGGAAAGTGCCATTCTGCGGAATTGGACGCTCCGGCTTCGTCATCGGTGACGACTGAAGGATCCAGAACCGCCGATCTACTGCAACCGAGGGCCCGAAGCGGGAACGGACCAATTAACGTTGGCTAAGTTCGTTGCGTATCGATTGCTCCTCTTTCTGTCGGGAGCAGCCAGTTGCGGCCTAGAGCACAGGTACGCGGAAGACTTGGAGTGCGGAGCAAAGCACTGGACTTGACCGTCAAGTTCAAACAAAAGCCGCAGTAGAGTAGTACTTCTGAACAGCATCGTCATGTTTGCCCGGTCTCCTGATACCATTGGGATTCTTGGGCGCATCACCCGGGCTCTGTTACGGCACACTTGGCGAGGCGACTGCCGGCTTTGTTGCGGCACACGTCAGATTACAAAACTGATCTTTCACCGTGCTTTGATTTCGCCGCAGCGAGCGAATATCCCACTGCTGCGTAACACATGGTAACCTTTTACCACTTTCTGTCCAAGCCGTATTCTCCTTCCTCGCGATCGAAAGACACAAAAAGGCAGGATCATACATTTCGTCGTGTTTCGTCACGTGGCTTCAAGATTTGAGAATGGATCAGAAACTTGAGGACCGAGATGGAGACAGGAAGGAGAGTTGCCGATTGCATGGGAACCTCTCCCAGGACGGAAACCTCTCCAGGATCATACAACCGATGAGCACGTATCCTCTGGGCTCTGGCTACATGGCCATCACCATCGCGGCCAAACACAGTCCGTTGGACGCTTAATGCAATTTGCCTTCTCCAGATTTCAACGGTCGACCGGTTTGTTCCGTTTTCGGGCGGCGGCCGGTGCCTTCCCACCGAGAACCGATCATCCATAGCGGCGCTGATCTATCATTAATACTTACTTTTAGAGAAAAACTGTATAAATAAGTATTTTCTGAATTTAAAATCAACTTGGGTCCATAGCTCAGTGGTAGAGCATTTGACTGCAGATCAAGAGGTCACCGGTTCGAACCCGGTTGGGCCCTACTTTTGTTTTCGTATTTAAAACTATCTTTTACATTTCTTTGACTGCCTCCTAGTTGCGTCGCGTTGCTATTTTTTTTCATTCTTTTTTGACTCAACGGGCATGTGGTTTCATACGAGAACATCTTTAGACATTTTGACTCTCATGAACACGTATTGTTGTATGAATGAAAAAACACTTACTAAATGATGGATGCGTTTCATCTGTACGAACGGTATAAGAACAAAAACTTGGGTCACGAATCATGAGCACGATTGGTTCTTAGAAACACAAGATTGATAAATCCCATTACACATATACACTCAATTAAATTGTTCTTCAGCCGATCTTCCGATATCGCGAAACTCGGTACACATTTTTGTCGTCCTCGAGCCCATATATATCTGGCAGGATGGTCAGGTCAAGAGAAAATCAAATGATTGATAGGCCTGACTAAGCTAGGCCGGCCTAAGCATTTTTTTTTTTTTTGCACTCGTCATGACACTTCCTTTTTTGCAGAGATCTCGCGTCTTGACAAAATTTTCAAGATGCATTATTGCTAGACATGTATGGTTGTTTGTACAGGATTTAACTGGCAAGTGGCTAGGGGATAAGCTAGAACACCTGGCATCTTGGTGGCTGGGAAATAAGAAGAATGAAGTTCTTAATATGATTTCTGCTGCTGTGATATGGTCCTTATGGAAACTGCGTAATGACATTTTCTTTCGATCTGTTTCCTGATCTGGCATGCAGGTGGTTTGGAGAGGAAAAGAGCAAATTTCACAGAATCACAGTTTTTGAGGCATGTTTCTTAACGAGTCCCCACTTTTGCTAATTTGTCCGCAAAATCATACGTTTTGTGTCCAATTGTCTCACATCACCCAAAACAACGGTTTAAACACATTTGATGGTATTTCTTACATGTGGGTCCCGCATGTCAGGCATTGCATTTTTCATTAAATCCCCTGACTTTTTAATTTTTTTTCCTTATCCCCTCATCTTCTTCTACAAAGCCGGCAACCACCCGCTTCGCCCGCCGCCTGTGCCGCCGACCGCCCTGCACCGCCTGCGCCTCCCGTGCGCACCGCCCGCCCTGCACCGTCGCGACGCACTGCCCGCGCCGCCGCCCGCCCTGCACTGCCTCCCGCCCGCGCCGCCTGTGTTAGACTGCTGCCGAACTGTCTCCGATCTGTTGAGATCCGGTAGAGTAGGTCTCCTAGCTTATCTCTCCCGGCCGTTTGTACCGCCTCTATATATGTAATCGGATCCAATCAATAAAGTTTTTCCAATTCTATTCCTTGTTTCCTTTTTCTTGCAGCCTGCCCGCGCCGCCGCACACGGTCCACACGCATGGCACCCAGCCAAATTAATCCCGCCCCGGAAGGTGTCCCCTGCTCGTGCTGCTCCGGCGGGAGATAAATCCTCGACCTACAGAGAACGTTCTATTAAAAGTTAAAACTAGCACGAGCACAGGTCGCCGGAAATTCCGGGCGCGGCAGTTGCGGGCGGGCGCGCGGGTGAGGGGACGGTGCCGGGCGCGGGATAGGGAGGAGGCTCCGTTCAGTGCACCTGGACAGGGAATGGGGCAAGCAGGCACGGGCGCTGGCGAGGATTGCGGCAGCGGGTGCGTGCGTTCTCTGGAGGTCGAGCGAACAGAAGAGGAAGACGAGCACAGCGCGGATCGATGAGAAAAACCCGGATCGTAGAAATAAAAAAAAGTCAGGGGGTTTAACAAAAGAATGCAACGCCGGACATGCGGGACCCACATGTAAGAAATACCATCGGATGCGTTTAAACAGTTGTTTTGGGTGATGTGAGACAATTAGACACAAAACGTGTGATTTTGCGGACAAATTAGCAAAAATAAGGACTTGTTGAAAAACCTGTCTTAAAAACTGTGGTTCCGTGAAATTTAGTCAAAAGGAAAACTGCAAGCGCTGGAGCTTATAATGCATCGGCTGGAGATCTAAGTCGGCGGAGATTCCAAGGTTGCTTTGAACATGAAGAGAAGGAAGGCTGTTTGTATGCTCACTCTCTGTGCCTGCCAAGTTTTGACTGTGCTGTCACTTGCTGACAGTCTGGAGGCAGATGCATGAAGTGTTGACGTTCTGGAGTGAAGACCAGTGGACAGAGTCTTAAAATACTGTCTTGCTCTCGTTTTAGTTTGGCTACTCCAAATTGCCATTGCTCTGTTTTAGTAGGGGCGTTTTTTGGTTTCGTTTTGGCCTTTTGGCGGTTAAAACTATCTGCACCTACACTGTTGTGACGGTTGTTTCATTTGTCTATGATAAATGGAACAGGGGCGTGGCCCTCTATTTCTAAAAAAAATATGTATTCTATTTGTACTTACATTGGAAAAAAGTTCAGATGTTTTTGAAACTTTTAATTGTGATTTTTAAAATGCCAGGCTCATAGTAGCCAGAGAGAGCCAAACCTCTAAATTCCTTCTTCTTCTTTTTTGTATGCATCCTTCTTGCCTGTAAGAATTAAGCAACACCGTAAAGGCCCAGCCCCACTTCTTTTAGTCTTAGACAGCTCAAGTCCAAAAGAAGGTAAACCTTCTACTTAGAGTTTTTTCCGAGCTGCAAGTTCTTGTAGTACAAGACAAGAAAACAGACACCTTTTCAAGCATACAAAAGCACTTTGCGCACGACAAAATTGTTACTGCTGAATTAAGGTCATCTTTTTAACTGCATTTTTACCACATTTTACTGCAACTGTCGAGATCAAAGCCGAAACCCACAGTGCCTGGACATGTCGTACATCGCACACAAATTATCGTACGCCCAGGACTAGCAGTGCTGCATATGCTATACTCCCTCCGTTCCTAAATACTTGTCGTGGTTATAATGCAAATTATAACCACGACAAGTATTTAGGAACAGAGGGAATATATACCAAAAGAAATATAGTATTGACAGAAACGGAAGCACAGATCTTAAGCACATTATTATGCCTAGTTCCTCCTACAGTACAATTTCTCCGAAAAAAAGGTACGCTAGCGGCTAGCATGTACAACTAGCTTTGTACAGGCTAGTAGTACTAGTTGTGGTCACTCCGTCACTCAACTCCCGTCCCGACCCAAATTTCGCAGCATCGATCAGCGTTGCGAATCATGTCGGGTGCCATCGTCATCAGCGGAAGCTGATGTCCCGTCTGGCAACACCCCGGTTCGTTGTTGCCAACTCAACAGAGCGCTTCCCCTCATCGTGGTTGCATTCCCCTCCGACGTCTGCCCCCTCATTCTGGCTCCGGTCTCCGGTTCTGGCTCCTCCGCCCTCTGCACCTCGGCCGTCGACGCCGCCAGCGGCGTCGTTGCGGCGGCAGAATCTGGGACGACGACGGCGCAACCACTCTGGAACTGCTGTCCAACTTCGACATGTTGATAGTTGCAAGGCGTGAACTCAAACTCAGACTGAAGTACCATGGGTTGCCCCAAATATTGATGACGGTTGTCGTCACCGTCGAAGTATAGCTGCTGCTCCTGCTCCTGCTGGGCGAAGAAGGCCATCGGCTCGTGCGGTTGCTGCGTGGCGTAAGTTACATTACCAGGTTGTTGCTCCATCGTGCCACACATCCACTCGTGCTGCTCCGTGAACGCCATCGGCTGCGTCGGGTAAGCCGCCACATTACCTGTAGCTGGCTGCTGTTGCGCTTGCACCATGCCGCCGGCATGCATCATCCATTCGTTCTCAAGTTGTTGAAGCACACGCTGCTCGCTCATCTCTTCCGTCTCCGGCTGCATCCGCTCCTCTGGGGATCGCGTGACGGTAGGCGGCGGCGGTAATCTGAACGCTTGGCCGGCCGGATTCATGTGTCGTTGCATCATCATTGCCTGACCGAAATTCCCAGCTGCAGCAGCGCCGTGCGCGGCCCGGAACCGCGGCACCTGGCCGCTGAATGCCATCGGCGGCCGCGGCATTGATGCGTGAACGCTGGGCCGCACCTGGCCCATGAACGCCATAGGCGGCCGCGGCATCGATGTGTGAGCTCTGGGCCCAACCCGGCCGCTGAATGCCATCATTGATGTACGGGCTCTATTCACCATCGGTCGCCCGGGCCAGAAAGGCGGCTGCATGCCGCCACCGGCGTGCAGCGGCGCTGGTGGGCCGAGGAGCAGGTCCAACGGGCTCCCCCGCTTGGGCGTAGCCATGGGCCCCCGCCGCATAGCCTCCACGGGCCTCTTGCCCTTCTGCCGCGCCGAAAGCTTATTCGGCGCCGCTCCCCCTTGTGCTTGGGCGCCGCTTTCCACGGGCTCGGGCTGCGACGGGGCCGGGCTCGCTTCTTGTTCTTGGCACGTGCTAGTGCCACTCGGACCCGCCTCGTCGTCGTTGTTGCTTTTGTGCCTCGGCGTCACGTAGATCCTGCACATGACGTACTCGTCCAACTGCACGTGCGCAGCCACTCTCAAGTTTGGTCAGGCCACTATACACTTGAAAATGAAAAAGAAAAAGAAAAAGAAAAAGAGTACACTCCGGGACGGCGCGTGTCTGCGAACTGACCTTCATGCTGTTCTGGTCGAGCTTGATCTGGAAGTCCTTGATGCTGAGCTCGCGCATCAGCCACTTGGTCTTCGTCTCCGTGTCGACGGGCCCGACGTGGTAGCCGAGCGTGCTCTCGAAGAACTTGACCCTGACGTTGCCGACGGTCTCCTTCTCGATCTCCGTTTTGCCCGTGGACGCCTTCCAACGCCCGCGGTGGTCGTCCGTGCACCGGTCCGGCCTGTCGCCTTTCGTGTACTTGCGAGACCTCGGCGTCAGGAAGTACCAGCTCGTCTCGCCCTTATCCTTGTGCCCTTCAATCCAAAGCCCAATTAATTAATTAAAGTATATACATATAGCATAAAGCTAGCCATGGCGGCATGGACAAGACAATGGTCGTGGAACACGATATATGCGTACCGTCGATGAGCTCGTCCGGGTGGCACCGGTACACGTTGTCCTCGATGATGCAGTCATTGGGCACGTGCGGCCGGCCCTGCAGCCTGGGGAGGAGATAGTACTCCACGAGCTCCTCGTCCGTCGGCATGAACCGGAAACCCGGCGGGTGCGTGCTCTTCTTCTCCTCCCCTTCTTCTCCGCTTTTCTTCTGCTCCTCCCCTTCTGCCATGTCAGCCAGAGACGAGACGACTGGGTTGCAAGAAGAGATAGATCACAGGTTGAGGACGACAGGTGCAGCAGCTTCGACGACGTACGCGGCGGGGGGGCGAGGAGCTCCGGTCGTTGTCGAGATCGAAATTGGAAACGGGAGGATTAATTAGGCTGTGTTCGTCCACAAATCTGTCTGCACTTTTGCTATATACGGCACACGTTCTTGTATTTGGAAAAGGACGCGGCGGCGTCCGGAACCAGGTTGAAAAAGGATCGGAGTGGAACAAGGATCGATGTAGAGTTCTTCGCTGTCCCGTCCAAATTTCAGACGGAAACGGCCTAAATAGCTCGACGCCCTTCCTCTCCAGAATTTTCTTCCTGATGCTAAGGTGTGCTACTGTACTGTCTGTACATGGGTAAGAATGTGATTAAGCTGACAATGGTGGGAAATAACCCGAATTTCTCTGTACTCCCTCTGCAAGGGCATTCGAATCAGACCCAGCCGTTGCAAGTCACAGAAACGTGACGTCATATGCTTCTGACGTGCTTAAACAAGAACATGTTTCGGGCCTCCAATGTGCTTAGTACAAAATCATTAGTAAGATCAGTTGCCTCGTTCAGCTCAAAATAAAAAAGACCAATAAAGCCGGAACAAAAGGCTTCGCTAAATGTATGTAATACTGCTATACCTCACCAATTCACCATGTCCAGGTACCAACAAGTCCATCTTTCTAGTGTCATGTACTATTAGTATCATTCAGTTATATCCCAGCAGGGTATTAGCAAAAGACTACGTTATCTCTGGAACTCTTAAGAGAGAAGTACTGTTAGATCGCGGCGCGACAGTGAGATTTCACTTTGCAGCTTGGCGTGCCAGCCACTCAGCTCTGGTAGGGCCATAGTAGACTGCTTTACCTCCAGGCCACGTACGAAAATTCCAGCCAATGGGTGATCCACCAAAGACATAAGTCCCTTGCACTCGTTCGCCCTGATGATTTGTTTGGTTCTTTACTGCTTCCTGCTGAATGCCAAAAGGTATCCCCTTAGCAGCAGTCTGCGAGCTAACAGGCTCGAGTGGCACCTTCTCCTGGACAACCTGAGGCACTTGATTCTTCTCTCCATATAGGACTTCTCCTGTGGGCTTGTTCATGGCAGCTCTAACTGCAGGAATGTCCAATGGTTTTACAGGCTCAGCAGCAGTAGACATATCAAGCCTCATTTTCTTGGACAATTCCATGACAACTTTTATCTCTAACACAAGAAGAGCAGGGGCAGATTAATTAGACATATCGATCTTTATGCATGCGCAAGAACATATATGTTTGAAAGACCATTCAAACATGAGCATTAAACCCTAGGTAATCAAAAGATATTTCTAGACCAAAATACACAGCACACACTTTAAGTGGTCTTTTCAGAGAGAAGTGTCTACAATTTTGGATTCCTACTGCTTTGCTGAAGAGCTGTAGATACATTTGAATCACAACAGGATACATTATGTAAAAGATAACCTTTTATCCTGAGTACTAAGAAGCCTGACACAATACATTATTATGTAACAGATCCTGAGTACTAAAAGCCTGACACGGTACATTACAATACAGAAGCAACAAGGGTTGGTCAACTGCAGCGTCATAAAATGTAATATATCACACTGTTTACATGCTACAGAAATGTAACAGACTGATGTAAAACTTAGGTGTCCAATTGCAACAGTACACCTCTTCAGATATATTAACAGTGTCGGGGGCCTATAAACCAACATTTTGAGCCAATGAACCTGAGGCAATATTAGTATATCGAGTGTTATGCTTATAAATGAAATAAGAAGATCAAGAGCAAACAGTTCAACACAACTCTAAACTATACATATGTAGGAGTACCTTTTTTGGGGGGCAGTAATATATGTACTCCCTCTGATCCCAAATTCTTGACTCAAATTTGCCCAAATATGGATGTATCTATTCTTAAAAAGCGTCTAGATACATGTAATATTTCGACAACAATTTAGGATCGGAGGGAGTACCTGATAGCAAGATCATAGCCAATACACACGGTTCTAACAACAATATGTAATATTTACCTTTCAGAATCTCAAGAGCAGCATCTTTCTTTTGGAAATCAGTAGCTTGGCAAACCTTCAACAAAACAAAATTTTACATTTTAGAGCAGATTCCAGTTTTAACCAGAACAAAATCGCATGACAATTAACAAGTAAACAACACACGAGAGGTATGTCGCCAGATTTGGTAAAAGTTCGAATACAATATCGCATATCATTAATGGCAGCACCCACTTGCTCATAAAAATCATGCCCTAACTCAAGAACAAAAATGTCAGAGTGTTCCGAACTGCAGAATTCAGTGTGTGCTTGGGATATCATGAGCCCAGCTAAATTTTTTTACTAATTCTTATTCTTTCAAAATTTCCAGAAAAACTCGCACATATAAACCACTGAGTATTATGTGCATGAGTAAATTTTCATGTGATTTTGCATTCTGTGCCCTGTGCAAAAAAGAAGAGAAAATTACGCATTTACTCTTCACAAACGTTTGGTTTGCTGATATGCATTGAACAAACGTACTTTGCTTACGTGCCATCAGACTACAAAAACTAGTACTAAATGACCCGTAACCAAGTTTAAAACAAAACGGCAAAGTGTTCCACACTTCAGAATTCAAAATCCAGCTAGTTACTGACAGTACAGTAGTACATCTTTCTCGGTCTTTTGGGTTAAACTAGCTAAATGCATGAGTTGTTTTAAATTCTGGTGTGGTCATATTTTCCAATTTTATGATAAATAAGAATTCTCTAAAAATATTTATTTGAGAAAACAATTATCTCAAAAGTATAATCAACCCAAATCAGCTACAATAAAAGATCTTGATACATATCTACATCACATTGAATGGGTGACAATCAAGTGATTATCTAACAAGATAGGGTGTAGTCTCAATATATGAATTGACGACCACCAACTCGAATCTTTATAAGTGTAAAGATAGTACTCGATAACTTTTGAAATGGTCTGCCTGTCCATTTGATGTCACATTTACTCGCATATCCCTTCTGTTGGCCAGCATGAATGCAATTGGCGATACCTAAGCAGCACAACAGTATGTATGCTGATGCCGACTGGTCCCAAACCCAGAAAATTCACACTCAAACGTCAACAAGATCTACCCCCTGTAAATCTATGCTGAATTAAAGGAACAAGTTTGCCACACCTAAAGATGCTCTTTTAGCTCCTCATGGTTGTTGTTTTGGTGCAGGCCACAAATGAACTCATTTCTTCATGAAACTTGGCAGATATATGGTTTACTTGATAATGGCCATGGAAGATCTGTTCTGGATTAGTTTGTAACTCCAAAACACAGTAACTGAAATTGTTAAGATAAAGAAAGCATGTGTGATTGGTATTATAAAACATAGTAGTCACCACAATCTCCCCCGTGTAATCTCTATTTTGCAGATGCCCTTGTGTCCACTGTCCATCATATCATACACTCCAACTAAAAAAGGAACAGGGACCAAAGGAGTGCACTGAACCTTGATACAGTTTTCGAATTTAGTTGCTGATCTAAAGTTCTCACAACTAGACTAGCAATAGCAAGCACAACGGCCAATAAACAGCACCTGATCTTCGTCAAGCAAAAGATGTCCCTACAATTTGCACTAGTAAGATTAGGCGAGTTGCTGCTGCTTCTACCATGGCTGAATGCACACGGAAATTTAGGGTTTCTAGTGGGAACCTGAAGGAAGCGGCCGCGGAGGTTGGCGATGGCTGCTCTGATCTTGTAGTAGGGCGAGACTTGGAATCCCACCTCTTCCAGCTTCCGCTTCTTTGGCGGCGCGTCGGACTCAGCAGCGGAAAGCGTCGGCGGCGGCGGAGGAGGATGAGGTGGCTTCATGTCGGTCGCGGCCGTGAACTCCGATGTCGGCAGAGGAGGAGGGATGGAGGTGGCGGCGTGGGTGGCCAACGCTGCTGGAGGAGAGGGGATCAGTTGAACACTGGTTCAGGAGCTCGAAGGCGGCTAAGCAATCGAGGCGATAAGCAGGATTGCCTCCTTTCAGTTCAAACTTCAACTTGAAATCTTCACATTGGTAGCCAAACCTCTCGGTGCCCTGTAGATACCTATTTCTGCGAAAAAAATTTGACACGTAAAGCACCTCTTTATTCATTCGAAATCATCAATTTCTGTGATATTTGCTCACCATGTGTCCATTCATTATCTCACTGCCATGTGATTAGTAGATAGAACTAGCAGTGGTCTCTGACGCATTTATCTCTTTCATCTCTCTGACACCTTTTGTCTATTTCATGTTGCCACCCTCAACAATGATTGTTGATGTATTCAGTACTGGTTTATTTGTAAGTATTGCCAGTGTATTTAAAATTGATGACTTTTTGTCATGTGTAAAATTGACGAGGTACTCAAAATTGATGATGTAGTTTTCATGTACCATGACGATATATTAGGTGGAAAAAAAATCTTTGTACCTCACACCATAGAGGCTTCGGTGCCACGTGCAAAAAGCTAGATAAAGAAATAGAGATGAGAGAAAAAGTTGTCATTATGTAGTCACATCATGTAAAAAGTTGGAGTGAGAAATAAATCTTTGCTACTTATAAAGTTTGGAGTTGGTGGTCGTCAGTTCACTTCTTCCTAACCCTTCTTTTGTCAACCCTGACAAGTAGATTGTACAAATACATGAGTTAAAACATCAAGTCATAACCCTCCCTTACATAGTCTATGCTGCTGTCTTTACTCTCCAATCTCCATGAGTTTGGGTTCAGAGTTCAAATTCATCAAACCCTATCATCAGCCTTTATGGCATTGGTTCATAAACTGACTATCATGTTGTTTTTAGTTGTAAATTTTCTTTTCTTGACGATTCCATAGCAAAGCACGGGCACAAAGCTAGTAAGAGAGAAAAAGGTGTCAGGTAGTCATATCATAAAGGAAGAATAAACTGCTACTTTTCCTTTATTAGCCTACCAAGGACATCGTTGATTACTTGTCCAATGGCTGGCACACATATCAATGGGGTCAAACTTTACAAAGACACGAAAAAAAACTATATGGTGTGTGGTCATGTTCCTAGGTCCTTGTCTAAGTCACCAATCTCATATAAAGAAACTTATTGATTTCCCTAAGAAAAGAGAGACTTCTTTTATTAGCACGAGTTAATTTGTCGTGTTGTCTTAAATACAATAAATGGAGTAGATATCTACGCAAAACTTGTTGTGAATGGATTCTAGAAAAAAAATCTTACTTTGTAATACTACGAATCAAATGGTGAATACTATAAGAAAAATCCTTGAGGATTGAAATCCTTCATCAATGTTTTCGAAAATCCTTTGAACCAAAGAGGCGGTAAGAACCATGGTAACACATCTCGCTCGGTAACTTTTTTTTTCTTGCACACATTTCTTCTATCATCTCCAACGTCTCCGCATCTTCTCGAGTACTCTCCATACTAAAATAAATGTGTGCTGTAACTTTTTTTTTAGTTTTTCCCCTAGTAAGCATGTTGTTTTAGGCGTGATTAAGTATTCGTTCTATTTCTGCATGAATGATGCATCGGTGTGTTTGATGCATGGATTCATACCACATGCACTGGACGGGAGCTTTCGTTTTTGGGTGAAATTAATACTGTGAGGAGTGCACGAAAGCCCTTTTGACGGTGACGTTAGCGTGGTAAAATCGCTCACGCATAAAAAATGTTTAAGACGGCATCTAAATTGGCACGAAGAAAGTATACCATGATGTATATATCTACGATGTTGAATGACTAATTAGAATTATATTTTAGCTAGCACAAAATAGTTTCAATAGAGTGAATACACCACAACTCAGATTTCTATAAAAAGTAAAGTTATAACTAATGTATCGTGCTTTCCCAGCCACGTGGCACATAACTTGTAGAAAAGACACAAATAGGCGTCTTCTTTATAATTCTTTCTTTTTTATAATTTTTTCGTCGAGGGAGCCATCCGCATTAACTGGAACCAGACCAACCGGGTACAGTTGACCAGACTCAGACACAGCTTTCCATGAGCCGACGGACGCGCGAGTGCTCGACGAGAAAATGGAGAGATGAAAGAGAAAAGAAAATTCCTTTTTTTAACTGAAAAGAAAAGAGTTGGAGCTGAAGAGATACCGGCCCGGCCCGCACGGCCCAGTGAGGCGCCGTCTCAGCTCTCACGGAAGCAACAGGCAGCTCCCCCGACCCTCCTGCTCTACGCACTCACTGACGAGTGGCCCTAATCTTGCGTGCCCCCACATGACATTGACACGGGCGACTGCCGCAAGAGGAGCCAATGGAAGGCAGCCGGACGCATTATTGCCTATCCGGATGGAGGCCGTCTCCACCATCCAA
This sequence comes from Brachypodium distachyon, assembly GCF_000005505.3. NCBI lineage: Eukaryota > Viridiplantae > Streptophyta > Magnoliopsida > Poales > Poaceae > Brachypodium > Brachypodium distachyon. Next base: position 21,300,477 of record NC_016135.3, read on the forward strand.
GGGAAGCGCAGCAAGGGGACAAGTGCGGGGTTCGCCTGCTCTTCTCTCTTCCCCTCCCCCTTCAACTCCTCCGCCCCCTCCCATTCTTCCTCGGGTAAGAAAGATTTTAACTAGTAGTACGGAGTAGCTTTTTTGCTTTGTGCTACGCTATGCGGAGTATACATTTCTTAAGCTCTGTGTTCTTGAGTTTGTGTTCAAGAATGATTCGGATTTTGCTGTTTGGTGCTTTAAGTGGAGTGGACTGTATCACCGGCTCACCGTGTAATGTCGAGTCAGATTGCTAGCATTATCGTTTTGAGGAGTTTCTAGCTGCTCAGGTTAAGCAGCTGTTTTCCAGTATGTGCGTACTTCTATGCTTCAGTAGACCTTTCCTCACTGCATTTACAGTAAGATTGTCTGAATGTGCAAGCGGATATCTTAGCAGAAGGCGCCGTCAAGTTTTGATGGTTAACTTTTAGTCCATGTCTTGGTTCATATGGTCAGGTCAGGCCGTCAGGTGCTTGCATAAGTTGGGCTCAGCATTCGCTCTTTATTATAGATTCTATAAATTATTAGCAGTTTGAAGAACTGTGTCCAAGCAACCTCATGTTGCTGTAATAATGAACTAGATTTACAAAGGCACACACGGACACAACAATCTGGCTAACGAAGTAGTGGAACAAATCTGTCCCCTTATACTGAATTAAAAGCCCAACTGAAGCCGAGCCGTTCATGTTTAGGGATTTAACATTTGAGATTGACTTCTGAATCCCATGATATACTTGTGTGCTCCCCTTCAAAAAAGATATACTTGTGCTTTCTGCTTATACCTTTTTGCTCAACTAGATGATGCTCCGCGTGTTGCTACGGAAACATGCTAAAATACTAAAACTAATAGGAAAAGATGTAAAAGTATTCTCATTTTTTACATTTAGAAAATAAAACCTAAGAATGCATGCATGACTTAATGAGGTGACATGCATGTGGTGGACATGATGAGGTGGCATGCTTGCATGTTTAGAGAAATCATGTAGTGGGGATCCCCTATTTAGGTATAGAAGATTCTTAACATGGGTGAAATTGCTAGCTTCTCGTTGCTCATTCACACATGGGCTGAACCGACCTTGCTGCAAAGCGCTTAATAATTGATTTGCAACTATATAGGATTTTGAAGAAATGATCTCATCCATCAGCCTACTTGACAGTTCCCACCAGCTCATTCACAAATTATACAGGAGATGCTGGCCAAGCAACTCACATTTCACACTGAGCATGCATTCAACTGCAAAATCTGGGGGTAAAAGCATGAGGGTGAAGATGGCACATCTCAAGCCCCATGCAACTGACTTCAAGAGGACCCCCCAGGCCCACGAGGAAGACAATGTGTTCTACAAATTTGTTTATAGGCTCCCTGAAAGCCTCAGCTGGCTGCTCCTGTCGCAAGAAAGGGCTAAGGAACCAGCAGCCCCAAAGAAGAAACAGCGGAAGGAAGGAGCTGTGGCTGGTAATCGGTTTGGTGTGATATTGGAGTGGGAGGGTGTTGTTGTCGAAGATGATGACCCGGATCTAGAGCCCCGGGTGTGGTATGTCTTATCACTCGAAGAGTCAAAGTCTTTCCCCCCGGATGCAGTACTGAAGGAAATTGAGGGAATGAGAACTGATCAGGCTATCTCAAAAGTCTTAAATTGGTCTGGTGATCCAAAAGAAATTAAAAGGTTGGCAGCACGTAAGGAGGCAGTCTATCAAAAGCTCCGAGGTCGATTCTACCAGCTGCGACCAGGTGTTCTCGATTTCTTGAACACCCTTGTGGAATTTGACATCCCAATAGCAATTGCAACTTCTCGCCCACGGACGAGCCTGGAAGAAGAGATCAAAGCTGTTGGTCTGCAAGGCTACTTTGATGCTATAGTGGCGGCGGAGGACTTCCGCTGCGGGAGACCTGATGGTGAGATGTTTGAGGTTGCAGCAAAGCAACTTGGTCTTGAGCCTGATGTTTGTCTTGTGATGGGCAACTCAAACTTGACAACAGAATCTGCACACACTGCTGGGATGAGATGTGTTGCGGTTGCAAGCCGACACCCTGCCTATGAACTTCATGCAGCAAACCATGTTGTGAGATGGCTCGATCAGCTCTCTGTTGTTGATCTGCAGAAGCTTGCCAATGGTGAGATTCTTGGGTGCAGGGGCAGACGATCTGACATGGACATGGAGATTCTGATCGAGGAGTGATGTTTCTGCAGGCATTGTCTACTAATATATTGCCGTTCTTTATAACTATGTCGTAACCTCAGTACTGCATTACATTTTGTAACAGACCAAGTAGTATCATTAGATCAGGATAGCCTGGATGAACTTCTTGGTTCTTGTAATGTACAACTGAGTTTAGCAAGATGCTTTATTAACAGCGAAGAGTCGGAAGGTACGAAACTGTCCACCTTGTAACTCTCTTGCCTGTGTGGTACGGAGTATCTATATTACTTCTTCTATTTTGCAGTACTGTTGCCTATGATTATTTACAACTGAAAAGAGCTGAGATATTGGATTTGAAATTTGAAATTTCCTTCAATCTACCAGGTTTGTTCCAGAGAAAACAGAAGCACATTTCTATGTTCCTGACAAAGCTTCATAATTTTGAGTGTCTTAAATTACAGAAAACAGGAGAACTGACCCTCAGGGTCCAAATCTGTCCCTTTCAAGGATTGTGTAGACCTGCAGATTTCGTAAATTCTATTGATGCTGAAACAATTGCAGATACTCTTTGCTGAAGGAATATCTGGCTTCTTATCCAAATTAACCGCATGTTATGTCTAGTACTGTTAACTACATGAAACGGGTCTGTGCCACCTTGAAGGATCAGTGGATATTCAACTGAGTACAGACGTACTATTCACTCCAAATCAGAAGCTTGAACAATCGGACTGCGAAAACGAAACAACAAGCAGTAGCTAGCAAATGAACATGTACATTTGAACAAGATAAACAGATGAAGTATCAATTTCATCGATCTCCTGCTGCGTCAGTAATTCAACACTCTTCTATTTACTCTCATCGCTTGTAAAAGAAGCGCTTGAAGTGAAAATTCAGGTGCAGGATACCCCTGTCGAAGGTGCACCTGAATCCCGCCTTCCGCGAATACTCCCATTCCTTGTTCACAATCCTGAACGCGATGTCCTCGTACGGTGGCCCGGCGTGGAACCTGATGATGCAGGTCTCGCCGCTCTCCCCGTCGCCGTCCTTGTGGATGGTGTACTCGGGAGCCTTCGTGCCGGTGAAACCAGGGTAGAACACGACGAACTTGTAGCCCTTGACGGTCTTGGGCGGGGGACGGTCATGGTCGTAGTGCACGCGGTTGTACTTGTTCCACTCGAACCCTGACCGCACCCGCGCGATGTACTTGGGCTTCGTCAGCGTCCGCGGCACCGCGACCGGGCAGATGGCTTCGGACTCCTCCTCGTCGGCGTCCGCGAAGCCGTCTCCGTCGTCGTCTGCGCTCTCAGGTTCCTCGTCATGGCCGTCGAACGCGGGCGGCGCGTCGTCGCGTGTGGAGTAATTCTCCTCGAGGAACTTCCTGGCCCTCTCGACCCGGATGAGCTCCAACACTTCCTGCCAGTACTCGACGACCATGGCCTGGCCGGTGGCCAGCCGCGCGGCGATGGTCGCCTGCATCTCGTCGAGCTCTTCGGCGCTCTTGCAACCGACGTCTCTTCTCACGTCGGCAACGATCACTGGGTATAGCAGGCTCCCGCTGCCCCCTGCCGTCCAGGGGCTTGCTGCCGTCCCGGCGGCCTTGGCGATCTCGGCGTCGCACATTACCTTGGCGGCCTCCCAGAAGGGCCCGTTCGCCCTGTCTAGACCGGCAGGCTCCGCGATCTGCTTGCCGAGCTCACGCAGGTCCTCCAACGACGCGCCGCGGAACGCCGAGAGCGCGCAGCGCAGCGTCCCGTCGAGCGATTTCACGAGCAAGTCGATGGGCTTGGGCCGGCCGTGGCCGAACCGCGTCTCGGCCCGGAGCCTGCTCTGCTCGAGGAGGAATGCCGCCTCCTTGGCGTCCTCCTCCGCCCTGGCCAGAAAGGCGGTCGTGATCGGCGGCGGGGATGTCCGCCGGGAGGCAGCGGCGGAGGATGAGCTGACGGCGGCGGCCTCCTTGCGGCGGGCGAGGCAGCGGCGGCGCTCGGAGCGGAGGGAGACGATGTCCGGGACGAGGCCGCGGGAGAGGTCGCGGTCGAGCTTCTTGTGCCAGATGAAAGTGCAGAGGCCGCGCGCGGCGAGCTTCTGGGACACGGCGGCGGCGCGGCGGTGGGCGGCCTTGGATAGAGACTTCGACGGGCGCGTGATCTCCTCGGCGCGGGAGGCGGCGCTGGGATTTGCCATTGGGGGCGTGACAGAAGACCAAAGGGCTCCCGTGCGTCAGAGATTTATTTAAAAGGAGGACGCCGATCGAGTCGGTCCCCCGTAACCGACTCCAATCAGGCCTGTGAACCGACTCCGAGTCCTATAGCGAAAGACGAAGGGAACAACCGACCCGAAGTGGCGAAGTACCGTGCGGTGCGCTGACGCCGTGCGTCAGTGCGTTTGCATCTTGAAGATCTTATGCGAAGTAGTACAACCATATGTGAGGGTGTGGCCGGCGGATGCTGTCGCTTGGAGCGGTGTAGGGTGTCAACTGTCAAGTGAGATCTCCCACAAAGAACCCACTTGCAGATCAATTTCTAAATTTTAGTTCAAATTTTAAACAAAATTTTGGACTAGCAAATCTCTTATGAACTAGAAATACAACATAACCGGATCCCACTTACATCCTAATCGGTGGTGACTGACATGGACCGAAAGATTCATGTTGTCCAGACAATGACTTCTTTTCGGGAGGTTGGTCCCCAATCTCATGGACCTTAGTCTTGGTACGTCCGCAAGCAACACCGTCAGTTGGGCTCTAATAGTTGAGCGGCGGGGGCGGTGCGCCATCAACTTGACTAATAAAAACTCACATTCAGTGCAAACTTGAAAACTATCATGATACCGGAGTTATTTAATGAAGGTGGAGAATTCTCCAAGAACATGGTTATTTTTCTCGTTTTTGCCAGGAATTCTCTGTAATGCCAAAGTTATTTAACGAAGACAACATGTCCAACGAAAACTAACATCCAGTGCAAACTTGAATACTATCATCATAGTACATTGGATTAAAAATGCACAGCTTGAATCAAATGTGGAATTCTCACAACCAGTTGAACAAACTTTTGCACATAACCACCTATTATCAAGTTTAAGTGGTTGGTGGGACTTCCACTTTTGATCAGAGCCATGCTTTCTTAATCCAGTTATTTACGAGAATAGTTTGCATTGAATTGGACTTTTCACTGGACATGTCGACTCTAATGAATATCTTTGTTCTATCGAAAAAGAGGAAGCAAGAAATATATAAATCACGGCAGTTACAAGGGTCCAGCAACCAAGAAGAGATATTGACACTTTATAGCATGGAGAGATAGTGCTAACATCAAGCCGCAAGCCAGGGTGTTCGAGTCACACCAGGGGAATCCTTATTTACGTACTTAAAAGGAGCGTCTCATTCTTCTTGCTAATGTCATGAATTTGGCTTAACGTATCCGTAAAGGTCAACTTTCAATTGATTTTTTATTATATGATTGATGATGTTAAGGAGAGAGAAATAGTAGAGAAAAGATAACCGTCTTTTCGTGAAGGTTCAGACTCTTAGCCAAGACTCGAGTTAGAGCTAGGTAAAAGCTGACCATATTACCATCATACAATATCGAATTTAATGCTAACAAGTCATGTAGATCCAATTTAAAAATATAACCCACCGTGCGTATTATTTTAACATCAAATTTAGATGACGTGACGAGTGAATATTGATTCTACGTACAACTATGCCATTAAATGTATTTTCTTAATTGTCGACGTCCTTAAAGGTATCTGCATCAGTATATCATGATATAGTGTCTTTTCTTGCACGACTAGTGAATCACAAAAAGCACCACACTGGAATGACATCAGATTTATTGTTAATTCGTGCTGAAGCGAGAGATCAGTAATAAGAGCGATCGGTACAAAAGAAACAGTGATGATTTTGCACCAACACTAAAAAAATAGTTTTAATAGTACGTTGCCTGAAATGTGATATTTTATATTTACTCCTAACGAATTCACCTGTGGACTTTTAGGGCCTCCGTGGATTGCAGGCTTTTTTAAGAAAAAATAGAGGATTCCAATTCTAAGGAATAATTCTTATAGATGTCATTTGGATTGTAAGATTTGCACCAAAGGAATCTCATAGGACAAGAATTTTTTCTCTAAATTTTGGAAGAATTCAGGCATGAGGTCTAACCTCTTTGAAACTTTCCTTTGAAAGTCTTTTCTCTATCTCTCTCCTTTCTTACTCCATCTAATCTCAAAATTTCTATACTTTTCCTAGGAACATCCAAACACTTTTTTCAAACAATTTCTATGTTTTGAATCCTTATTCAAGATGCCATGGCATTTCAATCCCATGTTATTTTCTATTCCTTTGTTTTTTAATCTTTCGATCCAAAGAGTCCCTTAGCAACATGTGAAGGATATATAAACGTGACGATAATCAGGGAGAGATGCCGCGTGCTTCAGCGGCATCAGGATATATCCGGGAAGCGCACATGCTACACGCCTTTAACTACCACCATTTTATCCGGGAAGCTTGAGTCCGCAATTCACTGACTAATGGGCCCTCCCATCACCCAGCCCCACTGCCACTGTGAAAAGCTAGTTGCACTCTACCAACCCCAGACCTGACATGCGAACCCGCGGTCTTGCCGTTGCCGATCCACATCTGCCACGTGCAGAAACCCGAAAACAATAATGAACTGAAATTTTATTTCTCTCGTCTCGTCCTCCAACTCCTCCCCACAAGTTTCCGACCTGCCAAATCTCTTTCGCGTTTAAATTCGAGATATTTCTTGTCCGCCTTCTGAAGCGCCCCTGCCTCGCCTCGCTGTCCCGGAGCTCCCCGCCGCGCGCCGACGACAGCCAGCACCGATGGATCAGGAAGAAGGTAAAGCAGCGCAGAGCCTACCGAATTTGGGAGCGACTCTGGCTAATTTGGGGGACGGTTGCCATTGGTGTGCAGTGACGGAATTCCTAGGGCAGGTGCCCCTCCTGCAGCGCCTCCCCGGCTCGTCCATCCGCAGGATCGCCGAAGCCGTCCAGGTCAAGCACTACGGTAAGTAGTGCGGCCTCCGTCGCTATGTCTCAGCACCCCTAGATCGATCGATCGATTGGGTTTTCTAGTAACAGCGACAGCAGCCTAAGTCTCTCTGCTTAGTTAAAAGTACTCTGTACTGTTAGCCTACTGAAAGATGCTCCCTGTATTAGTGATTCCCTAAATTTGTAGTGCTGTACTCTCAAATTTGCATACATGATTTCGCGTGCAAGCTCAGAGCTCACCGATGGGTGTTCTACTAGTTTAATTGTAGTATCTGTTATAGTCAGCATACGTATTAAACATTAATCATCTAGAGCAAATGTATTGTAAATTGGGAACTAGATTACAAAAGATTGTTGAGTTGCTATCAGTGCCCAGATAATATAGTGTACATTTACTTGATGATACTTAGCCCTTGCATCTTCAGTGTATGTGCTTACCAAGAAAGGTGCTGAGCTTGTATTCCTTTAGTGTGGCGTAGAATCAAGTTGATTTATGCATTTAGCTTTCATGATGGTATTTTGCAGAACCTGGTGAATACGTTGCTCGTGAAGGTGAACCTGTAGATGGCCTTTGCATCATATTGGATGGACAGGTATAGTGTATGCTAGTTCTTATTTCATTTATTGATCGAAATACTTTTCTTCGACAGTGTTCATTGTAAGACTAACATTCATCTTCAGCATTGACGTTTTATTGTTTCTGTACACTTTGAGTGGTTGGGACTATTGCCGAAAAAGGCAATACTATGCCAGTACACAACTCGAATGGCTGGAGTGCATCATTTCTGGGCATTACAGATAGAGGAGCACTGATAAAGCAGAATCTGTTAGGAAAATTGTTTTCCTTCTAAGCTACTGAAAAATTTACAAACAAAATGATGTTATAAATTTCTATAGCATTGATTATTTTCATTGGTGTTCTGGGTGAAAGACTCAATCTGGGGATTTCAGACCTTCCGAGCAAAAACCTGGTCGTTTTATTCTTTAGCCTTCCCCTGCTAAAACTGTTAGATATATATTCGGACTACTCTACTGTCATGTTTTTTAGTTACATTATCCTATTGTCGCAATTTTGTTTAGATACACATGTATCTAGACACGTTTTAGTGCGTAGATACATGCGTATCTAGACAAAGTTGCCACACTTAATGTGGGATGGAGGGAGTATATTTGTTGTCGCAAACAAAGTATGCTAGGTCAAGTATTCTAGCAATGGACCAAAAGGGGACAGGGGGCAGAGGCAAGTTGAATTCTTAGTGCTAAAATTTTCTGTTACTTGAAAGATATTCTTGTTATTTGGCAGGCCGAAGTTTCTACTCCTGCAAGCACAGAAGAAGCAAACCGCCCAGATTATGTGTTAAATAAATATGACTATTTTGGTTATGGTAAGATCTCTCTATACATGATTTTTAGTTTTGTTACAGGTTATATCTATTTTCATCAAGTACATCCATACTTTGCATGAGAAGATAAACAATCCACGTTTCATGTATTATTCTCTGTAGCTCCTAACATTTTACATTGTTTTGCAGGGACCAATAGTTCCGTTCATCAAGTAAATGTTATTGCAGTGTCGAAGGTACCATTTTCCATATTTCTATTTCAGACTTGACATTTTATTAGCTATGAATCCCTTTTGCAATGATATTAGCTGAGGCTTTTCCAAATACAGTAATTGGCTTTAGCTTATTGTTAGTCATGTCTTGCAGCTGAACTGCTTTGTATTGCCAAATCAATATGGGCATCTGCTGCAAACAAAGACAATTTGGAATGCAGAGGAAACACCTGAAAACCATACTTTGATGGAACAAATTTTGCATTTGGAGCCATTAGAGGTAATTCTGATGTATGCTGTTGTCTATGACGTTTCTATTTGTTAAGGAGGTATAAATCGTGTTGCAGTTTTCTCACTGAACTGGAGGAATAATGATCAGACATACTAATTCCTCAAATATTGTACTCCCTCTGTCCCATATTAAGTGACTTTCTATTACATGTATCTAGACACTTTTTAAGCATAGATACATCCATATTTGGGCAAATTTGAGTCACTTAATATGGGACGGAGGGAGTAACATATATGTTATGCCTGCTAGTTGTAGTTTGCTCACCGGACTGAAGGCTAAAAGTTGATGTGATATGGTCATTGGTCGTGGGATTTTATTTTCTTTTACCTAAAAGAAAGAAGTATAAGTCCCGGCAGTTTCAGATTTGCATTTCCTGATTTAAAAATTAAAGAGACAAACATGCTACCATAATAATTTACATTTAAGTCCCTGATTTAGTGATCTTGCTCACCACAATTCCTGTCTCTGTTTTGTAGCTTGATATCTTTCGTGGATTTACTTTGCCAGAAGCTCCAACTTTTAGGATAATAATTTACATTTAAGTCCCTTATTTAGTGATCTTGCTCACCACAATTCCTGTCTCTGTTTTGTAGCTTGATATCTTTCGTGGATTTACTTTGCCAGAAGCTCCAACTTTTAGGCAAGTTTTTGGAGGACAATTGATTGGGCAGGCATGCTTCAAACACTCTCTCTCTTACTTTCTGTCATCTATATCTGCCAACCCCATGTGTTTGGCCGCTTGATTTTTACGCTCTGAAGGGGCACCCAACTTCCTGTACTTAAGTAGAAACATTGAACCACTGAGTCAATGCTACAAAGGAATCAAGCATGCTTCTGAATTCCTTCAACTTTGGAAATCACATACGGTTCACAAGAATATTTCTGCAACGACAAATTCAGTAACACACAAACATCTTATCCTTGGAAAAGTGTAGTCAACTTTCTTCAATGCATGCTATATTGTATTTGTTGTTGGTGATGTTTATGATTTTGATATAATCTTTCATGATGTATTCAACTGGGAGACGCTGTATTGCTAATTATCCTTTTTGACGAAATTAAGTAATAAAGAAGTCCACATAAAGGTTCGTTTTAATGCCTGTATGAATTCATAGCAAGATTCATATACCGCTTACTGGCAGATTTCATTTGAATTCTTGTACTCCCTCCCTATGTTACATGGTACGGGGATACGAATACGGGGATACGGGAAAACGGCTCTTTTTAAAAATACACTAACGGGGATACGGCTATTATATAGGTATAAATACATAGAAAATGGAAAAGCAGGGCTCTGCCACAGAAAACAGATATAGGTCACGGCGAGAGGAGTCGATGCGTACGTGGTATTCTTTTAGTCCAGTCAATTTCCATCGAGCACGTCTTCTAATGGGCCACCGATCAAGTCTAACAGGCCTTTATGTATCCCTGAGTATCTCCCGTGCGTACCCCAGCTAGCCTTTTCCTATTTTCTAAAATTAAAAAACGGGCTAACTGAGGACATGCGTATCCTAGCCGTTCTGTGCGTATCCCCGTTCTGAGTACGTTTTCTGCACTGATACGGCAGGTCTTTGCCGTATCCATGCAACATAGCTCCCTCCGGCCAGAATTACTTGTCGAAATATTACATGTATCTAGACACTTTGTAAACATAGATACATCCATATTTGGGCAAATTTGAGACAAGTAATATGGACCGGAGGGAGTACTATATTTTTATATGAACTCACAGTATAATCAATTTGAAACCATATTTGTCCTTGTTGCTGTTCACTATAGATTTATTTTCAATACAATACTAAGAACCCTGGTAAGTTTTGGCATACTTTTTAAAATGATGTTCACTGAAGGTACAAAATGGAAAAAAGTCAGTTTTGTGATGGTATATTGATGAACGTGAATTCCGTAAGACAAGTATCTTGTAAAGGTGTTGTTGGCCAAACATACTTCTTCAACATTATGTCGATCTTATTCATATTCATTCATCCGTGCTTGATAAAAAAATTATAATGCTTAGTTAGCGGTCATCAGAACTCATTCCACTACACTTCCAAAGGACAGGGAAAACACTTGGAACAAAGGGTAGAATAAAATGTACAAACACATCATTGCCTATGGTTTTCACTATCTTTAAACCCTCATGCAGGCACTAGCAGCAGCATCCAAGACGGTCGATTGCCTGAAACTTGTGCACAGTTTGCATGCAATTTTTCTTATTGCAGGAGACAATAATAGTAAGTATATCTAAACTTTTGTGCTCATTTTTCCATAACCAGGTTGTCATGCAGAAGTGTATAATATTACTTCTAGCTATTAGTATGCTCATAATAATATCCTGCTACATAATGATCTTTTTATTGTGATCGTTAGTGCATTATTACTTTTATCCAAAGAAAATTATGTCCTTTTCTATCTTTTCTTTGTCCTCTGCTGTAGTGCCAATAATATATCAAGTTCACCGGGAGCGTGATGGAACCAGCTTTGCCACCAGAAAAGTGGAGGCAAAGCAGAAAGGCCTTGTTATATTCACTTTAACTGCTTCTTTCCAGGTGATTATCTTTAGTCTTATGAAAAATGGCAGAAGCGTTTGTTATGCAAAATAAAAATATTTATTCAAGACTGCCTGTGATATAACCTGGGAAAATTTGTAGCTTGTTCCTGCTGAGAATATGTTAGCTAGTAGGCCATATTTGTAGCTTCAAAAAGGTTGTATCAAATTGCCGTCCCTTCATTCATTTTAATGTTTAACTCCCTAAGCCACACCATATCTCCAACCTACTGTGCACAAAAATGAAAAATGACGAAGAGTGTGCCAGACTTAACAGAGATTCTGTGCACTATCTCAATTTTAGGTTCATATAATCCTAAGAGCTTCCCATGCTGACGAAATCAAACATGAACAATCATGCTATACAAAGTTAAGTTCTTAAAGTGTTAAACCAAGAGTTGTTTTACTCGCATTAGCAACAGATCAGTATCATTCTTTGTCTCAGACATCAATCATCTAAAAATATCATGGCCCAGGGATAAATTTGTCCTATGGTATGATTAAACTATAGTGACACTACTAGGTTGAGATATATGGGAGGGTCAACCTCCTGAAATCAGTCTACCACTGAAGAAAAAATGGGGTCTTAACTTATGTTCATTTGATCCTGTTGCAGAAGGAAGAATTAGGGTTTGAGCATCAGGCTGCAATCATGCCTGACGTTCCTCCTCCAGAACAGGTAAGGAGTTTCATCACTTTCCTTTAATGCCCATGGGAAAAATGTATTGAGATTAAGTAATCAAATGCAGCTTCTAAATATGGAGGAGATACGAGAAAGAAGAATCACTGATCCACGGTTTCCAATGTAAGTTTTTGTGACTTTTAAGCATTTCATTTGATAATTGGCTAAATCAACGTTGTCCTTAGATGATGTTAGCCTTCAGAAGCAGTATCTTCTGCTAAGTTAGAAAAGCATGACGATTGTTATGTGTACTATTTTCAAATGGTAATGAAACAAGCAAACATCACATTTAGAAATTTCGATATTACATCTCTTAAACTTCAGTTATCATATGAGTTTAAAAGTCTGTTCAGCTCTTTATCACATGCTTTCATAGCCCTCACAGTTAACTCATTTGCAGGCAATATAGAAACTCGGCTGCCAAGAAGAAGTTTGTCCCTTGGCCCATTGAAATGAGGTTCTGTGAAGATTCTACATCTCAACATGAACCAAGGTAAGTTCACCATTAAATTTGTTTGTGGCCTTCAGATTCACTAACTAACCCATAACTACACTGCAAAACCTCGCAGATATTTTTCAATAGAAATTCTAAGCTTCAATATAGATCCTCGATAGCCATAATGTTGATATAGATCCTATTGCATGCTATTAGCTGGTCTGATTCAGTATTGAATCTGATTCTTTTCAGCTTGTACTATTGGTTTAGAGCTAGAGGAAAACTTTCAGAGGATCCAGCTCTGCATAGGTTTGCCATTTCATCACCATACACTGTCCGTGTTCTAGATTGTTGGGTATGTCCATTAAGTTGCTCTATGGTTTTACAGATGTGTTGTAGCATATGCTTCGGATCTACTATATTCGGGCGTCAGCCTCAATCCTCACCGGGAGAGGGGTTTGAAGACATTCACTCTCAGTCTTGACCACTCGTATGTTTGAACACTCTAAACTCGATATCGAAATTTTTAATTTACCACATCCAGCATACCGGTAAATCGCTATTCTCTCTTTATGTTGCCTGTTAATGTTTCACAGAATGTGGTTCCACAAGCCAGTGAAAGCCGATGACTGGTTGTTATATGTGGTAAGCTATCACTTTGTGTCTCTTAATTGTTGCTGACAGAAAATAAACTTTCTGCAAGAAGCTCTTATTGCAACATCATCTTTCCTGAAACAAACACAGATAGACAGTCCATCTGCACACGGTGGCAGGGGATTTGTTACTGGACGTATGTTCAACCGGCAAGGAGAGGTATGCCTATTTGTTGTTTCAAAGCTTTGAATGCTGCTAACTAGTTTTGTAATCCAAATAGTTAAGATCATCTTCCTTAAATTGTCAGCTCATTGTGTCGCTGACCCAAGAGGCGCTGATTAGGCGTGCGAAGACGCCTGGACAAACCCCAAGACCGAAGCTTTGAGAGGTGCAGAAGAGATGTATTATCTGTCCTTTCTCTTCGTCTGGTTTTGCTATTATATACTCCATGTAACACATACGTTGAGCCAAAATGCATCTACATATATATCTAGAAAATTTGGCAACAAGTGACAAAGCGTCTTCTGTAACTTATTAGAAATATGCATGAGTTGGACAATAAGGGAGAAGTTGCATATGCTCTTCAAGTCAGAATATCACGCTGCAGATTGCTAGAAGACAGGCTTGGTGTTTGCATCTGTACACATGCCTGTATGATTCCATATTTGTTTGAATTGTACTTATACGGAAAAAGAAAATGTTGGAATTTGGTCAGCTATGCATGTTACCAAATATTGGAGTTTGGTCCCAGTTACAAGCAAACCTGTAATCGAGGAAAAAAACTGAAGAGACAACGGACGGTATCTGCCAATCTTAATTAAATAATAATCAGTATTTAACTGCTTTTGACTCAACCTTGTCCCGGATGTGTGATCGCAACTACTATGTGAAGTACGTGCAATGCAAGTAGGTTTCCGTGGTACTTTCGTAATCTTTCATAGAAATGGTTAGAAGCAACAGGTTAGAATGTAAGAATACAGTCTATAGAAGTGGTCACGAAAACAGCTACACCCAGTGCTTTCTGATTAAATACATGTAGACAACAAGTCATCACACCCAAAGTGTAACTACGGATGCCTTGTGTCAGCAATTGGTCTGTTGCTAAATACTACTGAATCAGTATATTTAAACACCAACATGTTACAGATAGTACACTTGCTGAGTGAGCACACAGCCTTCTGCGTAATGCATCAAACAACAACACATAGTCATGGCTACCGTTTTCTTTGGAAAACAGGATGTATATTCACATTCAGTTGCTCCAGCTTCTCCATCCGAGCAGCACATCCATTCAAATTCTTCAGTAACTTGTGCATAACAGCAACATTAGGATCGAGCTTGGATTTGATGATCTTCAGTTTTTCAAGCATCTGTTGTTCAGCTCCAGCATGCCATCCAGCAATAGACTGTGGTTCACTTGGAACTTCTGCAATATCCAACTATTGTCAGCTTATGTTGAACTACCATATTGCGTATATTCGTTCTCATTGCATTATTTTAGGTTTTCCGCTTATTCATTCCATGCCAAATGATGTTTATCACCCATGATTGCAAAGTAGCAGGTTGAGCTTGTACTCAAGTGCTTGATTGAATGACAGTGTGAAGGACTAACTTGTGATGAAGTAACACAAATATTTAATTAAGTTCGCATAGGGGAAAACAGGAAAAAAGAAAGGAAGAATGATCCACTGTTTTAGGTTTAAGGTATAAAAGAGCAGATAATGCTGGCTTGCAGATAAGTACTTAAGCAAGAAGCAATTCTCAGATATTATCGACAAAATTACAAACTCAGTTGAAACTACAGCCGATCAGACTACTCTGCCAGGGTGCACCTTATCACATGATCATGCACCATGTTCTCTTACATATATTCATATAATATGCCAGACTTCACATAATTCCATTTCACTTGCAGTAAACACTGCACATCATATAAGGCCAGATGATAAAATTGTCAAGCATTTGTTTCATAACTGAACTACGTCGGTATTACTATAACTCGTCAATAGGGGAATAAGCACATTGATTTAGGCTGTGTTTGGCACTATGGAGCACCGACCCACGCATATGGACATGGGGATACGGCATTTTCCAAAAAAAAAAAAGCCAAAACATGGATCCGGCGAATATCCCATACCATGTCCCACTATATCCCCAATTTATTTTCTTTTTTTAATCAGAAAAGATGGGATGCTCCAGGATACGCATATCCCGGTATCACGGCATGTCAGCACGTGGATACGGCTAACCCAGCCTTACCAGTGCTTCCAAGGTTTGGAATTGCGGTAGATTATAATAATCCCGTTTCCTAACCAGCTTTTGCTTATTTTATCTAGCCAATATTTTCTACTCCCTCCGTTCCATAATTCTTGTCTCAAATTTGCCCAAATATGGATGTATCTATTCCTAAAAAGCGTCTAGATACATGTAATATTTCGACAAGAATTATGGAACGGAAAGTATTTTTCTGCCCAATTTTTTAACCATGGATTTTAAAATAACTTGAGCACAACACAGTTCAGCAACAACGAGCCTTAGCAAATACTGTCTGCTACAAACTGGCAACCAGAGTCCCAATTATAACTTACCTAGACTATAAACCACGGATTCCTCAGATTATTTGGTCAACCGAAAAAGCTCTCATTTTTTATACTTTCCACAATTTCTCCATCCATTTGCTACTTTGCAACACTACTTTAAAAAAATAATCCTCCCTCCGTATCTCTCGATGGGTCAACTTAGATCCAAATATGGTTTAAACCCTTGTCTCCCTAATCCCGAACCCTGACTACCAGAAAATCACGAACGGGGGACATTGCTGTAAGCCCACACAAGTGGACGAACTAACCAGAAACCCTAGTACTAGAGCAAGGGCCGGAAGTGCGCATACCCAGGAAGGGCGGGGGACGGAGGGCGACGAGGCGGGAGACTGCGTCTTCGGCGAAGCGGGCGGCGGCGTCACGGCGGTGGTCGAGTATGCGGCGGCCCAGATCGGCAACCTCCCTCTCCAACTCTTCTATCTCCTCCTCGATGGCCTCCTCCTCGCCTTCAGAGGTGGAGGTGGCGGCAGCGGACGAGGCAGGGGCCTTGCGCTTTAGCCGGTTGGGCGTGGCTCCAGCTGCTAGCGAGCCCCCAGCCATGGAGAGTTTGGAGCGCGGGGTGCAGAGTCGAGCAGAAGCGGAGGAAAGGGGAGGGGGGGAGGGCTAGAGGAGTAGAGGGGCGATTCAATTTTGCGAGACGGGAGCTGGGGACCCGCATTGTTTTTTTCTTTTTTTGAGCTTTTTTCAGGGGGATTTTCTTTTTTTGAGCTGGGGACCCGCATTGTTGGTTCGCTCCTATAGCTCGCCACCTGGGCATGCCTATTAAAAGAGCTCGCCGGCCTGGCCGGTCCGCGACCCGGATTGGCCCGTACTTGGGCCTTGGACTCGACCCCATGGCTAGCACGGCATGGCCCGTCTAGCTTTTTTCCTTAGATTTTTACATTGCATCCTATCTCTCTTTAGGCCACAGCCCATCCCCCCTTGTCTCCTTTTGTTTTTCTTCCTTTTCTCCTTGCTAGGCCTAGGCTGTACTGGACGGGACGCAGGCCCGTTTATCGACAGGTCTGATGGGCTATATTCGTTTCTTCGATCCAGCCATCTCAATCCCACGAACCCAATTTGCGTCGGCTAAACGGGCTGCCCGCCCAGCCAGTCTGGTGTGTCGTGCCAGGGCCTGGCATCCGGCATAGCGGGCCAGCACGACACAACCCGTTTATCGATGGGCTATATTCGTTCCTCTTCCCCACCCCACCCCACTCCTTCCCCTCTTTGAAATGTCGACTTCAGGTCTTCAGGGCATTGAACGTCTGGCGGCGGATGATACTTGGCCAATCGAAGTGAAACTCGGCGTGATGGGTATGTTTGGTTTGTGACAAGAACTGAACTCCAGAGTGGTGCCACCGTGTAAGCACTTGGCCAGCTTGTGTGCGCAACCCTGCCGCGGCAGGACCGGAACCAGGAACCAGCCATGCAAACGGACGCCTCTCCATGTGAGCCAAATTCGAAGAGTATAGCTCACACGGTTTTGCGATATGTCCTTTTTTACTTCTTCTTTTTTACAAAAGACACGTCTACCCTGATTCACCTCGAGAGGCACCTTGCAAGTGTATGACCGATTGATTGACCTTTTCATTATGATTCGTGCTTTTATATTTTTCATTTAATAAATATTAAAATATTTTATCGAGACTATACATGTTTATCTCATTCCGTATTCGCGAGCAACTATCTGCGTCTGTATTTTTATCCAGCAATACCAGTGCTAAACATAACTTTAGCATACGATACGAGTGATATATGGAGAGCATGTCTGTCTACGTCTGTCTGCTGATTATTGCCCGCTTGCATCCATCGGATGGAGAAGGAATAATGTCATCGATGTTCCTGATTTCTGACATTTTCTCCCAAGTTGCGCGTTGATACGCTATCCGATCGAGTTGGAATAATGTCCGCCATCATGGATTTTTCGCAAGAATATTCCCTCCTAAAGCTAACCTACAATTTGTAGCGAACACTCCTCAATAAATTGGCATATCAGTCGTGTCCCTTTCCCTTTTCCAACGGAGGAAGGCACCCAGATGGCTAACTATCAAACAGTTCGATTAGGACAGGAGAGAAAAGTCGATGGTAGTCTTGGCAAAAGTACTACCAACCAAGTAAATCAGTCCAGCAACTTATTTGGACGTGTACTGGACACAAAGAATGGAACAAGGTTATTGTTGGGAAACAGAAGCTGGGAAGTACTATCAGAACATGTGCGGCTTCATTTGGAGCGGAGAAATTCGAGAGAGGAATTTGTCCTCAGTTTTTGGTTATAACAAATTGACACGCTGTCGTAAGTTCTAACAAGCAAGCATTTTCTCATCCTGTTATTTTCTGCTTGGTCCGATGATAGCAATATATTCTCTCCGTTCCTAAATACTTGTTTGCACTAAAACAGCGATAAGTATTTAGGAACAGAACACTGTACCTGATCGACAGATAAAAAAGGAACCGCAGACCAATCGAAAACTACTTACATCATCCCTAAGACATGCATGTATGTATGTACATTTAGCTGGAAAGAAAAAAAGCCCTGTGGAGTAATGGCAGTTTTACCACTGAAAGAGACGAACGAAGCCACTTCTACTGGCTGGCAAAAGGAATTCTCCACACACCACGCGCATGGATCACGGATGCCATGCCATGCCAAAAAGGCGCCAAGAAGCCCTCACGCGCGTCGATCGTCAGGCATGTCCTCGATCACGCCCGCGTGCCGTTGCGGGCGGGCGCAAACCTGGCGGTGAAGTCCGGCTCGTGGTGCTCGAGGCCGAGGCTGCTGTCGTCGAAGTTCTGCGCGTAGCTGAGCGGGTCGTAGTTGAGCCCGCCGCCGGCGCCGAGGACGATGGAGCCGTGCCGCGCCCTCCGCCGCGCCAGGCTGAGCTGCCGGAGCCTCTGCCACAGCGCCGCGACCCCGAAGCGGCCCCAGCACGACGCCATCTGCCCCCCGCCCGCCCGCTGCTCCCCCGCGTCCTCCTCCGTCGCCGGCAGCCTCCCCGGCGAGGCCCACATGGCAGGCCTTGCAGGTAGAGAGAGTGAGAGGAGAGAACCGAGACTACAGAATGGAGTTCCGGGACGGGGAGTGAAGGTGGGTATTGATGGTTGGTTGCTCACTTGGTCTGGCCTTTGTCTGGGTTAGCTGATCGAGGCGGACGGGGACGCGCGGCCAGGGGATGGGAGGAGTGGGGTCGTGCGATGCGATAAGGACGGCCGCGATTGGAGGGGAGGTGGCGTGACAGGTGCGTGGTGTGAGGTTTGGTTTGTTCGCTTCGGGTTGCCGAGGCACATTCCGTCGTCGTGTGTGCCAGCGATGATCGCGAATTCTCTATGTTGGCGTGGAGCTCGCCTGTGCTCCTCCGGTTGGGCCGTGAGGCCACATCATCTTGATTTTCGTTTTCGGACTGCAAGCAACGTGTTTCTTTTTTCACGGAGTAAAATGCATCGGAGGTCCTAATTCTTTCGCAAATGTTCTAAGTTAGTCTCAATTTTTTAAATCTACACATTTTAGTCCTAACACTTTCATAAGTGGTTCATCACAGGTCTCTAACTCGCTCTGTCGCGTGCCGCCTGCCTACGTGGCTGTTCGGCCCACCGGTCAGGTGCCACGCGGACTGCGATTTTGTACACAACCCTCTCACTTCTCCTCTTCTCTCCCCCGTGAGCCCCACCTCTTCTTCTTCGTTCCTCTTCACTGTTCCTCTTCTCGGCGACGCAGAGGCGACCCGACGACGACGTGTGCGACGGCGAAAAATCCGCCATTGCCGGGCGGCGGACGACGCAGGCCACTCCGCCGAGATGGCCCCAGTCCGCCGGGAGCCAGGAGCCAGCCAGCCGATGTACGGTACGTAAAACCCTAGCCTGGCGAAAACCCTAGCCGCCGCCATTGCTGTTTTCGCGATGTATTAGTATGAATTAATTGTAGTGAATGATAGGTAGAAGTAGTTTTGTATGAATTTGAGCACAAATTTTGTCATTTATCTGCTTAGAACCAAGTGATTCGTTGTTCTCTGTAAGCATCTGTCATGGGGGATTCTTTTGTGGCTTCAGTGCGAACAAGTCTTATGTAGATGGCAGTGTTGCATGGTTTGATGGATGTGAGGTTGAAACTTGGTCACCACTTTGGATTTAGGACTTTCTAGAACAGTTGGGCTACATTCATGACAAGTGTAAGGTGTACTGGCTTCTTCCTGGGAAGAACATGGGTGATGGATTACGCACTGTTGACAGTGATGCAGACACTTTAGCAATGGCTTCGGTTGTTCCAAAGTTTGTGGTTTTCTCACTGTATGTTGACCATAAAGATGAGCTTTATAGCGACATCTGTTTGGATGATGTTTGCATTGTTGGCTCACCACCACTACCTCCTGTCTTGAGCCCAAGGAAACCAGGCATGAACAATGCACAAACTAGCCAAGCAGCTAAAGGGAAAGAGAGATTGCCTGACCACAATGTTATGCACAGGAGCAGAAGAAATGCTGAACCAGCAGATGGAGATGTAGATGCTGATGGAAGTAGTTCAGATGACGGTGGTTCAGAGTGGGTAGACTCTGACAATGAGATAGGGAAGGATGATGATGATCTATTTGATGACTGGGTTGATGATGTGCATGATAAGAGTGCTGACAAAAAGAAAAAGGCTAAAGAAGAGTGTGACAGTGACTATGATTCTGAGGAAATGGACTTGCCAGAAGATGATGAATCAGAAAATGAAGAAGTTATAGCAGTGGATGCAGCAGGAAACAGACAGAAAAAGAAGAAGAAAGTTAAGCTGACAAAATTCAAGACTGAACATATCAAAGGTGTCCATTTCCACTTAGGCATGGTGTTTCCAACTGTTGGGCATCTAAGGCAGGCAATACAAGAGTACATCATTCAGAACAGAATCCCTATCAAGTATGCAAAGAATGACAAGCAAAGGATTAGGGCACATTGTGATGAAGATTGTGACTGGTTCTTGTTTGCTGCCCCTGACAGTAGGACTCAAAGCTGGGTTGTGAAGAACTTTGTTGGCCAGCACACATGCTCAAGGGAGTGGGAATTGAAGCAATTCACCACAAAGTACTTAGCTGCCAGGTATATTGAGTCCTTTAGGGCAGATGATAAGATGTCTCTTAAGAATTTTGCAAGAATAGTTCAGCTAGACTACAACATGACACCATCCAGAAGCAAACTGCAAAGAGCTAGAAGGTTAGCAATGAAGAAGATCCATGGAGATGAGTTGAAGCAATATAACATGTTGTGGGACTATTCAGCTGAGGTAAGAAGATCAAATCTTGGATCAACCATGTTCCTTAGTCTATTAGATGGCAAGTTCAGTACAGTGTACATGTCATTAGATGCTTGCAAGAGAGGGTTCTTGGCTGGCTACAGTGCATGCAACGCTACAGTGCATGCAACCAACCTGGACATAACAAGAGGAGGTGTCCAGAATTAGGAAGAGGTACTGTTGCTACTGGTGATGCTGAGCAAGCCCAAGATGCTGATGCTGAGCAAGCACAAGATGATGCAGATGCTCCAGCTCCTCAGCCTGCAAATGCTCCAGCTGGTTCAAAGAAGAGGAAACTACCTGTGAAAAGAAATATAATTCCTGCAGATGCTCCAGCTCCTCAGCCTGCAAAGGCTCCAGCTCCCAGGAAGAAAAAGCAGAATGTCAAGAAAAACCTCAGTTCTACCTGCCAGGTAAAATGATCTCCATTTTCATGGATATCAGTATTAATTCTCTTGCATAAACATGACAAATCATTACTATCTAACATTTCTTGCAAGGCATCAACAAGCCCAAGTGTTGCTTTGTCTGGAACAACTGACTTCCATGGACTTCTTCCCCAGAACTTTTCAGTGCTACAAATATTGTCACAGGTATGCATTCTAATAAACTCTTTCAGTAAACTCTATCAATAACTAGACATTAACTCTATCAATAAATTTACAGAATGCTTCAACTCAGCAGTCCCAAGCACCAGGCCCTCTTCCAGAGAGTACATTCATTGCAAACTGCAGGGAAGCACTTCCTGTGCCAAGATCCACCACTGCTACCAGGACACTTGGTCTAGCAAGACAGAAGAGAAGGAAACCAAAGCCAAAATAAAACAACTGACCTTAGAAGAATCTCAAGAAGGGGAGTACATTTTGGACAGGAAGCTGCACATTTTGGACAGACAGACTGATATTGCATATTTTGGACAGACAGTTCTTAGTTATGGTCCTGTAGTTCTACTAAGTGAACTGTAATGCAAAGTAAACTGTATTGCATTGCTACTTATGTTCCTGTAGTTCTACCAAGTGAACCTGTGTTTTGGTTGTTATGCCCGTTACTCTTTACTTTGCTATGTGAACCGATGGATGCTGAAGAATGACTATGGATGTTCATGAAAGTACTTTGCATTGTGAATTTTCTGCTGTGTTGTCTGTCAAATTTTCCTGTGTTGTCTGAAATGCTGTCAAATTTTACTGTAATTTTCATTCAAATACAAATAGAACTCTGTCAAAATTTTGAGTCAACATCAAATAACATATTGCAATGTCTGAGACCATTCAGCTGACAGAAAGGAGCCAAATTTCATTCATTACAAACCAAAGTTCATACGTTTGAAATAGATGTAGACTCTTTGAAATAACTCTTATTTCTGAGCCAACACATACAACAACAGTGCAACAAAGACTACAAAAGCACATAAAGTCATCCTACAAATCACAACCAAAGCATCCATCTCCTCCACCAACAAATTGATCTCAGAATTCTCCATTTTCAACTGCTGCTGCTTCTGCATCTTCAGCTCAACCTTCTGCTCCTCATGTAGCTCCTCCTTCTGCTCCTCTTCTTCAATCTCTCCACCCCAATAAGTGCTTGCAATCATCACACCAATGCTCGACAAATAATCAAGATAGGAATCTTCACCATCTTCCCAATAGAAAAACTTGCAACCCCCATTTCCAATTTGCCCAAATCAAAAGTTCAACATGCTGAGCTGAGCCCCCTCCTCAAATCAGCAGGCGGCACAAAGCAAACAAATACAAGCGAAATTTGTGCAGATTATCAAAGATTGACTACTCTTACCCTGTGGTTAGGACACTTGTAGAACACCCTGCTCGGATTTTGCTCCGATTTTGAGACTAGGCGGATGACGCGTCGGACGCGGCAGCAGGGGCAAGTCACCAGCGGCAAAACGCATGTAGAGAGCTCTGTAGATGGCGCCAGCGCTGCTCCCTTCCTCCCTCTCTTCATCGCCGACGAATTCGAGCCGAACTCCACCCATCGCCTGTTAGGGTTCACGCGAGGGAGAGAGGAGAAGAGGGGAATAATGGGATGGGCTCGCGGGGGAGAAGAAAGAAAGAGTGAGGGGGTTATGTGCAAAATCGCAGTCCGCGTGGCACCTGACCGGTGGGCCCGAACAGCTGCGACATGGGATGAACCACTTATGAAAGTATTAGGACTAAAATGTGCAAATTTAAAGAATTGGAACTAACTTGGGACATTTGCGAAAGAATTAGGACCTCCGGTGCATTTTACTCTTTTGCATTTCCGTATAAGTATGCGTTCGTGATCGCCGGAAAAATCGAATCACGACACGGTATGTTCGTACCAAAATTCTGCTTTTTTTTAGAACAAAATTCTGCTTAAATAATCGAGTTTTTTTTCATGGGCTGGGCTTAGGTGGGCCGTTCGCCACAGTTTCTTAGAGAGTGAACAGTGCTTTCTCATCTACTCTTCTCCCGCTTTTCTCAAAAAAAAAAAAATCTACTCTTCTCCCGCAATCCTCCTCGCTGCTGTCAAAAAGATCTCTTTGTGCTACTGCTGGCCACTCCTCTAATTCTCCTCATGATCCATTGTTGGAATTGTTGTCCTTGACGCGTCTGCTGTATATATGGAGATTGTCGCAAACTTATTCATCATGTATACATGGCGTGCTAGTAATAGGCAATGAATGCATGCGTGTATTTAATTTGTAGCTTTTTAACCGATTTTTCTGTAACTGGAATGTTGAAGACATGTCCATGCAGAGACTAATTTGATGCTTAAGAGTTTAGACCAGTACTATTAGGCCACTCGTGTATGATTTTGACAGAATTTCTGTAGGCAACACTGATACGAAAGTACCGGAGAGCTGCCGTTGATCTGTACCTTGCGTAGCTCAAGACTATAGGACCGTACACCACACTGAATCACTCATCTTTAGAATTGGCCACGATAAGCTACCCTAACAAGTGAAATTAGTCATACAGATACAGTCATGCTGGTGGACTGATCAGAAATGGCATACTTGCTTGCTTACTTCCAGCTCCATGCAAGTCTTCGAAACGAGAGGACCAGGCATATGGTTTCCTTCGTTTCTTCTACAAGAAAGCCTCAAAAGGAACCAAAGGCCTATTAAACTTCTGGCCAGAGCTGAGCCTCCCAAAATGTAACATGCCTTTGCTATCTTAATTAAGCAAAGCCACCGTCTGACCGCAGAAATGTACGCGCCATTTTTAGATTGCAATTAATTACAAACTCCCCATATGTAACGTTATCTCGCGTGAATCCCTCCTCTGGTAATATTACTTCTCACGCCCAAATGGACAATCCAAACCATGGAGGATGCTCGCCGACGCGCCTCGTCCTCACCGTCCTCCTCCTTTGCGTAGCGGCCACACCGGCGGCGAGCCATGGCGGTCCCGACACCGGCGTGCACAGCAACTTCCTCGTCATCGTGCGCAGGCCGTACGAGTATGACACGAACGTGTACAAGAACGTGTCGAGCTGGCACGCGTCGCTGCTGGCCTCCGTGTGCGACATGGCCAAGGAGGCGCTGGACAAGGACCCGGCCTCCGTGACCAGGCTCATCTACTCCTACCGCAACGTCGTGAATGGCTTCTCCGCCCGCTTGACGCCGGAGGAGCTGCAGGAGATGTCCCAGAAGGACTGGTTCCTCAAGGCCTACCCTGAGAGGACGTACCACCTCATGACCACGCACACGCCCAAGATGCTGGGGCTCATGGGCGGCGGCTCCGCCAAGGGCAGCAAGGCGGAGGGCGTGTGGAACACCAGCAACATGGGCGAGGGCATCATCATTGGGATCCTCGACGACGGCATCTATGCCGGACACCCGTCGTTCGACGGGGCGGGGATGAAGCCGCCGCCGGAGAAGTGGAATGGCCGGTGCGACTTCAACAACACCGTGTGCAACAACAAGCTCATCGGCGCGCGGTCCTTCTTCGAGTCGGCCAAATGGAAGTGGAAGGGCCTCGAAGACCCAGTGCTCCCGATCAACGAGGGCCAGCACGGGACGCACACGTCCAGCACGGCGGCCGGCGCGTTCGTGCCGAGCGCGAACATCACAGGCAACGCTGTGGGCACGTCGTCCGGCATGGCACCCCGCGCGCACATCGCCTTCTACCAGGTGTGCTTCGAGCTGAAAGGCTGCGACCGTGATGACATACTGGCAGCGGTGGACGAGGCCATCGAGGACGGCGTGGACATCCTCTCCATGTCGCTCGGTGGGAACCCAGGTGCTGACTTCTCGGAGGACCCTGTTTCGCTGGGAGGATTCACCGCCGTCCTGAACAACGTGTTCGTCAGCACGGCGGCTGGCAACGTCGGCCCGAACCCGGCAACACTCGCCAATGGGGCACCGTGGCTCCTCACCGTGGGGGCAAGCACCACCGACAGGCGGTTCGTAGGCACTGTGAAGCTTGGCAGTGGAGTTGAACTTGACGGCGAGTCAATGAGCGAACCCAAGGATTATGGGAGCGAGATGCGGCCTTTGGTGCGCGACGTGAACAACGGCAAGTGCACCAACGAGAACGTGTTGAGGGCACAGAACATCACCGGGAAGATCATCATTTGCGAACCTGGCGGTGGCGCGAGCACCAAGAAGGCCAAGATGGTCCGCCGTGCCGGCGCGTTTGGTATGATCGCCGTCGTCTCTCAGGTGTTCGGCGCGGTGGTTGTCCCGAGGCCGCACGTCCTTCCTACGGTGCAAGTCCCCTACGTGGAGGGGCAAAAGATCAAGGCTTATGCCCACAGCACAGATAGCCCGACGGCAAACCTCATCTTCAAGGGAACAACATACGACAACCCACGATCGCCGATGATGGCACCCTTCTCGTCACGGGGGCCCAACACAAAAAGCAGGGGAATTCTAAAGCCTGACATCATCGGCCCCGGAGTAAACATACTTGCAGGTGTCCCCGGCGTGGTGGACTTGGTGTTGCCGCCAAACACAGCCATGCCCAAGTTCGACATCAAGTCCGGCACGTCCATGGCCTGTCCGCACCTTGGCGGGATCGCTGCGCTGATGAAGAACGCACACCCGACATGGTCACCGGCATCCATCAAGTCGGCGCTCATGACGACCACTGAAACCACTGACAACACCGGGAAACCTATCGCTGACGTAGATGGCTCACAGGCGACCTACTATGCAACGGGTGCCGGACACGTAAACCCGGAGAAAGCCATGGACCCAGGCCTCGTGTACAACATGACGGCACAGGACTACATCCCTTACTTGTGTGGGCTCAACTACACGGACCAGCAGGTGAACTCGATCATCCACCCGGAGCCGGTGGTGGAGTGCGCCAAGCTACCAAAACTCGACCAAAAGGACCTCAACTACCCGTCAATCACTGTCATCATCAACAATGCGCAGAGCGTTGTAAATGTCACTCGTGCGGTGACGAACGTCGGTGAGGCCGTGTCAACGTATGTTGTGGAGGTTGACGTGCCAAAATCGGTGACGGTGGAGGTGATGCCGACTAAGCTGATGTTCAAGGAGGTTGAGGAGGTCTTGAACTACACAGTCACCGTCAAGGCGGACACCGTGCCGGAAAGCACAATTGAAGGGCAGCTCAAGTGGGTCTTTGACAAGCACATCGTGCGCAGCCCAATCCTAATCTTGCCAGGCACCGGGGAGGAGGAGGTGGAGGAGGAGGAGGAGGCCGCGGCAAATGCTGCGGCGCCATCAACTTAACTTTAACTAGCTCTGGATTAGGTGTCCAATATATATTATTAGCATCTGATGTGAGAGGGTCTTCTTTTATTTTGTTTGTTCATGTTGATACGTGTAACCTGTGGGGTGGTCCGACTTTTATACCTAAGGGGAGGGATGTGGTTTCAACCCCCCCCCCCCCCCTCCCCCCTATTGGCATGTGATCCATTGTTTCTTGTAGTAGATGTACACTTAAGGGAATAAAGGATCACTTTGCCTCAGTTGGAAGCAAAATTTTCTCTTCCTTGAGAACATGTATAGTAATTTTAGCAATCCGTGCCGTTCAGGAATGAAAGTAAAAATCATGTTATACAACAGGTATACTCATTATCTACTATAGAAATCTCTAGATAATTATTACTTGCATGACCTTTAAAAGTTATTAGTGATTAAACATAACTAGAAATATGTAACTGAGAGCCGGTAGAATGAAAAAAAGATGTCTTTTTTTATGCGCTAAGAGATCAACATTAACTAGACGAAGGTATACCCTTGTCTCACTTCCAACTCAATAAACATTCTATATGACATCCATTGTTACACGTCGTGACTCGTGAGTTTACCTCTTAGAAGAAAAGCCGGATTATATTCGAGAGCCTCTCTTGCTAAGTCGACTGAGAAATTAGCAACCACACACGAAGAGAAACAAGAAATTTACATGTTCACTCATATTCCTATCCGTTCTTATGGGCTAACGTGTACGGAGTACCTGTTAGCAGGAGGCCGGCTATTTCCAAGTCAAAAATCATGAGCATTGATTTCTTATCCTAGGAATTGAATGGTTATAAAACAACCATTTATCGAAAAAAACCTAATTAGAATAGCAAATCCAGGTTTTTCCCCCCATTTTTTGTTGTAGCGCAAATCAACACAAAGAGGCAATGTTAATCGAGCTTCAGGCAAAATAGTCGATTGAGCAAAATAGTTGCAGGTTGTGGCTCCAATCTCGGTTTATTGTCGCAGACTCGAACAAATTAATGCTATTGGGGGATTTTCTCATTTAGCTTCCAGGATGTAATATATGCCTCTGCTCCGGCTCTTGTAAAGAACTCTTTGTTGGAATAAATTGGTTTAGGCTAGTTTCAATTAAATCTAAATTTTGAGCAGCTAACGTTCGTTTTTTGGTAAATACATAAACAAACCATTAATTAATAGCAGAACAACAGCTAGTACCACTAAGTCGCGATTTAAAGAAAGGGAGTAGTTGGTATTTTAGTCTATGAACTTGATCCACCACATGGAGAGGTCTTGGTCCACGGTAAAACATGTGTATGCCTCTTTTGGTCTCTTGCAAGTTGCAATATTGAGCTTCATTGTTTTTCTTGGCTTCGATCTTGTTGACTTTTGACTCTCTTTTTGTAGTTTGTGTTTCTTTTCTTCTTCTTGGATTATGTATCCCGTGAGAAGGAGCCCAATTTTCTCTTTTGCAGCAACAACCATTTCTTTTTAGACTAGAATACACGATAACAGCCATTTTTATTCCATAAACTTACATTACAAAAGATGAAATCTTGTCGAACAAAGGCAGCAAGCAAATTAAATTGACGTAGTTAATAAGTTGTGAAGCAGATCGAGCACTAGTAGTGTTACACGAAGGTGGCCGTGATGGGACTCCTCACAGTGTGCTTGTCCGAAACCCACCGGAGCGCGCCCTGCACCGCCGTAGCGCTGCTCTTCCTAGCCCACACGGCAACCGTGAAAGTCTTCACCTGGTTCGCCTCGGTGAACCGCAGTGAGCTCGGCACGACGCTGACTTTTATAGCGTCGTCCGGCAAGTCTAACTTGGCGTAGTACATCGCCGGCACCTCTCCGACGTTGGTCACCGTGCGTTCCACAAAAATTGGAGTACTCGAGCTCCACGACTTCGTAAACGTGACGGAGATCGACGGGTAGTTCAGCAGGCGATCTGGGATCACCTTGATGGCCTTGCAGTCCACGGCGCGGCGCGCGATCAGGGAGACCTCCTTGTTCGTGTACATGCCGCAGAGGAAGCCGATGTAGTCCGCAGGAGCGATGTCGTACACTAGGCCGGGGTCCATGGCCTTGTCTGGGTTGACATGGCCGGCTCCGAAGGCGAAGAAGTCGGCTGCCCCGTGCTGCTCGTCGAGTATTGCCTTGCCGTAGCGGTCAGTGACGTCGGCGGTTGTCATGATGGCAGACTTGATCGCCGCTGGCGACCAGTCTGGGTTCTTGCTCTTGATCAACGCTGCGATGCCGCTGAGGTGCGGAGCCGACATGGACGTCCCGGACTCGAAGTTGAAAGTGGGAGCTCCGGATGATTTCTGCGCTGACGGTGGGCCTACCTGGAATGGCCACGCTGCGAGGACGCTTACACCGGGGCCCGTGATGTCTGGCTTCAGAATGCCGGGGTTCTGCATGCTGGGCCCACGAGAGGAGAACGATGTGATAGCCGGGGCTGGTGATGTGCCGAGGACAGTGCCTTTGAATGAGAACTGCGCCATCGGCCTCGCCGTTGACTTGATGTAGTTCTTGATCGCATCTCCAGCAGCGTGGCTGACATGCGAGGCTGGGAGGACATGCACGTCGGCGATGGTGCTGAAGCCGTCAATGAGCTGGTTTGCCAGAATCATGCCGACACCTCCTGCCCTTAGCACTTCGGAACCTTTGTCGATCCTCCCGACGTCATTGCCACGCTCACAAAGCACTATCTTGCCCTTGACGTCCAAGCCATCAAGCGACCCGTTACCGCAAAACTGCGCGTCCTCCACCGAGCTCGCGCCCGCGTAGACAAGCGGGTACAAGACGGACGCCGACACTTCTGGCTGGTAGACTGACTCGCCCTCGAAAGAGAGGCCGTTGCCAAGGTGCACCACAGCACTGATTAAACGGTCCATGGTGCTCGCGGCAACGGTGAGCATCCAGGGCGCGTCGTTCGACAACGTAGTGTGGTTCGGACCGGAGTTGCCGGCCGACATGCTAACAAAGATCCCCTTCTCTGCGGCGGCAAATGTGCCGACGGCGAGACTGTCCTCGTGGAACGGCAATGACGGCCCACCAAGTGACATGGAGATGATGTCAACGCCATCAGCCACGGCAGCGTCGATGCCGGCGAGTATGTCGGCGCTGGTGCAGTCCTCCAGGCCGCACACCTTGTACATGGCGACGTGTGCACGGGGCGCTATCCCGGACGCGGTCCCCTTGCCCTGGCCAAGCACCTGAGCACCCGGCACGACTGCTCCAGCCGCCGTGCTTGACGTGTGCGTGCCGTGCCCGTCCTCGTCGATCGGTGACAGCGACCCTTCGGTAGCATTGGGCACCGTGTCGAAAGCCCGAGCACCGATGAGCTTGTTGTTGCACGTGGAACGGCCGTTGAAGTCGCACCTGCCCTTCCACTTGGCAGGCGGTGGCGGCATGCCGTCGCCGCTGAAGGAAGGGTGGTCCGGAGTGACGCCGCTGTCGAGCACGCCGATGATGACGCCGGTGCCAGACCCGCCCGAATAGTTCTTCATGCCCCCGACCGGCGTGTCCAGCCCCAGGAACCGCGGCGTGTGCGTGGTCAGCAGCTTGTAAACCCGGTTCGGCACCGCGGCGACGAACCCTGGCATGGCGGACATGGCTTCGAGCTCCCGCGGCGTCAGCCGGGCCGCGAAGCCGCTGGCGACGTGGTGGTACGCGTGGAGGAGCCGGCCGTCCTTGGGGACGAACGACTGGTACCACGCCTTCCGGAGGTCGTCGGCCGTGCCGAAGGCGTTGTTCGCCTGGGGTTGCACGTATACGATGAACGTGATCCGGTCATCTTCGCCGTTGTTCTGCGCCGCGACAAGGGCCAGGAGGAGGAAGGGGACAAGGGAGAGCAAGGAGACCTTGAAGCTTCCCATGGCTGATTACTTGCTCTGATGATCTGATCTGGTGTGTGCCGGTGCATGGCCTTTTATACATGCTGCCTGCGATTAGATTATTCTTGTCGTTGCTGCAGGCAAAAGGCCGGCTTTGTGTTTTTCCGATGCAATTGGAGCTTTGGAGCCGTGCAAATGTCGGGAGATGGTTGCACGCGCGCGGACGAGAAGACCGGGTTATTGACATGGATTGGCCGCTTGGGAATCTCCGTACGCACGGCCGGCGGCACAGGCCAAACTGGTGGGATTTAGCTGTAGCGGCAGCGGCCTGTTTCGTTCCAGCAGTATATAGCTAGACGGCAACAGGAAACAATCAACGGGGCGCTTGGTTGATTGCTTCTTCTTTGTGACGAATACCCCTGGCCTCATCTGAACCTCTGAATGCTAAAACGAGCACTGACAGGTGACATATCTGCGCCCAAGCAACGCGACACCGTTTGGCCGACTTAATTCGCATAAACTCCTCCACTAGCTAGCTAGCTGTCAAAATTATCTTGCACATGCTGACCTCTTCAACTGATGTAGTACTCCGGATAATATTGTACGAGATCCTTCGTATCTATAAGCTGCAATAGCAAGTCTTCAGTTGCATTAGAATGTTTTTGGATCACATCAAACACCTCATAGAATTCTTAAAGTGCAGTTTTAGGTTCATCAATGAAATCGAAGGCCTGTGCTCCTCAATCCAAAAAAAAATGTTGAGGAAAGTTTTTTTCAGCTCGTCGCATTCGGAGTTCAAGAGAAATACCAGTTCTTCTTGCGAAGGTGGTGTGGTTCCTTACGGTGGAACCAGCCCACTCAGGTTCAAGTTCTAAACTTGACGTGTGTGCTCACATTTACCTGAATTTATTTTAGAATTTAACCGGCCCTATTCAGTGGTAGGTGACGTATCCGTCAACAGTGAGGGGTTTGCGATGACTTCGTCAATCTCTCAATCGAAGGTGCTCATAGGGGTGAGTGTATGCGCGTGTGTGAGCGTCTGCGTTTCTCAAAAGAAGAAGAAGAAATACTCCCAGTTCTTCTTCGGCTAATGTTTAGCTCTCCGCTTTTGCTAATCCTTACTGGTGGGGATCCCCCCACGTCTTCCTCGGAAAAAAATGTGTATGTGTGCTTGTGAAAAAAAAATGACGAAACAGCCACAACAAGCCATTTATCGTCAATAGAGAGTCGAGAGAATCGACTCAAGAGTACACAGAAAACACTGAAAAGGTGTCTGTGTGTGCTCGTGGTTTTGTGAATTGCGGAGAGCAGCTCTCGTTTCGTGGTTCTCAATTCTCATGACACAAGTATGCACACTGCTTGTTCTAAGATTATCAACAACTATGTGTTCTCTTGTGGGTCGTGAGTACGTACTGCACATGCAGTTCATCTTCAACGGTTGCTTAAAAATGGACGCCAGGATCAACATCCCTCAGC
Source organism: Brachypodium distachyon (assembly GCF_000005505.3). Taxonomy (NCBI): domain Eukaryota; kingdom Viridiplantae; phylum Streptophyta; class Magnoliopsida; order Poales; family Poaceae; genus Brachypodium; species Brachypodium distachyon. The sequence continues at coordinate 21,332,582 of NC_016135.3, forward strand.
CATTTAGCTTGTTTGCAATTTATTCCCAACTCAAAGAATTGGCAACGACGTTTAATTTGGAGTCTAGTGTTTATGTGAATATTTAGTACTCTCTCCGTTTCATAATTCTTGTCGAATTATTACATGTATCTAGACACTTTTTAGGAATAGATACATTCATTTTTTTTGGCAAATTTGAGACAAGAATTATGAAACGGTAGTACATTTCAGTTGTCTAAGTGTCTCTAAAGTAATACTTCCTCCGTTCCTAAATATAAGAAGTACTACATTTATCCGAACTCAACTTCTTAGGGTTTGACCAAGTTTATATAAAAAACATCAACATTAGAATATCGAGCAAATAAGTATATTATGAAAATATATACTATAATGGATTTAATAAAACTAATTTAGAGTCGTCGGCATTTGCAGATTTTTTTTATAAACTTTGTCGAAGTTTAAAAGATTTGACTTAGAACAAAGTTAGGACTAATTAGAAACGGAGAGAGTAGTTTGCGTTTGAGATTGAGATGCTTATACGGCGATTTGTATCATTCTTTTTTATAAGCATATACATAACTGTTCTTGTATTGGAGATGACTATGAGGCGTTGCCGTAGGCCCATTAAAGTGAGCATCAACTTTAACCAACTTTAAACCTCCTGAACTTTTGAAAAACGGTTGATGGTGTTTCAAACTTCCATTGTGAATCCACAACAACTTCAACCGAGCTTTCAACCAATCTACATCAGAGCTTCTAACCGAAAAAGAAAAAAACGTGAACATCAGTAAGTAATAAATTTGCAGCTCTGAAGCTACAAAATTTGACACCAAGAAGGCCCAATTCATACCTTTCAACTTGTGAAGTCACAATTTCAACTGCAAACTCTAAACCCCCCTTTCCAAAATTAGGGACCCAGCCTGATCCATCTCAGCAAGTTAGGGCCACCGTTTCGGCATAACGACGACAAGGAGGCTTGGGGGCACGAAGGAAGCCCAAGACAATCATATGGAGGTGAAAGAAACTTTAATTTTACCTCTTCTATTTTGTGACCTTGTAATATTTCTCTGAACTGACAAGTTGGAACAACATATACAATTCTATGAAGTTTGGCTAAATTCCGTTACATTCTGTCGAATTCTGACAAGAAAGTGGCATGTATACGTCCTAGATGATTATTTCTTCAAGTTATCTGCCTAGTTAGCGTCACGTCATCCTGAGTAACTGACATATGGGTCCAACTACACATTTAGAAAATAATAATAAAATATAGTAAAATCCGTACAAATGACAATTAAATGTTAAAAATTTAATGGGTAAAAAGTAGTGGGTAAGAAGTGAAACTAACTCGCATCACTTTGTAGTAATAACACATTGAGTCCAAATACAATGTCATATATGTTGTAGTAAAATAAATCCCATATATCCGAGGAGTCAACAAACGTTAAACCAAGTTAAACCATGTCAACAAGTCAATCTCTCATGCCATGGTCAACATGGTGGAAGGACGAAGGAAATGGAGAGGAGAGGGCCAAAAGCAAGAATGCCAAAGCACATGGTCAATCCCCTCTCTCACTTGGCAAACCGTAAAGCTATGAAGTGAAATGTTGGGATGGATAAGCTCTCTAGCCTATAAATGCACCCCCAAGTGGTCTTGTACTCTTGTATCCTTCACTCTCAATTTGAATAAACTCAAGGGTTTAGGCTTAGAGGCTTCAGAGGGAACTCTAGTTCTAAGGGACCGAGCGATGCTTGGGCCTATGAGCAAAGGAATTGGGTTAGAATCCTGAAGGCACCCTTACCTCGATGCTCGGAAAGACCCATTCGGTCTGAGCACGGGAAGGCCCCAAAGGGTCTCTCGCGTGTATTTGGGAAGACGCGTTTGGCCCAAAAGAATCGGCTAACAATTCTCTCGCGTCTCTCCTTTTCGAAAATGGAAGCTTATATTGATCTCAACGTTATATCGAGCAATACACCCAAAGAGTATCACACATCCGGCCTCTGCGTCGAGACGCACACAGCCAAAGTACCACACCACGAACTTAATACATCAAAAGAAATATAACAACTCTAAGTAGACTCAATCCGGCGACTAGACCGCCACCCATGATGGCTGAAAATGTCCCTGACCACTTGCTCTAACTTGCTGCACACCATCAAAGACAGTTGGTGATCCGCTGGTTTGAGTAGCGTAGACCAAGTACGGAGCCAAAGTGAGCATGAATATAACACCTGCATAGGAGAAGTTAATTTCTTGCAATTAAAAACATGATCATTTCTGCGTAGGCAAATTGCCTAACATAAAGCTGCAGCCCCAACCAAAATAAGTGCTCTCAATCTATAACTAACCCCACGTAAACAAGACCCAAACATATGAGGAACATCACGAGGGGGATAAAGATTAGAAACTATTTGGACTATTGACCATGCAGATCGAGAGACATGACACCGAAAAAAGAGGTGTACAATAGTCTCATCCTCATGACAGAAACTGCATTTTGAGCTACCCTTCCAATTCCGCTTTAGCAGGTTGCCTTTTGTTAGAGTGACCCTGCGCCGCAAGAACCAAAGGAATATTTTTATTTTGAGAGGAACCTTTAACTTCCAAATCTCAGCGTTAGAATTTGATATAACAGAGTTAACCAAAGGCTGATACATTGACTTGACTGAAAACAAACCACTAGGGTGAAGGTTCCAACGAAACTCCTCCCGTCCTGGGGACAAATTAACATTGACAAGGCGATTCAGGAGCTCCGTCGAGGCCACCAGTTTAGGTCCAACAAGGTTACGTCTGAAGGACACATTCGGTGGGAAGGAAGCGAGAACTTGTGTCAAAGTATCATGCTTATTCCGAACAATAAGAAATAAGGAGGGATATTGGTCACGGAGGGGCTATCCCCCAATGCCAAGAATCCTCCCAGAATCTCACTTGGGATCCGTCCTTAATAGAAAAAGATCTAAAACGGAAATGTAGGACTAGGTGACACCCCTCGCGGGTAGAACGAACCTATTAAAAAAAATACCGTGTGTCAACTTTGCGCAAGTATACAACGACTTTCGTCATAAGGCCGGTGTACACACAAACTTTTACTTACTAACCCTCTTGCTTTAGCTACCCCGTGTACCGAGCATTGTTCGACAACGACGACAATTTTTTTTTGAGAGAAGTTAGGCACAAAATCTTGCCACGCACATTAGTGAAGTGTAATTCATGGCTATGTGCAAAAATCTTTATATGCGCAGAGACCGGGGTTGATCCCTCATTTTCAAGAAACGAAATATGTCCTTGGTTTGAAAAGGAAAAAAAGAACTTTGTATCACGGCACGTTCTTCGTGGCAATTTATTTGAAATCAATTCGAGACGAAGGAACAAGAGACCAAAATGCCGAAAGACATAAAGATTGTTTAACCATGACGATCTATGAACTGAAACGGAATCTAGCATGTAATCAGGCGAATGTGACGGAGATGGGGCTCCGCACGGTGTGCATCTCTGACACCCATCGTAGTGCACCCTGCACCAACCGGGCACCACTCTGCCCTGGCCACATGACAACCTCAAAATCCATTTCCTGGTTGGCCTCGGTGAACACCAGCTTGTGCGGGAAAACCTCAATGTACATGCCGTTGTCTGGCATGTCGACCGCCGGGTAGTACACGGAAGGCACCTCCCCGACGTTCCTCACCGTGCGCTTCACCACCACCGGCGCGTTCGAATTCCGCGACGACGGTGGGAATGTGACTGCTATTGATGGGTAATTTAGATGGTTGCCATCGATCGCCACGATAGCCGAGCAGTTGACCAGCTTCCGCGCTATCACCGAGACCTCTTGGCTCGTGTACATGCTGCAGAGGTGGCTAATGTAGTCTGCAGGGGTTATGTCGTAGACTAGGCCAGGGTCAGCGGCCTTCGTCGGGTTGACGTGTCCGGCGCCGGTGGCGAACAAGTTCGCAGCCACGTGCTGCTCGTTGAGTATGGGATTACCGGAGCGGTCGGTTATTTCAGCTGTTGTCATTATCGCCGACTTGATCGCCGCCGGCGACCAGTCCGGGTGCTTGCTCTTGATCGCCGCAGCAATGCCACTGAGGTGAGGCGTCGACATGGATGTGCCGGAGATGATGTTGAAAGTCGGACCAGGAAGAACCGGTGTCGATGGAGGGGCCACTTGGAACGGCCATGCGGCTAGCACGTTTACTCCGGGCCCTGTGATGTCGGGCTTCAGAATGCCCGTGTGTTGAAGGCTAGGCCCACGAGACGAGAAGAAAACGATCGAAGGAGCAGGCGACGTGCCAAGTACTGTTCCCTGGAAGCTGATACGCGCCACGGGGATTGTTGTAGAGTTGATGTAGGATTTGATGGCCGTGCTCGCGGCGTAGCCAACGTGTGACGCTGGGAGGACATGTGCATTGGCAAGCGTGTCGTAGCCTTGGAGAAATTGGTTCGTCAGGATCATACCAGAACCGCCGGCGCTCTGCACCACCGCACCTTTGATGGTCGCCGAGATGTTTCCCCCGAACTCACAGAGTACCATTTTCCCCTTGACGTCAAAGCCATCCAGCGAGCCGTTCCCACAGAACTCGGCGAGCGGCTTCCCACTTGCGTCCGCTTGGACCAACGGGGAGAAGAGAGCTGGCGAGTCGTGTGGCTGGTAGAGTGACTCGCCGTGGAAAGACATGCCGTTCCCTAGCTGCACCGTGGAGCGAATCGAGCGGTCCATTGTGCTCGCGGCGACAGTGAGGATCCACGGAGCCTCGTTCAATAAAGAACTCTCGACCGGGCCGGAATTGCCAGCGGCCATGCTGACAAACACGCCCTTCTCCATGGCGCCGAACGTCGCTACAGCGACAGGGTCCTGGTGAAACGGCAGCGCCGGCCCGCCTAGAGATATGGAGATGACGTCGCAGCCGTCGGCCACAGCGGCGTCGATGCCGGCCAGTATGTCGGACACGGAGCACCCTCTAGTGCACACCTTGTACATGGCGATGTGCGCGCGTGTGGCCATCCCGGCGGCGATGCCCATTGCTTGACCCAACACGTTAGCGTCCGGCACGACCGCTCCGGCCGCGGTGCTCGCCGTGTGGGTGCCGTGCCCAGCCTCATCAACCGGTGGCACCGGAGCGCCGGAGGTGCCGTTGTTGAGGGCCGCGACGAAATTGCGCGCGCCGATGAGCTTGTTGTTGCACGCGGTGCCGTTGAAGTCGCAGCGGCCCTTCCACTTGGCGGGCGGCGGCGGCATGCCGTAGTCGCTGAACGAGGGATGGTCCGGGAAGATGCCGGTGTCGATCACGCCGATGATGACGCCCGCGCCAAGCCCTGACTGGTTCCGCTGCGTCCCCACGTTTAGCCCGAGGAACTCCGGGGTGTGCGTCGTCTGCACCGTGTACGTTCTGTCGGGCACTGCGCTGAGGAACCCGGGCATGGCGGAGATCGCGTCGAGCTCCTGCCGAGTCAGCCGCGCCGCGAAGCCGGTGGCGACGTGGTGGTACGCGTGGAGGAGCCGGCCGTTGTCGGGGAGGAACGACTGGTACCACGACGTACGGTCGTCTGCCGTGCCGAACTCATGGTTCTCCTGGGGTTGCACGTGGACGATGAACGAGCTGAGGAGCTCATCGGCGCCGGCCGCCTCTGCAGGGACCGCGAGGATCAGGAGCAGGGACGGGAGAAGAGACAGCAACAAGAGACTCCTGCTGCTTTCCATGGCTTTCTTTGCTTCGATCTTTGTTGGCCTGTCTTGTGAGTGTGGGTTCATCGATCATCATAGCCTAATTTATATGCATGACGAGCTACGTACTACTCGTAGGCGCTCCTGCCTCCTGTCACTGTCAGATCGCTCCAAATATTTGGCCCTGATGCTCTAGCTGTGGCATCGTGATTAACATCGGGGGCGGCGTTACATCCTGTGGAGCTGTGTGCCGTGCCGTTGCTGGCTGATGCTGTGGCCACCGTCTACTTTCCATGTTTTTCCCTTGTAAATTTGCTTGAGCATTTGTTCTTGCTACGTGTGCATGCCTGCTAGCAGGCTCCAAATACCTGCCTTGTCGCGTTCAGGAACGTGTCCTTGACATGGGGGCGTTACAGCCTGTGGAGCTGTACGTTTGCTGATGCTGGCCGATGCTGTGATCACCGGTTTATTGATGAAGCGGGGAGGTGTGGAATCGGGGCTACCTGGGTATTGCCGTGCGCACGGCCGGCATGAGGAAGAACCGATCGATCGAACAAATGGAGAAGGCGATGGACATATACGGGGAATTTGGTGGCTATCGCCCGCAGGAACCTTGTGGCAGCCGCCCGTGAGGCCGTGCGGTTTTAACTAAGCATCCAAGCGAAATGTGTTCTAGCCGTGGTCCGTGGAGGTGATGATTGGGCTCTTATTATTCTCGATTCTGTGGATGTTCTGACGCGTCAACTACTCAACTCCTGCTGTTTCTGTGGTGGAGAGCTTTGCACCTACGGAAACGACGCCATTTTTGGAAACGGGAAAGCTTACGATTGAAGTGTCTGCCTCTAAAAATTTACTCTAAAATCACGACGAGTATTTAGAAACGGAGGAAGTACTGATCAGCGATGGAAAATTTCAAAAGTCCCGACCTGTCATCGCGAGCTGCTTTGATGATCCCTTACCTCCGTCTTCCGGGCTGCCCGTCAGTCCATCCTACCGACTACCGGCAAGTCGGTCAATCAATGACGGTAGCACACCCCGCTGCCTGGTCGCCGCCTCCTCCTGGGTGGCTGAAACTGAACTGTGATGCCTGCGTCATTCCGCATTCTGGCGATGCTTGGTGGGGTGCCCCTCTCTCCGATCTTGCTCAGGTTCGATCATGGCCTCTGCCTGGGGCAGGATTGGTCTGTGTGACTCTGTCATTGAAGCTGAAGCCATCACGGTGAGGAATGGTATCACTGCCCTTTGTGACGATTCTGACATCAAGCTTCACCTGGAATCGGACTGCTTCAATTTGATCGCGGGAACTACAGATGTGACTGAAGACCGTTCGGCCATCTGTGTAGGATTTCTGTGTCCTACAACTTTATTATTTATTGAAATTCTAATAATCGGTTATCTCGTTATGGAATCACGTGCTCATGGTTATATGATGCATATAATGTATGCTTGTTGAAAGGTACTTTAATACACTTATGTGTCTTAAGAAAGCTGGCGATTATCAATGAAATACAATATATCTTATATAAATATTAGAAAGGTTGTCCGGGCACGTTGATAATCGGAAGAAGCTAGGTCATTGATTAGATTACAGTCCTAACGTCGACCTATATGATTAGTGAAATTCAAACATGATCATGGCGCATTGCTCACAGGTGCGTGTTTCAAGGACCCACAGTTAGAGTCCCTAACGGATGGACTATATCGTGGTTGGTAGTTTAATCTGGACTCTATCTGAAAACTAGTTTAAATCTGAGGATTTAAAATTAGTACTCTTATCTGTAAAAGCAGTATAAAAAGGTTCTTACCCCCTAGCCTCAGATTGCGGAATTGTGAGCAGCACTGCGAAAAAGCGCAGAAACTAGGGGTAGACCACTAAAAATTTCCAACATTGGTATAAGCACACGTTTCGTTCATGGCGGCCAAAAAATCCTAATCCGCTGCCGTCCTCGCCGTCGCGCGATCCCGTAATCCTCGTAGCTGTACTCTGCTTCACCTAATTCTCATGAGGACTCACGATGAAACAGAGGAACAAAGGAATCGATCTGTGGCTGCTCCCTCGAATCAACTCCGCGTGCTTGCTGCCGGAAGTACCGGAGGAATCTCCGATCCTAGCAGGTAGCAGTGAAGCCAGGATCACCACGTGATATCAATCACGGAAGTACTATTATCCAAATCCATTAACTCCTCAAGAATTGATCAGCTCCTAGCTTTAATCGATCTGTCTCCCGGAATCGCCGTATACATGAACGGGGCAGATGGATCTAACACGCGCTCGCGCGGAACTCTCGTCGAGTAAAAACACAACTCGCTGCTCAAATCCTTGGGATTGTTGTGCTGCTGAATCGCATGCTGCCGCTGGCCGCTGCGTACTGGAGTTGATTCGGGAACTCACGCCATCAGGCGGCCGTTAATTACTGGATAAAACAAAATCGATCCGTCCCGTCTGAACCGGTCTCCAGGAATCAATACGCTGCTTCCTGGACCCGACGCGCCGGCCTCCTTCGGCCCGGAATCGCCGACGCCGGCCTGCTCCGCAGCCGGGAATCACCGCCTCCACCTCCGGGAATCATTGACGCGGCACCCGACGCCGACACCATGACAGCCTGATTTGCCGCAGAACATGACGTTCTGCCCTGATCTCTTGGATGCTCGCCAGAACGCTGCCGCTTCCCAGTTCCCACCGGCCTCCACGTGACCTCGTCACGGAATCGTTGCTTGCTGCTGCTGCATGCGAAGCCAACTCCAAGTCTTGTTCTACAATTTGTATTGACTGTATACTTGACGCTTCAAGTCGAGGAAGCTCCAGAGGAAACCAACTTCTACAGGTACTTTAATTTATTTTTTCTGGAGATTAATTACTGTGGAAACTGGAAAGCACACGCATCACGCTGCTCCTGGAAACTTGTGCGCAACATCTCGCCCCTTCTATTTGAGTTGCTATGCGGTATGTTCGTATTTCTTTGTCTGCTGCTCTTGCATTAAGGGCAGGAGGAGACGAGATTTTAGATGCAGGAATGAAACTCAGTAGTACACTGAACAGTATGCTCGGAACAACAAGTCTTTCTGTACCGTGGCCTATCCAAGCCACGGATGCCAGCATTGTACCCGCACGGCAGTTTGAGTAATGGAAGTTTTTCTTCAAAAAAGAAGTGTTCTAGCCGCAGAAGAAGAAGAAGAGAAATGTGTTCTTCCAAAAAAAGGCGGGGCGTACACTGTACGTCGGTCGTAAAACATTGTTCGAGGGAAGAGTAGAAATGGCAATCTTGGACTTGATCTGGGACTCAAACGCACCGACTCGTTGCCAATTCTTCGTCTGGCTAGCTTGCCGGGGAAGATGTTGGATGGCTGACCGTCTCGAAAGGTGGGGCCTGGATCATCCGGAGTATTGTCCTCTATGTGATTGCCTCCGTTGGTCGTGGTCGGGGACCGACGAGTACACTATACGTTCGACGTATAAGGCACTGTTCGAGGGAAGAGTGGAAATGGCAAGCTCGGACTTGATCTAGGACTCAAACGCACCTACTTGTTGCCAGTTCTTCGTCTGGCTAGCTTGCCAGGGAAGATGTTGGACGGCTGACCGTCTCGAAAGGCGGGGCCTGGATCACCTGGACCATTGTCCTCTATGTGAGTAAGAGCCGGAAACGATTGATCATTTGCTCATTGGATGCGTCATCACGAGACAAATCTGGTGGAAGATCCTTTGTGCTTGGGGAGCGATTCGTTGGCGGAGTGGTGGGGCAATGTTCATCTTCATGGCTGCTCAAGGAAGAATCTTGCCACTGCAGCCACTCTTGTTTTTTGGATGATTTGGAAGCACCGGAACGCGATAGTGTTTGATGGTGAGACGCCGGGCATCGACAAGATCTTGAGGGCGATTCAAGTGGAAGGGGCTGCTTGGAAGAATGCGGGGCTACTGACGGATAGATTTAGTTTCTTTCATGGCCCGGATAGTGTAGGTGTTGAGTGGAACGGTGTGGGCAAATCCGTTTTTTTGTTTGTTTGTTCGCCTGTTTAGGACCGTACTAAACTACTTGCAGTCTTCTTCTTTAATGGATGATACACCCGCTTCGGTGTATTCTAGAAAAAAAAGAAAAAAAAAGAAAAGACGTGTCAAGGCGTTATGAGCACTAATCCCATAAAAAATGATTTTAGGGAAGTGCTTCAGAGAAAGAATTGCACTAATTTAAAATTAAATATGTGGTTGTGATTAGGCCGTGATTAACTCCAAAAGCACGTTAGACTTTATTAGCAAACGTTGATTTGTCCATCTAGTTCTATTACTACTACTACTACTACTACTATTACTGCTCCTGCTGCTACTAGCACGTGGAATCAGCCAATCCAGATTTAAATTCTAAACTTGACATGTTCGTCACATTTTTCATGATTTAATCGGTGTTTTTTCTTTCAGTGGTAGGTGACGTACCTGTCAACAGCGAGGCATCTATCGTGACTTCGTCAATTTTTTAAGATCTGTCGGCTTAGTTTTCCGGTTCTTATAGGAATAGAGTGTGATAGAATGTGCGTGTGTGCGTTCATATAGGGGTGAACCAACGAGGCAACGATTGGTTGCATCGTCGGTTCATCCCAGCCATTGCTGGGTCCCCAGGATCCAAGCCGCCGTCGCCGTGTCCCCAGGATCCAAGCTGCCGTCGCCTCGGCCGCATTCCCGGAATCTGACATGTTGCCGTCCAAGCATCAGGGTCTCAAATTAAGCTGATGGGCGATGTCGTAGGGTCTGGAACCAAAGTAACGCGGTGGCTGTCAACCCCTCGTGATTTACATCCCCTGTCCTAGCCACATATTTGCTATCCCCTTTCCTTCTCTCTCTTTTAATCTATGGGCTGGATTAAATTAGATGTGGGGATTAAGACCGTGACTATCTGTTTTGCTCTCCTCTCTCTTGTTTTTAAGTACATATTTAATACATTATGGATATTAATTGTACCTTACTCGATTTTAAGTATATTATGGTATATGACATGTACCTTCTCAGGTCTTAAGTACCTCGTGTACATGACAGATACATTAAATTATGCGACGAATACATGAATGTGCATCATGGATACATCAAGGTACATGATAGTACCTCAACTCACACAATTAACAAGTATCTCATCAACAATAAATTGCATGATAGTACATAATAAGTACATCCTCAATCCTCAATGGAGATAGAGAGAAAAAGAAGAAATAATTGAAGTACCTCGTCATATCAAAATTGTGCACATCAATTCATAGCAGTACGTACCAGGACCAAATTACAACCAAATCACATCACACACATTCATAAAAAAATTAGTACCAAGTCATGTATTCATGTACATGACGGTATTCGAAAATCACCGCGCAAACATTTAAAGAAGAAACCACAACATTAAAAATCACATGGTACACGATGGTAAAAAAAATCAGGGCACAAACGTTCGAAGAAGAAATCACAAACATTCAAAAATCACAACACACTCATAGCAGCGGCCGAGATGGCAGCGCGGGGGCAGCGGCGACGGAGCCCAAGACCGCGGGCAGGACGAGGCCGGCGGAGGCTGAGACGGCGGCGGCGGCATGTTGGCAGCTCTGCTTCTTCCCTGCAGGGGTTCGTCGGCGCCGTGTCCGCCGCGCGGCCGGGGAGCGCAATCAGGGGAGCAGCTCGGCCGCGAGAGGGCTCCTGCCCACGGGAAGGGAAGGGAGTTGGGACTCTGCTGGGAGAGCAGCTCTCCGCAGCCCTCCACAAGTGGATTCGCATGGGAGGAATGAGATGAGAGAGGAACGCCATGCATGGGAGGAAGCAGAGGAGAGAGGAACGCTGGGACATGTACTAATCGCTTGAGGTATTAATTGGGTCATAGGGATTAAGAGAGAGAGGGAGAGGGGACACTAGGGTCCGTTTGGTTTATAACAAAGCGAACCTTACCAAAAAGTTGGCTTGCTAACGTGATTTGGCGGTCGTTTGGTCCGATACCGGGAATTTGGCTCGTCCGCGTCCGCCCTGCTTCGTCCGTGTGATTCTCGCCGGCGCGTGGGCGAGCTGAGGGCGGCCGATTGCTTCGCCAAAAAATTGGCGCAGCTCTTTCCCTCGATAGGCCCACTATAAAGGAGGCACGTGAACTATCTAAACAGACATCAACGAGAGCCACGCAATTAATGATCAATCTAGGTAGACGGGTTAAAAAGAGGAGAGTGTAACTAATCCTGTTTAGTCCGGTATAAAATGCTAATCTCATTTAGCACGGCCCAGTAGAAGCCCAACCTACCTTGTAAAGAAAACCAAACAAAGACCTAACCATTTTGCTAAAAAAATTGGCAAGCACAATGGCCATAATCCAAACAAGTGTGTCTCACCAAAATTTTGGTCATGTCCTGATTTTGGTCATACCAAAATTTTGGCAGGCCTGGTTAGGGGTTAAATCAAACAGGCCCTAAAATATGTGGCCACGACGGGGGTGGAGATCACGGGGGTGTACGAGACGTTTGGCGAGCCAAAGTCCATGGCCTCGATCACCACCCGAGACGCAGCTTCCCTTTTTTTTAAACAACACGCTGCCAACTTCCTTGTCTGGAGTTGATGGACAAAACGAGACTTCCTAATCAACACTTGCGTTGTAGGGGCTAATCACAACCACTAATTTTGCTTTAAAATTGGTGCGATGTTTTTTGAAGGATGTGCAATTTTTTTTCTTTGGAAAGCATAAAAGCAATTCTCATGCTTTTATTGCAGTAAAGAGCGGTGTTTGTATTTTTTTCTTTTTCTAAAACTGTGGTGTTCAACAAAAATATTTTATATAAGATTTTTTTTACAAAGAATGTCAAAACCTTTCGGTCTCTACATTCTCGGATCAACACAGTCATATTTTTATTAAAAAAAAGACATGCATCAAAGCCAAACACATTGGCTTACAAAATAACAATAAAAAAATTTGGAGGCCATCTTCTTTAGACTGGCCACACGACAACCATCTTCTCCATCACCTGCCTTAAACCAATTGTCAGGAACCAAATCCACCGGCGGCAGCAAGAGATCAACACAAAGTGCTTAGGAAGACAACCGCTAGTTGTTTTTCCAATTCACCATGTTATAACAAGATCTCCTAGATGAGCTCTTATAGGCTATATATAGCTAGGGTGAGCACCATCAGAATAGCACTTTCTTCCGCTAGCAAGTTGCTTTTAAAATATAATTTGTTGCCTCACTATGAATGAGGCATCCATGATGAAGTCGGTCATAATGGTTCTTACAAAGCAAGTTAATGGTTTAGCAGGAGTTGGAATTGTTTTTTTTTTTTTAGAAAGGAGTTGGAATTGTTTGTTATGATGAAGTTGGTGCCGGTCTCTTGTAGGCTTGCCGATGCCTTAGCTAGCTCTGGAGTGAACGACTAGTTTTATTTTTATTTTATTTTTTTGAGGGAAACGAACTAGTTTTATTGAGAGGACTAGAACATAATTGGGTTGCTCATGTTTTAGCTTTTTTTTTTTGAGAACCTGCTCATGTTTTAGCTGATTACGGTAATTGGCCGGGGCCTGGACTACATAATTGGCCTGGGCATGGACGGCCCGGGACTCAGTTTCCTGCCCGAAGCCCAGCTTGAAAGCCTGAAACGGATGAAAAACAATACTTTTTTCCAAAGGATATGTATAAAAAATAATTTTATCCCGAAAATGATTATCTTAATACAAAGCGCCGGCCACAGACTATGTTCTATCAAATTCTGGCACGAGGAAGTGCCAAATGATATGCCCAACACGACTATGTCTTTTTATTTATTTAGGAAATACAGTACGGACGCAGATGGTCACAAGCACGTACCCACACTCACCCCAATGAACGCATGCGCGCACACTCTATCTCTATGAGCACCTCTGAGAGACTGGTCCGGCACATCATTTTGAGATTGACGAAGTCACCACAGACGTTTCGTAGTTGACGGGTACGTCACTCCCACTGAAAACAGAACGCTGGTTAGGTCTTAGAATAAATTCAGGAAAATGTGACCATGTCAAATCAAAGACTTGAACATAGGTGGCCTGGTTCCACCAGAAGGACCCAACCACGTGAGATACGCTCCATTATTGAGTGCGAACTTACGAACTTTCCTCAATTGACTGAGTTGTCGATAGACGACCCTTTTCTTTTTGGAATGAAGAGGAACGCATTTCCCTTGGATGTTTTTATCGAAAACAGACATCACGGGCGGTTGCCACAAGGTTCCTACAGCGATAGCCCGAAGTTATCTCCATGGCTTTCTCTGTTCTTCCCCATGCGCAAGTCAATACCCAGGCCAGCCCCGTTTGCATATCTGATATCTCTCCGTTTAATTAAGCTATATATGCACCCACAGGAAGGAAGAGCAAGAACAAATGCTGGAGCAAGTAGAAGGCGTATCGATCGGCCAGCACCGGCACAAAGCTCCGAAAGATCTTAACGCCACCATGATGTCAATCACGCCGCGACAGAGCGTCAGAGCCAATATTTGGAGCAATTCGACAGTGAAAGGAGGCTGCACGAGCGCCTGCCATCACGTAGCTCGTCATGCATATAAATTAGGCCATGACCGATCGATGCACCCACACGAACAAATTAAAGATCGAAGCAAAGAAGAAAGCGATGGAAAGCAGCAGGAGTCTCGTGTTGCTCTCTCTTCTCCCGTCCCTCCTCCTCGTCGCGATCGCTACAGAGCCGTCCGCCGGCGGTGAGCTCCTCAGCACGTTCATCGTCCACGTGCAACCCCAGGAGAACCATGAGTTCGGCACGGCAGACGACAGGACGGCGTGGTACCAGTCGTTCCTCCCCGACAACGGCCGGCTCCTCCACGCGTACCACCACGTCGTCACCGGCTTCGCGGCCCGGCTGACGCGGCAGGAGCTCGCCGCGATCTCAGCCATGCCCGGGTTCCTCAGCGCAGTCCCCGACAGCACGTACACGGTGCAGACGACGCACAGCCCTGAGTTCCTCGGGCTAAACGTGGAGGCGCAGCAGAACCAGCCAGGACTTGGCGCAGGCGTCATCGTCGGCGTGATCGACACCGGCATCTTCCCGGACCATCCATCCTTCAGCGACCACGGAATGCCGCCGCCCCCGGCCAAGTGGAAGGGCCGCTGCGACTTCAACGGCACCACGTGCAACAACAAGCTCATCGGCGCGCGCAATTTCGTCGCGGCCCTCAACAACGGCACCTCCGGCGTTCCGGTGCCGCCGGTCGATTTGGTCGGGCACGGCACTCACACGTCCAGCACCGCGGCCGGAGCGGTCGTGCCAGGCGCTAACGTGCTGGGCCAAGCGATGGGGTCCGCCTCCGGGATGGCCACGCGTGCGCACCTCGCCATGTACAAGGTGTGCTACACGAACAGGTGCTCCGATTCCGACATGCTGGCCGGCGTCGACACCGCCGTGGCCGACGGCTGCGACGTCATCTCCATATCTCTCGCCGGGCCGGCGCTTCCGTTTCACCAGGACCCTGTCCTTGTAGCGACGTTCGGCGCCGTGGAGAAGGGCGTGTTTGTCAGCATGGCCGCCGGCAATTCCGGCCCGGTCGAGAGCTCTCTGTTGAATGAGGCTCCGTGGATCCTCACCGTCGCCGCGAGTACCGTGGACCGCTCGATTCGTTCGACGGTGCAACTGGGTAATGGCGTGTCTTTCCACGGCGAGTCTCTCTACCAGCCACACGACTCGCCCGCTCTCTTCTCCCCGTTGGTCCATGCGGCCGCGAGCGGGAAGCCGCTCGCCGAGTTCTGTGGGAACGGCACGCTGGACGGCTTCGACGTGAAGGGAAAAATGGTGCTCTGCGAGTCCGGGGGGAACATCTCGGCGACCCTCAAAGGCAGAGTGGTGCAGAGCGCAGGCGGTGCCGGTATGATTCTAAAGAACCAGTTTCTCCAAGGCTACAGCACGTTTGCCGATGCACACGTCCTCCCAGCTTCACACGTTGGCTACACCGCGAGCACGGCCATCGAATCCTACATCAACTCCACCGCGAACCCGGTGGCACGTATCAGCTTCCCGGGCACCATACTCGGCACGTCGCCTGCTCCTTCGATCGTTTTCTTCTCGTCTCGTGGGCCTAGCCGTCAACACACCGGCATTTTGAAACCCGACATCGCAGGGCCCGGAGTCAACGTGCTGGCTGCATGGCCGTTCCAAGTAGGCCCACCATCGACACCGGTTCTCCCTGGTCCGACCTTTAACATCATCTCGGGCACATCCATGTCGACGCCGCACCTCAGCGGCATAGCGGCGGTTATCAAGAGCAAGCACTCGGACTGGTCGCCGGCGGCCATCAAGTCAGCGATAATGACAACCGCTGAAATCACCGACCGCTCCGGTAACCCCATACTCAACGAGCAGCGCGCGCCGGCGAACTTGTTCGCCACCGGCGCTGGACACGTCAACCCAACGAAGGCCGTTGACCCTGGCCTAGTCTATGACATAACCCCTGCGGACTACATCAGCCACCTGTGTGGCATGTACAAGAGCCAAGAGGTCTCGGTGATCGCACGAAAGCCGGTCAACTGCTCGGCTATCGTGGCAATCGACGGTAACCATCTAAATTACCCATCGATTGCGGTCGCGTTCCCGCCGTCGTCGAGGAATTCAAGCGGGGCGGAGGTGGTCGTGAAGCGCAAGGTGAGGAACGTCGGGGAGGTTCCTTCCGTGTACTATTCAGCAGTCGACATGCCCGACAACGCAGTGTCCATCGATGTGTTCCCGTGCAAGCTGACGTTCACCAAGCCAAACCAGGAAATCGATTTCGAGGTGGTCGTGTGGCCTGGGCAGAGTGGTTCCAAGGTGGTGCAGGGTGCGCTACGATGGGTGTCCGAGATGCACACCGTGCGGAGCCCCATCTCTGTCACATTCGCGTGATTACATACTAGGTTTCCTTTCAGTCCATAGATCGACATGGTTTAACTATGTTTATGTCTTTCGTGCAAATTGGTTTCTTGTCCCTTGGTATTTACAATATAATTGCGATGAAGTACGTGCCAGGGTACATACATAGTTTTTTTTTTCCGTTCATCATTGAGACCAAGACCATTGGAGTATCTAAGTTGCCTGATGTTTAGCCAGAGATAAGTTGATTCCCCAGCTATTGAATATGATTTGTGCTTTAAGATTTGAAACGGACGATGGAAAAAGAAGGGTCAAAATGAAATCTATATACTAATCCAATGGTTTTGATTCGTCAACTTAGATTTAAGTATTTCGTTTAAAAATCAGGCAACTTAGATATACCCACACCCAACTTAATTTTACTTCTTGCCCAGTAGTTTTTACCGATTTTTTAAACATATTTTCACATCGAGAGAAGTGATGTGCACTAACCCAAAATACATAATTGCACATCAATATGATACATGAGCAAGTGAGAAAGAATTGAGAGCAAGATCCACTTTTTTAAGGTCTCCCCTCAATGAGAGCAAAACCAACAACATAGAGTTACGAAAGAAAAAGAAATACAACAATGATGTGTATAGTCTTAAATTTTAGGAATGTGCGAAAAAACCCAATTACACATTCCTGCAAAAGAATTGCACAGTTTCCTCGGCCAAGGAAATGAAACACATTACTTTGACGATGTCTTCGAGAAAGAAAACGACGCTTGCACAGTATCTTCGTCGGCTCTGGCAAATACTGATGGCATGCGACCACAACCAATTTCTGCTCCTCTAGGCTAAAAAGGGTAGAGTGCATGGAGAGCCCGTAAATGTATAAGTGTACTTTTAAAAGAATTCAAAATATTTAATTTTTTCTCCGTCCAACAAAAGATATTTCAAGTTTGTCAAAATTTAGATAAATCTAGACATGACTAGTATATAGATGCATTTAAATTTAATCAAAGTTGAGATATCAATTTGTTGTTGGACGGAGTAAGCCTGGCAAACTCCAGCGAGAAGCCTGGCAAACTGAGCAAATCGCCAGCAGAAGCATGCGGTTAGCAACCAAAGGGAGTAGGCACGTGGCGCTACTTCGTAGGGCTATGATGCGCTATATAGGCCTATCAACAATCGGCATAAGCGTGCCACGGATAAGCTTAAAAATTGTACTACTCTTAAGCTAAGCTGCTATCCACGAGGCCCAATCTGATTGAACAACATGCTCAGACCAACAACTCTTTTTTTATACGGCCTCTCCTCTGCATGAACTGAACAACACTACAGCTTGTGACAGCCAAGGAACACTCTGCTTTCCTCTTATTCTGTACTTTACTAAACTCCTACACTAGGCAGAGAGCCTACTTGCAAAGGCTAAATGAACAGAGAAATTGGGCAGAGGAGGAAAGGAAGCAAGAAAAGCAACATTTCCGGGGAGAAACTAGAGATGGTCGCGGTAAAATAATTGCGACTTTGCGGAGGGCAAATTCGATCGGGCTCCTCGGGGCGCGCGGCTGCCGGGTCATGATCGGAAAGGCCGCAGACATAGGCGAGGGGGGGTCCTTTCCTTTTCTTCCCCTTTTTCCCTAATGTCGCCATTATTCTGATGGCCGGCATGCCCGCGACTTTGTGTCAGGTAAGACGAAAAAGGCCCACGGCGACACGACATCCACGCCGGCCACGCGGCCGATTACTGTGGCGCGTCAATGAGCCTGAGAGTGTTTAGGGGAGCAAAGGACGGACGCTTTAGCATGTTTTGGCGATGCCGTAGGTGGGCACATGATCACATGCCGGGCAGGGCAGGCGGGCAGAGCTCTCTCTGGCTCTGGCTTTGCAGATTTCAAAGAAAATTTTCCCGCGGCAAGGAGCATCTTCGTCGGCAGCCCCGACACCCGAGGGGAATCGCACGCTTTTCCCTTCCCCGGGCAGGGAATGCAAAAGGGGAAGAATGCCAGGTCGTTTTACGGTTTACCTCATCGCGGGTCATCGTGGGGCCTCAATGCCTCATGATGGCGACTTCTCCTGCCAGTACTTCGCCGTGTTTCTCTGCTCGTTCCTTTCCTTTCCCCTTCCACTTCGCCCGCATGTTCTCGGCATCCTAGACAAGCGCCTTTGTCCTCCACTGTACCAGCACGATCGGCTCTCTCTCGCGGTCTCGCCTACCGGGTGTACTACAAAGCCGCCGTTCCCTCGCACACGCACCACCCCCCTGCCCTGTTCAGGACGCACGCACGCGCCGGCCGGAGCTGATCGGTCGATCCATGCGGGCATGGACACGCCGTCGTCGACGTGGGAGGACGGCTCGGAGGCCGACGCGCACTCGAGGTCCGATTACGCCGCCTCCGACGTGTCGTCCGAGTGCAGCGGCGAGCCGGGGAGCCCCTACGGGACGCCGCCGTACCCGCGGTGGCCCGTGCGCAACGTAGCGGCGCGGATGCCTTCTCAACTCCCAATGCCGCCGCCGCTGCTGCAGAGGCTCGGCACTGCGGCGCGCCGCGGCGGCGGCGGCGTGCGCGACAGGAAGGCCGGGTTCAGCGGTACGTTGAGTACTTGAGTCCTCTCTGCTTTGGTGTTTTCGCGTGTCTCTGTCATGGATGTTGATGTGGGTGGATTGGACTGGCATCTGGCAGAGCTGCAGCTGATGAAGGAGAGGTTCTCGAAGCTTCTGCTGGGCGAGGACATGTCCGGTGGCGGCAAGGGGGTCTCCACCGCCGTCGCCATCTCCAATGCCATCACCAACCTCTACGGTATGTAATGTACAGTGCACCTTAAATCTGGAGACATGTTACGAGCAGAGTAGAGAAGACGCTGAATCCCTGACTGACATCATGTTGCATCATCTGCTCGGCAGCGACTGTATTCGGGAGCTGCCACAGGCTGGAGCCCCTGCCGGCGGAGAAGAAGACGATGTGGCGGCGGGAGATGGACTGTCTGCTCTCCGTGTGCGACTACATCGTCGAGCTCTTCCCGTCCAAGGAGATCCTGCCCGACGGCACCACACGAGAGGTAAGACGATTGGACCGCCATTATTGATTCTTCAGAGTTGAGATTTCCATGTCGCTGGCTAAGCAAATGGATGCGTTCCGTCAGGTCATGGCGACCAGACCAAGATCCGACATCTACGTCAACCTCCCCGCCCTCGAGAAACTCGACGACATGCTGCTCGTAAGAATCCAACTTTCCTCGCACCGTCCACGAGATCGATTATTTGGGATCTGAAACTGATGCTGTTTTCTGCAGGAGATCCTGGACGGCTTTCAGAAGACTGAATTCTGGTACCTCAACGACAAGGGCCACAAGGATAGCTGCGACGACGACCGTCCGGTGAGCCACCGCGGCGAGGACCGGTGGTGGCTGCCCGTACCGTGCGTCACCAAGCCCGGGCTGACGGAGTCGGCGCGGAGAGACCTGCAGCAGAAGCACGACTGCGCGAACCAGATTCACAAGGCGGCCATGGCCATCAACAACGGCATCCTCGCGGAGATAAAGATTCCTGAACTGTACAAGCAGACACTCCCCAAGGTAACTGCAAATCTCTCGCCCCGAAGAATTCGTATGTAATGTCACTAATCGATCTTAACAATTATCTTTCTGAATTATGATTTCTCTGAAGTAAGTTGTTGGTTCTGATTTCTGAATGTTTAGTGCGGGCGGGCAAGCGTGGGCGACTCGATATACCGGCACATGTCGTTCCCGGGCAAGTTCGCGCCGGAGTACCTCCTGGACTGCCTGGAGATATCGTCGGAGCACGAGGCCCTGGAGGTGGCGGACCGCGTGGAGGCAGCGATGCACGTGTGGCGGCGGAAGGCGAACCACGGCCACGGCCAGTCGAGGTCGCCGTGGAGCGCGGTCAAGGACCTGATGGAGTCGGACAAGAACGTGATGCTGGCGAGCAGGGCCGAGGACGTCTTGCTCTGCCTCAAGCAGCGCTTCCCCGGCCTCTCCCAGACCACGCTGGATGCAAGCAAGATACAATACAACAAGGTAAGCAAGCAAGAACTTGGCAATTAATTAACGCTGCAAGCATCCCCACGAATTGTTATGTGAAATCTGGCTTGCGCAATTCTTGTGTTGTTGCAGGACGTTGGGCAAGCCATCCTGGAGAGCTACTCCAGGGTGCTGGAGAGCCTGGCGTACACCATAGTAACATGTATAGATGATGTTCTTTTCGCCGACGAGTCTGCAAGGAAGATCTGATGATCATTTGTTCATCCTGCCTCTGGAACGGGAATCGAAATAAGGGTCCATACATCCATCCAACAATATGTACATTATGCCATAACATGTAGCACTAATGGAAGATAGCATAAGCACAGTAGGCTACTCCCCCTAGCTTAGCCATGTTTGGAGTTACATTCATTCCCATGGTCCCTCAGTTACCTTGCATTCTCTATATCATGACAATAGATGTCAGGAGGCACAGTGACTACAGTATCGGGTGTCACTTGTGATTGTTTCTCATATATGGATGGGCATGGGCATCACAAGCTGGCAACTGATCTTCACCAGATTAATAACTGTAATATATCTCATAAACAAGGGAAACACCCTGCTCTCAAGAGAGGAAATATTCTTAGGACAGTTAAAGGAACAATGTATGCATAAACAAAGCTTATATTTCCTATTTTCAACATCTTTACAGGGAACAGGAAGTAAGAAAAAAAACATAACAGAACAATTCCTGGTGTTTGTGACCAAATCCATTCAGGATTATATTATAGTATTATTAACAGTAGGACACAGTTATTGTGCTGCGAAAAAACTGTTATTCACTACATCCGGAAAATGAAATTCCAATCCAATCATGATGAAATGCCTAACTCTATAATCTGTTGAAAATCTATCATACTCACTTTATCTCTCCTTTTAACAGAACATTGCTGAATCTTCATCATTTTCTGAAGAAAACACTGTTTTATCTATAAAATCCTTTTCAATTTTGGTCGGATGTAGCTTCATGGATGACTACAACTACAAAGCTCTACAATCTTAAAGCCACAGGTCAAATATCATCTCCTCCATTAAGTCATCAAGCACACCATGCCACACCTCAATAACAACGCTTTCAGTATCGCATCGTAGGTCTACCCACGGTCCAGTTTCTAAGTCTTTCAGGACCACCTGATCTAATGTTTTTGGAAATTCAGTACTGACAAGAGAGTCGATGCACTTAGCCACCTCTTTAACGAGTTCCGTTCCCAGGGGAGCTGGTCTCACGTTGTGTTTCAGGAAAGCTACCCAAGGATCAGCACCAAAGAAATTATCCCTTATCCTAAGAAGAACTTCTTCCACGCAGTCAAAAAGAAGAACCACATCGTCCGTCAGGCAGTATGATGTTCCTACTTCTGCCAAAACAGATGTCTCAAGCACTAACACATTCATATACCACCTCTCCGAACTTCCATCGGCCAACAATTCTGAAGCTTCTAGCACATATTTAATGAAGGAAACCCTTTCATATTTATCATAAAGAACTGATATCTCTGGTCTGTTCTGCAAGGTCGGAGACGAGGGAGTGTCAAGTTCTTCAAAAAGAATTCTTGAGCTAGGCATGGACAACTCATCTGCAAGCACATTAAATTTTCTTTTGTTACCAATCAGTATACAAAAGCAAAAGGGTGTAAGTTCTTATTTTCAGTTAAATACCTTGCTTTCTGGTTTTGTGGCTAGGACTAGTACTTCCTAGGGAAGAATCTAGAACGGATTGTGGACTCAGCTTCTCCTCTTTTTCATCAGCATTCTCTGACAAGCAAGCAAACGTCAATATGGATGGCTTGGCTAATCCAATAACTGCTGATGGACTACGATTGTTCTGCTCCTCAGGAGAATACAGGGGCACTTCTGCCAACACATTAGCGTGATGTCGCTCCTCCAAGCAAAGCTTTAGTAGACCAAGGAAAGTTAAATTCATTATTAGACAAGAACATTATCATATTTCCGAAAAAAAAAGAACTTTGTTTTGAATTTGCTAAAGTAAAAGGTGTAACTTACTGGGTCTGAATTTATTTGTTCTAAGCTTTCACATGAATTTTCGACCTCGGTACAGAGTTGTTGTTTTTTCACTGCATCCTGCTTGTTTTCAACATCTGTAAACAATTGGATGCATATATTACATTTAAACAAGAAAGACGAGAGAATAAAGCTGAACAGAGGGGGGCATCTTTCTTGTTTGGATGAGTAGCATACCTTCATTGGTCAGCTCCTGAGAAATAGTGTCCTCCTTGAATGGATGGCTGCCATGATCTGTCCCGAGTTCATCCAACTGTTTGTTAGCTAAAACGCTTGCGTCGGCTGATATTGTCTCCTGGTGTTGGATTGTTGGTTCAGCGTCTTGCTCAATAATTTGTAACGCTAATGAGTCTGAAGCTTCTGGTAATATGCTTGTGTCCTCCTCTTGAGGGCAACGGCTGGGAGAAAATGTGTCATACTCCGGATATGAAATTAATCTCCCAAAGGATTCTGATTTACATAAAATCTGAGAACTGTCTTCATCTTGACTTTGTAGCTTCTCAATTATATGCTTCTTAGCTTTTTCATAGGAGAAAGAGCCAACATCATGAGTGGCATCATTTCCCATGCCATTTCCACTATCTTCAAGGTTTGTTTCCTTCTCGACAATGGATGGTTGCTTAGCTATCTCACAGTCAGAAGAATCTGTACTTTCTGAACTTATCGACATGCTTTCCACAGGAAACTGCTTGAGTGAATCAGCTTTCTCAAATGTACTATTCATGGTGGCAAGCCTTAGCCTTCTTCTAAGTTCTCTAAGAGAGAAATGGTGAGCAGGTTTATCACTTTCTTCCTGACCTTGCAGATTAGTATTATTTGATAGTGGTGAAGAAGTTACACTACTTGAGATCAGACTACTCTGACTTCTTGTAGAACTTGGCTTCAGGATTACTATTCTGCTAAGGCCACGGGAACTATCATTTAACTTTGATGGTTTCCTCATGACTAATTTATCCTCCATCAAGAAAGAATTATGCGTTCTTTGCATTTTACATGTTGAAACCCCTTGCAACTTAGTTTCTTCATCAGACTCTGCCAGTTCTAACATCGGACCTCCCAGTGATGTGTAAAGGTTCTGGAGGCATTGTAACAATCTAGAGCTTGGGTCTTGAAGAAGCATCAGAAACAACTCTTTATTTGAGCTCAGCAGCTGCAGTGCATCAACTAGTTCTTTGGACCTTGCTTCACCACTGCTGGTTATGTATTTCGCATTCGCAGATTGATGGCTTATTACAGCTTCGGCCAAATCTTCTAGTGCTTTCTGAATAATAGAGGGGATCCGATTGGGATGTGCACCCGCACCAGTATTGTTCTCTTGATCAATCGAATCGCAATTATGACCCGATCCAACCGAATCGATACTGTCTTGACCTTCATTATGGCTTCTGTATATTTCCATGAGACTTGCAGCCAAATTTAGGTCAATCTCAGATCCTTCATGCAGATTCACTGACTTCACATCATTAGAGAATTCCACAAGTGTGTTTTTTTGTGTTTGCTTCAAGGGCTGTGTGTCACTAGTCATCTCTTCTTCCATCAGTGCTTTAATACTTGCCCTCCCGGCATGAATTGCTTTAATCCCATGGTCTTTGTTACTCTGAGAAAAGAAATGAATGTGTGTATAAATTTTTTATGCCGAGTTAATTTCAAAGTTACAAATACTTCTGAACATGTTATACTCCCACATATTGCAGCACTATTTGTCTTTTGTTTGCTGCCTTTCCTACGCTAATGACTTTTGGTATTAGAGAGTGCTTTACCATACTTCAAATGTTTGGGGAGACGTATCTTCAAAACCTTATAGAAGTTGCAAAGTTACTATATTTTTTAAATTTTATAGCATTATTGTGTTGCTTAGCAGGAACATTTATGTTTTGTCAATTCCAGAGCAATAGAGATCTACAATCAAAACTTCAGACCTACAGTACAACAAGTATTGATCCACATTATACAAAAAAATTCATATAAAATCAGCATTATGCGCACAGTTATACCAGTGTATAAGTGTAGTAGAAGCAAAATATGGATGCAAGCTAGTATGTAACAAGCAGTGGTGGGTTAAATATAGTAGCCGAACTTTCAATTTTCCTTCCTTTTTATTGAATGTCGAAAGTTTCTCCTTTCTTTGGTCGGTTTTATTAAAGCGATCGCATGAATTTTGCACTTCCTAAATGACAAAAATATATTGAAATAGGTTTTCATCGATTTGAAACTTACATCAGCAGCCATAATTCCATTGAAATCTTCAGAACCTTTTATGTCACTTCTAACTGCACGAAGCAACACTTTACCGTAAGCGATGTCATGGATGGGCTAATACAGTAATACATTAACTCATACCGGTATAGTGCAGCTAAGGAATGTTAATAGGTTCCTCACCTGAATACCTACTAAATCGACGGCTCCCGTCTGAAAGAAATTTTGGACTACGACGAAAGTGAAACATGCTGATCAGCCCTGACATGCAGCCAACCTGAACCTTCTCGGTCTTGCTCCGCTGTTTGTAACTTGTATTTTCCATGCTGGAAGACAACATGGTCAGATAAAGTTACCTTCTAATTTCTCTCTTCAGACAAGTTAACCTGAATGTTAAAACACATGTGCATGAAGGAAGTTAGTGAAGAGTACAAAATGGGACTACAAATGGCAAAAAAAAGAAGGCTTTGTTTTTTATACTCTCCTGAGTCCCAACAACTCAGAATTTCTCATAAGCTCTTCCAACTAGTTTTGCAGACTTCCTGACTTCCATAAACATACAACTGCCTCTAACTCACTAAACAAAGAAAAACAAAACAAGAGATCCAAATGTCGGTTTTGACATCCTTCGAGTTACGTGCTTTCATGTTCAAGGGGTGATTATTTGATCATTTGCCCTCACTTTACTTAGCAATTTGATGATTTGCCCAGGCCTGTCTCACTTACAATTGACCCCATACCCCACATGCAAGATACATTCTAACATAAGGTTAACTGTGTTACGAGCAGTGGAAGAATTAAATGGCTGTCTATTTTTTTTCTTATGACACACTATGCTACATAGGGAGTATTTAGCAGAAATAATTGAAATTGGAGAGAGAGAGAGAGAGAGAAGTATTTAAGGGTATAGAAAAGGCAAATATGCCACATATTTAGCAAAATTAATTTAAACTGGAGAGACGAGGTTTTCCGGTGTATAAAAAAGGCAAATATTTTGCATATAGTACAATTTAATGAAATAGGAGGGACGAGGCTTTTCACTTTTCAGAGTATCGAAAAGGCAAATTGAAATTGGTGAAACCTGAAGATTTCAAAGCTCACCCCCTTCTTTTCCCTGATAACGAAAGGGACAGTTATCATGTTCGATAAAGAATCTCAGAGCACATAAAGAAGCGCTACCAAATGACCAAAATGCAAAATATATTAAAAAATAAAGCACTGACGGAAGGACTAGACCAAGTTATACTCAGTTTGTGGTTGCTGAATTGGGATGTGTTGATCTTATTTTATGATCTATTGCGAAAAAATAGATGTATAAATAAGAAAAACTGGTTAACCAAATGATAAAATATGCAAAAACTGCGTAGGCAAACAGATAACAGATAATCATAATCCACCTCAATGCCAAATGCACCCTGGCAATCATACAGATGAATAAAAGCATAAAAACTGGTTACTTTACCAGTGAGTAATTGATGAGAGAAGCCGCCAGGTAACAAGAAGCTTGGTGCCTCTACCACTGTTCTTGGGAAACGACCTGCTGAATCATCTGAATTGCCTTGTATGTGCCCGGTTGCTCTCCTCTTGAAACTTGGCACCAATATCAGAGAGAGCTCAAAATCCAACCTCCGGGCCTTGAGCAATAAAGAAACTTATTGAAGGCCGGCAGAAACAGATCGAAATGGTCGGATAACCCAACAAGAAACCCTTCTTGTAATTGCCGTGCTTCCTCGGTTTCCACAGGATGCCTCCAGACTTGGAATTCACGTCCAAAATCGAGAAACTTGGCACGCCGGAAGGGAATATCTCAGAAAGATCTAAACACGCAAAAGAAAAGCAGAGAGCAGAGCAAACATGCAGGCCACGCCGTGGAGTTTCAGACTTTCAGGCTCCAGCAATTCAGAATCTTGCAAGCAAGAAAGACCTGTGTGCCCGGAGCAATCTCGGAACCCAGAAGGTGCTCTTTCCCCCTTCTGATCCTCCGTTTCTTCACAGCGAACTGCGAACCCCCAAAACGCGCCGCCACCAGCACCAAGATGGAATTCTCTCCGGTCTCCAAATCCGAAACCAAATTAACAAATGTGGATGGACGAATACTCACAGCCAACAGGACTGCCCCCTTTTCACAGGACCATGTGAACGGCCCAAATTGAAATCTTTTTGATCCTTTCCAATTCCTCCTCCGTATCCTTCAAGAAACTGGACCATCCGCCGTGGAGACGCATGCACCGCTTCTCCTTGGCAATCGGGGAGGTTTCTTAGGACGTGGAGCACCTTGCCCTGTGTGGCTGCGCTGCTCCTACTGAGGCTCCTACAATCATCGCTCTCATGCCCCAGCGCTCGCTCTCTCTCTCTCTCTCTCTCTCTCTGTGTGAAGAGAAGGGGGAGATAGGATTTGCAGGGTATTTTGTACTTTGGTTTTGCGGATTAAAGGAGCGGATTTTGATTTTATATCTGTCTGTATTTTAGTCTGTCACTCTTTCCCACGTCATGGCTGCTCGATCAAGCGCAAGCGCAACACGCAGCGGACGGCAGGAATATGGGAGAGAAGGATACATAATTGACATGTACGTCCATAAACATATTCTTATCTGTGTAGGAGTACTTAATATTGATCTCAATTTTTAGGAACACCCCTTACATCGTAGACCCACACACAGTGGCGGTGATTTTGAATTGTTACTTAAGTCCTTAAGTCCTTGTATAATTTTTGCAATTTCATCATATGCGTCTCATGTTCTTATGTTTTGGTCCCCCTAATAAATTATCCTTCTATTCTGGCCCTCTTTATATTATTTTTCTGCCTCCGCCCCTGTCCACACACGCTCGTACACACGCACGTTGCCTACAGAAAACCAGAGTGGTGTCAGGTTTACATCGACAAAAACTGAAAGGGTAATCCGGTTAAATGAGACATTTAAAAGGTTTGCATCCACGTAATTTTGTTTCTGGATCCGCAACTGGTTGTGTGTCTAAACTCCTTGCAATACATTCAGCCATCTGCATGCTCATAAAGAAACCTGAAATATCCCCTCAGTTTCTTTACTAACAATTTTCCTCAATTGTGTATACATTTGAACTCTCAAAGCATGATTAAGCATTTTATAATTAATCGTTTTTATTTCCCCTAGGCAAATTATTTTAATGGATATGATCTAATTGGGTGAGACGAGGTGAAGATGACGACAAAGTGGAAGATAAATGAATGGACAATGCGATTAAGTGATGAAAAATGTGACCGAAAGGCCAAACAATAATTTGTTCCGCTTCAATTTTATCTCCAAATGACTACATGTGGTAATTAGAGGTTGTTTTTGTTAATATACCCCATCTAACCATCTATTCCAAAAGACCGATCTGATAAAAAGAGAAGATATGATACACTTAACATCTTTTCTTCACATCCGACGTGGATGTGAAAAGAAAGAAGCTCCCCTCACGCCTAACGTGGGCGTGGATAATAATTGGAAAAATGAGGGAGAGACCTCAGCTCTAATACCATGTCAACATACCCGATCTGACCATCTATCCCAAAAGATCGATCGGATAGGAAGAGGAGATATGATACAAGTAACAACAGTTTCGACCATATTCCCAACTATCAAATTTTGATAGAAATGGGTGAATTCCCAACTACCAAGTTTTGATAGAAATGTATGACTTACAAATTTATGGACTAAATTGTTCGTACTATCAATTTAAGGGACCTAGTGCAATGTCCTTAATAAGTATGACATGCTAATTATCTGGTGGGCAAAAATATATGGACACACCTAACTACATTACACAATGCACAATGATTAGAATAGATAATGTACTTCAATTTAGAAAAAGTTTCATATCGAATTAGTTAGGACAATAATTAACTCCACCAAACTCGCTGACTATTTTTTTGGGAGTCTCTCTCTGACTTGCACATATAGCAATGTCTATTGGTTTTCTCTTGAAGTTTTCGGATTAACAATTTGTGTCTTGCTAGTAGGAGCAAACGAAATTGCTGCAAAACAAGATGAAAAATCCCCAATGTTTAATAGGGTAATGGGAACAAACTGAAGGGTTGCATTTATATAAAATTTCCCTCTCTGCACAGCAGCAACCGTCACCATCCAATTCTTAATTCCCAGGATGTGACAAAGCAACTAAAATAAGATTCGCCAGAAAATTCGTTGGATTAGAGTGAAATAACAAACGTACCACTTGTGCATTTTCTTTCGATGCTTTGTATATTCATCTTAAATAAACGATCAATTTGTGATCATAGTTTTTTAAAAAAAATTGTGATCATACATCTCAAAAAACATATGTACTTGTACGTAGCTTTGGGTTTGGGCACCGGTGGGTGGGTTTCGCTCCTTTGGGTTTGGGCACCCTTCCGATCCGACGGAGAAACAAGAATAAAAAAGGACGTTCGGTACGTAGCTTCCATGAATCCATGGCCGTCCGATCAGCAATGGAAGGCCAGAACGTGCATGCGGATCGTGGAGAGCGACGTCGGGCTCGGCCGGTCCGCGTTGGCGGACGGGTCGTTGTCCTGCGTGTCGGCCGCTGGCTTTTTTTGCGTCTCGCCATGATTGGCAAACGGACGAGCGACCAATGTTGTATATATATGCGTGTTGAACACACTCGTGTATTTTATTCCGGGCGACGACGTCTCAACCTCCGCTTCCTCATTCAGAAGCTCGAACGGCTGGGCTTCCTTCCCCGGCTTTTTTCAGATGGACGTGGTCGCTGGTCAGCGCGCAACGCGTGATTGCCCAGTGCGTGCTGTAATTCGGTTCAGGGGGCGCGTCAGGTGCAGAGCAAAGAATAGAAAAGGAACGTGCACGTAAAGCGGTCCAAGAGAAAACTCTCTCGGCCGCATGCATTGCACATTTTGCTGCACGTATCGGCCGGTGTGCCTGAAAGGCTAATAAAAATTCGGCGTCTCGCCGTTGGGGCGTTGGTTCCCTGTCGCTGTTGCAGCTATTACACCTAAAGAGGGTCTCTATTCCATTTTAAAGGATAGAGGCGAAAAAAAACTCTTCAACAGATGAGTGGCTCCCCTGTCCCTTCCACATCAGCTTTCTTCCATCCCGTGCCTTCTTCCTCGTGCGTCCAATCCCCGTACCTCTTGGCTGCCGGAGCTCTGCGCCGCCGGCCGGCACCGTCCTGCATCGTGCCGCAACTAGCCGTCGCCCGTGCCCTGCCACTGGCCGCCGTACGGGCCTTGGGCCGCCGCCGCCCGCCTCCTGCCCGACTCCGACCGCCTCCTCCCTCCACACCCCTCCCGCTCGTTGCCCGTCGCCCTGCGCAGCTGCGGCGCCGCGCCGCTCGGCTCCTCCTGCGCGCGAACCGCCGCCCGCCTCCTCGCACCGCGCCTTCGGGCCGCCGCGCCCCCGTGCAGCGCCGCCGTCACCCCTGATTGCGTCTGCGCCCCGGCCCGCCGCGCCACGCCGCCGTCGCCCTGACCATGGCCGCGCCCCGGTCCGTCGCCTCCCCGCGCCTAGCC
The DNA here is from genome assembly GCF_000005505.3 of Brachypodium distachyon. NCBI lineage: Eukaryota > Viridiplantae > Streptophyta > Magnoliopsida > Poales > Poaceae > Brachypodium > Brachypodium distachyon. The sequence continues at coordinate 21,362,780 of NC_016135.3, forward strand.
CCGCGACCTGCCGCAATGCATCGCCGCCACCTCGTTGGCGCCGCCGCCTGTGGCCGTCCAACTTCCCCAACGCCTCTTTGCCCTCCGTGATCCTTCCAGTGCAGAATATTGGGGAGAAGAAGGGGAAAAAATGAAAAGAAAATAAATAGAAGGCTAGTCACTGGCGAGTAGGTTCCACATGTCATACACTATTTAGGGGCTGTGGAATAGGGACCATTGCTGAAGACACTTGCATTTTCTAGGACCCTAAAATTTAGGGAGAGCTTCTAGATGCAGTTTAGGGACCCTCTTTTAGGAGTTACTGCTGAACATGCTCTGAAGCTCCGCAAACCGCACAGAGAAACAGAAAACCTTTCTTATTTCCGGCCGGAGAGCAGCTAGCAACTGTGACGCCGACGACTGCTGTCCGGCCGTCTGTCTCTAGGTGGGCGATCGATTCGATCGCGTCGCCGTGTGGCTCTCGCGGACTCCCCTAATTGGCCTTGCGAAAAAGCATGATTTGATATATCATGCCATCAATCAAATCGCTTAACAAACCCAGGGTTTTGTTTCTACTCGGTTTGGAGGTAAACACCTCACCGGCCATTCCGGATTGGTCGTCATCCATATAATGCATGTTTCGTCTGCACTGGCGTACACAAAAAGAACTTGGTTGTTAGGGTGTTAGTGTTGTGGCTGTCCAAATCTAAACCCAACACCATGCAAACTGCCCATCTCTTCTTCTTTTCCACATTCGAATAGGTCAGAAACAGTGGCAGGTGAGCAACTTTGTCTTGTGGTCTGATATATCCTTGCCAGCAGTTTGACAGTGCTTATCTAGAGCCGCAGGAAGAATGTATTTGCGCAGTTCTTCTTTTGCAACCTTTTCAAGGCGAGAGATATGGTAACAAGCAGCCAGAAAACGTTATGAGCCCAGGAAATGTGTTGACTAGATGCAGATTTGATCTGTAATTGCGTGCACTGTAGCAAATTTAAGGTTTCAAAGGAGCAGCGCATCTGTGCATGACACCAGACGACCACCCCAGATGTAAATAATTAGATGCAGCGAGCCATCATGGGCAAACATGATTTCATGGCTGGCCCCGTTGTCACCTGACGAAATATAGTTAGGCACTGTGCTTGCACATACCCCACGAAATATAATTAGGCACTGAGCCAATAATTTAGCTTGAATGCATATCAGTATGTCAGACATAAACAAGTTATGACTTATGAACGCAGTCAGATGCAAGAAACATATACAGCACGGAGTGCAAGCAAGTCATTGTTATTTACAGTGGCCGTGTGGTCAATTCAGATGGGGAACAAAATGAGAATAAACGATAGATGGGGGTTTATTTATCTTTAGACCCAGCTTAATGCTATGTTGTTTCCGTATATGCTACCTGCCCAAATTATTCTACTCTACATAGAGCAGAAGTTCTGTGAGAAAGTTTAGTGATTTGCATTATTTTGCTTGTGACAAAACACAAGAGGATAATTTGGCACAAATGAGGAACTTGTAGAAACCATCCAGATGATAAAGTCTACAACGCCCCTTGACTTCATTTAACAGCAAAGACATTGTTCAATCCAACCAAAATTCAAGAACAAAAATCAATCTATAAAAATTGTTCGATCCAACACAATCTATACAACAATATTCTGAAAATTACAACAAATAACACTGTCATCGTATACACTTAGCATGACGAAACACATCCCAAGCTTCAGAGGAAAAAATCATAGCATTACATTACACAAACCCAAATGAAGGTGGCGGGGGAGGGTGGCGATGGGAGACAGGGCCTCGCATCTGGGGCTGTGGGATTTAGGGCGTCGCATCCTGGAGAAGAGGCGACGAGCTCCTGGCCGGACAGCCTCCGGCGAGATGGGCGTTGGAGCTGGGCAGGTGCGAAGCAGATCGATTCGGGGTGGGGTGAGCTCCTTCGACGACGTGGCGGCGCGACGAGCTGCTTGGCGGCGGCCTTGCGAAAGAGAGAGAGCGGCGGCCTTGCGGAAGAGGGAGAACGGCGGCGGCCGGAGGGAAGGTGGCGGATCAGGTGCCGGCTGTGGAGAGGAGACGAATCGGGGGGAGGTGGGGTCGGCCGGTGGCTGCTCCCGCTGGTAGGGAGAGGTGGCGGCGCGAGCGCCCGAGACCTAGAGGGAGGAGGCGACGGGAGGGAGAGGTCTGGGTTTTTTTGGCCGCGGTGGCATTTTGGCCGCAATTTGCCGTGGGAGAAGGGGCGCGAAGAAGCCCGGAAAACTGGTCTCGAGCAGTTTCTCGTGGCAGCTCCTTTTACACATGATTTGAGATGGGCTTCTCCTGGCAACCCATGGAAAGTTTTCCCTTTCTTTTGAGCTTCAGCTTCCTGGGGACCTAGAAGCTGGCCTAGAAGGCCAAACGAAGGGGGCCAAAGCCCCTAGTTCAGTTGCACATTCCATCCCATACTGTCCTCTGCAAAGCCTTTCTGGATAGCTGTAAGTGCCGAATAGAGTTGCTGGGACACAACTCCGACCTTCCCGTTCCCATACTCCACTCTACAAATAGACATCAGATTGATGAGAGATGATATTTTTCAGTACAGTGGTAGCAGTTATTAGATAACATGGAGGACCCCACTATTTTTTCCAATATTACACTGACCGGCAATTGCAGAATTTTGTATAAATGGAAAGGATGATAGAAGATAATATGATCAGAGAAATCATAAGGCGGGACCAACAATTTTCAGATACTTGTAGATTCTTAAATTCACCATGAAAAGCTCAGCTCGACAGGCAGTATGTCTGAAATGCCTAATTTCATAAGCTTTCAACCCTACCGGTCCTGTCCTGTCCTGTCCTGTCCTGATTTGGCAGTTTAATGACCATTTCGTCGAACATCCATATAGCACAACTAGTGCCCACAAAAATAAAACCTTATTACCTTCTTCCTTGGTACTCTATGCAACCAACAGGTGATAGTACAACAGCAGTCCCGGTACAGAAGACTTCATCAGCATCAAGCAACTCATCTATGGCAATAAGGCGTTCTTCAACCTGAAAACAAAAGGAATATGGTATATTAGAAGGGAAAGATAATCTCTGTAACAATTGTTGTTACTCCATGGGCAGTGTGAGAGGCCTGTTCACTTACCTGAAATCCAAGGTTTTGAGCAACTTCAATTATACTTCTTCTTGTGATTCCAGGAAGAATTGTTCCCGTTAATAGTGGAGTGGAAAGAACATTGTCCTGTCGAGAAAAACTGGTAACTCTTCGACTAAAATACAGCAATGACAAAATAATGCCAAAGAGTAGAACATGTGTACAGTTTGGAGTAATACTCCTACTTAGTAATAAACTGTTTTAGCTATAGCACGTTAATCAGTGAAGGTATTATGTATCTGAGTCTTGTTCAGTTCTTTCAATAGACTCCGGAAATGCTCGCAACATCATTGTCAGAGAAAACACGGATACTACACTAGAATTTGCTTTACACTGTTATTTTCCTGCAAGGACTTGCAAAGAAAAACTTAAATGGAACAAAGACCAGTCTACATACCTTTACCATAACTATATTACAGGAAGAAACTTCCTCCACAAACTTTTTATGCACGGGATCCAAGTAAAGAACATCAGAATGACCTTTGTCCTTGGCTCGTTTCTGAGCACTACAAACCTGAACGTGGGCACCAAACGCAAAGCATCAGGAACCACATAAACATACACCAATGTTCTCCCTGATCTTTATGTTACTGGAGAATAGTTGAACGTGGTTGTAATTTATCAAACAAAACCAGGGAGATGAAGACATGCATTTATATACATCAAATGTTGTGGAGGAAAGCTAACGCTAACTAGATTCCTAATTTAGCAGCACAACAGTAGTAGCATGTAAGTTGAGGATAACTGTAACAAAAATATTGGAAGTGAACTCATACTCAGAGAACAATTGGGCAAAGATGTATGTGCATATACTTATTGTAGAGAAAGGTGCATTACTGAAGCATAATTTCCAATTGTCTTTATATCACCAGTTCCACCGGGTGCAGCACGGTGATATTCTTCCTCGGTCAACAAGCTAATTGGAGATAGGCCACCCTGAAAGTAAATACATACAACATCAAAATCTTACAGATGTAACCATAAAATGTAAACAGGATACATGGAAAACAAAACAAGCAAAATTCACCAACCTTAAAATAGTGACCAACTGGGCAAACAAAGACGACAAATGTATACTGCGGGGAAGGTGCAACACCCAGGATAGCCCCACTTCCAATCAGCAGCGGTCTGATATACAAAGAACCTTTGCCAGTGGGAGGTACCTGCAATGGAGCACATAACTCATGAGAAAAGAGATGCATCACCACTGTTCAAGAGGAGATGTACTTACCCAACGCTTGTTTGCCAATATGGTTTGCTTGACACCTGATAAGAACTGCTCTACACTTGGTGCAGGCATGCATAACCTGTCTGCACCTATCCTCATCCGCAATGCATTTTCCTCAGGGCGAAAAAGCAGGACTGATCCATCATGTTGTCTATGTGCTCGAAGACCTTCGAGCAATCCCTGCAATTTTACAAGCATTTTATTGCATATCAAACACAATGGACAAAAAAGAACAACCTACATATCTGAAATCAATAAGGCTATTTTTATATAGCACTGTTCATCAATCATACATGTGATTCTTCAAGGCACAGCAGGAGCTAGACAAACCTGGCCATAATTTAACACTGCAGCAGCTGGGTTCAGCTCAATTGGCCCGTATGGAACCAATTCACCCTTGGTGAACACCCCGTCTGACGAACTTTTCATTATGTACATAAAGTCTGTCGGGACCAGTTGAAATCCAAGAGTCTCCCAGTTGAAGTCGACTAGATCTGGGGTTCCTGTGCTGGAACAGCAGATCACATGAACAAACAATAATTTAGTGAAAGAGTAAAATGCCCATGATGGAACAGCCAGCGGCCAGCGGGGACCAATGTTTAGCAGCTACCAAATGTAAATGCATAGTAATCCTGTGGTAGTACTACATCGATTTTTTTCCCCTTTATTTATCTCTTTTGTAGTGCTACGGTTAGTCTCTTTCCGTTCACCAGCACATCAATTTTGCACATAAGTAGCAACGCTAGAGTGTCAATCAATCGTCCTTCTTTATATACAATCTCAAAATTTTCAATCACGTTCTTAACTTCTTATTCGACAAGTAACAGCAGGCGGGCCTAGTGGCGTATCATAAAACGAAAAGTGAAAACGCGCCAGCGCAGGGCACCGGCTCAAGGTGTCAATACTTGTATGCTGCCGTCATCAGCGTTGACCACCGGCTCCTTCTCGCGGTAGGGCCTCGTCCGGAGACGGCGATCGCGCTGCAGGTCAACTGCTTCTTCCGAATCTGCAGGACAGCACCATTCAGTTTGCGATGTTACCACATCCATGCAAGACAGCACCAATCAGTTTGAGATGGCACGCGTTGCTACCGTACACACATGAAAATCCGTATGAAGTCGTGGTACTTACGGGGCGTGAGGCAGGGCGCGGATGCGGCGTGGGGGAAGAGGTCGCCGTGCCGCGCGGGTGATCGGGAGAGGGGAACGACGGGAAGGAGCGGGGGCGGAGCTCCATTTGTACTCAGTCGAGCTCGCACCGGGGCGTAGGTGGGGGTAGGTGGGGGAGACCGGGAGGCGAGGAGTAGTGGGTGGCGGGCTGGCGGCGGCGGAACGCATGAGCGGCGAAAGTGCCGGCGGGTCGTTGCCATTGGCTCGCCGGTTGGCGTTGCTGTCAGGAGTTTCCGAAGGGTGGGATCGCGACGGGCGACGGCTGCGTGGGCCGCTGTGCGCGTGGGCCGCGGTACCGGGGCGTGGAAGTGGAAGAAGCCTGCGGCGGCGATCGTTGTTTCGACCGAGACGTTCTGATAAGCGGGACTTTGGGCTCGCACCGAATTGCAACAACATGGAAGCTCTCGTTTTTACCGAAAGACGTCGAAGCTCAATGTGTTGATGGGTACAATGGAGGCTTCTGGGCTGGTCGTGGCCCATGTCACGTTGCATTGGGCCGGGGTCCAGTTTTTATCGAAAGTAAAGTTTGCTTCACGCAACGACGGCAGAATTGAATTGGAATGTTCCCCTCAAAAAAAAAATTGAATTGGAATGGCGAGGTATGGACGTCATTTGCCTTGCGCTGTTGCGCTGAAGCACAACGGTTAAAGTACGCAGACCATCACGTAGAAGGTATTTGTATCATGTAACAACCGTTTTTTCAATTTTATCGCAAAACAATTAACATTCAGACAAGTACTTTTTGACACATTACATCTATTGCGTCTTGAACGACGCTTGATGGCATGGAAATGCCACCATACTCCAATTAGATAGGTTTACCACTACCTTATATTTGCAAAATTCTAAGAAATTTTTATGTATCTATTTCTGAGAGTAAAAGATTTATCTAATCGCTTTGGTGTACTTGGTGGCTGAACAAACAATGAGAAATTATCCTTGTTCATCCTAGGCCATCGTCAAACCCTATGTGTAGAGATATCTGACCTTCCACCAGTTTGATCTCTTATGGTGGCATGTACGTGCTACACGGCATGAAACATTCCTATTCTCATTTCTAAGATAAAAAGTTTTCCACGATTAGTCAAAACATATAATATAAAGATGTCTTTACTTACTTGTATCTGCTTTTGACATTGAATCGGTGGGTCGGTTTCATTTTCAATAAAATGGAGCCGGGGAAGAATTCCTGATTTTCTAGACATTTCTTTACTTCAATGTATGAAAATGCATTCCTCGTAAAAAAAATTGTATGAAAACACAGTGCCCTTTGTTTGATTGTGCCAAAATTTTACGATGGCGGGAGTAAGAGTTGTTAGTGGCTACCTTACCAACTAATATTACAAAAAAACACACATAAAAATGCACCTCTTAATTTTAGGGTGCATTGTATCACCAATGTACTATACCTTAATGTACACAATGGTTCGAACTGATGTTGAGAACTTATGTTTCTTCGACTAAGTCCATCCTCCAACCCCGTAATCCGACACACCATCCACTTGTTCAATCGATTCTTCAGCTGTGCAGTGATCGTTGTTTTTTTTACTCCATGCTTTCAGTCTTTGCTTCCAAATGGCATATTCCGGAGCAAGGTGGGTTACGTTCTATTAATTAAAATAAAAAATACAGATAAAATTTGACCCAATGGTACATATTAAAAGCACTAGATCCCTCTGTAATAAAAATGGTCACTCCTGAATTATGTAGGGTTGTTAGGTCACCAGACATTCACCGAGTGAAACTAATATATAAACATATTACAAAAATAATAATATTGTGTTGTACAAATATGGCATATATGGTTGGGGTAGGGGACCGGTGCCCCCCAGGCTAGGGGGGGGGGCATACATCCCGATGCAAAAACAGTATATGTAAATGTTACAAAAATACGAAATTCAAAAGAAAACAAGTTTTCATGGTTCTGGTAGGAGGATCATGCCCCACCTTCAATCTCTACTACTTATAAAGGCACCAACATTTTCTTTTCTAGAACTACCCCAAAAAACGTACGCAAACTATTCCCATCTCACAATTACCAAACAATTAGGCCCTCTAACAACTAACATTTAGTCTGCTAATTTTTGGTTGTGTGCATTTAGCAATTAATTTCCATCCGACGCACTCTGCCACCGGACATGGCTCTTTCCAACCCAACTCTTCCTATGCACGCACGTACCCAGCTAACCAATCAAGCCAAACTCTCCACTGCCTTCCTTTCTTCCCTTCCAGCGCCCGACCGCTCTCGCCGACGGCCGCCGCCCGACGGCGCGCTCATGCGACCGCCACCGGCCGCTGCCGCAAACGTCACCCTCGCCTGTAGCCACATCCCTTCGCGCGCCTCCGCCATCAACTCGACCACCTGCCGCTGCCCTCTCGCCGTCTAGCTGGCCCGCCACCACCCTCACTGCTCTCGCGTCGCGCACGTGCAGTCCTTGGGCGCCCGCCAACCACCACCCGACACCGGGCCCTCACGCGCCCACCTTCAAGAGCCCGCCGCAGCCGCCCTTGCGCCCCGCATCTTCTGCAAACTCCTCTATCGCCGCCGCCCTTGCACCCCGCATCTCCCGCCAACTCCTCAAGCCCCGCAATCGGGACACGCGAGGTGCCCTGCACGTTGAGGCACCACCGTCCCTTTGAGTTGTCATCGTCTTTGCTCTCGCACGAATCGCCGCTGACGCGGCCGGAGCATCCGTCACCCCGTCCAGTCCCCTGGAAGTGAGCTTCTTGATCCGACTACAATAGAAAGCTCTTGGAGTTGTGTGAAGCTCCTGTTTTTGATCGGTCTATGCTTGAAAGATTAACAATTGTGTTCACATTTATCAAATATGACGACAATTCTCAGAATTTTGATTGCATTGATTGATTATGTGATTCTTTGTATATCATAAATGATTTAGTTGTCTCCATGCCATGGATAGTTTATTCAACCCTCTCTCAATTTCTTTGCAGTTAGTTAGTCCCTTTGATCCATAAAAAGTGTCGCTTCCTTAGTACAAAAATTTGTTAGTCCATAAAAAGTGTCGCCTCCTTAGTACAAAATTTGTACTAACCGAGTACAAAATGGACGACAGTTTTTATAGATCAGAGGGAGTAATATTTTCCTTTGATTTTGTTGAGTACCAAATAGCTTAGTGCTAAGTTGTGGATGCTGGTACTGGTAAAAAAAATGTGGATGCTGGATCGGAATCGTGTCTTGTAATACTATGCTTCGTTGATTTTGAATTTCAGCAATAAATTTCTTTGCCGACATTCATCTGTCTTTTATTTCTTTGCTAAATATTATTGTGTTTGTAGATTTTATCTGAGACATCATGCGTGGGTCATGTGTTACACGCGCAAGCTACATCGTTACAATGACAACTATTCAAGTGGTTCAATGACAAAGAAAGTTGATAAAAAACAACTTGAAGAAAGATGAGATTCAAAAGAGATGTTTAATCTTTCTTTGTGACACGCGTGCACGTGCAAACTTACTAGTACTTGTTAAACTTATCTGGCAAGTATATTAAGGTACATCGAGGTACATGACATGTACATCGTCCATTTTAAGTACCTTATCAATTTATAGATGGCAGAAAGTAGTCAATTTTAAGTACAGCCAATACATTAACAAGTACTAATTGACTTCTCAATCATTGTCCTAATGGCGAGACGAGAGAGATAAGTATTAAGGTGAGAGAGATAAGGAAGAGGTGAGAGAGATAAGTGTCAGAGAGGTGAGAGACATAAAGGTGTCAGACGAGACATGGTAGGAACCACTTTTGGCTCTATCTACCAATCACACGCATGGCAGTGAGATTAAAAATAAAGGATAGACATATGTGCGGTCAGAACGGTGGGTGTAGATACCGCTATGGGTACCGGGAGGTTTGGCACGAGAGCTTGCTGAGGTATTGGCCCCAAACTAGGATGCTTGTATTTTTGTGGGGTTTCCCTTTCTAGGCTTAGACTTAGACCATGCTGTGGTAGAAAAGCAAGCAAGCCCATTACAGGGGTTTAGTGCAAAGTGAAGATGTGGAAGCCCTTATAGGTCCACGGATTACCCTTTTAGACTTACACCATCGTAGGATTTTACTGCAAAGTAATTTCCCTTTCTAGCCCTCCCTTGGCGGGGCCAAGGACTGAAAGAACAAGTAGGATAAGGTTCCGGTCTCTCTTCCTAATCCATTCTTGCATAATTTAAGTCACCTGAATGCATGAGTGGCCATTTTCGGAAATAACCTAGACCAGTGGCAGACCCAGGATAATTTTAAAGGTGTGGCGGATTTTACAGAAAAAAAATCGCATGCAATACAACTATGCAAAACCTCATTGAAATACTAGACATATATTACTTTTTTTTCAACAAGTATAGTAAAATCCAAAAGTAAGATATTGGAGTTCAAAATACCTCAATAGATGAAACTGACATGGATGACCGATCACCAACTCATAAACTATATTAATTAGAGAAACTTAGGAATAATCTCCAAAACATTGAAACCATACAAAAAAAATATGAATTAGTAACTACAAGTGTCATATGTATGATAGAATGATAGAAAACACATTATGCAAGTAAGATATTAGAACCAAAATATCCATAATAATGAATCTTTATTTGCATTTAGTATACCGCGACAATGGTATTCTTCTACCTTCTGAAATTCTTTCTTCAGTTCAGCAAAATCAAGTCCTTTGAATAACCCTCGCTTGTGCTACCATCAGTGTCAAAGAAACTCTTTATATCTGAATAAAAAGACATGGATAATCAGTTTCTGCAATTTGAGTTCTAAAGTTTCGATTTTTATTTTTGAAGACACCTCTGCTCTGCATCCTCCTCGCTGATCGCCTGACCGCAGGCGCAGCGCCCGTCGGCGTGGCCGACCGCCCATCGGTGCCGTCAACCCGACGTTCTGCTGCTGTGCCGCCCCGCCGCGCTGCGCTGGCGGTGGCGTTCTCTCTTATGTGTCTCCGGCAGTTTGGTCTTCTGGTAGTCTGGTGCGCGTGTGTTTGTTGGATTGTTGCGCCGCGGCGGCAGAAGATGGGAGCCTCTCGAGTCTCAAGAAAGAAGAAGGGGGTCAAGTTGAACAAACGCACGAAATCGGGAATGACCTGGTGCCTGGCGGCGACCACTGTCGATCAAATTCACGAGCAGTTGCGCGAGGCCAGGGTGTAGACCGTGTCGATGCTAGGCTGGGTGGGCTGAGGTGAGGACAGTATACCTATATTGGGCTGATGGGCCAAAAATTAGGTGTGACACGGGCGTTACCATGCCACACCGGTAGTTCCGCCCCTGGTTCGATCTACACTGAACCTGGTCTCAATGGTTGCCTATATAGCGAGGGTGATGTGCTCGGCGATATTGAACGAAAGAGTACATATAGGTACTACAATGTCGAACTCATCTGAAGATGTTTTCAAAGAATATTGTCGTGTAGTCCATCTTAAGAATAACTGAAAGATTAGACGTTTTGCATGTCTTATGCAATTTTACACTGTGTCTAAAAGCATTGGAGAAGAGGGTCAAAGTACCGTAGCCGTATGATCTGCTTCAGGTAAAATTATCAGGACGAACCAACTATTCCTCTTTATCGCATAGTAGATGTGACTAGATTCCTCTTCAGGTAAAATTATCAGGACCAACCAAGGGCAACGCTTGGCTAAATTCTCAGCCTCACGCCTCTGTGATACGCATGGCCTACCGTGCGCCACCGCATCGCAAAACCTGCAAATAAACTGTACATATATACCCCACACGATTGCCTATGCCCTCTCGTTTCGCACATGATAATTGCAGCGGAGCACGAGATCAAGGGGCAGGCAAAACGTGAGGAGTCGATCCAACTGGCGGCGGAAGGACGATTAGTTTTTCTTTCCCAACGCGCGGAAGTACGTGTCATCTTGAGCCGTCGCGTTCTTCCGGATTCCGCCGAAAATAAGGCGGTCGGTCGTCACCGGCGCTACTGTCTGATCCGTAGAGTAGCTGCTGCCCTGCCAGCTTCAGGAAAAAGACGGACCCAAGCCCTGATACGTGGCAAAGTGCAAAGATGGTGCACACCTGGATGAAGCTGATAGAAAGAGACAACTTTAACCGGCAGCTGAGATTTTACATGATTCCCATTCTCCATTTCGCCGATCCAGCTCCTAGCTATGGCGGTAGTTGGGCGCAAGTACGTGCCTCTCGTGTGTGACAGGCCGGGTAGAGGCGCTGCGGGGCCCCTGAGGCAGGCAGCGGGTGAGCTGTCCTCACATGCGTCGCGGCTTGTACAACCATCCGGATAAGGACGACGCCCCGACACGATATCAGGGTGCAGCTGCATGCTGATACGTACAGCCTGACTCGTGTGTACCAGCTTGATTCCACATTTTTGTGCCGTTTTTCTATTTCCCACATCGCTGCTGCGTCGGATTAATTGCTCGGCTCCGGTGTGTCCTGACCCTTTTTGTCCCTCTGATCTGGCATCCAGAGTTTCGTCCTGGCCTCCTGGGATAACAAACTTCGCGTCCGGCGTCCGGGTCCGGGAGGGGATCGAGTTTTCAGCTAGCAGCCGTTGAACTTGGGAGAACCAACTCATTCATGGTTTCATGGGGGCTCACCTCACGCTAATGGTTGCTAGCGGCTGTACCACGGATAAATGAAAATGAATTGACTCCCGTTGTTCGGTTCGATCTGGATATGCACAACATTCCTTTCACGGGCCATTATTATTGAACGAATCATGTGCAACGAACGACGAGTACAGCGGAAACGAGCTCTCGCGCGATCAGGCCTGGTTCCCGAACAGGCGGTGGTTGAGCGATGCTCGTCATGCAAGCCCTCCTCCTCCCGCTGCATGGATTTGTTTACGAAATCCCTTCTTAATTACTCCCGTCAGTCCCTTTCCGGTACTAAAACTAATCATTAGACCGCAAATACGTCCAAACCACGAGTGTTTTAATCAAATGGAGCTCCTGTCAATTCGTGGTGTTCGGGATGGGACACGGGCGCCAGCCAACCCGGACGACCCCCACCACAAACTTTAGCCGCGCCGCGCCGCCCCTAGCAGGGCTGGCAGGTACGTGTTGTAGGAGTGCGTGATGGATGATGGCGCTGGAATTTCCCGGGACAGGTTTTCTGAATTATTCTGCAACTTGTGGCGCTGATGAGATGGCCGGTGGCGTGGTAGGGAGATACGAGAAGATACGGCCAGTTCGGCCGACCGTTGGCGAGAGAGATCGAGATAGGGGTATGATGGGACGCCGTGCTGCGGCGTGCGGCAGCAACTATACGTACATCGCCGCTGCTGCTGTTGAAAAGAACCGGAAATCGGGCAGACAGGGAAAGAGTAGAAAGGAGGCATTAATACGAGAACAGAAATCGGGGCTGTGACGGTGACGGGGCAGGAGAATCGCGATAAAAACGAGGAAACGAGACAAAGGCTGGGGTTTTCAGACGACGATGAGTACACAACACACGACGCAAAATTGCATGTTTCGTCCCGTAGCTGGCCATCGAAATCCAAGATGACAATTCTGGGATATACGTGACACGATAGAATTAATTCTCCCCTCCTTTCTAAGCTGCAGGTTCAACATTATGCATGCAAAAAGGCAACCTTTTCAAACAAGGGGTGTACAAGCGGACCTCATACATCATCTTATCGTGCATTTGGAGCTTTTCGACAAAGGGGCCAGATGGAATAGTTATTTTGAGGAACCCAGATGGAATAGTTATCGCTCATCATTCTTTCGCTGAGGGTCAGGGTTATCATCACTTCACAAGAAAATTCAGCTCAAAGTTTACTGAAACAACGTCGACACCGCAGCCACAAACGATGAGATGCCGGCCTATCAGCAGCTTGAACCGTGATTAGCGAAAGCAACACGAGAATCGTTAATTAGGTTACGGTTCAAGGACGATGATGTATACATGTTCTCAGATGCAATAGTTCGCGCAATAATTGCAAAGTCATTGATTGATAATGGCAGCAGTTGCAGTAGTGCAATTTTCTGAAGTTAAAAAAACTGATGCAGCAGTGGTATTAACTTCTGAACTTTAAAAACTGTTGGGTCCAAACGTTAAACACAAGCAGATAACGCAGATAAACACCAACGCAAGGCAAGACAACAGAAACGGACCCGCTCCTCCTCCCTGTCACCGTCCGGACCACCCCACCCCCGTCCTCGTCACCTTTCGTCCTCAGCTCCTTCCAGAACCGCCTCCGTCCGTTTCTCCAGTCTAGCTGGCTCTGGCTGCCTTGCCATTGCTCGTTTGCTTGCCCCTATAAGACTCTTCACTCCCAGTGCAGCCCTCACAGACGCACACAGAAGCCATATCCCATTTCATCCCAGCAGCTCAAGCTAGAGTAGCCAGTTTCGGCAGCCTAGGAAATGGAAGGCAAGGAGGAGGATGTCCGCCTGGGCGCGAACAAGTTTTCTGAGCGGCAGCCCATCGGCACGGCCGCGCAGGGGTCAGAGGACAAGGACTACAAGGAGCCTCCGCCCGCGCCGCTGTTCGAGCCCGGCGAGCTCAAGTCGTGGTCCTTCTACCGCGCCGGCATCGCCGAGTTCATGGCCACCTTCCTCTTCCTCTACGTCACCATCCTCACCGTCATGGGCGTCAACAATTCCCCCTCCAAGTGCGCCACCGTCGGCATCCAGGGCATAGCCTGGTCCTTCGGCGGCATGATCTTCGCCCTCGTCTACTGCACCGCCGGCATCTCCGGTACCCCCACTCTTCCTCCTCCCTCTGCTTCGATTCTTGGCAGTTCTTCCTCTGTTTTGCTTTGTTTTTCTTGTTGTGTGCTAACTGCAAAGGGGCGTGTGGCGACTGCAGGAGGGCACATCAACCCGGCGGTGACCTTCGGGCTGTTCCTGGCGAGGAAGCTGTCGCTGACCAGGGCCGTGTTCTACATCGTGATGCAGTGCCTCGGCGCCATCTGCGGCGCCGGCGTCGTCAAGGGGTTCCAGTCGGGGCTGTACATGAGCAGCGGAGGCGGCGCCAACGCCGTCGCTGCCGGCTACACCAAGGGCGATGGCCTCGGCGCCGAGATCGTCGGCACCTTCGTCCTCGTCTACACCGTCTTCTCCGCCACCGACGCCAAGAGGAACGCCAGGGACTCCCATGTTCCCGTAAGTGCTCCTCCTTGTTCGAGTAACATGTGGTTTCATTTTCCTGCCGTGCTTCATGAGTTCTGATTGTTCAAACAGATCCTTGCCCCACTGCCAATTGGGTTCGCGGTGTTCCTGGTCCACCTTGCCACCATCCCCATCACCGGCACCGGCATCAACCCGGCGAGGAGCCTTGGCGCTGCCATCATCTACAACAAGTCGCACAACTGGGCAGACCACGTGAGTGAACTGAAACTGAAACCAAACCCCCTTTTTCCTCCTGACCTGAAACAAAAAGGAACCGTTTTTCTTTCTTTCTCAAAAGCAAAAGGAACCGTTTTTGCAGTAATCGTTGCAGTAGCTTAAAATTGATACAGACACACAGCTGTTCCGGCATAGCTGCTTCCTTTAAGGCCTGATGTGAAATTGGGAAGTTTAACCTGATGGACTGATGTAAATTGTGGTGTCTCCATGTAAAAAAGAAAAAGAAAATAAGTGGCAGCAGACAAGTAGCAGCAATAATTAAGCAGCTGTAGTTGTAGCTGATGCCTGATGGGATGTCATTCTAGTTATTTAACTATGAAAAGTCTACCCTCATATGAAGAAAAATGCTCAAAGACTTGCTTCAGTGTAGCAGGCAACCACCACCTTCCATTATATTTCTTCATCCTAAACCTTCATTATATATAATTCCCCTATGATTTTGCTTTAATTGTCTGTTGTACAATTGCTAACCCGCCCCTCCAATCTTCGCTTTTGCAGTGGATCTTCTGGGTCGGCCCCTTCATCGGCGCCGCCCTGGCAGCCGTCTACCACCAGGTGGTCATCAGAGCAATCCCGTTCAAGACCAAGTCCTAAGCTTGCTGCTTTCTGATGATGGGGCGGCCGTTTCCCGTGCCTACTATGTTGTTACCTTGGGACTCCCGATTTCAATTCCAATTCCAAAGTTTGATGATGTACTTTGCTCTTGTCTTTCACCCGAGAACCCAGACTTGTAATCTCAGTACTCAACTGTGTGTGCTGCCGTTATTGTGCAAATTAAGTTACCATCCCGTCGTCAGACTTCAGTTCAGCTGCTATCTTTCTGCAATTCGCCACCGATGAGTTCATATTTCTTTGAGCTGTTGCCTGTGCCTGTCGTCAGGCCGTGCCGGAAGCGATTTCTTCGGGATGACACGTCAGGTCTCAGTGGTGATGGGGTAAAGGACAATGATGAGCGGAGCTACCTCCATTGGCAAGTAGTAGCGGCTCGCGGCGTGGGTGTATGATCCTCTGCCGCTCTGGTCCTAGCGCAACGATACAAGCTCTACACCGTGGCAGTGGCACATGCCGTGCAGATTGTTTGTTCCGGCGTCCTGCGGTCCTGCCTAGCTGGAAACTCTTTTTACCGCGGTTTGCCAATCGGCGCAACTGGCAATACACGAAGGGCAAGAAAGTAATGCAAGCAAAACGCAAGCCTGGAACGATCGCACAGGTGAAAACAACCGTTGTCCCCAGCCGTTTTACGAACCCTGACAAGAGCATGCCAGCCTCCGAAGGGGCTCAGCCGGTCAACAAGTGGGTAGATATCATTGGGAGGCAAGGCTTCCGCAGGTGGAAGGAAGGCAGACACAAGGCTAACTGCCAAATCCGGTAATGCCACCGCAAAAACAAAAAAAATTCGCAGGGGCCATCTTGCCCAAAACACAGGGCTGATGCATGAGTAACTTTAAATAGATCTTCATATCAGGGGCACCAGCTTGCACAAAATCTGGGTGCAAAGTCTGTAATGTTTTAAGCTTGTGTTAAAGACATATTCCCTCCGTTCCCTAATTCTTGTCAAAATCTTACATGTATCTAGACGTCTTTTAGGAATAGATACATCCATTTTTTTTAACAAATTTGAGACAAGAATTATGGAACGGAGTGAGTATCACATATGGTTTCTTTTGATGAAATCGGAGAGGTCACTCTCTTTAATAATAGTAAAAAAACAGCTTGCACAAAAACATGTGCATAACGCATAGCCTGTAACTTGCTGCTTGCATGAATATAACTACCAGCAGTTAAGCAGAGAAGGTTTATATACGGGTTCAATATGAAATTATGGACAACGTGGGTGGCAGATCTGAAAAATTATACATATGGAGCAAGCTAATTTAATCAGGGATCAGATTCTTTGTATAGATTTCCAGGGTAACTGGTACAGTGAATGAGTTGGCTCATCGGCAGGGGGCGCTGCTGCGAAGTACTTCCAGCATGCAGGTAACTTGCAGCAGTAGCTTCAACCACGGGTGAGATGTGTAGCTGTTAAAAAATGCGGTACTGAATGGCTCAACTGTTTCTGCTGTGCAAAAATCTTGGCTCTTGAGATTCCTTCTGTACATTGGCATCAGGACGCCAAGGAAAGGTTACATATAATGGCAAGAGAGTGAGTATACAGGTGGCGAACTACTACTCTGGCTGGGTCCTTCAGTCTGTAGGGTATCTAGTATACAGTCCTGTCATTTGACACCTGTTAGCACGCCAGTTGTAGTATGCAACGCCTTGTTCTGCCTGACAGGTATGGACGGTCTGCTTTTACAGAGAAATTTCAGTAAGAACTATGGTCGACACAAGCTTCAAGTGCCATGAAAATAAGTATAATGTTTCACAATCAAAGGTTCAAATATGGATTTGCAGCTCACAAAGTGAGTGCTGCACATGAGATAGATTACATACCCCTACTACCGCGACTAACAAGTGCAAAGCTTCAGAATTTATCAAGAGGTAGAATTGCCATCTTATATAAATATTAGAGATGAAATTCGTTTTTTATGTAGGACTGCCATCAAACAGACATGAAATTAGGTTTTTTTATGTCTTCATGCAACAAAAATCTAGTTCTATATTTCTGCAACAAGCCCACCAAGCTCAGTATAACATTTTGAGCCATGTTCACTAAGCAACTAGCATGGTAATAAAATTAGTTGTGAATTTAGTAGTGAGTAATAGTAAATGTGTACAAACAATGACTGCAAATGATCCTGACTTCATGTAATTCAATGCAGATAATCAACTGAAAATTATGAGGTTGTGACAGGGGCATACCTTTGTCTATTTGTGTGGATGACAACGAAGAACCCATCCATCATTAACTGTTAGCTTCAAAATAAATTAATGATAATTCTCATACGGTCATACTATCATACAATTCCAGTTACTGAACGGCCAAAGTAGCAGAACACCACTCAGTTACCTTACCAAGCTCCAAAAAATACCACTTGGCCTTAAAATTTAGTTATCATGCCTGAGTCCAAGGTGTGGAGAACCAGATGTGAAGTCTAGTGAAGGATTTGACTTCACATGATCCACAAAGGCATGGCGATTGAAATGTTCAGAAGGTGACAGTCTATCACGCAAATCAAAAACATTTTCGAGCCTCTTTCCAAATTGGGGGCTCAGAATGTCAGCTTCAGATACTACCCTATCCTGAAGCCCCTGTGAGACCTGATGTACTCGAACATATTGCCCAAGGATAGGATCTGTAGGCCGGCTGGGGAAATGATCGTCCGGGCCTCTTGATGCGATTGCAAATCCTTCATTGCTGTAGGTTGGTTGCTTTAAATGATTAAAAGGAATAGCCCCATTCCCACCAGACAGGGGAGTGGAAGTGCCTGAAGTAGCTCTAGGGCTCGAAATTGGAGAGGGTGACATTCTGCCATTTGTATGTTGAGGAGACCTTGACCTTAGCAGAGGACTTCCACATGGAGAAACTGGACATGATATATTGCTCCTTATATGGATGTCGCTGCAAAGTAAAGAACAATTAACTATTAAGATGTGAAAAGATACAAATAACGTTCACTAGAAATCCACTTCCTGGTACAAACGAGATTAGCATAGACACTGCACTAAGAGGTGGGAACCCAGTCACTCTCGTCTCGCCTGTCCAGGACACTTAGGGCATCTCCAATAGCTTGTATGTTAATTTTATGTGTAAGAGTGTCCATGTCATCAACAAACAACCCATCATACAACTACTCTAATAGATTGTGTCTAAGTTGTCCGATAGGAGGTAAGAGAGTATAAGTTTAGCTCTCTCATCCCACCTTGGAGCTTGTGCATAGTTGTTGGTTAAGTACATACAACCTTTCTCTTTACTCTTCATTTATTCTCTTCCATGTCATCAAACAATCCTACATGGCAATTGGCAAGTTTCCCAAAATTATCTTACAACTACTGGAGATGCCCTTAGGTGACCTCTTGGCCTGACTAGTCGACAACTAGGTGCTACCACCACCCTGCCACCTAACGCTTTTGTAGGAAACCAGCAGTACAAAACTGCAGGATATCTGGCCTCTGCGTGACCAGTGGCACAAAAAATTCTGACTAAGAAGGCTAGTCTACAACTCTCCATAGCTAATGCCTAATTTCTTGGGTATTGGCTTACTGCAATAACATTTGGACTTTTGACATATTGACGGAATATGCTTCTAAATTGAAAAGGCAAAATGAGAAATGATGTACCTGTGTTTTGAAGAGAACTTTGCGCCCCTTCTCTGGTAGATGGTCTGACCCTCCAATCCCAATGAGGAGATATTTCTTGTATGCCCAGCCACCTAAAAGATCAAAGAAAGCACAGCAAAGTAAGCAAACCAGAATGACAGAAAAAGACATTCGGCCATCCACGATATGCAAGATGCAACGGCAGTATTCAGGAGGTACCTTGGAATTCGGTCTACAAGATATCACAGCCAAATGTTCCAATGGATCAGAAATAACAGATTTCTCAAGTGGGACTCTATTTTGTATGAACGGGTGTTGCAAAAGCTCCATTGCTGTGGGACGTTGAGAAGGATCACGTTGCAGACACTTCCTAATGAAGTCCTTGCCCTGCTCCGAGAGGTGATCTGGTATTGGTGGAAGTTCCTTGCTATTTCCAATCTTGAACATTGCAGCAATCTGTAGGTGAGAAATATCTGATGATTACTTGAGTTCTAGTTACCAGCCAAAGAAGCCTTAGCATCTCAATGATTTAATAAATTTCATAAAGCTAAATGAGTTTTGGAGCGTCTATGTGAAGAAAGTTATAAGTTTTTAAACAACTCAGGAAATAAAGGTGCCATGTCCATTAATTTGATGTAGACATAAATGTGTGTAACAGCCCAGTTTTTTCAGCATCTTTTGTTCTATGCTCCAAGTTTAAGGAGTTATGTAGCATAATACTCTCAAGAGTGAACGCTTCTAACATGCCTAGTATCAGCATTCCAGAAACTGGTAGCTGGTCCATTTCTGTCCGCTCTAACTGCTAGGTTTCAGCAAGGAAGCAGTCTGCAGCCATCAATTTTTGGCAAGTGCTTCTGTGCTTTCCCAAAACTTTTTTTGCACGAATCCCGAAGCAGTGTCTGTACATAACCTTAAGGGCTGGAGATCCAGCCCATATCCAAGTCCAGGCTACCCACACGCCCGACCGTTTCTTTCCCCCACGATTTTCTCTGGAGTAGTTCACGCACGCGCGCAAAAGCCTCCCGTTATTCCGCAGCTGCCCAACTCTCCGTCCAACTGTCCCGCTGCCGGGGTGAAGGCTAGATTGTTTGCCGCCAAGCAGGCTTGCTGCCCCCGCCCACAACCTCGCCCAGGCGGTGCCGCCGCCCACATCCAGATCCAGGCGACCACCACCGAATCCTGGGGATGTCATCCTGGCTGGTGCTCTGCGTCAACAAGCCCAAAACCCTAGATTCCACGAGCGGAAAAGCTTGCCATAGGGCGCGGAGATGAGAGGAAGACGGCAAGTGGAGAATCCACCATGGAGAAAGAAGAGGAGAGAAATGGGCGTGTGCAACTAACTGGGTACAACGGGCTGGACTAGTGGGTTTTAGGGTACCCAAATAGGTGTTACGTATCTGGACAATCAGAGACAGAGGATTTGTTCCCTTAATCACAGCCTTTCATTTGCTTTACAAATTGCACAAAATAAATAAATCAGGAAAGCACAGAAGCACTTCTCTCAATTTTTTCTGGTTTTGATTCTAATGTAACCAGCACCAGGGCAGAAAATAGGCTGTTCTCTGCAGAAGGTTGGTGAAACCCAGACAATATGTACAGAACAATGGCTTTACATACTAACACCTGATCACAGTACATAAGTACTTCATAGTTTATTTGAGAGAGGTTATTTTAGTGACATTATGTACATAAGTACAAACTGAAAAAGAGAAGGATCTCCAGTACCCTATCAAATTCAAGAAACTCCATACCTGTCCTCGAACAAATAGCAGGAACCGGACAAGCCAATCTTAAGCTGAATGGCACTATCTTTTTAATGGACTAGAAAGTTACTTGTGAAGTTTAAAAGCATGCTTAGCATGAAGAGTTTGTTCTGTGAGATAAGTTAGAAAACACTAACAATTTGAGATAGTCAACTTGCTGCAGTGGGTACTGGGTACTAAGTAAGGAAAGAGGACTAAACAAGCCATTTTATAAAATAGAAAAATTATGCGGTCAAATACTGACCCCTTCGTACTGACTCCATGGTGGTTTTGATGTAGCCATCTCCAGGACTGTGCATCCTAAACTCCATATGTCAACCGCAAGGTTGCATCCACCATTTGAACTTTTTATAACCTACATGCATGTTACATGTAAGTTTGCAGTTAACAGAAAAACAACAAGATACACCTGAAACGAAAATATACAAAGTGAAGGAGGAGCATAAGATTTTCAACAATACCTCTGGAGCCATCCAGTATGGACTACCCTTAAATGAGAAAGGACATTGATGCCCATTGATCTGAGAAAAGGACCCAAAATAGTAAATGGAAGACACGATTAATACAATACAACGAGTAAATACATTTATCATCTTTTAAGATCAAAAAGCTCAACGTTAATAGGCCAGAGAGAGGTTAGAACCCCTAGCATCAGCAGTTAACAACTTAATGTAGCATGCTTACAGCACCAGAACCACTGACCACGGCCTACAAGAACAAGTTGATATACAGATGCTGACAAGGACAGCAAACATGACATGTTGATTTAAAGCAAGTGGTTATGGAAATGTATGATCACAAATGCAGATCACTGAAAAGGAATGGAATGCAAGGATGATACATTGGTTTTTCCTCAGAAAAGCCCAATGGGTTAAATTACTTCTAGAAAATGTGATCTGAGCAGATTCTTCTAAAAGGAAGTGAAGCAACCAGAAAACTTACATGTTTAGCCATTCCAAAGTCTGCAAGCTTAACACGACCACTAGGATCCACTAGTATGTTTGCGCCTTTGATATCCCTGAAAATTGTGTAAGCAAGATTTAAGAACACACCAGATTCCACTGATACATACAGCCCCAATGCAACCAGAACAGACTGAATAATACCTATGGACTGTATTCTTAGCATGCAAATAAGCCAAGCCTGAAAGTATCTGCTGAGTATAGCTGCGCATTGCTGGTTCACCAAGCTGTCCATACTCTTGCAGAAGTTTATGGATAGATCCACCAGACACATACTCCAAGTATATATAGAGCTTGTCATCAACCTGCTTTGGCGCATCAATAATGTATATTGTCATGCCCAAATATTTTTTTTAAAAGAGTGGTGCATAAGAACCCTTTCAGAGATCCTAGAAGCTACCATGCACTTTCTTGCCACATTTAAGGGAGAAGAGTACAAAAATGATAATGGCCCAATTACAGGTCAGAACTTACATGGAAAGATAGCAGTATAATTGGAAAGCAAAGAAAAACAAGTATAAGTAAATAATATTTAAACGCAACAGTTTATACCGTTTCTGATCCATAGTATCGTACAATATTTGGATGTTGTAAGCGGCTCAAGAGTGATATTTCCTGATAATAAAAATAGAAGAAATGATATATTTTATAAATGGAAAATAACAATAAGCAAACTGATTATTTTTCCCTACTGTAGGAGTGAGCATGCAAGCACAATTGAAAGATCATACCTGCCCCAACTGCTTTGCACTTTCTTTTGACTTAGAATCATCCAAGAATAGTGTAACCTCTTTCATAGCACACATTTCACCGCTATCACTGATACAGATGGTGATACCAAAACAGGGGGGAAGAATTGTGAGGATATTGGTACATAATTTGAGAACATTAAAATGATCAGCATATAGTACTTAAGCAATAGAAACTATTTAATTGGGGAAATTATTATCAATAAGTCAAAAAAGAAACTAACTTGTCTTGCTTTAACACGCCAATATGGTAACTAGAACTCAGTGACTTTTTACATAAACATATAGCGATATCATCTGCTGCTCTAGATACGATAACTTCTCAATGCTAAGGATGTTGATCAATGCTAGGAAAGAAAGAACGCGCAGATTTAATGCAAGTTACACATGGTTATGATTTGAATGCTTTCAGTAGTGTTTAGCTCCTTAGTGGAAACAGTGGATATACCATAGATTTGTACGAACATTCTAGCTACCTAGTCTTAAACTGATTAAAAAAAAAGCAAAACTGTTACACTACTTGTCACACAAATATTACTATAGCTCTGCAGTGACAGAAACAATGTATGAGCATTTTAGATAATATGAAATCAAACCAAACTTATCATAAAATACCATACAGCACGAAAAGAATTACAGAAAGTTAAGATAGCCAGAATAGAACAAGTTATATTTTACGCAAGCATCTAAAGAAAAATCTCAAAACATGCTTAAAGTATATCCCCAAGAATTATGTTCATAAAATTTTGAAGTTCCATATGTAGGGAAACATATACCTGTTAAAGCCAACATATACATGGCCAAATGTCCCGCGACCAATCAGCTTGCCCTTCTTCCATCTTGATCCAGGACATGGTGGATTCTCTGTTCTACCAGGACTACGAGAAACTGAAATAGGACTAGCTGGCGTGGACTTGTTTGGAAAAAATGAACTATTAGAGATGCTCAGTGGTGGAAGGGGCAATCTGTGGGTTTGCTTCTTCTTCCCACCATCATTCCGACTTATTGGAGATTCAGGTGCCATCACTCCAGACCTCGTATGCAATGGAGAAACACTTCCGCTATGCACCCTTGAACTAGGACCTGGACTTGTCAATCTTGGGCTAGGAATTGGTGAACACTCTTGACTACCTTTGCTGGGCTGCCAAAAAAGCTGGGCAAGCATATCACCACCCACCGAATTATGCCCAGATGTTTGCCCTGAACCTGGACTGGAGCACTGTCCAGAGCCAAGGAAAGTAACATCTGTATGAGGCTTCACTGCCCAAAAGGCTGAAGTTGGAATATGATCAGGGCATATTCTTCTTGGACTTCTAGATGGGCTTGACATCAAACTATTGGGAGCACTCTCCAAAACTACTGGCCGTTGATTTAGTAAATTGGATTGATGATTGTCAGCTACAATACCTCTCGGTGATGTGGATAATATATGGTTACCGAGGAATTGATTAGCTGTCTTCGTCATCTCCTTTGTATTCTTTGTGGCAATAGCACCAGGACGGTCTTTGCGCACAATACTTCAGGGTTCATACAGATTAAAATATATGTAAGAGCAAGTTTGAACGAAGAGGCGCATAAATAATGCATGACAATAAGGAGCATACCTTGACTTGCTCTTCGGAGTAACATTTGTTGTGTTATCAGCATCAATTCCCACCGGGCTTGGAAGCTGAGAATCTCCACGATCATCACTGTCAGCAGAACAGTTGCTAGAGATTGAAGCAATCACTATTTCTGAAACAAGTCCACTATTTCCAGACCTTTTCTGAGGCTTGCTAGGTTTAGGAAGTGGCAGAAGCAGTGGTGGTTTGCCACGTTTTTCCAATATAGGCTTTGATTCAGTGATGTCAGAAACGGTGCGTGTTACTGCAGGACGTAACCCAGGAACCGGAAGTGGTTGGGAATGTAACCTATCAGCTGAAAAGCTTTGACAGCGAGAGACTTCTTTTGAGGGCGAAGTTGGACGAGATACTGTGGTAGATCGGCAGCCTTTTTCAACAGCTGTATCATTGCCACGTCTAAAACCCCGTTTTGACTTTGTG
The DNA here is from genome assembly GCF_000005505.3 of Brachypodium distachyon. Classification (NCBI taxonomy): domain Eukaryota; kingdom Viridiplantae; phylum Streptophyta; class Magnoliopsida; order Poales; family Poaceae; genus Brachypodium; species Brachypodium distachyon. The sequence continues at coordinate 21,387,362 of NC_016135.3, forward strand.
GTTCCCTTTTGCTCATTTGGACTTATGAAACGATGAAATGTTTCGATGAGGTTCTCTTTGGTAGTTTTCTTTGCATCTTTTGAGGAAGACTTCCCCCACCATGATGGCATATCGAATGTAGAAGAATTTGTGGTGTGTCTAACCGTCTAAATACTCACCACAATGTCAGCCAAACTTACCAAATACTATATTGTGCCAATTAAATGAGAGCACATGCACATGCTTTTCTCGTGATCTCATATAACAGCTCAACTCCCACGGCAGACTGACAATAGAACATTATAATAACAGTCCATTCACTGAAAAAGAAAATCGAAGAAGGATCAGGATTCCAGCTAGCACTGTCTTCACCTCAAAGTCGTAAAAAATATACAGGTATTGTAAGAAAACAGTAATTAGGTTCAATTCAGTATACTATGTGTCACTAGCAGTTTCTTATGAGTTAAGACAAGTGCGGGATTAAAAAATTTACAAAACATGCTTTGTTTCGATCAGGTTGTCCTTCGTAACTTGCGTTATTCAACACTATAACCAGAATATGGTGAGCTACAGCCGCATGTGTATTTTTATTTCTTTGGGCCCAATCTTCTATTTCTCCGTTCCATAATTCTTGTCTCAAATTTGCCCAAAAATTGATGTATCTATTCCTAAAAAGTGTCTAGATACATGTAATATTTCAACAAGAATTATGGAACGGAGGGAGTAATTAGTTGCCAACACCAGACAGTTACTCAAGCATGTGATCTCTTTGTTGCTTATTAGAGTTATCCATCTTGAAAGTATATATCCTAAATGGCATGTTTTTCATTTAGGTCATAATTGGCAAAGTCTAACAAGAACTTATAATTGTATCGCTGATAGCAACAACCCATACTTTCTTGCCAAAAAAGTAACAACCCATACTGAGGCGCAGTAATCATGGGTATCACCAGCAAGGGCGCCTTTGCTTGGGAAAAAATCCCATGCATTGTTAACAGTAACGGCTCCTTTGCTTGGGAAAATCCCATGCGATTGTATCATCGGTAACGGCTGCTCTGCTTGGGAAAAAATCCCATGCAAACTGAACCACAACACAGCATCCAGTTAGGTTATCTAGCATTACAGGGGTGGACTGAACAAGGGGCACGGAACCCCCAATTTATTTCTAAATTTTTTTTTTCTGAGAGCAACTTCAAGAGATGCCCGAAAGGGTTCCCTATAGCTTTACTTGAGGACTATGCCCAAGAAACGGGCTCTTCCCCGTCTCAACCCGCCCCAAATCGCCTTCGGGCTTCCCCATCCCTGCGCGCAAGATCGGGATTCCCCATCCATCAACGAACTCACCCGAGCATTCCCACCCGCCGACGTACCTCTTTCCTTCCCAGTCTCCCTCCTCTGCTGCTTGCCTCCCGTCGACTCCCAGAACAACCCCGCCGCCGGCAAGACCAATTGCTCGATCCGGACGGGGGGCGCTGTCGGGGGAGGATGGGGCTCGATCCGGGCGTTGGGGGAGGCGTCGGTGGCGGTTGCTGGAGCTTGGCTGGCCGTGCTCTCCTCTCCGCGGGCAGACGGCGGTGTGGGAGAGGTGGCGTGGGCTTGCTGGCGGAGGCGACGGCGGAGGTTGGAGTGGGCGCTGGATCGGCAGTGAGAGGTATCGGGAGTGAGAGGTTGCAGAGAAATCGGGAGAAGATGCTCTGCGCAGAGGTCGCACCGTGTAAACACGGACTTACTTCTTTGTTAATAACATAGTGGAGTACTTCGCTACGATATTAATAAGAAAGAAAGAAATAAATAAATAAAGTTACTCTGTCAGTACCAAAATATAAAATATTTATAATTTTGTCTTATAACTTAAAAAACGTTTAACCAAGTTTATAAAAATATAGTACTCCGTGCATCAACATCTGCAGCCATAAATTCGTTGTTAAATCCGTCGTGATATATATCTTCGAAATGTACTTATTTGAGAATGTAGATGTTACGGACTAGTATATTTTTCTATAAATTTGGTCAAACTTTAGAAAGTTTGACTTAGAACAGAATTAGAACATCTTATGTTTAAAAATCGATGTAGCAGATTATAGGCCAACACTATAAACAAAAGCCATAAAAGATAGACAAAAATAAGTTTTATATCCGGTCATCGCAGTTGGTGCCTTGGTGGTGACGACACGTCTTCCAAATTCTATCTTTACTATTTACTTGTTGTAATATAATAAAATCTTTATATGGGCTGGGCCGCAATCCTACGTGACGACGACCGAGTCAACTAATCCCAAAGACCGGTCAATTTGCCAACAATGCATAGCCATGCCAACTAAGCGCCGGTCAAAGAAATCAACGAGTCAAGCCTCTCATGCCATGGTCAAAGGAGAAGAGGAGCTTGAGTAGGGACCAAGAAAGGTGTAGGGATGAGTTTACCACTTTGCCCTCACTTTTCCTTTTCCTTAAAGGTGGCCATGGTCTTTTGTCATGAATCCCTAGGCTATAAATACCCCCCATGGGGCATGTATAATTCACTCTCCATTGGAATAAGATCAAAGAGGAGAGGGCTAGAGCAACCTAAGGAGTCCGCTCTCGAGTGCTCGGGTCGAGCCTAGCCTCGACTCGACCTCGGGGACGCGACTTAGGAAGCCTAATTTCGAGGTTCCGGGCCGTCTAGTACGGCCTCGACTCGAAATAGAAGGATCGGGTTAGAGTCTCGAGGGTATCCCAACCTCGCTACTTGGGAAGACAAGTTCGGCCCAAGTCTGAGGCGGCCCCGAGAGATCTCTCGCCATAGGTGATTTGGGAAGACGATTTCGGCCCAAACCCCCCGGCTAACGACCCCCTCGAAGACTCTCCTAACATAGGACTAAGTCATGCCCACAGGGTCGACTGAACCTATTCCAAAAATATCGACGTATCAACTTGTCCAAGTGTACGGCAACCTTCGCTATAAGGCCGGCGTACACACCCTACATACAATTCTCGCACTTGTGCCATCGAGCATTGGCACCCCTTACTTCTGTTGTTTTCTAGAACAACAACAGTGGCACCGACCGTGGGGAACCCTCGCCGCAATTGAAGATTTAATGGCACCAACGAAGCCTACTTCATCGAGTGCCCAACTTGCCACGAAGTCTACACGGTTACAAACAAAGAAAACAAACGCCTCGGGAGCTTCTTAGGAAGAAGATATTCTCACCGGTTCGACCGTCGCCACCGACATAGTCACCGCAACTAAAGTCGTGGTCGCACCTCCGCTTCCGACCATCTCCGAAGGAACAAAGGTGTTCGAAACCGTTGCAGGCGGTCCCCCGACACCCACCAATGTGGTAGCAAGGATCGGCGAGCTACCCATAGTTGCCGGCCCCGCAAGGGACGCAGAACTTGGCTTACTTCGCTCGACAGGCTTCGCGCCGCCTTCTCTACCACCGATGACTCTACCTTCGAAACCTGCAAGTGGAAACAATGTGGCGTCAGGAGGATCCGCGCCGAAAAATCAAGGAGTCCCGTCTACGACCCCTCATGGCGCTCTCGCCACTCTCGTCACGATCACCCATGGAGCTCCGCACTGGGGATTTCCGCCGCGTGGCGCTCTCCAAGTCGCACATGCTCCAAATCAGCCTCGCTTTACGAGTGCCAATCAAGCGCCCCTTGCTCCCCCCGCCGGGGCCGAACAAGGTGGCAACCAAGCACCGCCTCAAGATGCGCCCCGCGGAGAACGAGATCCCAACGTGCACGGAAACGAGCAAGTGGCGGAGTCCGGAGCCCTCGCCGGCGGTGAAAGAAACCCTCGCCGACGCTCCAACCCTCCAAGAAGATGCCGAAATCACTCTCCAAGTGATCCTTCTAGCGACAAAAGCGACTTCGACGAAGGAGGATCTCGCCACCGAAGAAACCGGGAGGGCTGGCCATTTTGTAACCCGCTCACACGGGAGATCCAAGACGCGGCTTTTCCGCCGAGGTTCAAGCCGCCAACGATACGGCCATATGACGGAGAGTCCAACCCTCCTCAATTCCTGGACGTTTACTCCACCGCCATACGAGCTGCTGGTGGAGGTCCCACTGAGATGTGCAACCTTTTCCCGCTCGCGCTCACCGGGATGGTGCAAACTTGATTTTATAACCTGCGGAAAAATTCCGTGCATTCGTGGGAGCGCCTCCATGAGGTCTTCATCGCCAACTTCGAGGGAAATTTCAAAGAACCCGTGCAAGCTCACGAGCTTTACGCCGTGAAACAATGGATGGGGAAGTCTCTCCGAAGCTTCTTCCATCGCTTTGCGAAGGTCCAAAGCGAAATCGCCAATTCACCGTTGACGACCGTGATTGACGCTTGCATGCAAGGCCTTCTCCTCGCGCTCTAAGTCGCAACCCTCCAAAGACAACCAAAGAGCTCTATCGAATCTTGCAAGAATACGCTCGAGGCAAAGCTGGAGACATCGCCAAGAAGGACACGCCACGCGGTGCTCCCGAAGGGACTCCCTCGTCGGATAAGCCCCAGGCGTCTGCATCATTTTCCAAGAAGAAGAGGAGGCGGGGGAAGAAGGCGCCCGACGATCAGGCTCGAAAGATCTTCGCCGTCGAAGGACAATCCTCGTCCCAGAAGACTTGGCCGCCCAAGAAGCCGCCACGCCCCACCGAGGGAGGCACCAAAAGGTGTCTTATCAACTCGGCAGGCCACAGCACCGAAGAGTCTAATACTCTCATCTCGGCCCGCCAAGAATCCCAAGCAAGAATGCAAGCCCGGCGCAAGGACGACAAGCCGGCCTAGGCTCCACAACCGCTAACGTCCTTGTCGCACCAACCCGACGCCCGAGAACCCGCGCGTCATGTCGGAGTAATACTCGGGGGCTCGGCCGCAGGCCGAGGGTCAAAGCGGCAATGCAAGGAGTACGCCCATGAAGTCAACGATGTCGCAGGAACCTTCGCCCCGACACCACCACCTAAGTAGGCGAGCGTGCCAATTTCCTTCACCGAAGAAGACTCCAAGGGAATGCGCTTCCCGCATGGCGATGCCCTCTTCATAATGGCCATTGTCACCAATTGCGAGCTCAAGAAGGTATTCGAGGATGGCGAAGCCCTGCCTACGTCCTATACTTGAGCACGCCGCAGGAGCTTATGGAACCCTAAGGAGGATACAAGAACGGTTCCTTGCAACCATCTCTTTATCCACTCACCGCCTTCGTGCCAAGGAGGTCCATCCAGCTGCTCGGACAAGCCGAGCTCCTCATGACCGTCGGGGATACGACAAACCAACGAGCGAAGCTCATACGCTTCGATGTGGTGGACATGGAGGCGTTCTTTGATGCCATCCTCGGGAGGACAACCTTAAATCGCCCCTGCACTGCCATCCGCCACAACTTCTTGTGCATGAAGTTTCCGGGCCCAAAGGGCGGGATAACGGTCCGTGGCGAGCAATCCTCGGATGGGAAAACGCACTACTGCCACGAGACAAAGTGCACCAAGAAGGGAGAATCCTCCGATAGTGTCCACGTGCTTTCGGGCACGGGGGGATCCAAGACCGACCACCCGGAGCGCTACATCCCTAAGCCCTTTCCCGAGGGAGAGCTTAAAGGAGTTACGCCTCTCCGGCAATGACGCCACGCGCATCATGAAAATCGGAGCCGACCTCTCGAGCGAACTCGAGAAGAAGCTCATCGACCTACTTCGGGAGAACTCTGACCTTTTCGCTTGGTCACCCTTCGACATAGGAGGAGTCTCACACGACGTCATGGAGCATCACCTCGCCGTGAGGCCCGACAAGACGCATGTGAAGCAAAAACTCCGGAAACTTTCCACGGAGTGAAGCGAGGTCATCAAGCAAGAAATTGCAAAGCTCTCCGAGGCCGGGCTCATCCGAGAAGTTTGGCACCCCAAGTGGTTGGCCAATCCGGTGTTGGTGAAGAAAGCCAACGGCAAGTGGCGAATGTGTGTCGATTTCACCGACTTGAACAAGGCATGTCCCAAGGACGACTACCCTCTCTCTTGGATCGACCAACTAGTCGACTCCACGGCAGGATGCGAAAGGTTGAGCTTCTTGGACGCCTATTCAAGGTATCACCAAGTCCACATAGCCAAGGAAGACGAGAAGAAGGCCTGCTTCATCGCTCCCTTCGGCACTTTCTGCTACCGTAGAATGCTTTTTGGTTCGAGGAGCGTCGACGCAACCTTCGAACGTCTTGTGGGCCCTATCCTCAAGAGCAACTGGGGAGAAACGCCAAAGTCTACATGGATGACGCCATTATCAAAATCCAACCTGCAAAGACCCATCGTGAGGACTTGCAAGAAACATTCAATGACCTCCGCAAACATGGCGTAAAGCTCAACACCGAGAAATGCGCTTCCGGAGTCCGAGGAAGAAAGCTTTTGGGTTTCCTCGTCTCCCAGCATGGGATCGAGGCCCACCCGGGAAAAATTCGGGCCATTCTCGAGATCGAAAGCTCCTCGTTCCATCCAAGACATGCGACGCCTTGCAGGAAGGACAGCGGCATTGGGACAATTTTGTCGTCCAATTAGCCGAGAAGGGTCTTCTCTCAAGATCGAGTCCACAAAACCCAATTGGGTCATGCGATTCGACGGTTCCAAGCGCCTCGACGGTGCGGGGGCTGGAGTTATGCTCGTGAACCCCGAAGGGAAGATCTTGAAATATGCCGCCCATCTCGACTTCAATGCCACCAATAGTTTGGCAGAGTATGAGGCGCTCCATCTCGGACTCCGATTGGCTAAGGCCATGGGCGTTCAACGCATGCTCATCCAAGGAGACTGCCAGCTGGTATGGAGGCATGATGCGTCCCACGGGGAGAAAATCACCTTGCCAATGGACTAGACCGAACGGCCGGTTCCAAGGAACCACTGCCACCGGTGCTTTTCTTTGAAGTGACGCGTGCCCCGTCCATAAAGGAAGAAGCCGAAACTCAGGACGAATCTTCAATGACCAGCATGGTCATCGATAGTCCACCTTCTTGGATGATTCCAATTATCCGCGCCTAGAAAGGTGAGGTGGACAAAGAAGCAGAATGCCCAAACGCCAAGACCCTGCTTGCAAAAGCCGGGTTGTACGCCTACTCGACGGCGTCCCACACAAGAATGGTATCGCCGCTTTGCTTAAATGCATGCCCTCGACCAAGGAGCCAAACTCCTACCCAAGGTCTACTCAGGAATATGCGGCGACCATCTTGTGCCAAGCGCGACCATGACAAAAGCCTTGCGCTAGAGGTTCTATCGGCCAACGATGATGCAAAGCTCAAACCCAAGGGGAGAGGGCTAGAGCAACCTAAGGAGCCCGCTCTCGAGTGCTTGGGTCGAGCCTAACCTCGACTCAACCTCGGGGACGCGACTTAGGAAGCCTAGTTTTGAGGTTCCGGGCCGTCTAGTACGGCCTAAACTCGAAGTAGAGGGATCGGGTTAGAGTCTTGAGGGTATCCCAACCTCGCTACTTGGGAAGACAAGTTCGGCCCAAGTCCGAGGCGGCCCCAAGAGATCTCTCACCATAGGTGATTTGGGAAGACGAGTTCGGCCCAAGCACTTGGCTAACGACCCCTTCGAAGCCTCTCCTAACATAGGACTAAGTCGTGCCCGCAGGGTCGACCGAACCTATTCAAAAAAATATAGCCCGACAAAATGGCTATTTGCCCGCAAGGGAACGGACCTTCTCGAGCTCTCCCCTCGCATGCAATGGGGGCTGGGGACATGTCATGGTGACACGATAATCAATTGCCACTTCTTCAAGAAGATCAAGGCATAAACACTTCACTGAAGGATTTATGTCGAGCCAATAGGCTCGTCAAGGCTGCGGTTTGAGGTATACGCACCTCCACAAGCCACTCCACAGGCCGGACACCTTCATTTTTGGTGTATAGGAGCAAAAGCAATGCTCTCGACTGAAGTCGAGCGCCATGCGCTCACTTCAAGAGGGAAGGGGTCCAAGATATCACCGCCCTCGCCTTTGCGTAAAACGAAGATCATCCAATTGAGGAAACTCCCGACAGAGACCTCATGAAGCGAGCCACTTATAAGCAGAATGCTACTCGCTTATACCAAACCCATGGTCTTTCACAAGGAAGACTTCAACTATGTCCGCTTCTTCGGAAATGGGCCTCAAGACAAACAAAGCTTTGTGAAGGAACCCACCTAGGCTTAGTTTTCTCGTAGGGAAACTCGTCTAGCCGGTGGTTCTCCTCGCAAAAATCCTGAGGCCCTAGTTTTTCGCAAGAACGCCCACCTAGGTTCAGTTTTCTCATCGAGAAAATTACCTAGCCGGTGGCTCCTCACCCAAAGGCCTCAAGGGTCTCGGTTCCACAGGAAGTTCTGAAAACGATTCTCCTCCGAGAAGACCTCGACCCGAAGTTCTGGCACGAGCTCGGCCCTAAGTGGGAAGTATCTTGCCGCATCGCGGCCAAGAGGGACATAAAGAGAGCACGTGTGCCATCCTGAAAGCATAAAGGGATAACTCCCCACCAATGCCTGGAGCCGGCAACGAGCTTCCACTTCTATGCCTAAAAAGGCCGAAGTAACCAAGGATGCGCCTCTGACCCTTCGGGCGAGTATAAGTGCCAAGCCAGCCATCTTCGCCAAGGGATTATAAGTGCCCTCAAGGCCATCTCCTCAAAAAGGAATGGAAAGGGATGTGAGCACAATCATCCTTGAAAAAATAAATAAGGTAGCACATTATCATATGTGTTACCTTGGCATGTGGAAGCACTCAAAAGAGGCTCACCGTCGCCAAAAGGGAAAACCTTGTCACGTGGCATCGCCGCGAAAGGTTAATCCTCCTCGTGGAGAGTTGCTGCCCAAGTGCCACTCTCCAAACTTATCATGGGAAGCCTACACCAGCCTAGGTACTTCCTCCACAAAGGAGAACCTTATCAAGCAGCACCCCCCGCGAAAGGAAAATCCTCCTCAAAAAAAGTTGCTGCCCCAGCGCCGCTCGCCAAGGAATGCTAGGAGGCCTACGTTGGCCCAAAGCATCTCCCAAAATGTCTCTGGACATAATTGCCTCATTAGGCAACCCGTTCCTTGGTGGATCCTCGTGTGCCCCGAGGCCATCCACCAAGCAGAACCAAGTCCCTCGAGGGCCGGAAGCTCCTTTAAAACGCATTTAAGGAGAACCGTAAATAAACGAGTTATGCATGAGCTTACTTACCTCGGAGAACCATGCTACCCGCGTGCGAGACGTCGCGCACGGGACTGTGTGATAGTAACTGAGTTAAGGCTCCATAATAATCGTGGAAATGCATAGCTTCCTGAAGTCCGAAGAGAGAAAATTCCGCATGAAATTTTCCGAACGGCAAGTCGAAATGTTCGGATCACTACCGGCATATCGATAGCGACCCTCGCAAGGGTACCAGGATCCATGGCTCGTAACCATGACCTAAGGCACCGAAGCCGAGTCGTATCCCAACGGCGACAGCAATTGAAAGCACAATGTGCGAGTAATAGCGATCGATCGCGAGCTGTATAAACTTGAGGAAACATAATATTCCGCAAAGGAAGAAATATAGTACTCACAAACACATGTTGAGCTAAAAGTTGACATTTCTGTTAATGTTAACAACATAGAGATACATGGAGCAAAACAAACGGATGCATTGCAGGCATATGGCTAGCTACACGCAAGTCATACGGCTATGTCCTAAGGACAATGTGCAAAGCACGTACGCAAGCATCAGAGGTGACTTGTTGACTCCAAGGGCGATAGAAGCTCATACCTCACAAATACCCTCCGAAAGGGTGAGGTCGGAAACTCATCAAAAAGTGAGGAATTTTGGACCACCGAGTACCACCGTGCTCTCGAGGAACTTCCTCGCCAACAAGGTCATCACAACCTTAGGGCTCGCCACGTCGGCTGACTGACAAAAGTGCGACGAGGTTAACAACCTCCAGCAAGCCTCGAACCTTCCAAAGGTTAAAGGCGCATGCTAAGACTTCATGACTCAACAACAAGAGTTTGAAGCAAGAAAGCCGCTCACCAAGTCTCAATCTTGGAGTGGGTAGCCCACGGCAACCTACATGGCTTGGAGAGAGCCCGAGGCCTCCTCCCTTTTTTCATCGGCACCAATGTCAACTCCAGAAACACCGAATACAACTATCACGGTACCTGAAAAAGAAGACAAGTATGGTGGCAAAACATTCACCAAAGGTGGACGAAGCAAGAAAAGACAGAAATACTCACCAAAGATGGGCAAAAGAGTTCGAGTTTCGTGCCCAAGAGCACCAATAACTCGAACGCCACAAAAGGCGTCGCCTCCTTGCGAAGGCTTTGGTGACATGGTTGAAATGCCATCTTTGACAGGATTGCCAAGCGCAAGCAAAACCCGTCACATGATGTGTAACCAAGGTTCGATGGCAACATACAAACCAAGTGAATCTCGCCAAGATTCGCCAGGTGGCTCACCTCCAAGTAGACAAACAATCAAGGTCCTTGCTTCAACGTGATTGGACTCCGGTGAACAAACACTTTGGTGAACAAGACCTCGATTCCTTCAGGGCAAAATACGACCAAGACTGTGGTCGACAAAAGTCTGCATCCCCAAAGGATCGGACTATATCGAGATGGTCCTTGAAAAAAGGAAACCCTAACCTCCACCAAGTCAGGGTGCCATCGTCTCGGCGATAAAATATCCACACCTTCTATCTTACCTGCAACATGGGTAATGAAGCGTGTGAGCAACACTAAAGAACCCAAGGTTCAAGGTTTGTTGCTGCAACAAAAATCTTAACTCCAAGAGTTAGGTTTGTGGGCCCAAGGCTCAAAGGCCGTCACAAAGTACCATCGCTCCAAGAGCCATGGTTGCGACAGAGAGCCTAAGGTACGAAAGTACCACTTAAAGTCTAGCTCCCAGAGCTAGCATGGCGAACCCAAGGTTCGGGGCCATCGCAAAGTACCATCGCTCCAAGAGCCAGGGTCACGACAGAGAGCCTAAGGTACGAAAGTACCACTTAAAGTCTAGCTCCCAGAGCTAGCATGGCGAACCAAGGTTCGGGGCCATCGCAAAGTACCATCGCTCCAAGAGCCAGGGTCGCGACAGAGAGCCTAAGGTACGAAAGTACCACTTAAAGTCTAGCGCCAAGAGCTAGCACGGTGAACCCAAGGTTCAGGGCCGTCACAAAGTACCATAGCTCCAAGGGCCATGGTCACGACAGAGAGCCTAAGGTACGAAAGTACCACTTAAAGTCTAGCGCCAAGAGCTAGCACGGCGAACCCAAGGTTTGGGGCTGTCGCAAAGTACCCTAGCTCCAAGAGCCATGGTCGCGAAAAAGAGACTAAGGTACGAAAGTACCACTTAAAAGTCTAGCTCCAAGAGCTAGCATGGCAAACCAAAGGTTTGCGGCCGTCGAAAAGTACCATCGCTCCAAGAGCCATGGTCGCGGCAAAGAGCTAAGGTACGAAAGTACCACTTAAAGACTAGCTCCAAGAGCTAGCATGGCAAACCCAAGGTTCGCGGCCGTCGAAAACTACCATCGCTCCAAGAGCCATGTCGCGGCAAAGAGCCTAAGGTACGAAAGTACCACTTAAAGACTAGCTCCAATAGCTAGAATGGCAAACCTAAGGTTCGGGGCCATCGCAAAGTACCATGGCTCCGAGAGCTAAGGTCGAGGCAATGACGAGCCCAAGGTCCAAAGCGATGACTAAACATCCACCTTGCCAAGCGAACGTGAAGAGGTAACCCCATTCATCTCGCCTGCGAAAGCGACACACAAAAGATTAGTACATGGTTGCAAAAACACCTAAGGGAGCAACTATGGAAAATCTACGACAAAAACGTCGCAAAACCTCACTCAACCGCCGGCCGAGCTACAAAAAAAAACCGGGAGAGTCCTCCCTTGGAAACAGCTCAAGGCCCGAGTACACTGCTGCCGGCCCGTCCAGCACAGCGAAAAGAAAAAAAGAAGGGAAGCCGAGCTCTCCCATCGGCCTGCGCTCCATCGAAACAAGGACGACGGCCCAAGGCCCGTTGCTCAACTGCTTGCCCGATTCCTGCAAAAAAGAGAAGAAGGGAGGCCAGAGGGAGAAGCACGCAAGGTGCTCGGTCAAATGACCAGCACCCCGAATGCGCCCTCGCCAAGTCCACGCGCCATCTGTCCTCGCTCCGCGTGTATCTGCACCCCGCCGTGCAGGTGTTCGCCATCGCCAGGATGCTCACCTCCGGGACACGTCTCTCCATGTATGTGTTGACGCGACGCCTTGACGTGCGGGCTTCGGCGCCCTGCCGTCTGCGTCCACGCCGGGCCGTGCGCACCCCTCACGCAGCAGGTCCTGCCCACGAACTGCTCGACCAAATGATCGGCACCTCGAGCCAGTCATGCCGCGCGCCGACGACGCCCTCCGCATTCGCGTGCATGCCGTCCCGCACCGCAGCGTAGCCCCTCGCACCATGCCCGTCTTCGCGCCGCGTGCGTCGGACACGGTGGCTTGCCGCGCTCGCGCCCGGTGGCACGCGCGCACCCTTGCCGCGTCCCGTGCGAGCCCTTGTCGCCCCAGCTGTGCCCTAAGGATGCTCGTTGAGTTGACCAACGCCGTTGTCGCCCTCAACTCCGACCCGCCACGTGCCGTTCCGGGCACCACCTTGTGCTGTGATCCTGCCACCAAGGCTCGGACGCTGCGCACAGTTCCGCCAGACCCTTGCTCCATCACGCCGTGGACGCGAACCTGCTGCTCCGCCCCGCCATGGTCGCGAGCGTGCTGCTGCACCGCGTGCTCACCCTCGCGCCACCCGCCTGCTAACCGTGCCATCGAGCCCCTGCGAATCTGCGCCATGGCGCCGACGACGTGGTGCTCTGCGTTGCCATCCCGCTGCGCGTCGTGCCATCGGGCCCCGGCTTCACCCGTCTCGCCTTCGCGTCGCCCGGTTGCGCCATGGCCGTCGAACCTGCACTCCGCCATGCCAAGGCCACCGGCGCCCTGCCCTAACTAAGCTTGGCCTCGCCGCCACTGGCCGAGGGCCGCCAAACGGCTCCATGGGTGAGCGACTAGGCGACGAGGCTGCCATGGGGCAAGAACCAACGCATCGCCCCCATTTTTATAGGCGGAGACAGCGTCTTAGCATCCGTGATCATGGGACCCGCTTCCTTTTCTGCATGGAGAAAACGACGAAGCCGCTGCCAGCCAGTGCCATCGATCGAGGGAAAACCTAATCCCAGGAGCAAACCGAAGAGCAGCCCTCCGATCAAATCATGAACGAAGGGCTTCGCGTCGTTCGATCCGTGAAGCACTAGCGAGCTGGGCCGGCCACGACGTTTGTTCTCCCGACCAGGCCCCTGCAGTCCACAGCCCAACTCAGCCCAAGACAAAAAAAGCAGACATGGGAAGCACGGATGGGCCGATGGCCCATGGCTCAACTGGCAGCGAGCGCGTTCCCACGAAACAATGAATCGGGAGTAGCTCGGACTGTATCCGAAATCTTGCAGAGAGGTCCTCGCACCTTGGGAAAATTCCGAAATATTTGCAGGGCATTCAAACACAGATTCATAGGGTTCTGGTTTTCCCCGGAAGGACCGTCGTGACTCCGGTTTTTCATAAGAAAGATCTAAAAATATATCTGCTTCTTCAAGAGAAGACTTCAGACCACGAATTTTCATAACAGGACACACCTAGGTAGTTCTCTCATCAAGAGACTTACCTAGCCGGTGGTTCTCCATGCCAAAAATTCCAGAGCTCTAAGTTTTCCATCGGAAAATTATCCGGAACCTCGAACATTACAAGACTATGATTCTCGCAAGAAAGCACGCCTAGGTTTGGTTTTCTCACCGAGAAACCTACCTAGCTAGTGGCTGTTTGCAGAATGCTCCCACAGCTTCATATTCTTGCAAGAAGAGTCCCCCGGGCTCAAAATTTTGCAAGAAAATCCTTTGTGGCCATGGTTTTCCACAAGGAAGATATCAAAGATGTCTGTTTCTTCGGAAACAGACTTCAAGACCATCGAAAGTTTGCAAGCGAACCCACCTAGGCTTAGTTTTCTCATAGAGAAACTTGCCTAGCCGGTGGTTCTCCACGCAAAAAATTCTAAGGCCCTAATTTTCTGCAGGAAAATTCTCAGGAACCTTTAGGATGCATAAAACCTCACAAGACCGCAGTTTTATGTAAAAAAGCTCACCTAGGTCTATTTTTCTCCTCGAGAAAAATTACCTAGCCGGTAGCTCCCCTCGAAGGTCTCAATTCCGCAGGAAAAGCTTCCAAAACTACGAGTATCTCACGGGGTAGCCCACCTAGCTCCGTTTCCTTGCGAAACCCACCTAGCCGGTGGCTCCTTCCTAAAAGAGTTACGTGGTCATGACCCAAATATCGGAAGAAGAATCCCAGCATGCCGTCGACGTTGAAGTTGACCCGAAGGCATTCCCAATACCTCTGGCTCAAGGGGGCTACTGTTGTAATATAATAAAATCCTTACATGGGCTGGGCCGCAATCCTACGTGGCGACGACCAAGTCAATTAGTCCCAAAGACCGGTCAATTTGCCTACAAGTCATAGCCATGCCAACTAGGCGCCGGTCAAAGGAGTCAACGAGTCAAGCCTCTCATGCTATGGTCAAAGGAGAAGAGGAGCTTGAGTAGGGGCCAAGAAAGGTGTAGGGATGAGTTTACCACTTTGCCCTCACTTTCCCTCTCCCTCAAGGGTAGCCATGGTCTTTTATCATGGACCCCTAGGCTATAAATACCCTCCATGGGGGCATGTATCATTCACTCTCCATTGGAATAAGATCAAAGGGGAGATGGCTAGATCAACCTAAGGAGCCCGCTCTCGAGTGCTCGGGTCAAGCCTAGCCTCGACTCGACCTCGGAGATGCGACTTAGGAAGCCTAGTTTCGAGGTTCCGGGCCGTCTAGTACGGCCTCGACTCAAAGTAGAGGGATCGGGTTAGAGTCTCGAGGGTATCCCAACCTCGCTACTTGGGAAGACAAGTTTGGCCCAGAAAGTTACTGTATTTTGAAAGTTAGACCGAAAATCCAGAAAGGTAGTATTTGGACACTCACTGCCTAAAAAATTACTACCTTTAAAAAATTATTGTGCTAATTTCATTAATTTTGAAATTACTAATACCTAATGCTGAAACAATTACTGTGCTACTTTAAAAAAATTATTGTACCTAAAAAATTACCTTTAAAATCTACATTTTTAGCATTATATTTTAAATAATTATTGTGCTACCTTTAAAAAATTAATGTACCTAAAAATTACCTTTAAAATCTACATTATTAGCAGTAGATTTTGAAAGTTAGGCCGAACATCCAAAAGGGTAGTATTTTGGCCACTCATTGCCTAATGTTGGCCATCGGGCCGGTCGGGCATAGCCTGGCCATGAAATGGGCCCGGCATGGACCGAGTCAGCCCGAAATGGTTTCGTGTCATGTTGTGTTGGCCCATGTGCCTCATATGGGGAAAAGGACCGGCCCGACGTTGTTTCATGGTTGTCCCGAAAAACCCGACGTGCCTGGTTTGGCCCGTTTGGACTGTTTCTATTTAAACAATAAATAGAAATTGGATCAGGGAAAGGTGCAGCCCGACGGTTTCTGCCCATTTGGGTTTTTTGTTTTTAGAAAATTAGAAAGTAAGAGAATTGGGCTAGGGGAAGGCTGCAACCCACTGTTTTGACCCATTTTGGGTTGTTTTTATCGTGTTTTTTCATGCCAGGTTGTGTCGGGCCTCGGACCATCATTTCCGTGTCGTACCCGTGCCAAGCCACAGGCTTAAAATTGCCACTCATGCAGAAATCAAGATGGCACTGGATAGTTAAAAAGTGGATATCCAACCCATGGATTACGGATATGGAGCGGCATTTTGCTCTATGGATATCCGCCTAGTCGTGGAGCGGGCACGGTTAGCTCATTCAATCCATGGATACTCGATATTTAATATAATAAATAAATTACTGACATGTGAATCCATTTTTCAACCATATACTCATATAAATAGTTTCCTTCCCCACAGCCCTAACCCTAATTCGACACTCGTCCCACTGCCACCCGCCGCCAGTGCTAGTCCACCCCTCACCCCCCCCCCCCCCCCCCCACCACACACAACACCCAGAGAGGATATCACTTTGCATCCACGAATATTTTCATAGATGAATAGTTAGTTCGGGGATGGATATAGATATGGATATGGTCGACCCATCCAAACCCACCTCATTGCCATCTTGAGCCAGAAATTTGTGGTGCCGTGCCGGTTTTGGGCCGGGCTTTTTTCTCATGCCCAGAAAAAGCCCGGCCCGATGACCAACGTTATCGCTGGCTCGCTGCCCGTGGTCTCTTCTTTCCAGTCTGTTGATCGCCTTCTTTTTTTATTTTTTGCGGGTACAGTCTCTTGATCACCCCCAAAGTCCCGAACTCCATCTCCTCCCAAATCCCCCGGTTCACCTTTCCCCTCCCTTCGTTCTGTATTCCACGGTGGCGCTACGATGGATCTGACACGGCGGCGGCGCGACGGAGTTCCCAGTGTGGTGGACCCTAGGTGTGCCCCTACTCTCTCTATTTCCATGGTCTCCCTCGTCTCTCTGCGGCACTGCCCTCGCCGGCCAGGCGACAACCTGCGTCAGCCACGGCTGAACGGCGACAAGGGAGCTTCTCTAGTTCTCCCTGACTGAACCGTGAGCATGGGATCGCCTCCAATCAAGAACCATCTGATTTCCTTAGCACGCCGATAGGCCGCCGTCTTTCCCGTTCCAGATTCTCTCCGTTTTAAAATCTCTCCCGGAAACAAGAGAACACACTGTCATCTCTTAACCAGAAGCTTTTTTTTAGCATGTCACCGTTTAGTAATTAGTTTTTTTTTTGGTTGCGAGAAACCGTTTATTAGTAATTTACGCTGCAGTCGTATCTTACTGGAGTTGCCAAATATACAGTCTTTTTTGGTACTAATTAGGAGATGTTTTGCCTCTGCAAAGAACTAGGAAGGTCAAGTTGATCTAGTGTATAAGAAGTACTAGAGCTCTCTCCCTCCAATTTATGGTATAAACCATCTTCTTGCATCCGCAATACATAACTCCTCCAATTTATGATTTGGGTTGCTAGGTATGTTAAGACCCACATTCCAGAGGCTCAGTTTGCGTCTCATGATGCATGGAGACTTCTGATCCGATGAGATGACCTCTTTGGTTGTTTACCTATAACAACAAACTGATAGTTGTATGGACTTGTGTGCTTTTGCTTTGGACTGAAACATTGAAATCTAGGTTGCATGACTTCAATATTCTCCCATATGTAATAGTTGAACATTTGTTGACTTTTTTGGACGACATGCTATGTGCTTGTTCAATACTTCTATTATGAGTGATGTTCCGCATAATGTGTAAGTTATCGTTGTGATATTTGATCTGGATGATGGTAATTGTTTATAGGTTAATGCAATTTATACCATTCTTTTTACGCAAGCCTGATTATCTTGTTGTGTTCCACACATGTCATATAGGTGATGTTATTTCACTATCTTATCCCAAAGTGGTCATCACAACACTCTATCCATCTCATCTTTTTAATCAAGCACAGAATGGGCCATCCCATCAATCTCTCATCTTTCCAAGTTGCAACCAACCAGAAAACCGGCTCATCCAACCACTACAACCAAACATGGAATATGGATATCCCCAACCAATCCATTGTTGGCTATCCCTACCCCATCCCTCCTTGACCACCAACCAAACAACCCTAAATCCATCTTCTTCATCCAGCTACACTCTGCCCCACAAGCCACAACTCGTCCAACCAACCGGCGCTGGACCGCCCTGCCACCGCTGGTGCTGGGTGGTATAGAATTATAGATAACTAGATAAGCTGCTCGTTCACCCATTTGGTTAGTCCGCCGCTGCGGTGAGACCGGTTGCAAGTCTCTGGCTTATTCCTCCTAGAGGAAGATGTAGGTTTGGATGGTTCTGTGGATTGTTGTCCTAAATCCTAGCTCCAGTTTCAGGGGTTTGTTTGAAGCGTGCTACAGAAGTAAGCAGGGCGGTATGGGAACCGAGACAGGCAATGGGAAAGAGGAGGCCATGAAGAATGGTCTGGACGTCACCGGCATGCCCCTCCCAAGCAGCTCCCATAGCAGTGTACACAGCGCTGGCAGCGACCCGCAGCTGAAGCAGATGCTTGATTGCCTCAAATCCACCAAATGTCCCGTAAGTATAGCTGCTCCTTGCACGCACCTTTATTTTGTTCTTTACGAGCACACATAGCAAAAAAGATGACACACTCGAATCAGTGATTCAGGCACTGTTACAAATTTGAAATTTCCACTTCAGGGCAACATGCAGGGGCGATAATGAAATGGCAGCACCATGTCTCTTTTCTGTCACATTATTAAATTTACCTCTAATTTAGCACAAAATAAGCATGGAGTAAAAAATGTAAATTAGTTGATGCAGTATTTATTGACTCCTGAGACCATAGAATTATTTTGTCCACAAGTTTATTTTGATTGAACTTCTTAACTTTGTACCATTGCAGGCTGTGATCAACTATGGTGCTTCATGGTATGTAACCCTTTTTTTTTGTGGATGGCATGTAACTTTCTTGCCTGTGCACATTTGTTGTTCTTGACACTGAGAAGATTACACTAACTACTAGCTAGCAACTACATAAGGGTGTTGCATAAAATTCTTGACTGCTTGATAACTTGCATTGCATACTATTCTGCTTATCTATTTTCGGGTTCAGTTGAGTAATCAGCCATTGTTGCAGTACTATGTCCATGTTATGTAATGCTGCAGATTTTTTTACTGAGATTGATATGAGCCAGCTCTTTTTACAAAGCTAGATTAGGTACTTTTTTTTTTTTGAATTCTGCAGAACTTATCGTCATGTACCGAATTTTGTTTCATTACTTGCTGTGAAATTGAGTGAATGCAAACTTGCATAGCTTAGCGGCCCGCCTAACACTTCTGTTTGGAATTTGTGACAACATATAGGATACTGTTTCCCATGTCCTCATATTATGTGATTAGCTCAACCCATCCCTGTTGATTATGCAGGTGTGGTGTTTGCAGTCAGATTCTTCGACCCTTCTGCAGGTTCAGCACTGAATTCAAGAATCTTACTTTCATCTATGCCGATATTGATGAATGCCCTGAAACAACTCAGAACATACGATACACCCCGACCTTCCACTTTTACCGGGATGGAGAAAGGGTGGATGAGATGCTTGGTACAGGAGAAGAGAGACTGCATGATAGGTTGTGGTTACATTCATGATAGTGATTAGGCTTGCAGGGATGCTGGTTTCATTCATTTACTTTCTATGACAATATTTTCTTCATTCCAGTGGATCTTGGATGTATCCTTTTTTGCCAAGTTCTGTTTGATTCGGAAAGAAAGAGACAATGCTGAGCTGATGAGCATTCTTGCTAATGTCTTTTCACAGTTTATTCTCTCTATTGTGGAACTCCCATTCACTTGGAAAGCTTATATCTGCAATAATCGATATGGTCATGTTTAGTGGTATAAAGCACTATATATATAACATGTCGATATTAAATCAATTTACTGGTTAACTCATGCATACGCCAAAACTGAACAAAAGTTGTCCAATTGTAATCCAAAGAAGAAAGCATCTAACGGTGTGTTGGATCATTACTGTTTGTAGGAGGGGATGCTGCTTATCATGAAAGGGGATTGATCTGGTACCTCTGAAATGCACTGCTTGCAAATTTGGATGCTACAGAAATGAGCAGTATACTTTTGCCGTAAATAGTGAATACGCGATCAGTGAAGATTTGACATGTATGAAAGATGCCAAATAAACTTACAGCTCCTTTGGCAACCCTCATTTCATTTCATTTGGTAGAAATGAAATGAATTCTAATTTTTGATATGATTTCATTTGGTTGAATTTGAATTCCGGGTTAAAAAATCATGTCTGTCTACCACATGGATTTGTAAAGTGAGAGACAATTCTAGATAAATGATGGCTTTTAGAGAGGAACTGAGGTTAGTTGTAGTGTGATTCCATGGAATTGCAAATTGAATTCATTTTGCCAATTTCGTGCCAACCAAACGAGTTAATTTCTAGAACTCAAAATGAATTCCACAATTTTAAACCCAAATGATGGGGGCCAAACGAGCTCTTACGTCAGAAAAAATACAATTACTAGTTAAGTGCCCATGCGTTGCAACGGAGATATAAAATCTTATCGCTTAATAAGAAGAATGAGCAACATGAAAAGATTAATGTAGGCATTATTTATCAGATAACAAGTCATTGCTCTTACACAATCAAAATGAGCAATTTAACCAAAAACGTGGATACACCGAGGTTGGACTACCTGTGGTGACGGTGCACTGGCAAAATGACGCCCCGTTCACCTACTCAAACATCTGACCTAAGCTTCCACCCTTGGCTTGACCACCTACTCAAAACATCTGACCTAAGCTTCCACCCTTGGCTTGACAACCTCAGAGATACTTATCTTGTGCCGCGTAGTGGATGGCTTCACAATCTGAGAAATTCAAGGGTAGCTTCGTCATAGATCCCGATCTTTTTCAACAACACGTCATCCATTGACTTATTAACATACACTTTCACTTCCTATAGGTACATACGCCAGTAGCAAAAAGAAAAAAGACAAGCCTAACATCTGGCTTAATTAATTAGAGTGATATATAGAAAATGATGACATATACAAATTCTAGATATCTCACTGTCATTCTCCGTCTGATTGGTACACAATTTTTATTTTTTTGCAAAGCCAAAAGAAGCTAACTCTCTCAGTTGAAGCTACTGCAATCAAAATGCAAGCCATGATCCAAAGAAAAAAAATTCATATCCACTGGAATCTGGACCGAAAAAAGAAAAAGAAAAACAGCATCTTCAGTTCTTGATCAAGAGAAAAGTTGCATCCTAGTCAATCAGAGATTTGCACGCCCGACATCCAAGAAGAAAATAGATAGGTAGAATATATGATGCATAGTTCATCCTTTACATGAACTGGATGTATCGTTCAAATCCAGATCTTGAACATGGTAAGAACACAAGGAAAATCAAAAGGCTATTTATTTGTAGAAAAGAAGAATAGTTTGTACCTCTTTTTTACTGGAAGTATGACACATGCATTTTTTGTAACAAAGCACAAAGCTGTCTGGTTTATTCTTGATGGTAATATGTAAAAGTCAAAAAGCTATTTATAGACAGCAACACTCTACTCCAGCCCATCTTTCGGTGAGTCTACAAATCTCAACAGAAACAAAACCACAAGGATGGCTTGTAGTTAACGGAACCGAGAATGAATTTCCAAATACTTGAAGAGAGCATAGTAGTTGTCTTCAACAATTATTGAAAAAGAGCATAACTATCTATTTTGACCAACTCTGTCGTGTCGGCTAACAAGATGACACACCAAGCCGTGCGTTCTGCATCCTCTAAATCATCATTTTTAAGGGGTAAATCATCGTTTTGCAGTTATTGTTCAGTACTATGAAGTGAAAAAGACAACTGAGTGCAAACAAGAAGTTCAGCAAGTTCACGGGGAATTCAACATGGGAAACAAGAATGATTAATAAACTGAAAGATAACTCATGTTATCAACTTTGGAAAAAACAGAATCACCGTTGTGCATAATCAAACTCCTGCAGTCAGCAGACTATTAGAAGACCATGGTTTGTAATCTAATGCTAGAAATCTCAAAGGTAATTAAGTGGTTTGCATTAGGTGAACACACCTGTTGCTCCATGATCTTTGCTATTTCTTTCATGGGAAATTCAGTAACAAATGCTAGGTTGCTTCTTTCATTGACCTAAGTGAAAGCATCCGAGCACTAATGTAACATGGAAGTTGCGTAATTACAAAACAAATGCACCTGGAATCCAAATCTAATAACAAGCCTGAGTACTGAAGCGGTCCGATAAAAAAATGTAACTGGAATGCATTTATTCAACGCTAGTAGAAGATTGACACATTGTTAAAAGCATCGACCTGGTGATAGTAGGGGCGGCGATTCGAGGAGGGACAGCCTGACAGGGAGGTCGGGGCGTTGCTAGGTCCCCAGATCTGATCTGTAGCAGGAAAGCGGACCAGAGCAAGGGAAGAACAGCAGATAGAGCAGAGGTAGTGTGAGGTTATTTCTGTCCTACCACCGTGAGTCAAACTTCGATGTCTGAGCATATTTATGGTACTGACCTCATTAGAAGAAAATAGAAAAACAAGGACTTTAGACATAATTAGTGGATTATAGATGGAAATACTCCCTCCATTCCAAAAAGGAGGGCGCATAATCTCTTGCAGCCAAACCAATGCAGTGCAAAGTTATCTCATTTTGGACCTGTTTGACCTTTGAGTAGTACTCTGTGCGTACGCAATCTCCTCTGGCTGTGGACTGTTGTCGCTATCACTAGTCAGCTCCTTGCATGCAAACAATTCGGAAGAATTTGCATTGCGCCCACCACTACGCTGCTTGTTGCTTGCTCACGTCCGCTCAGCTTCCACCAAGAAATTTTTTGGAGGGAATGAATTTTCGGCACTAGACTGATTAGTACCGCCAACGAAATTGAAATTTGAAAACTAGTCATGTCCTACGCTTCATCTTCCATCTTCCATTCTGCTTATCCTTTGCTCCATCTTCCATGCGCTAGCATGAGCTGAAAATCCAATTCTGCTCACCACTCACTCTGTTTTCTTCTCTGCTTTCCTTCATGACCGACTTGGATCTTAACCAACCGATCAACTGGGATGGGGTAGAAGAGTATGAGGGTGAAGTTGAGGATTTGAGTTATGATTTGGAGTGGGATACTGATGAGGAACGAGAAGGAGAGGACGCCGCCGCCGGCCGCAGCAGCCCACGGATCGAGCTCGCCGGACACGGGAATGAAGTTCTCAACGTCGCCGGCCGCGGCAGCCCACCGCTCGAGCTCGCTGGACACGGCGACGGACTCGGACTCACCGGCCGTGCGAATGGAGTGGACGATGTCGCCGGCCGCGGCAGCCCACGGCTGGAGCACGCTGGGCACGGCGACGGACGGCTCGAGCATGCTGGACGCGGTGGCGATCATCAAGCGGAGCAGCACCTCGGCGAGCCTCATTCTGGACGCGGCAACGAAATTCATGGCGCACGGCTCGAGCTCAATGGCAGCAGAAGCTTCTCGCCTGGCTCAAGCTCGGGCACGCTGGAACGCGCTGGCAGCGGCAGCGCGCGGCTCGTGCTTGCCGGCCGCGGCTTAATGCCCGATCGCCGCCGGCGTGGACGCACCCGGCTGGGACTCACTGCTAGTCGCGGACGCGGTGTACCAGCCAATGAAGTCCTGGTACACGCCGAAGAGGTGCACGCGAGCGAATACGGCCACGCCGACGAGCAGCGCACCGGAGATCACGGCGACGCCGACGACCATGGCCACCATGCAGACGACCAGCATGCCAGAGATCAGGGCGACGCCGAGGACCATGGCCATGCAGACGACGAGCACGGAGGAGATCACGGCGACGCCGATGACCATGGCCATGCAGACGAGGAGCACGCCCATCACGATGGCCATGCAGACGACGAGCAGGCCCATCACCAGCAGCAGCATCTCCGTAAGTTTTTTTTTCTCTTTTGCAATGCGCATCTGTTGTACACGCATCGATTATGCTTGTGGTGTTTTATTGTTGATTTTGCCATTAAAAGTTGCTAAAGCTAATTCTTTTCCTCCCTTTTTCTTCAATTGTAGATTTCGGGACAATGGTCAATCAAAGAAGAAAATACAGCAATGGAGAGAGACAAACACTTTATGCGGCAATGCTTCGTAGAACATCTCTCCATGTTTTGAATAAAGGTGTTACTCAGGCTGTTTCTCTTGAATTTGATGTACCTAGACGGACTGTGCAGAGGATCTGGACTGATGGACCATGTGGTGGTGTTGAAGGAGTCAATAGCAAGAAGCCGAAGAATTGTGGTCGCAAAAGAATTGCATTCGATGCCAATGCCATCAAAGAGATCCCGCCATCTAAGAGAACTGCCCTCAAGGATCTGGCCAATGAATTGCATATGGCGAAGACCACTTTGTTTAGGCGGCCGAAGGAGGGCAGATTTAGGCGGCACACTAATGCGATCAAGCCGACTATCACCGAAGAAAACAAGAAAGCTAGGGTTCGATATGCACTGTCCATGTTAGACCCACAGAGCTTACCTCATGAGCCTAAATTTCTGGACATGTACAACACCATTTATATTGATGAGAAATGGTTCTATCGCACAAAGGGAACCCAGAAATTTTACTTGGCAAATGACGAGGAGGATCCATTGAGAACCACACAGAGCAAGCACTTCATCGAGAAGGTTATGTTTCTTGCAGCCGTTGCTAGACCAAGATTTGATGCAGAAAAAAACATTACATTCGATGGGAAGATTGGCATCTTTCCATTTGTGACCGAGAAGCCGGCTGAAAGGAGTAGCGTGAATCGACCGAAAGGTACTATGGAAACTAAGGTGTTGCCAACACCAAGGAGGTTAGTCGTGATTACCTGGTGAACAAAGTATTGCCAGCTATCAAGGAGAAGTGGCCCGAAGAAGATCATGGTAGGCCAATCATCATTCAACAAGATAATGCAAAAACTCACATTTCAGTCCATGATCCATAGTTTGTAGCAGCAGCCACCTCCGATGGGTTTGACATTCGGCTTACATGCCAGCCACCCAACTCTCCTGATACCAACATTCTAGACTTGGGTTTATTTGCTGCACTTCAGTCTTTGTTCCAAAAGTCATCTCCAAGATCTCTCAAGGACATAGTCACAAAGGTAGTTCAAGCTTGGGATGAATATCCGGTTGTCAGGAGCAACCGTGTCTTTTTAACACATCAAACATGCATGCGAGAGATCATGAGGTTGAAAGGAGAACACAAGTACAAGATCCCGCATATCGGCAAACAAGCTATGGAGAGACTTGGTGCACTTCCAGCTGGGCTGCACTGTGAACCCACTATTGTGAGTGAGGCTACAGAGTTCCTAAATGGGACTACACAGGAGTAGTACCAGTACTCTGTCCTTGGTTTGATGTTTTGTACAGCATGCTGTTTCACTACAATGTGTAAAGCTTTTGCTAGGAATTTCAAAGTGTCGCAAGTAGTGTTTCTATCAAAAATTTGTAGTCGGTCTTTTATCTCTAGCTATCTTGGTTATCTTGGTTTGTTTGGAAAGAACATCTTTTATCTCTAGCTATCTTGGTTATCTTGGTTTGTTTGGAAAGAACAGTTTAAGCATGGAACAGCAACAAAATACTCCCAGTTTTGGAACAAATCTTACACAAACATACACTTTGCCGAATCAACATCCTATGCAAGCATCAAGCCTTGCAAAAACAAGAACAACAACAAAGTACTCCCCAGTTTCAATGCTCCACACATAAAGTATTACTTCTTCACTTTCATGTGACACATTTTCTAGTACAGGTAGATAAATTTTCATCAAAGGCCAATAAATATCTTTAGTGTTTTCATCGTAAGTATCAGGTGCGTACGCCAATTCGTAGTCCTCGCTGTTCATGGTATCGGGAGCTTCTTCCTTGCAGCAATCAGCAACTCCAGGTTCTGCAGCCACACACTGGTCCTTGTTTGCCTTGCCTGAGTCCATGGATGCGCACTGGACGGCCATGACATCGCGCACGCCGATGCCATCGCCCATGTCACCACGGCCGCAAGCTCTGTCTCTAAGCATGCCACCACCATCGCCTCCGCACCCACGCACACAACAGAGATGGCGAGCTCCGTCCTCGTCGCTTGAGTCCACGGGCACGCACTGGATGCGCTCGCCAAGCTGGGAGTTGCACGACCTGCCGTGCACGCCGTGGCCTTGGTCGTGGTCGAGCCCACGCGCGCCGTCGTCGTGGCCGTGGCCGAGCTTGCCGCACGTGTGTCCAAGTCCCCGCCGAGTCCGCACACACCGTCGTCGAGACCGCACGCACGGCCCTCGCTGTGCTGGTAGCCTTCTTCCTCGCGGCCGATGGAGAGTTCGCTGCTGAGTCCGCGGGAGCCGTGGCCACGCCTGTGCATGCCGCCCGTGCTCGTGTTATGGCCGACCCAACGCACGCCGTCTTCCACCGGCTCGTCGTCCGACAAGTCGTGCATGCCGCCATGGATGAGCCCGCGTGCGCCCTCACCGAGCCCGCCGGGCTCGTCGCGGTGGCTGCCGCGCGGGTCGCGGTGCTCGCTGTGACGGACGCGTCGCCCTCCACCCACGCGCTTCTCTTCTTCCGTGTCTTCTTCCTCGCTGCAGACGTAGAGTTCGTCGAAGCCATCTTCTTGACTCTCCCCCCAAATTGAAAGATCCTGGTATTGACCATCGTCGGTCTCGTCGTCGGAGTGGTCGCCAGGCATGTCGAAGCCAACGGCAAGCGTAGCTGACTCGTCCTCCACGGACGGAAGACAAGCTCTCTTCGATTTCTCATCAAACATCTCGATTTTTCTTTTTGATTTCATCTCGTCTTGGTGTTCTTCTCTTGGAGTTGGAGGCGGAGGCAGCAAGGTGCAGTGGAGGAGGAGCAGTATTCGGGAGGAGAAGAGAAAAGGGGGAAGAATCTGCATGCAGAGTAAAAGAAGAAGGCAATAAAGTGATCAGACGGGTGGGCAGTTGAGTGGACAGAAAGTAGGGGCTCTTTGGTCAGGTGGGAGGACAAAAGAGGAGCACGCCCTCCTTTTTGGAACATCGCGCGGAATGTTACGCGCCCTTCTTTTCGGAACGGAGGGAGTAGAAGAAAAACTAAGGTGATGGTACCTGAATCCTGCAAGCAACATCTCCCTTCAAATTTTAACTGAACTGGAAAGACAGTGAAATTTAGTTCCAAAGCATTCGATCATGCTCGTGTAGTGTTTGCCTGCAAACAAAAACTTGATTAGTATATTTAGGCCCATATAAATTCGACTCAACTAAAATCTTTTTCCTGGAACATAAAGTACATTGAAAAGGTTGATCTACAGCGCTGAAACAGAAATCTTGACACACATAAACTATATTTTATGCTTTGTTATAGTTGTAGGAAAAAAATCCTCTAATTTAGGCTAAAGCATTACATACGAGAAAGTATTGGTAGCTTAATGAAGGATAGTATTCGGCAACGATTGCAGCATATGTTGGCACTACCAGCATTCCAACCATGCAAAACTAACAAAAAATTGGATGGTCAAAGCTTATAACATTTTGCACGATAAAAGATTAAAATCAGTGAACACAGCGCCAAAGCTTAATGACAGATAACACTGCAAGTGTTCGTAAAATGAACACTAAGATAATCTTTTACTTCAAGAATAAGACATCATGGACGTACTGTTCAGAAAATTTATTTCAGATCCAAAATGTATTACCTAAAAGACTCACATTAATGACTGCAGGGCTGCTGGACTTGTAGCCATGATCAAATTTTATGTGACCCACAAGTTTCTCAAACTGTTGGGAAACAAGGTATCAACAACAAATTTACAACAGTTATTGAATATAAAAAATTCTAACAAAAGGACAGGCACATACGCCCCAATTATCTTGTTCTGCACAGAGGAATCGCTCCAGCTCATCCTCCGAGAATACGAAGTGTACTTAGTGGAAATACTTACAATACACAGTATGAGCACATGGCCACGATAAAATGAATATATCAAATGCACTGGAAGCAAAATATAACACCAGAGAAGAGTGAACATTACAAACTGAACGTGTAGTTCACATTGTGTTGTTTTTTTTTCAAATATGCGGGAAAAGTTGTCTCAATTTAATTAAGCCAAAAGGAGTAGTTTCACGAGTTAAAAATCAAAACAAAGGGACCACACTAACGCCTAAATGCCTCTGAACCGACAACCGCGTCAGCCAGCAAAGAGGAGAGGGATCGAGGGTCCTTGCAAAGAGTAAATATGAGTATTCACTATTTAGCCTTGCTTAATACGGAGTAGTTCTTCGTAAACAATCGTTCTTGTGCAATCTGTCAACTGAATTTCGTGGTGTGTTTCAACTACTAAAAAAGACGTGGAATACTGGAGTTCAAAAATGATACTGAAGAAGCATGTGAAAGTGATCATAGGATTTGATTGTCCCGAAATGTGCCATTGAGAAGCTGCATATCAGTCCAATAAATAACAAAAGAGTCGAGAAGACAAAAGAGTTACTAAAATGTTCATAAAGTTATAAACAAATAACTTGAAATTGAGTGTGAAATAGCTACAAGATTTTTATTTACAGAGTGATAATTTTATTGAAGGACATGACCCAAAGATTTCCACACATTTTACAGACTACAAAATTATAAATCACAACATGATATTCTTTTATTTCAAAATATCACACCAGATTGCGACAAGACTCATGAGTGACAAGGAAGCGTATACTCCCAAGGGCCCATCAATGGAATGAAATCTCAATCAATACAGTGACACATTGAGGAGGAAATCTCAATCTCAATCAATGCTTCGATAAATTCCTTTCACATGATAGCTGCTCCGGATAGGAACTGCTTCGGTCTCATACCGACGCAAATGCTAAACTCAAGTCAGATTGAGAAATTTTGCATCAACGAATATGCCGCACTTCATCAGCTATGACCAAATGACAGAACTCAGGTAATCAACAACAGACTCACCGAAAGACTCGTCGCCAAGAAATCGCTCCAGCTTGACAACAAGCGATATGGGCATCTCGAACGCCGGATCCCCCATCTGCACAAGCAACCGGCAAGCCCCATCAGGATCACATGTTTACCACCGAAATAAGCCATGCACCTTGCGTGCTGAATACCCCTGCAGTATATGTGCAGATGCAGGACGGCATGCGGAAGGAACGATGAGATGCGGCAGCGGCAGTGGCACCACCTCGTGCCGTCGGAGAGGCAGACGCATCACGATGCGACGACGCGTCCCGACAAACGAAGGAAGGACGTCCGCGGCGCTCCCGGTCGAGGACGGCGCCGCCGCCGCCGCCGCCGCGTGCGTAGTTCTAGCGCGAAGGGGAGCGCTGCGGCGGGGCCGTCCTCGACCGGGAGCGCCGCGGAGGCCATGGATCTGGTCGGGGAGCGCCGAGACGGTGGAGATCTCGTCCGTCGGCATCGGCGCTGGCGGTGGAGTCCGGCGGCGGCGGCCCCTCCCTCTCCTGTCGTTGGCTGTCTGAGAGGGCGATGGGGAGAGAGACAGAAGGTGGCGAGGAAGGGAGTGGAGAGAGGGGGCGAGGCAGGGAGAGGAGAGAGGGGCGCGCAACTGCGCAAGGGAGATCAGCCGAGGGCGGACGCAAGGCAGAGGCGGACGGGGAATGACGGAAGTCTGGAGCTAAAATCGCGGGATTTGTTTTCTTGTTACCATGGTTTCTGCGGGGATGGGACGGGTGTGCGGGAATTGGGATGGGAGATCGCTGTTGGGGTAACGGACGGACCGACGCACGGACGTACGCACGCAACTCCAAATTAAGTACCAGAGACACGTTTTTTATCCAATTCTAGAAGTTTATGTACATCAGGTCAACGGCTATACAAATTTGAATTTCGAATGGGAAATCTCAACCACAAGCTTCTTTAAGGATAAACAGTTAACAGTGCAAATAAAATTAGTTTTGCGCGCCGTCCGGTCGATATGCAAGTCTATATAATTTTACTCGAAATGGAATATAATGGCATCATCAAGCAATCAACAAATATGCGGCATGAGATTAGTCTGGGATAATTAAGAATATATGCAGAGGCTCCATACTAATGAACACAATGATCTCGAAACAATGATTCAGCACATATGAGCTGAGGCTCCATGCAAATGAACGCCATAATATCCAAGCAGGTGTACAATTGAAGAACAAAGAAACCAGCTCTATCAATCATATACAGTCAGGCTCCTACAAAGATCAGTAGTCAGGGATCACGATGCAGCAAATTTGGGGATTTAGAAATTCCCAGTCTCAACTTAGAGGGGCCAGACTTAGTTCTACTGCTGTTTCGGTCTGCCTTAATGGAAGCAATCACAGCATCAGCCCCTGGACCAAGACCTTTCCTGCCAACTAATTTCACACCCAGCTTTTCACAGAGGTAATGCAGCCTCATGTCATCACCTCCTCTAACCTCTCTTAACTCCATAGCCTGCTGCCGTGATAGTAATGCGTAAACATAAAGTTGTTGCTGTTGGTTGAAATGTGACTGTAGCTGCTGAAACAACGACTTGTTTGAGTGGTGCTGTTCTGTTTTCCCCCCTTCAGTTGCATTTTTCTTTCGAGGGCCGCCTAGTTCCACCTTTAGAATAGCTGGGGATTTTGGATCAGAAGCTTTTCCACCAAATATGACGGAGAAGCTCCCAAATTCCAAGTCTGGTTGCCTAAACAAGTCGACCAATAGAGTAGCACAAGCTTGAGCGTTTGTTGATGGACTTTTTTCCACTCTGGTCTTTGTTGCTCGAGCATTGGCATGGATACTGATGTTAGCAGCCTCCCGCACACCAGTAATAAAAGCTCCATGCATTGTTGCTGGGTAACGCCTTGTAGTGGCCTCTCCAGCAAAAAATAGCCTCCCATCTCCAACACTCTCAGCTAATATGTCATAGTCATCTCCAGATGCTCCAACCGCCACATGCGAATACGAGCCTAGACTGAAAGAGTCCGTGCCCCATCTCGTACAAACACTCTGTAGAGGATCTGGTACCTCAACCCCCTGTGGTTCATAGATACCTGCAATACAAGGTTCATCTTTTAGACAGAAACCTTTTTAAGCAGTTAAACCTCAGTGCAACGCGAGTACATAACTACATATTCAGTGCAACTGCAGAGATTAATGGAACAAAAAATCTGTTCTAACAGTCAGTTATTATTATATAGTGGACTTCCATACCTCACACTCTGTTATTATATAGAAATGTAAATTTTGAGGATACAAAATAATCAAATTAAAGACTCACCCCTCAGTATCCGAAGAACTGAGCTGACAGCGTCAGTTGGAGGTGTGGTTTGGAAGTTGTGGGCGGCTTCACCAGCAACCAATGCCATCAACAATGGACCACCAGCCACTGTTGCATAGCTGTAGAACAGAAAGAACTCCCCTCGGTGACTTGGATCTTCAGTCAGATGTCCAAACGTATCAAGGTCGGTGCTCCAGAAAACATGAGGAAACAACATTGCGACCTTGTTTAATAACCCGAAGCCCAGTCTCTTAATACTATCAAGCTTCCTCTGTGGCAGCTCAGGTACAAACTTGACACCGCCATTTTTAAGAACACCAAGCGGCACAGTGCACAGCGCCATGTCCCCTTCATACACCTGCCCACCATTGACAACCACCTGCACTCCATCCCCTCCGTAGCGTACAGTGTGCACTGTTTTCTCGTAAACAATGGGCACATTCTCTGCCAGGGCCTGCACAAGCCTCCCGTTGCCGCCAGGCAAGAAACAGTGATCCCCACCCATGTCATACGGATCATCCTGGTCCCAGAATGCAAGGCTAAGCCTTGAAGACAATCCTGCATTGGCATACTCAAGATTTGCTATATGCCAATTGAACAAGTTCATCTCTTCCTGTGTGGAGACACCCCCATCAGCCTGCCGCAATGTCTCAAGCGCCGCACCAAGCGAGATATCCATCGCCACATCTCCCATGGATGCCCGCAGGTGGCTGGAATTATCAAGAAATTTGTTATATGTATTCTCCACTTTCTTATCCACCTCTGGATCAACTGGCGACCCATCTGGCCTGTACAGTGGGCACTTGTCTCTGATCTTGTGCATCGGTAAGCCGAGCTGCTTCGCCACAATTCCGAGTGGGTTCCCAAATGTCCCTGTAAGCACACTGCCACCAAGGTCAGCAGCAGCTGAGCGCCCACCCCCTTCCATCTTCTTCGTGTACACGCGGCCACCACACCGTTTGCGGCCCTCCAGGACGACCACTTTAAACCCGAACGCCAGCAACTGCCGTGCCGCGGCGAGCCCAGCCAAGCCAGCCCCGACAACGATGACAGTGTCGGGCCTCGTGGGCTCCTTGGGGAGGCGCTCCTTGATGGCTGGGGCAACACCGAAGTTGATGTGGCCGTGGGAGACGAGGAAGTTGTAGGCGGAGGTGAGGAGGTGGTCGCAGTGGGGCGGGATGAGCGCCGCGAAGGGCTCCTTGGCAAGCCATGAGTTGAAGGTCTCGCGCCACCTGGTGAGGAGGTGGTTGCGGATGAGGATGTAGTTGACCTGCTCGATGCCGCCCACGTCTGAAACCACCCCTGCCTCGATCTCCTCGTCGGTGAGGGAATCGGCCGGAAACCCAGCGGTGAGCGCGGTGACGGCCTCTGCCGTCGGCTCCCGGTTGATGACTATGATGTCATCAGCGGCGGAGGCGGGGATTGGCGGGTGGGGGGCAGGGGACGCGGCGAGTGGGTCGGCCGAGGAGCCGGAGGGCACTTTGCGGCGGAACCCCGTGCGCTTGCGCTTGCTGGAGAAGGCGGGGATTTGGAGGTCAAGGGTGGGGGCCGGGGGCGGCATGGGATCAGTATTTGGCGGAAGGGAGGAGATGAGGGGGAGCGGCGTGTCGGGTGGCTGCTGGTCGGCCATGGTCGCCGGCGGCGGCAAGAGCGGCTCCGCCTGTTCGATAAATCTGGGGTTTACACAGCTATGGTCGCGGGTGTGCCGTGCGCAGGGTGGGAGACGGCAAGGGGCAACTTAGCTGATTTACGCTTTCACGTGTAGGAAACGTGAATATCAGGGACCCGCAAAAAAAAAAACGTGAATAACAGGGATCTCGGAATAACAGCTGCTCCTTAGTAGCAGTACCCTTTTACATAGATGAAATGCAGGCAATACAGAATTGCCCTTGTCCTCTTCTATTTCTTCTTACAGAGATGAGCTGCAGCCAATACAGAGATTGATGATACTCCTAAAATATTAATTTATTCACAGAAAGCAAAGTTTCTGATCACATATTTCATCAGGAGTAGCACTAGTACACAAGGTTTAAGATCTTCAGTAACTTGAGAAGAATGACTGATCTGAGAAAGTACAGAATGCTACAAGAAACAAACTGAACTGATGGAAAAGATATGTGCACACTGCTTACTGTTGAATTGCATGCCCTTCTTCAATCAGATGAAAACATATACAAGGACCTCCTGCGTGTTGATTGATAAAACATAACATGGGCAATCTCACACTTCACAAACTGTACTCTGCCTCACACGGTAGCTGTACTCTTGTTGCCAGCAGCATGGTCTGTCTTCAACATTATAACTTCACTACTATTAGTACGGGGCGGCTTGCCATGATCTAAGCTATATATGACCGAGAAGGGATCCATGAAAACACCAAAGAATGCAATCAGCGGATCAGCGCGTGCACTGTCGACAGATAGCTTTAGGTATCGGGCCTGAACCGCTGGGAATTGCAGCAGCCTCTTGTATCCGATTGTTGTGCCTTCAAGAATCGTTTCCCACAGTTCACCCACAAGGATGTCCACATGAAACCTGATCACACGCTGTCCTAGCTGAATAGGCTCCTGCAGCTGGAGCAAGTTGAAGGAAGTAGATCGCCCGAGGTCAAAAAGCATCTCCCAGCTTGTCTGGCCTTCCTGTGGTGCCCAGTAGGAGTATATGCTATCTTGGAGGGCACTGGATGGTGCAAACTGCAGATTGTTCAGCCCACCACGTACACTGCTTGCCATGACAGTCGCATTTGCAGCGAAGTTCTGAGAGAAAATTGTCTGCCGAATCTCAGTGAATTCCTTAAGGACTTGCATATCTTCGTCAGAAATGAGCCCGGATGAATTAGGGGGGATGTTCAATATGAGAAGACAATTTCTACCAACTGATTTGTAGTATATGTCAAGAAGAACTATAGCACTTTTTGGTTTCTCTGAGGCATGCCAGAACCACCCTGGCCTGATAGAAACATCGCATTCTGCAGGAACCCAGTCTTGCCCAAAAGGATCCCCATTACGCGAGTATCTGGCAATGAAGTTGGCATGCCAGTCAGTAGACTAATGAATATTTAAGAGTAAAATACTCGTCAATGACAAGCAAACTCATATTTCATCAAACATCTTTCAGAACCAGAATAGTAGCTACAGTCTACAGGTCACTTCGTGCTAATCATTTTCACATCTATGGTTGCTATTAAATCAGTAAATGAATCAGTCGCACTAGTCCAACTTCTCGTCTGCGCAGGGATTTTGCCTTTTGGGTCTCAACATGAATAAGGAAATCATTGTCTGTACAATTTAAGTTTCTAGTCATCCTTATAGTTCATTTCATTTTGTGGCAATGCAGCACTTGAACCCCGTATCCACGATAGGGAAATATATCGTCTGGATTGTAGGTTTTGCCTAAAGGAGACTTTGCAGTAGATACTTGTGGTACGCACATCCATCTCCAATTCTGCTGAATAACAGTAAGTTTTACCATGAATGATGCTTACCTTCAAAGAGAGGAAACCGCATTGTTTATTTAGATCAAATACTATAATTAGCTGTCGCTTTTAGAGGCTATCATTAGGTATTTTGGAAGGACAGTAGTTGCTCAATATAAACTATCATTACAGTAGTTGGAGGTACTAGATGACTGTAGTACTGTACTATGAACGAAAGGTTAGGGTTCCGGTCCTATGCACGGTAATTAAACTCTGCGGTGTGTTGTAAGTAACTAATCCCTCCGTCCCATATTAATGACTTTCTATTACATGTATCTAGACGTTTTTTAGGCATAGATACATCCATATTTGCACAAATTTGAGTCACTTAATATGGGAGGGAGGGAGTAGTACATATCTGTGTCACTCGAAATCAATTTTTGCACTACGGTACTAGAGGAAGCCGGAAGCACCATTAATGGAGTATAATAAAATAGGTTTAAAATTAACAATAGTCTTTGCACCTTTTTCCAGTTGAAAAAGACTAAATCACTTACTCAGGAATGATGTGCCCAATTGTCACGACACTCTTGTTGAAAGGAGACCAGCAAGTGCGTCCCGCAACCCCTGCCTCGTCTCCTACCCATCTAGTGTCCGGTCCAGCATCTGAAAATATAACAACCCTTCGCTGGAGCTGATGGATAAGTGCAAACCAGGCAT
This sequence comes from Brachypodium distachyon, assembly GCF_000005505.3. Taxonomy (NCBI): domain Eukaryota; kingdom Viridiplantae; phylum Streptophyta; class Magnoliopsida; order Poales; family Poaceae; genus Brachypodium; species Brachypodium distachyon. The sequence continues at coordinate 21,422,252 of NC_016135.3, forward strand.
CAAACATGTAATCCATGTGCTTATCATCGCCCTTTGCACCATCAAGCCAAACTTCCTCCACATCTCCATACCTGAACATGTAGAGGCAGAATTTATAGACTAAGTATAATATACGAACGTTCGCTCATTATAAATCCCGATGATATATTATTTCCTTGAATCCAAACAATGAATGAAGCAAAGAACTAGTAAAAGCAAAAGTGCCAAATATTATATCATCGTGGAGATAAAGAGCAAGATTTCGCCAAGGAAACAGTACAAGAGCTGGAAACAGTACAAGGCACCAATATTAAGTACGCCCGATCCAACAACCAACCACTACAACTTTCTGCAAAGGAACAAGCAGAAAGGCTAATTTCTTAACTTTTCACTCCAAATTCACATCAAGATCTAAGGTTTCCGCGATCTGCAAGCTGAATTCAGTTGCTGGCCTTCAAAACCTCCAACGATTATTAACAACAATTACACTGTAATTCGAAACAGATGAGTTAACACACCTGGCGAGCAATTCCGTCATCTGGCCCATGTAGTGCTCATTGTAGGCGACGGTGTCGCCGTACACCGGCTCGTGCCGGTCCCATGGCGAAAGGTACAGCCCCAGACCGATCCCCTCCGCGCGGGCGGCGGCCGAGAGCTCGCCGACGACGTCCCCCGCCCCTTCCCGCCACGGCGAGGCGGCCACCGAGTAATCCGTCAGCGCCGACGGCCAGAGGCAGAACCCGTCGTGGTGCTTGGCCGTAAGCACCACGCGGCCGAATCCGCCCTCAGACGCGACGCGCGCCCACTGGCGGGCGTCGAGCGCGGACGGAGCGAACACGGAGGGGTCGGCGTGGCCAGAGCCCCACTCGGAGTCCGTGAAGGTGTTGGGCCCGAAGTGGAGGAAGAGGGCCATCTCAGCGAGCTGCCACTGGAGCTGCGCGTAGGAAGGAACGGGCAGGACAGGAAGAGGAGGCGGCGTCGCCGCGTCGGCGGCAGCGCCATGGGCGCACAGCAGGAGGTGGAGGTGGACAAGCAACACAACAAGGAGAACTGACATTTTCTCCGTGTGTCATCCGGGTTGACTAGCAAAGCCTAGGAACCAAACAAGGCTTCTTTGGGTTGTAAGGCTAGATTTTATACAATTTTCTTCTGATTCACTTTGGACTCCATTCTAGATGAAAATTTCCACTGAGTTTAACTTTTTGAAAAAAAAATGTTGGTTTCCATAACAACTATGCTCATGCACATGGCTGTAAAAAAAATGCCCATGCATGTAATTTGAATTCCTATTTTTTTTTCTGGCGCAAATTTGCTTATTTACGTGTTTCTTTTATTGCAGAAAAGAACATGTCATGACATTTCAATCTCGTATGAATCAGAAGATCCTAATTTTTGTTTTTTTTATGTCTAATCCAACGAACATGACCTGCTCGAGCTATGTCATGATGACATCGCTAGTGTTGGATAACAAGTCAGTTCAACTCGTTAAAATAACGGACTAGCTCAATTCGGCTCGTCACGTTAAACAAGTTCAAAACCAAACTCGGCTCAACTCGTGTAACTCACGAGTTACCTCATTAAATTCACTAAGCTCAATAACAAATTTTGACATGCATGCTCTTTAAATTTGACTATCTCAACATATATTACATCTGTTCATACACTTAACAGTTCCAACTTCCCACCCTTCAAGTCTCCAACACATATTAGCTCAACATTAGGTGTCCATTCACGTACCAATTTAACCGAGTCGTTAAATTCGTTAACGTTAGGCTCGTGGCAGATGCACGGGCAAGAAACTAGTCATCTAAAAAAAAGTAAATATCACAAAATCACTAGTTTCTGACAAACTGTATCGCAAAACTACACCTTTTGGTTTTTTTTATCGGAATTTATATTGAGCGAACGTTCGCTCTTTAGTCTCTCGGAGCGAACGATCTGCTGGCCATCGATTGAGAAGACTATGCCTGAGATCTCACCACGTGTCTTGTGGGGTGACACTTTAGTTATGTGGCGTGGCAACTTTAGTTCTGTATGGATAGCAATTTTGGCCTGTGAGGATGGCAACTTTAGTTCTGTGTGGGTGGCAACTTTACTCAGTCGCGTCAGAAAACGAGGGAGCGAACATTTAATTTCGTGGGGGTGGCAACTTTAGTTCGTAGGGTTGGCAACTTTAGTCTGTGAGGATGGCAACTTTAGTTCTGTGCAGATGGCAACTTTAGCCGTCGCGCCGAAAGACCAGGGAGCGAACGTCCTTTTTTTATCACTTAACCCGTATTCTGGACTAAACTGTATTGCAAAACCCGTAATTTTGCTATCAACGTTGCTAATAGGGAAACTGCCATGGGGGGCTCACCTGTCGGACTCTGAAGCGCAATCTTACTTACCTTAATAACACTTGCCCTGCCCCCGTCACCATTATCCAAGCACCGCCGCGGGTCTTCTTCCCCAAGACCGGCGGAGCGCCGCCTGCGCCAATCCCCCTGCTTGCAACCTCCCGCGCCAAGATGACGCCAGCAAAAGCAGCGTGACGTCTCCAAGATTCCTCTGGCGCACTCGTCCTCATCCCCGGCTGCCCCGAGCACCCCCGCACCGAGCTCCTCCTCTGCCGACCACGCCTCGCCGTCGACTCGCCCCAACCGGCTTCCTCTTCCCCAACCGACCCCGCCTACGAGTTCGTGATGAGCTTCTCCTTCTTTCCCCCTATTTCCCCTCTCGGATCCACCCCCGTAGAGCTCTGTCGTATTGGACACCACCGGCGAGTTCCTCCCATGAGCGTTCTGCTCCCTTGCGCCGTCCATGGTGGGAACATTCCAGCCCAAACCAGACCCGCAGCCTAGCCGCACCTGCAGCCCCACTACCCCGCCCAGCCGCCCTGCTGCCCAACCGCGCCGCCCGCTCGTCGTCCCGGTCGGAGGCGAGGCCGCCACCGCCTGTCAGTTTCCCTGTTAGCGTCATGGACAGCGAGATTTAGAGTTTTGCAATACGGTTTAGTCCAAGAATACGGGTTAAATGATAAAAAAAACCAAAAGGTATAGTTTTGCAATACAGTTCGTTAGAAACTAGGGGTTTTGTGATATTTACTAAAAAAAAACTCTCTGCATGTCTGAAATTCCAGTTCCCAAATCCTATTGTGACTTCAAGACGCATGGAAGTACCGCTTGCATCTTTACTTGCAGCACAACAGAGCTTCAAGGTAAAGTTCATTCACAAATGGATGATGTTTAAGATAAAACCAAGGCACTGTTCTGTTCATTTTACAACACCAAAAGCAAGCGGGGAAGACGAAAATTCTTAACAATCACAGAAACTCAGACAGACCCAAGAAGGGCGGGCAATACATAGTGTTTTAGCCTTGCTCTCCATAGAAACAATATACACCAGATTGTTACTTTCGGAAGCTACAATTTTTTCTGACCTTTGATCAAGCAGAATTCATCTACTTTCAACGATTTAGTTTTGCTTTAGCAGTGCAGCAGGCCAGCAGCTACTTCTGTTTTTGTTGCTGCTGACTACAAGTGCAGTGATAGCAAAGCTTAACGAACAATAGAACAAAACCCTGAAAAACAGAAGCAGCTCAGATTAGGAATTAGAATTACCAGCCGTTTGTACCTAGCATAAGGAAACAACACCTTTTTTGAGTCAGAAAAGGGAAAACGTGCATACAAGACAGAGATTGCTATGGATTATATGTGCAGCACACGCAATTATGCATCAAGGTAGGAAAAGCATTCTTATTTTTCTTTATTAAAATTATGTTGGAGTGGTCTCCCCAGTCCCCACTCTTTTCCCACTGCTCACCGTTCCCACTTCTAGGATACTAAGTGGATGTTAGAGAAGTATATAATTTCCATGCACATAGCATAGTCACTCTCTAAATCTTTTCCCAAAGTTCTTAAATTTACTATAATACAGTTATTAGAAGGAAAAGACCAAAAAAAAATCAAACCTGTTTCTCAGCTTTTCGCATAGACGTCTTCCCAGTGACTGCCATTCTTCCATTCAGTTTCATCATCTGCTTCTCTCCTTTCATCATTCTCACCATCACTTTCACTCACTGTCTCCCACTCAGAGTCATCAGCCTCTTGACCAAATGCATCACTAGCATCTCCCTCACAATGGATTCCACCATGTTTTAGGGATGATGCTCTGAATAACCAAGCGGCACGCATCTGCTTCTTTACCAATCGCTCAGCATAATCAGGAACTTTGTTTTGCCTCAAGGACAGATCAGGATCACTGGACTGAGAGCATTCATTTATAAAGAGAATTGCATCCAGCAGGCTCTCTTTCGCCAAACCAAGCATATCATATGCTTGAGCTCTTCTCCACAAACTCTTGGCATGTCGATTCAATGGACTGTGAAGGCACAATGCACGGGTAGCATCACTGATGGCAGCCGAAGGTTGCTGTAGGAGAAGATAACACTGAGCTCGGTTGCTATAAAGCACCACTCTTTCTTTCTTAGACTTCATTGGACACAATGCGAGTGCTTCAGAATACTTGGTTGCAGCTCCTTCAATATTTCCTGAAGAGAACAACGAATTTCCTTCCAACTTAACAACCAATGCAGCAGCTTGTTTTATATGAAGATCCTCCTTTGGCATATTCTTTTCTGATTTAAGTTTCTGCCTGGAACTCAAGAGTTCATCAATTTCTTCTCTGGTGTGACTACTAACTGAACTCCGTGAATTCCCATTTTGTTGCATACATTCTTGGAGGACTGTGACAATAGTGTCACCCAGCTTTTTATAATCACCGAGTGTGGAAATATCTGCTAAATCTATCAATGCCGGTGCAATTTTATCTATAACCTGTACAAAGGGTGGATAGTGATTAAAGCCACAAAAACATAGCTTAACAAATAATTATAGGTTGCATTCAGACTGGACTACAGCAACATCTTTTTCTCCAATAACCAGAAATAATAGCGATCCGGAGCTTGAGTTAACGAAAAGAAAGCAGCAAACCATATTTGACATGCTGAACAATTAACATGTACCGCTTAAAACAGACAATGGGTGAAGCATGCCACTTCCTAATACAGAACTGAAGCTTACATCAGTATTTCATATCAGAAGTTGGCAGCTCAAAATACTAAACTCTTCCGAGTTGTTGAAGAGTTATGTAATTTGCATTTAAGTCTAACAAAATTTGTTGTTATGATATCCAAGGAGGAGCACATGCGTGTAACTGTCTTAAATTGCTATCAAACAATAGTGCCACCAAGCATTTTATAGATACCTATCGTGGAAATATCTGCCAAATGTAGCGTGCACAGGGAAGAAGCGACTCAAGCTACAAGAAACAAAACTTTAAAAAATTGTTATAGTTTGCCAGATCATTATACAGAGAGAAAAGCTTAACATCAGCATTATAAACTATTAGATGTTCCGTAGCTAAATATACTAGCGGTTCAACTCTTCATTTCCTAAAGTTAATGGAATTATGTAATTTGCATTTATGTGTAACGAATTTTTCTTGCAATCGAGTCCAAGGAGCAGCACATACGTGTCAATGTCTTGAGCTTAAGCAAGATCATAAAAAAAATGAACCATTTCAATCAGGACAAGGAAATAGGCACCAATACTCTTAACTAGAATACTAGGTCATGCTGAAGCATCCCTTAAAGCATCAAGTGAAGTGTGAAATGTCTTACCTTGTGATATGTACTAGGATCCTGCACTAACCAGAGTAGACAATCAATGGCCATATATTGCCAGTCATCCGAAGAACGAGCAATGTTGCATAAAGCTTCAATGACACCAGAAATATTAGCAACATGACCTCTGCCAAGCTTACTCTGGCAGATTGTTCTTAGTAAACCAATACCAGCAGGCGAGTTCTCATTCACAAGTCCACCCCACATACCAGGTAACTTGGCTAGAAATTCAGGCTTGCAGATATCATGGAGAAACTCAGGCTTAAATGCAAAGCAGTTTATGAGCTGCAGAGACCAGCACTGCAATTGACTAGCCCATTCCTCAGCTTTACGAGATTCCATTTCCGCACCACCCATGCCACGTGTAAGAAGATCACAATGGTAGCCAAGTCTCCGATCTACGAATTGGTAAAAGTGAGAGTACACAATTTCTAGCGAGCTTGAGGCAAGTTGAATCGCAAGTTCAAGTACTTCTCCATGATCAGCAACAGCAGCGAATGTACTAGGGTATGTAGCCAAATGCCCCAAAGCTCTAACAGCAACTCTTTGCTCCACCCAAGTCAGCCTACCTCTTAAGAGTTCAACTAATGGGGTTATTACTCCGGCACGAACAGCACGTTCTGCAAACTCCTCCATATTCATCGTATAAGATCCAATAACGTGGGCTGCATAATATGGGATGTAAATATTCTGATCATGTGAAAGCCAGCGCCTATTTTTCAAGCCCTTCCATATTAAAGCTGCCATACACTCAAATATTCCCAAGTTAATGAATTCAGGGTCGTTTGGGTGAGCCATTGCAGTATTCCAAAGGCCACTAATAGGAAGAACTTGGCCATCATCATCTTGGGAAGGAAGTTCTCTAAAGAACTTCAGCACACTCGCTCTTCGTTTGCTAGGGTTTGCCTCCTTCATAACGCAGAAGAAACATCCAGGATAAGGGCAATCAGCTTGTATTTTATCCATTACAACTTACAAGACCCCCAATAGATATTATCCCTTCTTTATTCAGATCCTCAAAATCATACTACTTCAAACTGCATCATGATACCACAGTATCAGTAAATTAGAAACAATAATTCTGCAATAAACAAAGCAGTCCCACAAGCCATCTAATCCATGATCCACATATGAAAATAAATTTCACAAACAACTATAATATATGTTTGATGTGACCTATCTTTTGTTTTCCCATCTCTCGGCGCTTACACTTAGCAATTAAACAGATTATAACAATATGAAGTGATCTGACAAGAATTACCAACACATTTCAACTAGTAACTCCACCAAACTAAAGTGGGATCCTCTTCAGATCTTTATTCATGAACTCTCGCAAACAGGGCGTAGGACGCTAGTCACACATCACAATTTGTTCAGGACAGAAATGTATACTAAACTCATATAGACAGTCAAAGTAGTGAGTAAATTAAACTTGTAGACAGTTGAAGTAGCGAGTAAATTAAACTTGCAGCACAAAGTTCATCTATCGAACTTACTAATCCCACATTTCAGTTATACCCTACAGAGGTACACCAAGAATCTAGATACTGTTTCCTCCATGAAATGCCAAGAGCGAATCTTTTTGTTTCATTAGTGTGTTAATTTAGCTCTTTTTGTTTTGTTGTTCCCCCATGAATTTCTCTTAAGAGAATGGCTACTTCCACCTCGGAAGCTTGGGAAGCAGCAGCATCTGAAACAAATAAACAGAAGGGGCAGCAGCAGCCGCAGCAGCATGTATGGCCATACCTGTAGGCTGTAGCAGAGAATGAGAGGGGGAGGAGAATGAGAGGGGGTGGAGAATGAGAGTAAGAGGGTGGACCCCATACCTGGAGCAGCCGAGTGGGGAAAGAGGGGAGAGTTGCTCCCTGGAGCAGCCGAGAGACCAGAGGCGGCTGGGGCTGGGGATGGCAGCCGAGACCCAGTCGGCGACAAGCTTGGGAGGAGGAGGAGGAGGAGGAGGAGGAGCACCAGAGGTAGCAGCGGTCCGCCGGGCGGCGGCGGGGTGAATCGCTGACCTAGACTGAGAGGCTGGGCCGCGGGGGGAAAGGAGTCCTGCGCAGGGAGAAACTGGAGCCGCTGCCAATTTGGGGTGGTTTGCGTTGAGAGTTGAGACTTGAGAAACAGAACAGGAATAGCCAAGCGAACACCTCGTCAGGGACCCGGGGCCACCCGTTTGTGACATCGTGTGGTTTGTCCCCCGTTCTTGCTGTCTTGCAGTCCCGGAAGCTTCCCGACGAAGGAATTTGCTGGAGTACGTCCGTCGCCGCCGGTCGTCCGGTCCCGTGGCCGGAAGCGGCGGCCTCCGCGCTCCCTTCGCCACCGCCGTCGGGGAAGCCCCGTCCGGGCGGAGGCACCTCCCGGGGGCGGGACGCAGCGGAAGAAGGTCGCCGTCGCCGGCTGGGCGGGCCTTGCCACCGCTCACCACCTCGTCAAACAGGTCTGCTCCCGCGAGGCGGTGCCCGATTGCTCGTGCCCCGCTGCTTTCTTGCTCTCGATTCATAGTGCGCAAGCTCCCGCGTGATCCATTCGTGCGCATCATCAGCTTGTGCGTGACCGGCGACCGTGTGTGCGCCAATTTGCGGCAGCGCGGTTTTATGCTTTCAGAATACCTTTCCGAAATACTGTTTGGTGTCCTACGACTTCATAATTCGAGTTTCAGTAGCTTACTGCTTCTATTGACAGTATCGTTCCCATAATTTTCTTGCATCGTGGCATTGCACTTAGGGTTCTGGTATCCATACGGTAGGGACCGTACCTAAACATTTTCTCACTGGTCGACAAGCTGCGGATCTCCCCTTTCACAGGGTAACTATGAGCAGCGTACTATTCTCCACAAAGACTTGAAGTAACCTCTTTTCCTTTTTGCTTTATCCACTGAAATATTATTTATTATTTTATTCAGTGAATTCGTTACAGTTGAATATGCGTTTGCATAACTTTCCTGGATACCCCTTACTATTTGCATCAAGAATTCAAAGTACTTTTTGTTTCTCTGCATGTGTTGTATCTGGATAGGTCGCCAAACGTCTGTTTCTAGTAGCTTCCTAATAAGATTGTAAAAAAGGGAAAATAGAATGAGGTTATTTTTGTCCTAAATTATCCAGGTTTAACAACTCCAGGGACCCCAAACTTCACTTCAGGATATTTTAATGATTTTCAATGAAGCTCCTCCTGATTCAGATAAGACCTTATAGTTTGGCTAAACAGATTGAAGGATTATTCTTGCCGGCTTTATTGCTTAGAATGGATGTTAGTGGAAAACTTCCCAGAATAGAACATGTATAACGTCATCCATATTAAATTCTAGTCTGGAGATGAATGATTTGTGTACTAACATCTATCCGGCTGAACACATTGAATTGTTCTGATCTGAGTGATCTCCCTGTAGGCTAATCCCCTGTTTTCTATATGTACTATAACTTGCATCTGCACTCTGCATTTCCTTTTCTTTTCTTTTTATTCCGCATGCTTGCTTTCCTTGCATTTGCATTGTCAAAAACTAAAATACCAAAAAGTTTTTTCCTTCCTTTTGTGAGAATTTTGGTTTGCTGCATCTTAATGCAAAACATAAAAGATTTGAAGTTTCTCTGTAGTAATGGTAGTATCAGAAGAAAAAACACCAAAAAGATTTTATCTATCTTCTGCTTTCTTTGTTTTTCTTTAGTAGCTTTATAGAATTTTATTTCCCCTATGGAGTTGTTTCCTTTGCCACATTGCACGATTTATTATTTGGAGCAAATCAGGGGCGGAGGCAGGAAAATTGGATAGGGAGAGCCAAGTAAAAATTGACAAAAAATGGAAAACAAATTCTTGAAAGAAGAGAAGCCCAGGCGCATGTAGCTATTTGGGGGCAGGAGTGGCTGGGGGCCGGCCGGTTCCAGCGATGAGTGCAGGCAGCAGGCTGCTTTTGGCGTAGAATATGAGAAGTCAATTAGTCAAAGAGCAGGTTTTCTGTGGCTGCTGTTTTTGTGTGTGAATGTTGAGGGGGGCCATAACTATAGAATACACAAATTTAGGCAGAACTAATCCTAGATCCTAGTAAATTTTCCTTTTCATGGCCCGGGCCTTGGCCCCTGCTGGCCCCCCCCACTCTCCCTCCGCCACTGGAGCAAATAATCGGAGGCGGCAATAATGATGACATGATAAAACTCCACTGGCAGGAAAAATCGGTATGATCCCTTACTCTAGCTTCATACAGATGCATATTGAATGTTCTTTGATTTACAGCTTCTTATAATTGCAAGAGTACGTGTGTAGTAGTAATTCGTGAATCATGAATGTGTACGTGATGAATGTGAAAATTCATATGCCAGACTGATCAATCATGTGTTTACATCGGTCATATGTATGCCAAGTTATATTATTAGGTAGGACTTTCGTGATAATAAATCATAAAGTGACATTAAGTTTACATGGTTTATTCAATCGATATACGGATTAAAGTTTAGGTAGTGAGCTAGTTGTTTGTTGTTTGACTTTGTAGCGATTTTTTGATTAGTAGTGTTTGGCTAATCAGTTGCTCCTACATGACTTTTATTAGTAGCGGAGTTAATATTTGGAGTCGCTATTGCTGGTACGTAGAGTTATAATAATTCAAATACCCGTTAATAGCTCATCCTTATAAAAATATACGCCATCCGATCCATAAAAAGTGTCGCCCACTTAGTACACAATGGGCGACGAGTTTTATGGATCGGAGCACTTAGTACAAAATGGGCAACAATTTTTATGGATCGGAGGGAGTAGATTATAGCAAATGGAGTAATAAAGTTGAGATGACGTAACATACCAATTCCCTAATGGATTATATTGCGTTGGGCGCCGTACAAACAAATATTGGCTTACCACTAACCATAATATCCTAGAGAAATGATGGCTTTTAGAGAGAAATTGGGGTTAGTTATAGTGTGATTCCATGGAATTTGAGATTGAATTCCTGTGGGCAATTCGATTCCAACCAAACAAGTTGGTTTCTAAAATTCGAAATGAATTCCAGAATTCTAGGCCCAAAGGATGGATGCCAAAGGAGTTGTCCAGCTTGATAGATTTATGGACAGTGCTGCAATGTTCGTGGTGCTGTTGCTGTTGTAGCCTGTAGGACTACACCTGATTAATTACTGACTAGTGAATTTGTCAAGGTGATCCCACAATATTTGCTGACTATTAATTGCAAGAACAACGTGCAATGTTCGTTTTGAATATGCATGTGGGACTAAAACCTGAGCAGTGAATGTCATGGACTTGTACTCCTCCCATGTGATCCCAGAATGCTGATCGTCTCTTCTCTTCAAGATCACTTCATGCTCCTCCTGCAAGAAGTAAGACTAGTTACCGTCTTGTTTTCTTTTAGCCATTCAAATCCATCACAGCTAGAGCTACTGGCACAAGAGATTGACAAAATTTACACTAGCAAAAGCAGTAAAATTCACTAATAGCTAGAGGCACACAACAGGACTTTACTTTGTGTGATTCAACTACATTGGGGTGATCACTGAGAGACTTCATAGCGACCGTGATCGATTTTGACAACGTGCTCGCCGCTGCGGACCATGTCTTCCGCCAGGGTTGTCTTGTATTAGACAGGGAGTACTGTCAAAATTGATCATTTATACTTGGTTAAAAGATTCAATCGAGTCGCCTCACTGTCCCTGCTCTCAGGATGGGGAACGCAGCGGTCTTTGGGCACTTAAAATGGGAGATTGACACAGGCATCACGGCACGAGCTACTTGAAATGGGATTACTTGATTAGGCTGGAAATGGCATGCGTCTGTGCGTTCAATTCTGTAATTGCTTTGTATTGAACCAGATTATTGTGAAAGGAGGACGAGGAAATTGCATGGCGGGTCCATAAACTTGACAACGATGTTCAATTTCATCCATTAACTCGTAAATTTGAAAAGCGGATCCATAAACTTGGCAGACGGGTTCATTTTAGTCCAAATTGACGAATTCGGGGCTAATTTTGCCACAGCGACAGCTGATGTGGACTAGGCCGTGGGGGGGGGGGGGGGGGGTTGCAAACATTTTCATTCTAGAATCTTGAAGGGCTCAAACCCACGGTTTGAGCCGCGAGTGTTGTTTTTTCACATGACAGAGTTGTCGCTCTCGCCGGTTAACCACTTCGGCAAGGCATCGGCGGCGGCGGCGAGAACGGCGGCATGCATTGGAACAGAGGCCTCCACGACACTGGCGGCGCTTTTGGAGCAGGGATTGAGAAGAGAAGTGGGGAATTTTGCCGCTAGGGTTAGGGAATGAGGGGATTTGGAACGTTGTGGCAAGCTGAACCGCTGGATGATGGCCTAGGTTTACCAGGGGGTAAGTGAAATTTCAATCGCCCGCAAAATTGTGAAAAACACCCCTCAAGTCCTCATCGGCTGCCACCTTGGCATAATTAGGCCCAAATTCGTCAGTTTGGACTAAAATGAACCCGTCTGCCAAGTTTATGAATCCGCTTTTCAGATTTGTGAGTTAATGGATGAAACTTGAAGCGACCGCCCCCGTACACGGGTTCAATCTCTGTGCTTTTAGTGCTAGTCCCTGGATCGACTCACTAGCACACACAGTTTCAAGATGTAATATCATAGAACAAATGTCTCAATATTACAACGCATCATCCAGAATTTTAAAAGTACTTACAAACTCGCATAACCCCATGGGTTAGCTAGAATTAAAACAATTGTTAAATAGCGAAAAACGGAAGATACAAGGGCTACATCAACACCCCGGTGAGATCGTGTTGGAATATAGGCTCGTAACCCAAAGACCAGAACATACTCTTACTCTTCGTCGGAGCTTCCTGCATCATTAAACGATGCAGCCACTAGGGTCAATACATTGAATGCATTGGCAAGATCACTAGGAGTTATAACAGAACCTACCAAGTATATGCATAATGTGGCAAGGTGGGGTTCAGGCTATTTGCATAAAAGCTCAATTGTTTAATCCTATCATTTTAGTCAAATAATTTTATCACTATTGGACATGGGGTAGACACACCCATGCTCCTATTAAACTAAGGACATTGAGTAGACACATCAATGCTCCTAAACCCAAGTTCAAACCATTCATTTTATTTAGAAATTAGAATGAGTGAGACTTTCCTTACAACTCCACATCCAGTTGCTCATAATTGTCCATAACCGGGGACACGGCTAAGTACTTAGTTTTGACGCTCTCGAGAGTTTGTACACATTCCCCACAAGAAACCAACGGGTTAATTCCTTACTGTCCTCAAGGTAGAGTAGCAACGGCGTCGATTACGAAATTTTCAGAGGTAATTCCCTAAACCACGAGAGAATCACGCTCCCCCTACACAGGCTACCTCAGTACAATTCCTCGGGTCCAGGTTCATACAACATACTCTTGTCTCGCCAGAGCCTATTTAGCATTGTGGTTGTACTGGAAACTACTAAATAGGAAACTAGTCCAGTCTCGGTTACCCCAGGTGGCATTCCACATTTGCGACGCAGGCGCTCCCATAGACATGGAGAGACGACTCATAGAAATGGACCCATAGAAATGGACCTGACGCCGCATAACATCAAAATCCTCAAAGCCGCCCACCCAGGATGGTTCATTAAATTAATTGTTTTGCCTTACTCTAATAAAACATCTCATTTCTCCATAGTCGTAACAATATCATAATGTAGTAATTTCCCCTACGATATTACCATAGCCTAGCATTCAACTACAATCGATGGCAAATTGGTAGTAAGGTAATGGCGAGGGTAAAACTATACTACCTGGGATTTATAGCTAGCATAGAGGTACAAATAATATTCCTAATGTAAATAATAAAACAACTAGTGCATAGTAAAAATATTTGGGAGATGATCAAAGTGAACTTGCCTTGTCCAAGGTTGTGGTGGTTCTCGCACTCTTCGCAACAACAAGGTTCACAATCCACACAATCTAAAAGTAAAAGAAAACACACACACATAAACATGCTATTCAATACAAAAACATGCTATGATGTAATTGTCATGATGATGCACTCTTAGCTTGGTTCTAAAAGTAACATGTTTAGTTTCTGTTTTAAAAAGCTTCACAAAAGATTTGGACAGATTATAAAATAGCAAAGAGGTAAAAGCTTTGTATGAAACAAAGATGGGCTTTAATTAAAAGCTTATTTGATTTTTGTAAAGCATGGAGCAAGATTAAATTTGTGTGGAAATATTATTTACAAAATAATTTCCCCTCTGGTCCCAATGGACAGAGAGTATACTCAAAATATTTTTCAACAAGCTAACATGCTCAAAACTAGTTTTGAAATAATTCATTTGATTATTAAACCATAATTAAGCATTCTGCAATTTGCTTCTGTTAAAGTTGTTCAAAGTCGAAAATAAACTATGCCAAAAGATTCTACAGGTTGTGAGGATTCCAGAAAGGTGCGGATCATAATTTTTGGGCAAACGGTTTAAAAGTTATGATGATTTGAAGTTCCAGGGGCTTTTCTGCAAAGTTACCACTTAATTCTGTCCGGGATTTGTTTTTATTTAAAAAGAAAGGACACATGGAAGCTTCTCATTGGAGGGTACCGGTTCGATAAGTGATCTAATCCTAGTCATAGGATGGGGATCAGACAGATGAGATTTAGGGGCGGCTTACCGGCGGCTAGGGCTTCGCTCCTGCGAGCTCGGGCGGCGGCGGCGACGGGTCGGGCGGTGGCGGCGACGGCGGTCCGGTGACTCCTAGGCTTGGGGAACGGGCAAGGAACGAGCGGGGCGTTGGGCGGTCCTTCCAGTGCTCGGCTTCGAGCTTGAGGCGGCCGATGTCGAGCTCTGGGGCTCGGGAACGGCGGCGCGGCTTCGGACTCCAGCGAGGTGAGGCAGCGACGAGCTACGGTGGTCCAAAAGAAAAGGCAACCGCATCAAAACTTGCGCAAGGGAGAGGGAAGAAGGAAGGGGTAGGCGGCGGCGGCTTGGACCTTCTGGTCACCGACGGCGAGCTTCAACACGGCGACGGCAGTGGCGGTTTTCGGCGGAGAAATTCGTCGGCCCGGGGCGCAATCGAGCGAGAGAGGTTGGGGAAAAAGAAGAGGAGGTCAAAGGCTTTACTACGACGCGAACGGCTTCGGGAATAAGGGTCGTGGCGTGGAGAAAACGGAGTGGAGGCGCGGGCGCGTGGACTCGGGGACGTGGCCGGAAGAATCGGCCTGGGCGGTTGAGGTGGAAGACGGCCCTCACATGCGGGACCCGCATGTCAGTGGCAGCGGCTCGGCGTGTGCGGGGAACTGGGTTGCGGCTGCGCTCGGTTAAATGGGCTGGCCCGGTTGGGTCGGTCCGATTCTTTTTTTTTTCTTCTTTTCCTTTTCTTTTGTTCTATTTTCTGTTTTTGAACACAAGTTTTGATTCAAAGCTCCAATTCAAACCAAATAAATTGCAACAAAATTTGTAAAATCATATTTTCATATGATTCAACCTTTGGGATAAGAATTCCCTCAAAATAAAATATTCAAAAATACTTTTGCCTAAGAACTAGCCTTTAGGGCATTTTAACTATCAAAATAATTAGTGTTTCAAATCAAATTCAAAAACCAATAAATGAGGTAGTTTTATAAATACAGTAAACCCCTTTTTATGCCACAACCTTCATGGGTCAAAATGCAATTAACCAAAAGCAAGAAAAGAGCCAGATTCAATAAAAGTACTTTTGTTAAAGGGTTTTTCTGAGCTAAACTTTAGGGTTTAAAAGTGATTAAGTGCAAAAATGGCATGATGCTTATGTATGCAATGCATATGGAGAGTTTTGAAAATTTGGGATGTTACAAAACTGAACATGGCTGTCATGTTTATGGACCTACCATGCGATTTCCTCAAAGGAGGACGGTGGTTGGAGGCGGCGGCCATGGCTCTCTCCAGGCTCGGTTACGCGGACGAACGGGATCTGAGGAGGATGACGGTTGGGACGGAGACGTGGGCCATGAAAAAATTAATCTCAGCCTTTAACTTGAAGGGAGCATCGATCGGAGCATGTGGAGGAAACAACCAAGCCCCGATCCTTCGGCGAGCAAATTTCCACTCCCGCGTACTCGTATCAGCATTCAGCCAGCACCAGCAGATCGAACGGGAGAACGGCCCTCTCCTGGGTCCACGCTGGGTCGCACGGTTCACAGGGTCGCATAGGATTTTTTCGCCAGTCACTTGCCACGTCGGTTTTTGTTCTTCCTGTCCGAGCTCGTGCCCTAGCCCCCGGCGAGAGGAAAGCGGCGGCGGCGGAGCTATTCGTCGGTGAGTGAATCAGGTCCCAGCCAGACCATTTTTCTCAATGGATTTGAGTTGCCGAGCTTCATCTCTTTCGATCCCCTTTTCTAGGGTTCGCATCCGGAGCACGATTTGAGAGATGGAACCACCGGTAGAAGAAGAAGAAGTGAGGTAATTCCTTGCCCGTGTATCCTCAATTTCATTCCTTTTGGTGGGATTTTCATCGCGGCCTGCGTCAATCGAACAATTTGTGCTGTTGCTTAGGATTGAACCCGGAGAAAAGAAAGAGATTGTGGCAGTGAAGTTTCGTCCATGTGAAGGTAGGCTAGATGACGGCAGCAAGGTTAAGATTGGACTGGATGTGGTGAAGAAATTGAAAGTCGGGGTAGGGGACATCACAGTGCGGAAATTCATTGAGGAGTTGGGGAAGAAGGTGGCTTGGGGCAGAGGGAAAGAGGACGAACTGTGCTATTATGGGCCGAAGAAGAGATATGAGAGGATCATTACAACCTGTCAGCTGGTTAAAGCGATTGAAGATGGGCGGAGAGCAGATGCCTCCAAGCCAGAGGCGGCCATTTTTGTCGAGCTAATTGAGGCCAGGGAGGACTCGGTTGTAGGATTCGTAGCATCAAAAGCTGCGGAGGCGATAAACGATGTAGCATTTCGAACAAAGAGTGTTCCTGTAGTGAATGTTGCTGATTTTGGTCCGAATCATATACCTCCTCCAGCAGATTTGAATGCCGCGGGCGAACGGGGTGAAGGAACATTTGTTGATTGGAGTAAAGTCGATTTAGAAGAGCCAACAGATTTTGATGATTTAGTTATCGAGGAGGATGAGATGTTGGAGCTATATGGGATTCCAGTTGATAAGGATGAACAAGGAAAGCCGATGAAGAAGCCACCTACTGCCATCCCTATGCCTCCACCAACGACTGCTGAGAACGTTGAATCTGAGAGGCTGGCCTCAGAGGCTGCGTTGTGCTTATGACAAAGAGACTCCTGTCTTTGATGTGGGCAGGATGTTTCCTACTATGAAGGAACTGAAGATGTGTTTCAAGACATACGCCGTGCAACATGAGTTTCAGACTAGGACTGCGTGGACATCCAAAGAGAGGTATTGCGTCAGATGCAAGGGGTTTGATGGGAATATGCTGCCGTGCCCATGGTATATGTCTTGTGGAAAGCTACCTGATGGGCCTGATGTTAGGGTCAATCGAATGACCCCTTTGGAGCGGCATACTTGTAGGACACAATCAAGGAGAGTCACAAGAATGACTTCTCAAGCATGGGTTGCAGAGAAGGCCATGAAGATTTTGAGTAAAGACCCTAGCACAACTGCTTAAGTACTGAAGAATGAGTTGGAAAGGGATTACAAATGTACAATGAGTTATAGCACTGTCTGGAAGGGGAAGCAAAGAGCTATGAAGTCATTATATGGTGATTTGGGTAATACATTTAGAATGTTGTACAACTTCAGAGCTGAGATGTTAAAACGGTCACCTGGGAGTATAGTAGAGATCGACACCTTTGTAAAAGATGACAAGGTCTACTTTTCTAGGTTCTTTATGGCTATGGAGGCTTGTGTAGATGGTTTTAAAGCAGGATGCCGTCCATACCTCAGCATAGACGCCACTGCACTGAATGGAAAATGGAATGGGCAGTTGGCGGCAGCAATAGCTCTAGATGGAAACAATTGGATGTTTCCTGTGGCTGTCGGGTTGTTTCAGTCAGAGACAGAGGCTCACTGGACTTGGTTCATGAATCAATTGCATAGGGCCATAGGACCAATGCAACCCTTGGCAATATGCACATATGCTTCTAAAGGCCTGATAAATGCAGTGAAAAATGTATTTATTCATGCAGAGAAGAGAGAGTGCTTCGGCCATATGTGGCTCAATTTGATCAAGAAATTTCAAGGAGAGGTTTATGGCAGGATCTGGCCAGCATCAAGATCATACAGCGAGAGCACTTTCAAATATCATATGGAGAAGGTTATGCAGCAGATGAAGAATTTGGGGCTGAATTTTCTGTTTACATGAACACTTACCACTCGTTGTTGTGGTACAGAAGTGGATTCAACACAGATATTAAGGTGGATCATATCAACAATCATTTGGCAGGAAGTTTTAACAGTTGGATTAGAGAGATCAAAGATCTGCCTATTCATGAGCTAATGGACAGTCTAAGGATCATGATAGTGAGTCTTTTTAATAAGAGAAGGACTCTTTCTAATATGTTGTATGGTGACAAGCTTTCATCAATTGTCCAACAGCAGGTATGCAGGAGTAGAAAACTTGGGCACTTCCATGTTGACAATGCTTCAGTTTACAATTCTGAAGTTCTGGACACTAGAAATGGCAGGAGGCATGTTGTGACTCTTGACCAGCATGAGTGCACCTGTCTTGAATGGCAAGCAACTGGAAAGCCCTGCCCACATGCTATTGTGGTTTTGGCAGGGAAAACTCACTTGATGTTGGGGGAATATTTGCATGAGTATTACTCCGTTGAGAGATTTAAGGCAGCTTATGCTGGAGTTGTGCCTCCACTTACTAACCAATCTCAATGGCCTGAAGTGGAACTTGGATATGAGCTTTGTGCCCCTGGCATCACTAGGAAATCTGGTAGGCCTAAACATAAGCGCTTCAAAAGTTTTTTAGAGCGAAGGGGAAAGAAAGGAACAAAAGGGCAAATGAAAGGGGGCAAAGGAAAAGGAAAGGACGCAGATTTGGAGGATTTGGACCCTTTAGCGGTAACGAGAGGGAAAGGCAGTAAGAACAAACAGAGGTGCGCTAGATGTCACCTATTAGGACATCGAGCAAATTCTCAGCACTGCGTATTCAGCCTGCCGAGGCTGCCAAGGTTTGTTTATTCTTAAAATCATAATTTAAATGTTGCTGAAGAAGTTTGCTGAATTACACCTTTTTTGCCATGTTTTGACAGGGTGTGTGGAAAGAAGAAGAAAGAAGCAGAAGCAGCAAAAGAAGAAGTAGAAGCAAGAGAAGAGCCGGCTGAGGTGCATGTTGTTGCAGAAGGCAGTTCTGAAGAGTGGACAGGGGGAGAGAGTTCTAGCAGGATGAGGTGCAGGTGGCCAGTCCATGTGTTGAAGAGTGGACTGAAGCTGAAAATGGTATTTTTGATGCTGCTGTTGCTGAAGAAGTGGAAGAAGCTGGTGTTGATGCCGCTGTTGCTGAAGAAGTGGAAGAAGCTGGTGTTGATGCCGCGGTTGCTGAAGAAGTGGAAGAAGCTGGTGTTGATGCCGCGGTTGTTATCAAGTGGAAGAAGCTGGTGTTGATGCCGCTGTTGCTGAAGAAGTGGAAGAAGCTGGTGTTGATGCCGCTGTTGCTGAAGAAGTGGAAGAAGAAGCTGGTGTTGATGCCGCTGTTGCTGAAGAAGTGGAAGAAGAAGCTGGTGTTGATGCCGCTGTTGCTGAAGAAGTGCAAGAAGCTGGTGTTGATGCCGCTGTTGCTGAAGAAGTGCAAGAAGCAGGTGTTGATCCTGCTGTTGCTGAAGAAGTGCAAGAAGTACATGATATCATGATGAGGAGGAAGAGGAAGGCGCCGCTGAAGAAGAAGAAGCAGCCGCTGCTGCCGAAGAGGAGAAAACTTTCTGCCATTTTGTTTGGTTAAGATGTGTTGTAATTTCTGAATTTGAACATGTACTGAAGCAGAGCTGGCTGGCTGCTGCTCTGTGTTGGTAACATGCATAGTAGATCACTTCTGCCTCTTACAATCTATCACTACCAAATTATTGGTTTTCTTCCCTGCAGTGACTGCAAGAGAGCTTTTAAAGATGTTTGGGTGCTCTCAAAGACTTTACAATGAAGTTTTTGAACCTGCTATTCAGGCCTCCCTGTTTGCTCTGGGTGAGCAATGTAGTGCAGCTGCAGCATTGGGGATGTGGTATTATTATATGCTGTCCCATCAGGTTCCTTCTTTTTCATTAAAATGGCAATCTTTTTTTCTAATTAATCATAGTATAAGTCCTTTTAGCCTCTTCACGTAATAAGTAGTTCTAAAAATCTGAGGCACTTTTTTCCTTTTGAGAAAACACCAAAAACACCCGTTGAGTCGCCCCAACGGGTGTCTGGCATTGTGGTTTGTCATGAATATCCTATTTTACAGGAAAACTCTGATTTTGTATGTGCCGTGGGGAAGTAGAAGATACAATTTTCTCTCCATGGCTAAAGTCACTGGAATTAAAAGGTTTAATGTTCCTTTCAAACAAAGTCCCAACAAGGTTGACACTAAATAAAGACACTGAATGTGTCTCTGGAATTGTTTGCGGCGATGAGATATATGATGCAGATGCATTTGTTTTGGCTACGGGACTCTCACCTCTACAATCTATCATTAGAAACAGGTAAGAACACATATTCAGGTGGTCATTATGTGTGCATCCTGGCTCAGCTTTTCCTAGATGCCTGTATTTAGTCACTTCGAGAGATAAGATTGCTCTGAATCCGAAGGTTTCACAACTTCAAATCTTTATTAAGAAAAAACTATTTATGAGCTTTCCTGACTACTAAATTTTATCTAGTCCGTTTCTGCAGTCTCAACAAGAATTTGCCAATCTTCTTTATCTGTCAACGACTGATGTGCTCTCTGTAAAATTATGGCTGGACAAAAAGGTGAGCACATCATACAACATCATGCACCAAGGCAAGTCCAAATTGTGCTCATGATATAATTTTGTGATATGTAATGACAGGTCACCATTCCAAAGGCTGCTAACGTTTGTTCAGGATTTGATGATTCTTCTGGTTGGACATTCTTTGACCTCACCTCAATATATGATGATTATGCTGATGAACCAACAACAGTTGTGGAGGCTGAATTTGTATGTTTAATTCATAGTTAATCAATTATAAACTGGCATGTAGCATTTTCCAACATGATGTATCTTACTCTTGCAAATATCATTCATTTCAGTATAACACGAGCCATCTGTTGCCACTGACTGATCAACAGATCGTTTCTGAAGCTACATCATGCCTTATTAGATGCATAGATGACTTTGAGGGGGCCACTGTGGTTCAGCAATTGGTCAGAAGATCTCCTAGATCTGTATACCACTTTCTTCCAGGTATACTTAAGTTTGATCTTATTGTAATATATGTGGCTGAAGGGAAATTACTCCTGTTAGCTTTCTGCCTTGGGAACAGCCAAGTTATCACTACCTTTAGCGATGACTGGGATTAGCTCATTACAGTTAAATTAAATAGATGACTAGTTATACACTGATACGAGTGATACTGTAGTAAGGTTCCAGAATCATAGCATCCTACTCTTGATACCTATCAGTACATATGATGGTATGGTAACATTCCAGAAGCAAAACATGCTACTCTTGGTCCCTTTTAGCGCATATGTGCATCTAATGTAACTATGGAGTGCCTCTGAGGAATAACTACCTACTTGAATCTGTGGACAAAAATGCATTGCCTGCAGGTTCTTACAAGCAGACAGTGCGGGGGACAACTTCCTTTCCGAATTTGTTTATTGCCAGTGATTGGATAGTGAACCGACATGGTTCCTTTTCGAAGGTGAGTTTTCTATGTCACAACTCTCAACTATGATTCATAGTCACTAGTATGTGTATTTATGGATTTTGTGTGTGATAGGAAAAGGCATATGTGACTGGAATTGAAGCTGCCAATATGGCAGTGGACTATTTGGTGAAGGAAACTTTGCTAAAATCATTGCTGTTGAAGGAGACGAGCCTCATATAGAGACATTGTGCAGTCTCAACAGAAGAGCCAATGAACTAAAGACTGAGATTCTTTCTCCGAGTTTTTTCTCCAATGAAATGATAGCGATTTCCTAGAGCATGACTAGTGCTATCATCATACAATTCATAGATAAAAGGTGAGCCAGTTCTTACTCTATTTACTTTTTCCCATTTATTTATCCTTCTCAGGTGGCAGGAGGATTGTAATTTTCATAGATCATGACCTTGCTATTGCCATGCAAGTTATATATCTTTCCTACTTATAAAGTTTGGAGTTGGTGGTCGTCCATTCACTTCTTCCTGACCCTTCTCTTTTCATCTATGACAAGTTGGTTGTGCATACTCATGAGTTGAAACATCAAGCCATAACCTTCCCTTAGTTTCTTTCTTCCAATGCCTCTAATCACTAACCTCCAGGAGTTGGGGTCCATAGTATGGTATTGATCCATAGCCTGACTATCATGTTATTTTTAGCTGTAATTTTTTATTGATGGTTCCGTTGCAAAGCACGGGCACAAAGCTAGTATGTACATAAAAGGCCAGCCAGTTCTCACTTCGTTTTATTATTTCATTTATTTATTCATATTTCTTCCACAGCAGTTCTTGCTCTGAGACTGCAGATGTTTCATTCTTTTGTTAAGGTTTCTGAGTGTAACAATACTTCTATATGTTCATAGGAAAACATATTAATATTATATGTCAATCTGGCTATCTGTTTAAAAGTGCAAACTATTTATATGTAATTAGTGGATGTATAAAAGCTATGTATGAGCTCTTTATCTGTTTAAAAGTGCAAACTAGTTATCTGTTTAAAAGTATATGTAAATATGGCTATCTGTTTAAAAGTGCAAACCAGTTATCTAGCTTTCCGATGGCTTTCAGCTACTTCAGGCCGATAAAACCTAACAGAAATTTCCTCATGCCCTATTTCTTTTACCTTTCTTTTTACTGTCCATGCGACAGTGTTTCCGAATCCTGAAGGTGCACATGTGTGCACATTTTTTAAGCATGATGGTTTCCCTTTTCCTCCCCAGTTTTAAACATATTCCTTCTAAAGGAAGCTTCAACATCAGTGTACTGTTGGGGATCTCCTCTGTACAGTGGCCTTTGGCCTTTTTCTTCTTCTCCTCCCTTTCTTTCTTTGAGCCCTGTTGGGGATCGCTTTTGTTGCCTTTGTTTGTATTTGCGCTTCTTGCGCTTTCTTCTTAATGAAAATGACACGCCGCTCGGCGTGTTCGAGAAAAAAAAAACATCAGTGTACTTTGTTGATACTCTCGAAGAACTGCGTGACTGATTTGACCAGTAATAGGTCCTGGTTTCTTGTATGTTCAATTTCTCTTACATATGTATGATAGTTCTAAGTTTTAACTCTCTGAACACTGTATCTTCTTTTAATGCATACTGGTTATCAGCAAATACACACGTTGGTGACCATATCTGCCGAAGCAACTTGTTCTTGAGTTATACTTTACAATGTTGCTTATCTTTGCAGTATATATTGAAACATTTCTGTACAACCGTTCATCAAGAGATCCAGGAGTCTCCTCAGGTATATATTCCTTTCCTCATCATTTCCACAAACTCTTCATAGTCGATTCTCCCATCCTGTGAATCCAATGGTAACAACATTCACGCATATGTCACTAAAAAGAATTTTTAAGAAAGGCTCACCTTGTCTTTGTCAACTTCATCTAGTACTTCTTTAATATTTGCTTCATCGCCAATTCCATACTCTGTCATAGCTTGTTTAAGCTCCTCTCTTGATATGTACCTATAGTTATTATTATGCATATCGTCAATGAGTTTACACTATGGAAGAAATTCTTGACCTGTACTAGCATCAATGGAAAGCACACGTAACTGGTTTTCTCAGTGGCTGGTGAAACTTTTTGGAAGTTGACAGCTTTTAGGGTTTAAATTCAAACTAAGGATGAGAGGCTAAATAATAACAGAAGGAGACAATATGTGAAGGGTGTAGGTATCCTGACTTCAGAAGTTTAGTGTCACTTGTATGTCTCTTTATGGTAATGAATGCAACAAGGTATGAATTGTTAGTAAAGTTAGAATTACCCGCTGTTATCTTTGTCAAAGTGTTGAAATGCACGGATCAAATCCTCTTCCTTTTCCATCTTATGTTTATTCATCATAGCAGTCAGAAACTCAGTGTAGTCAATGCTTCCACTCTTGTCTACATCAACCTGAATCATAGTATGGTTGGTGAAATCTTCACATGCTAGACTTATGGTGAAGATTGAAACAAAGATAAGTTATCTTACCGCTTCCAGAAGCTTCTGGACCTCTGCTTCGCTAATCTTTGATCCTAACTTCGTCAAACCAATCTTTAGTTCTTCAACTGTGATTGTTCCACTCTTGTCTGTATCCATGTTGTTGAACATCTGTTTCAAGCCCTTGATTTCTTCTGGTGATAGGTTTTCTGCCATTACCTAGAGATTAAATGAAAGGAGTAGTTGGTCAGCTTAATTATCAAGATAAAGTAGCACCCTATGTTAACGCGGATTCACCTTAAGTGCTAGTTGCTTTAGCTTGTTCATTGCCTTGAATTGCTTCATTCTTAACAAGACTGCACTATCGATAGGTCTGTCAGATGCACCGCCTTCTTTCAGCCATGGGTGTTCTGCACACAGAAACGTTAATTTAGTGGCGATGACATATAAACTATAGAATTGCAGAAAAGCTCTACATTCATAACCCCAGATGGTGTACTACCTAGGGCTTGTGCTGCAGTAATACGCTTCTGGCGATCCGTATTCAACATTTGTCTGATAAGATCCTTTGCGTTTTCAGATATCGTTGGCCACGGGCTGCTACTGAAATCAAGCTGGGCCACCAGTATAGCATCAAATATCCCCTTCTCTGTTTCTGCACAGATTTGCAAATTCGGATATTTAGCCCTGCGATCGATACTGTATATAAGCAATGTAGCATGTAAACTGAAGATGTATGAATATTTACCTGCCCAGAAAGGTGGCGACCCACATAAAAGAATATACAAGATCACTCCAGCGCTCCAGACGTCAATTTCCCTCCCGTAATTTCGACGCAATACTTCTGGTGCTACATAGTATGCACTTCCCACAATATCCTTGTACACTTTTCCTGCATTTGTTAGGGGGCCCCCAAAAAATGCATTATGGTTATACGAAATGCTGAGCTGAATTGTGTAGTATGTAAATTCTTCTGCCTTGCTTTCTGCTTAACTGATTCAGAATGTAGTCCAGATCATGTAAAAGTTCGTGTCATGGTGCTGACCTTCTTCGATGAAGACGGAGAGACCGAAGTCGATGGCCTTGAGCGGGGCATCCTCGGCGGGGCTGGCGAGCAGGAAGTTCTCGGGCTTGAGGTCCCGGTGCATGACCCCCATGAAGTGGCAGACGTGGACGACGGTGAGCACGTCCCGGCACACGGCGGCCGCCTGGCGCTCGGAGTAGCTCCCTTTGGCGGTGATGCGGTCGAAGAGCTCCCCGCCGGAGCAGAACTCCATGACGAGGTGCACGCTCTCGCCGTCCTCGAAGGCGCCCCTGAACTCGGCGATGTTGGGCTGCCCGCTGAGGTGCTGCAGGATGGTCACCTCCCGGCGGATGTCCTCCACGTCCGCCCGCCGCAGCAGCTTCCGCTTGGACACCGACTTGCAGGCGTACTTGAGCCCCGTGGCGCGCTCCGTGCACAGGTACGTCGTCCCGAACTGCCCGCTCCCAAGCTTCCGCTCCAGGTTGTACTGCGACCGGACGTCCACCATCGGCCTCTGCAGCACCGGGCCCATCGCGCCCCCGGCCTTCCGGGACTGGGACACCCCCGTCAGGGAGCTCGGCAGCGCCGGCCGCCCGGACGGCGGCGGCGCCTGCTTCGGGAACGTCGGCAGCCGCCACGACGTCGGCGGCCGGTCCTGCCCCTTGCTGCGCTGGCCGGCGGCGGGCGGCGGCGGGTGGTTGCCGAACGTCGGCGGCCGCTCCATCGTCCCCGACGTGATGGGTATCTCCATCTCGTACGTCTTGGCGCAGCAGTTCCCCATGGTTATGCTCCCGTCTTCTTCTTCTTCTTTCCGCCTCTCGCCCTTTAATTTCTTCGGGGAACGAACGAATGCGATGGTCTCAGCTCCGGGTCTCTGGGACGGAGGTTTTGAAGAAGCTGGGGCTTTTGCACGAGGAGAAGGAAGACGGCGGGAGCGCGGCAGGGCTTTGGCGTGATCGAGGCTGATGCCTGTCCCCTTTTGCGCGTTGCTTTTGGTCCGGGGTTTGAGCTTTATGCGTTGTTTGGTTCTCGTGAGAGGGAAAGCGTGATTCAAAGTAAGTAAGCCTCGGAATCACGCTACCTTATGCTGCCAGCGCCAGCTGATCTTATTCGCTGCCGGTGACGCAGAAACAACGGCGCGCGGTCAAACTATTCTGGTTTTTCATCGGATGAACGTGTTTTACACAACTTCACTGTGGCGGCCTGAGTCTTGACTTGATATCTTCCTATTGTTCGTGGTTGCAAACATGTCCTAACCTGGCCTAACATGGGACTACTTAGAAATAGTTACTCCCATTTTGAATTCACAGTCAACATGGCCGGTGCACGGCGGCACGGCGGCTTCCTATCGTGATGGCTCGGTTGGATCTAGATCTTTTTGTTCCATGCCTAAGTGGGCTGGTAGGTCAATCTGAGGGCATCTGTTGCTGGTGGAGGACATCGTTGGGTGGTCGGGCCCGGGCTGAGGCTTGGCCGCTTGGGCTTTGAGAATGACGATGCAGAGCTAGGTGAAGACAATATCCAATATCTCTGGATTGTGTTGGGACCCCGGAGATGCCTAGCTTCCTTGTCGAAGACGACATTGTGTTCTTTTTTGGACGTGCGACCGTGAGCAGTCCGTGTGGTCACATTGTGATATGTGCGGAAACTAAAATGGTGGTGAGCAGAGTAGGGTCGCGACATGGCATTTGTTGTCGACCAATGGTCTTTTGGTTTTATCTTGTAACATTTTTGTTGTTGTCGTGATGGTGTCATGGCAGATGTCATAGGATGTTTTATGTTTGGGCCGATGGACGAATGAGGAACCGGAGGAGGAAGGACGTGATGAGAAACACGCACAAACACACGAGCATACACATATTTATCCAGGTTCGGAGTCCTCTTGTCGAGGTAAGACTCCTACTCCTACATTGTTGTACAAGCCGAGATACCAAGATCTACAATGGTGCTCCTTGAGCAGTTTTCTTGAGTAAGAAGAAGAAGAAGAAGGGGAAAACCCTAGATGTAAAAGTGCGGGGGAGATCCTTTTTCAAAGATGGGTAGTGCTCTTATTTATGGACCGCCCATGTCACACTGACATGTGGACCAAAGGCTAACGTTATCTTCTACGGGCCTCGCCGGGCACGCGCCTTGGTTCCCTCCGGGTAGCACCACAGGGGACAAAACAACTTTACTTTTCTTGGCATCTGGCAGCAAGTGCTGCAGCCTCCTGCCAGCCTCCGTCATTGATTCTCTTTCAATGCTTCTTTGCGTAGTCGCCTGGCACCACAACGTAAGTAGCGACTGCTTTCCAGTGATAAAGAAAGTGTTGATTTACTTTGCACCATGTGATGAGGATAAAACCGTTGAGACATCTCGGCGCTAGCTGAGATCAGAGTACTCATCCTTATCCTGCAATCACATAAGACAAGATAGATTTGCCGACATACACTCGGTATGTCGGCTTAGTATTAGCTCGGCTTAAGGATACCGGCGTACATGCCTGTGCCGGCTTCTTTGCCTTCGTCATCTCGGCTAACGTGTGTCGTCCTGACACTACCCGGGGTCGTCCCCCCGACAGTTGTGTAGCGGAGTTGGAATTGTACTATTGCAGGCCTCTTCTTTGTCCGTTCCTAGTGAAGTCAGAGTCGTTGTTCCGGGGTGTCGAAGATGTCTGCCGGAGGTGGTTTTATTTTCAGTAATCTCCAACGCAAGGCTTCCAACTTCCAACCTGCACTCTACGAAGCTCGTCAACGATACCATAGTTGCATTGTCCTTTGTGCGTTGTTGAAGTGAGGGTTATGTTGGTGGTCATCTATAGTGAAGTCAGAGTCGCTAGGTCGACGGACTGATGACGATGACAACCACATGCAACCTTGACGGTGCTCTTTTTCTCGGCGGCGTTTGTGTAGTGCGTTTTGGTAGCAAGATCAGTCGTCTTGTATGCTATCTTGTTTCTGACATTGTGGACATGTTGTACCAATTTTTTGCTAATGAAAAATGTACGTTGAAATTTAATAGCTTGGAGCAAATTGTTACTCTCCTTTAGAACCACATATCCTTCTCATTTTGTTGTTCAATACCAGGGCAGATCACCTGAACCTCAACACTATAAACTCCTTCTGATCTGACCAAAGAAAAAGACCAGTTTCTGTGAAGCTTGGCCAACACTGCAAAACCAAAAAAGGACATGTGAGGTGATTGCAGTCAAAGGTAAGGAAGCACTTTCCGTGATCAGTACTTGTTATAATATTAACAGCTTTGATTTACTGAATAGAAACAAATGCTAGTATATATATACTTGTCGGTGTGACGGAGAGAGATCATTTTGCTTGTTGACGCAAACTGAGTCTTATTCTTTACCACAAAAACTTCAGAGTACTCCAACCTCTGTGATCCTTGCTTTGGCTACACTCCATTATCTTACAAGGTATTGACTCAGGCAACGACACATAAACAACACCCAACCGATGGGCGGCGGTTGAGAAGAGTAGAAGGAATGGGACCCAACTCCCAACCTGTCCTTCTCCGATCAACTGTAGCTCCTATGACTTTCTGATTTGTGACTTCAGTTTGATCAGTAGGTGATGCATGATCCTACTCCTGAAAGAACTATATATGAGCTGACCCGGTATCCCTGTTGCTTGCACTTGCGCCTCGGTCTCAACCTAGGAAAGAGGAGCTCCAAAGAAAAGACACCAGGTTCAGGAAAGATGGCGTTCCCAGCTTACAGCATCACCAGGGCAGAGATCAATGGCTTCTGGAGGAGAAAGGAGACGGAAGAAGAGGAGCGACGCCTTGCTGCCGAGAAGGAGGCTGCAAGAACCAAAGCCAAGGCGCTTAAGGTCAGTCCTTGCTACTGATCTTGTACAGCCGTACTTCCTTTTGCAGAAACGGGTTTGCTTTTTTTCTCTGTCTGTTCTGGATTGTTGTTCTCTTCTCCTTTGATGAAAAAAAAGAGCTCCTGCCATTTACGTCTAAAAAAAGTCCTTGTTATCGAATATCGATCCACTGTATTTTCCAGTTCCAACTTCCTTGTCAGCAAGTTTCGGTATGTTCAACGACAACGAAAAGTTCTGTTTCCATGATTCGATCCTCTCTCTTGTTAGTTGTTACGGTCGTGAAACTTGTGACTTCGATTTTTTGTCTAAATGTAATAAGTTAACATGTTTGAGGAGTGTTTGAATTTTTTGAAAGCAGATGGAAGATTACATGCTTTTCGAGCAAATGATAAGGGAGATTCTCAAGGAGGGGAACGAAGGAGACGGGGCAAGGAGGACTGAGACAGGCATCACAAAGAACAGCAAGATGGTGGGCATTGCCGCCAGTGGCGCCGAGGCACGGATTGGCATCAAGCACTGGTATCCTCTTCTCGAAATTGCATGTTATCTTTCTAGCACCGAGAGTGCGTCCCTTTCTAAACAGCGTGTGATACCGGCAACCGGTGCTGTGTGGGGAACAATCTGTATCCCACTCTATCCAATTCCGAAGTTGGATGTGTCCTGTCACAACTCACTGTGCCATATATTAGGGTCAACTAACATATGGAAGAGAAGCACCATAAGCTAGGATATACATGGAAAAATGTGTCTGGTGATCCATCTTACGCTACTATACCAACGTGACTCTTTTTTGTACATATGTTATATACGCTTAACGTCCTTGAGGAAGCTTTCATAGTATTTTAGGTACATGACTGCATGTGAATATGACAAACAAACCATGTTCTCCCACTGGCTGCAGGTGGAAAAGAAGCACTTATGCTTATCTAAATGAACCAGCAGTGACGACATCAACGGATGAGAACGGCAGAACCAAACACGCCATCATATATTTTCCACAAGAGAGATGTGTGAGAGTCTGCTCATCAGTTCCTACTGCTTCTGTCATCTTCTAAGTATTTATGCCAAGGATAAGCCGAGACATACGAACAAATCAGAAAAGATGGGTGTCAAAGGGGCGAAATAAGTTACATTAACTGTTCCCGATTAAGTGTACAAGCATGTCTGTCTGAATGCTACTCATGAAATTAAGTCTTCTGGATAACCTTGTTGCTCTGCAGTCTGCTGTTTTTATTTGTTTATTATGTATGAGTAACTTTCAAAACAATTTTCCTTGCTGCTTGCCTCGTTCGTCCTCGTGGAACAACAACAAAATAGTGTACTGCAGTACAAACGATTTACAGCACACACAAAAAACAGGGAAGAATCCAAACCATGTCTTGTTTCAAGGATCTCTGTGTTCTGAGAATTGTTTACGTACTTCCTCCGTCTTCAAATAAGTGTATCTCTAACTCTTGTCCTAAATCAAAAGATTTAAACTTTGACTAACTTTATTGAAAAAAATAGTAATATACGTAACATCAAATCAGTATAATATGAAACTATATTTCAAAACGAATCTAAAAATACTAAATTGATGTCATAAATCAAACTTTAAAATATGTGACTTAAGATAAGACTAGAGTCTAGAAGTACACTTGAGACGGAGGGACTACGTCAGCAGCTATCGTCCTTGGCAACCAGTATCTCGTGTAAGAGAGACCGAGAGAGGCCTTGCCTTGCCGGGCAAGTGGTGTGCGGCTGCCGGCTGAAGGCTGATGTTAACGTTTGCCTGCACAGGAGAAGCGAACATCAATTCAAACCGAGTAACCGACATGCGTGCGTGCATGGCAATGGCACGGCCCAACAATGCAAAACGAGCAAATGCGAGGAAGGGAAATTCTGGCCGATCGAGTGGCTGCCCGTCTGGATCGCGCGTACCA
Source organism: Brachypodium distachyon (assembly GCF_000005505.3). NCBI lineage: Eukaryota > Viridiplantae > Streptophyta > Magnoliopsida > Poales > Poaceae > Brachypodium > Brachypodium distachyon. The sequence continues at coordinate 21,452,818 of NC_016135.3, forward strand.
AACGCGCCCGAAATAACCAGCACTACTAGCCCACCACACTTGGCCACCAGCACTAGCCCACCACCCCAGCGGCCCAACCCGGCCAGCTTAACTTTCTCGCCGTTAGTTGCGGATGGCATTTCCGGCGCCTCAGCCCTCGGGATATATACAGCAGTAGCACGCACGAGGCTCCCCGGGACCCCGTAGACGCATGTCGCTAAAAATTTCCAGCCAGCGCCGGCCGACGAACACGAGCCGAGCCGAAACTTTCTGTATCCTGTTCGCGTTATCCCTGAACGTTTTTGGCCACGGGCCGGCCGGGTGCATGCATGCACTCGTGCGTGCGTGCGGCCGTGTTAAGATTTTCCGTCGCGTGAGCTTACGCGCCCCGCGGGGTGCGCGCGTCCGCCCGAGCATCCGGCGCCCCGCGTGCGGAAACGTACGAACCAGCGGCGCCTCTCGGCCGGCCGGGGTTGCTGGCTTAGCTCTCCGGCGGGTGGTTCTCTACGCCCGGCGCGATGAGCGGCAGCGTCAAGTCGTCGTCGTCGCAGTCCGCGGGCTCGTTCGACTTCGACGTCCAGGACAGCGACCGCCGTCGGGAGGTCGTCGTCAAGATCGACCCTGATGGCGGCGCCTGCAGCGCTAGCAGCGCGCTTCCTGGGACGTCGTCCACCTCGCCCAGCAGCGCCGGCGACTCGTTCAGCTTCAAGAACAACCGCCCACAGCCGCACCCGGCCACGCCGAGCGCCGGGGCCGGGGAATGCGGCGATGGCGATGACCCGGCGGGCCGCCTCATCGGCAACTTCCTCCGGAAGCAGGCCGCCGCCGGCTGCGAGCTCTCCCTGGACCCGGACCTCGAGGTGGTCGAGGAGCCGAGGCAATCCCGCCCCCCGCGCGCGCCCACGTCCTCCATCTCCACTTCCCGGGAGCTCCGCGTCTCCTTCCAAGACCCCCAGAATCGGAACAATCCGGACACCGCCGAGGTGCTACGCTGCACGTCGACGTCGACCGGCGGGGCCTCCAACACGCTGTTCGCCCGCAGCAAGACGCGGTCCCGGCTCATGGACCCGCCGCCGCCGTCCACGGCGAACGTCGAGGACCAGCGCAACGACCGCAAGTCGTTCGTGATGAAGGGCCCGCCCAAGTCCGGGCAGCTGCGGTCGGGCCTGATCGGGAAATCCGGCCTGATCGGCATGTCAGGCCCCATCGGCAAGTCCGGGGGCTCGTTCGACAACGACGACGACGACGACCCGTTCGTGGACGAGGGGCTGACCGCGGACCTGAAGCGCGAGACGGTGGACTGCCTCATCATCTTCGAGTGGATCGGGCTGGTGGTCATCGTGGCGCTGCTGGTCTGCAGCCTCACCATCCCGAGCCTGTCCGGGGAGAAGCTCTCCGGGCTGCACCTCTGGAAGTGGGAGCTCCTGGTGCTGGTGCTCATCTGCGGGCGGCTCGTGTCGGGGTGGATCATCCGCGTAGCCGTCTTCTTCGTGGAGCGCAACTTCATGCTCAGGAAGAAGGTGCTCTACTTCGTCTACGGCGTGCGCCGGGCCGTCCGGAACGTGCTCTGGCTCGGCGTGGCGCTCGTGTCCTGGCACTTCCTCTTCGACAACGACGCCAAGCGGGAGATGGAGACCCCCGTGCTGCCGTACGTCACCAAGGTGCTCTGCTGCCTGCTTGTGGCCACCGTGATCCGGCTCGTCAAGACGCTGCTGCTCAAGGTGCTCGCCTCCTCCTTCCACGTCTCCACCTACTTCGACCGGATCCAGGACGCGCTCTTCAACCAGTACGTCATCGAGACGCTCTCTGGCCCGCCGCTGGTGGACGAGAGCCGTATGATCGCCGAGGTGCACAGGCTGCAGGGCGCGGCCGTGCCGGGCCAGGAAGCGGCGGCCATGCCGGCTCCCGTGCCGCCCAAGGGCGCGCGCGCGGCGTCCAAGCGAGGAGGGCTCAGCAGCAAGCAGCTGCAGAGGCAGAAGACGGACCGGCATAATTTCGACGAAGGGATCTCGATTGACCAGCTTAACAGGCTCAGCCAGAAGAACATCTCTGCGTGGAGCATGAAGAGGATGATGAGGATTGTCCGGTACGGGGCGCTGACCACCATGGACGAGCAGATCAAGCATGCGACGGGCCAGGAGGACGAGCTGGCCACGCAGATCCACAGTGAGCACGAGGCCAGGGTTGCTGCCAAGAGGATCTTCCACAATGTCGCTAAAACTGGATCCAAGTGAGCATCACCCCTCTTTAATTGCTCTCTTCGTTTCGCTTTTAGTTGAGTCTTTTTTTTCCTGTACTAATGCGAAGCTCTCTTAAGGTCACGAAGACGAAATTTTGTTGTCACGGTGAAAATTAATTTTGGTGTCTTATTTAAAAATAAAAATAATAATAATAATTTGGTCTCTCATTTGAGAGCGACGTCTGCAAATAGCACTTGGACTCAAAATCATATACATTTGATCTTTCAATTAGCAAAACCGGATATTTGTTGGTCCTTCTTTTGGATTTGAATGATTTTGACTGCACTTGGCGTCAAGTTATCCGAAACTTTCGACGTCATATGCCATGATAGCGTCGGGTTTCCTCCTAGAAATGGTCCACGGACTCGAATCATGTACGTTTGATCACTCAACCGTAGTACATTGTGACATCCGACGTGGAAAATTCCGAGAAAAACCGCTCCACGTGAAATCCAAACTATTCGAGTGCAGGACATCGACCAAAAGTATCCGATTTTGCATGAGAGACCAATTTATACGGTTTCGAGTTCAAAGACCATTTCTAGTCTTCACCGCCAATTTCGGGACCAAAAATATACTCTCTCTCTTTTCTCTGTTTTAAATGGTGTTTTTTTTAAGTTTTAAATGGTGTTTTTGGCGCTCACACAATTCTTACTTGATGGCGAACGATATTACAGGCACATATACTTGTCGGATTTGATGCGATTCATGAGGCAGGAGGAGGCTCTGAAAGCAATGGATCTCTTTGAAGGAGCGAAGGAGAACAACAGGGTCAGCAAGAGGTCACTCAAGAACTGGGTGGTAAATACACTCTTGACTTACCTATGGGAGCTCTGACCTCGTGTGACACCGCTTATTACGGATCTCCAGGTGACCAACGTGTGTTCGTTTCTGCATGCAGGTGAACGCCTTCAGGGAGCGCAAAGCTTTGGCCCTGACACTAAACGACACCAAGACCGCGGTGAACACGCTCCACCATATGGCCAACGTCGTGGTGGCCCTCGTCGTGTTCGCGCTCTGGCTCCTCATCCTGGAGATCGCCACGACACGCTTCTTCGTCTTCCTCAGCTCGCAGCTCCTGGTCGCGGTCTTCATGTTCGGCAACACGCTCAAGACCATCTTCGAGGCGATCGTGTTCCTGTTCGTGATGCACCCTTTTGATGTCGGCGACCGTTGCGAAGTCGATGGAATGCAGGTTAATTTTGGAATATCTCTCTCTCTCTCTCTACCTTTGTGCTTATTTACTGAACTGACAAAATGATTCGGGCTAATTGACAACATGGCTGAATATCAGGTGGTCGTTGAGGAAATGAACATCATGACGACGATCTTCCTCAGATTTGACAACCTCAAGATTTACTATCCAAACAGTGTTCTAGCTACATTGCCCATTATGAATTACTACCGGAGTCCTGATATGGGAGACGCGGTTGACTTCTCTGTTCATGTTGCTACACCCGCGGAGAAACTAGCCCTCATGAAGGAAAGGCTATTGCAGTATGTGCCATTGATCTTGCCTCATTTTTCATATTATTTTTTGAGAACCCAGTTACATAATTATTGGCCTTATTGAAAAACCCATTTTCTCCTGTGAACACACTCCAAACTATTTATATATATATATATATATAAATATATATATATATATATATATATTTATATATATATATATATAAATAGTTTGTCAAAATTGCTCCTAGAAGTTCTCACGGAATCTAAAGATTCACCCATACAACTTGCATGCACAATTTTTTTATCGATCTTTTAAAATCTTCTGCACGCACTCAGTCAAGTCAGTTCGGAAAACAAGCCAATAGTCTAGAGAACAAAAGTATTCCTCTGTCCAACAAAAGATGTCTCAAGTTTATCAAAATTTGGATGCATGTAGACATGACTTAGTGTATAGATGCATTCAAATTTGATCAAAGTTAAGACATCTTTTGTTGGACGGAGAAAATAGAATTTTTTCATGACACTTCAATACTATTAAACTTACCTTGTTGTTTGACATTTCAGTTACCTCGACAACAAGAAAGAACATTGGTACCCTGGTTCCATGGTCGTCCTTCGTGACATCGACGATACAAACAGACTAAAGATATCAATATGGTGCCGCCACACGATCAACTTCCAGGACATGGGGATGAGATTCGAGAGGAGGGAGCTAATTCTCCAAGAGATGATGAAGATTCTCAGAGATCTTGATATTGAATACCGCATGTTGCCACTCGACATTAATATTCGAAATGCACCTCCCATCCAGTCCACTAGGATGCCAACGACATGGACAACACATATTTAAAATGTGTGTACCGTGCATGTTCAATCGAATGGTGAGATCATGTATTCAAGATTTAAGTTGCTAGGGTAGTAATTTTGTAGGAAGTGTCAATACGAAGTATATACTCAAGGATGGGATGATTATTCCCTTAGTTATTTGCATTATGATAGCTTGGCATCGAGAAGGAAGATGTGTACACTCGAAAAATCCCTTTAGCCTCTAGAGGAAGGGCCCTGTGTGCGATTGGTTATGATTTTTTTTCTCTACTCCCGCGCAGCCACCCAAATCGGACACAAAAGTGTTTGTTTTGATCTGTTTGGTTCTGCTTGTCCAACACGGTTACCCATTTGGTCAGTTTTATTATTTAATTTTGGTCACAGACAGACGGGCCAAGGGGGGACAAATCAGTGTACGCGCTGTCCATTCAGACTCAAACCTGGACCAAATTTGGGTTCGAAATGAGTCGCGGCGGACAGGAAAGCGGCCGGCCGGCAAAATGGGTCACTGCGTTGGAGCGTACTTTTCTCCATACAAACGGACCAGTCCGGGCCAAATGCATGCCCCGCTGGAGACGCCCTAAGGCCATGTCCAATGGGGCGCTAGTGCACAAGCGATGGGATATAAATCCCAGCCGTTGTGCATCATTCCCAGCTTAAATTCAGGCATCGGTGCTTAATTAGGAGTCAGGCGATTATTCTCCATTTAGTTCTTTGTGAAATGACTTGGTTGCTACCTTTCTCTCTCATGGCTATGAAAAAAGTCGTCTTATGCTACTCCGGCCTCTTTGACTCTATGAGTTAGGGCCGGCGTCCATCTACTGCCGCCGATCCCCGGCGGTGAGTCCACCTCCTCCCGTCGGCCCCCGGCGGTGAGTACACCTGCTCCCACCGATATCTAGTGGTAAGTCTTTTTAGTTTGTCCTCGGTCGTGCTTGTTCATGAAACTGATTTAGGGTTTTCCTTGGGGCCCTTTCTGCGGTCAAGTTCCTTACAACCGATCCAGACCGGTTTCAGTTTTCATGTAAGTTCCTCTTCAGAGTTTCTCCAGCTGCGGTGAAGATCCTCAGTTGGAATTGCCGCGGGAACAAGAAACATGTGGCCGTTCGGTCACTCTTGGATCTCCAAGGGCTGGTGCGTGCGGATGTGATATTCCTAGCTGAAACACATCTTAATAAAGATATGGCAGATGTTATTCGTCGTAAACTAGGTTTTGATCTCAAGTTAGTTGAGAGAAGTAATGGTAGGGCTGGAGGTCTTATTCTCTTTTGGAATTCAATTAATAAAGTGATATTCCAGTATTGGTGGTATGAAGTCATCGTCAACTCAACCGGCCTGGAAAACTTTGTGGAAACTCCGGGTCCCCGAAGGTCAAGATTTTTCGCGTGGAAAACTCTTCATGGTGCTTTGCCATGCCAAGTGGTTCTTGCGAATCGACATATGAAGATCAGCGGACAATGTCCCCTCTGTCCTCAGGGAGCGGAAGATATCATGCACATGCCGTTCAAATGTGACCGAGCTGCTGAAATCTGGAACCTTCTCGAGTGCCAGGAATTCATATCTGAAGCTTGCGACTATGATCGTGCAGGTTCAGCTGCTCTGGAGTTCCTCCTGTGTTCTGCCTTCTAATCGGGACCTATTTCTTATGGCTTTTGCGAACTGGTGGCAACTTTATACTGGTATCTCTGGTGAGAGAGACACAAGATTGTGCATGATGAGCCTGTCCCAACATCGGCACAGACGGCTTTTGCCATTAAGGACCTTGCGGCTAACTTCACAACGGTAGTCCCCTCCAAAGCTCAGCCGAGGGATGGACAAACTTCCAACATACTGGGTTAAGTTAAATGTGGACGCTGGATTTGATGCCGATTCTCTTCGTGCGACCATGGATGCGGTGATCTAGGATCATGATGGGAATTTTGTTTCAGCGACAAATTGGAAAATCGACCTTGTTGCCGATGTGGAAGCAACTGAGGCTCATGCTGTCCGGATAGGACTGGAGCTCGTGGCACTTACAGGATGCTCTAGGGTGATCATCAACTCTGACTCATCGGACGTCGTCCAAGCACTCACCGCAGGCTCTCAGCCGATGGGCGCCGCAGCAGCCATCTATGAAGACTGCTTCAGTTTGATGGAATATCTTGCTCGAGTAGAGTTTAGCCATTGCTGTTGCTACTCTAATTTGGTGGCCCATGAATTGGCACAATTAGCTAAGTTCATCCCTATTAGTTCCTGGTTTAATTCCCCTCCTCTTAGCATAGTACCTCTCCTTCTCAACGATGTAACTATTATTTCCATAGAATAAAGAGGTATTTTGTTGTTAAAAAAAAGGAAAGCCAGGCGCTTTAAAAATGTTGTTGTTCTCGACAACAATTAGAGTAAGGGGTGCCAATGCTCGATGGCACAAGTGCGAGTATAAAAGTAGGGCGTGTACGCCGGCCTTATAGCGAAGGTCGTCGTACACTTGGACAAGTTGACACGTTGATATTTTTTGAAAAGGTTCGGTCGACCCTGCGGGTGCGACTTAATCTTATGTTAGGAAAAAGTTTGAGGGGGTTGTTAGCCAAGGGTTTGGGTCGAGCGGATCTTCCCAAGACACCTTTTAGCGAGAGATTCATCAGGGCCTCCTCGTATTTGGACCGAACGCATCTTTCCAAGTATCGAGGTTAGGATACCCTCGGAACTCTAACCCAACCCCTTCTATTTCGAGCCCGTGCCAACCAAGGTTAGTTCAGAGCCTCGAAATTAGAGTCCCCTAGAAGGTTTCCTTGAGGCCGATCGACTTTCACTCGAGAGCGGAGCGCGAGAGCGAATCTTAGAGGGAGCACTCTAGCCCTCTCCCCTTAGTTTATTCAAGTGAGAGTGAATGGTACATGCCCGCATGAGGGGTATTTATAGCCTAGGAGTCCATGACAAAAGACCGTGGCTACCCTTAAGGGAGAAACAAAAGCGGGGGCAAAATGGTAAAAGTAGCTCCTTAGTACATAGCTTTTGTGTGCACCATGAGGGGGAAAGTGAGGGTTGGTTCATGGTCCACCATTGACCAAAAGCCTCATCCCCACATCTTTCTTGCCTCTTATTCTAACTCATTCCATCCTTTGACCATGCCATGAGAGGCTTGACTCGTTGATTTGTCTTCCTTTGCCACGTAGAATTGACTGCACCACGTGAGCGTCTTGACTCATGCTTAGGAAATGTTGACTTAATCGTCGCCACATAAGATTTACGGCCCGACCCCTATAACGATTTTATTTTACTACAACAAAAAAGTAACGGCAAAATACAGCTCAAACAACCAGGCGCTTGTGCATGTCATAACTAATGCTTTAAACGTCTGACTAAGAGTCTTAGAACTGGACATGCCCTATTGCTAGACGCCTAGATAGACGCACAAACTGGAGTAAATAAATAAATAAATAATAAAATAAATAAAACACCCGCTAAGAGTTTGGGCTTCCAACGTTGGGCGAAGCATAAGCCCTCGGCGATTCATTTTGCGCGGAGGCCAACCCAAAGACTGGGATTGTATTACAGTAATGCTACACCTACGGACGCGACGAGTTACGGAAACACTAGTGCTGACGGGTCTTCAGACGTGGCTCCAGTGGAAAACTAAAACCGCACGGTGAGAGAAAAAGGCAAAAAAGTAAAGAAAAAATTGTCACACGGTGTGAAATCTCCAATTCCATCTCCTGGCGGCGGAGTGAACGCCCCTTATCAACGATGGGGCAGCGGGGCGAAGTCTTGGTCGCAGGCGGCGTCGCGCCGAGATCTTGTACGCAGGCGGCAGCCGTGTTGAGCTGCTCATCGGCAGCCTCGGCGAGCTGCAAGTTGTTGGTGTGGCAGCGGCTAGCTGCTGGACTGCAG